>NC_092522.1:56585910-57233660 GCF_037038585.1 Patagioenas fasciata
GCTCAGGTCTAATTGATGTGTCTTGGCCTATGTATTGACTTATACACTTATACCTATGTCTTCATTATTAGGTGTGGATTTTTGTGTTTATGGTTTGTTTGTTTGTTTGTTTTTTTCTGCAAGATAGCAGATATTAAAATTCATGATGCACAAATCTTTATAGGTAGAATAAATAAAATCTGCTAACTCCAGTCATACAGTGGTTTGAAGTGACTTAATCTTTCAGAAGACTAGCTGAGCTAGTAATTGTGTTTTGACTGGTGAACTTTCATTATCTACAGGGTGTCTTGTCAAAAACCTTATTACTATTAACCTCTAGTCATCTGTCAGTATTAGAAGAACATTAAACTGTTGCATATTCCATCTTCTTGCTGGTATATGTAAGAGCCGTAACCTGCAGTTTTAAAGCTTTCTACTTTATTTATACAAACATACAAATTAGTCTTCATCAGCAATTTTCCTCCTTTCTCTTGGTTCTGCAGAACCATTCAGATAGCTGACTCTTATTTACTCAGAGTAGAAAAAATACATATACACATATATCCTTTAGCTGAAGGTCAGTTGAGGACATGTACCTTGAGTGCTTTCTTTTGAAATGTTATCCTCTCTAGTCTGAACTGGACCTCTATCCTTCATAGATTTTCCCCCAAGAGAAATAAGTGTGTGAGTTTTATAAAGTGCGTGTTCCCCAAACTGCGCATATCAAACATCTTCAAATATGTTATTTGAATCACTTTCGGATCTCTTCAGCATGCCTGTTTTCTACAAACTATCTGTCCTTTTGCACAGCAAAGTAATATCCAATATTAGTGCTGATATAACGCAACATAATGCTCATTGTCCGAGCAAAACCAAAACATGCAGAATTTAGTTAAGGCAGCTTTAAGATGTCATTTACCTGTTAAGGAGGAAAAGAGAAGGCAGATGGAAGTGGTGGAATCTCTGGGCATGTGACATCTTTGTCTTCAGCAGTCATTGCTAGTTTGTTTTTCTGGGTTTCAGTTTCAGGTGATGCTTTGTTTGGCATAATCTGAGTGCAAAGGGTAGGACAAAGATTCGGGTTTCACAAATTCTCCAGCAACAATTATAAAAATATGATATAATAGCAGGGCTTTTTTCAAACCCATGTTTTTTTTGTCACTAAGAAAGAAGTTTGGTCTTCACAAACCAAACAGTTGTTGGAGTGCAATTGCAATGGTAGAGTTAACAAACACTGACACCAGTGACTTACAATTCATTTTTCAGCTGCCCAAACAGTGATGGTGTTAGACCTGGTGCAAAACATAAATGCTGGAGATGTGCGGCTAGCAGTCTCCCCTAGGGTTCAGCAAATTAGAAACAGTGAATAATGCACAAGAAGGAGCAGTCTTAGTCAACCCCAAATTAATTTAGGTTTTATTTGAATTTGGTGAGGTGGTTTGATTGATAATTTCATGTTGAATAAAGTGTTGAGGGAATTAGATACCATTCGCAAAGCTATCTAGGATGGACTGATAGGACTGTTTATAATCCAGTCATCAGATTAGTCATCTAGGGTTAGCCAGACTGCTTCTGCACACGTTAGAGTTAGAGGAAGGGTGTGAACTGAAGTTCTCCACTATTCTTCTTGTACTGAGGCATTTAGCTCCTGTTGGATGTGAAATCTGACAGTGTAAAAACCTGGATTTTGTGTCCTACAGGCAATGGAACGGCCCAGCTTTTCACCCTCTCCTGTTGAGGTTGTTTCACCTTGTATAAACACCTAAAAAAATAGTAATTAGGAGGTTATCTGATGTCCAGCCACAATTACGAGGCTTTACAACAAAACTTGTTTATTCAGTGAGTGAGTAAATGAGAGTTTCAGCTGAACATTATAAACAGTACTTGGCAGCATCCTAAACACCACTTCAGCTTCCTGCTCTGATTTGGGAGGGGTGACATTCTGAATATAAATTTTCCTATGGCAAGTAAGCGTCACAATCATATACAGGCATCTATTTAATGTTACTTAAGTCCTTTTCTGCATCCAACATTTTGCTTTTAATAAGAAGATCCAGAAACATGTAATGTTTCACTAAAAAAAAATCTGAAATTTTATTATATTCCTGAAAACATCTCTTTTTTGTTTTAAAAATTTTCTTCTTTATATGGAATACAGTTAGGGGGCATCCTTGTTAGTTATTGCTAGCTAGAGTAAGAAGCAATGTGACCTCCAAGGAACTAATATTTATGGCAAAGGCCAAAGATGTCTAAAACTGAATAGAGAAGAAAGAGCATTTAAATAGAACTATTTAAAAGTATGCTTGCATTTTAGTATTATATAATTCCTCTATTTCTAGAATACCACATATGCCCAACTCCATGTACAGTCTTCAGGTTATTTTAACAAGAATCCAGAAAACAGAGTTATCCATCTACTGCATTTTCAATCAAACCAGGAACTGCTACTGCTGTTGCCAGAGTATGGCTTGAGGCAGACAACATAGGTGGATCCTGGAATTTGATGTACAACTGGCAGTTGGTGATCCTTTAAATTCATTACTTGCATAGTACCTGTGTCTGCTGTGGCAGGATTATGGCCATCTCCACAGCCACGCTTGGAGGAGGGAAGGAACAAAAATGCTTTATACTCTGCTTACACTTGGGATATTCTTATCCCGTAGGAACAGATGTGTAAATAGGGACTGGATACAAAGGATGTGTGAGAAGGTGTGAAAGCTTTCTAGAGGAGGACGTGTTCTTGGGGAGCCTGGTGATCCTGTTCCTTGTGATACTGCTGTAGAGAGCACCTGGGCTGGGGCTCTGTACTCTCCATAGAGGGTCTGGGGACATTTGGGATTAGGATGGCTGAATTCTGCTCTGCAGCTGTTCTGTAGGCTCGGCATTCAAGTGGTGCTGAGCACACTGTCCCTTCCCAGTCTCTTCTAAACTGGATATTAAACATCTGGGTGGGGGCATGTGGGGTGGCAGTTACACCTTTTCCCAAAGTGGGTGCAAAAATGAAAATTTCAATTGTTTCACCTTGGTTTCTAACAGCTTTTTGTATTTTTTTCCTTTCTTTTTTTTTCCTTCCTGTGAGACACATTGTCTTGCATGTAATCTGTTTTTCTGACTTGATATGAGATGTCAGTTCCACTTCACTGCACTTCTTATGGAAAACAATTTCTTTGCTGCAGGTCTCTGTTGGAAATCATACAGTGGTAACAAGGAAGACCTTGCACATCACTACTGTGTCCATATAGTAGAGCCATTTACACTATTAGCTGGTGAAGTAATTACATATTCCTTTTTTTTTCTTAGCCCCAATTTTTCTTCTTTTATGTTTTTGTTTTAAAAGGCAAGAAATAACAGCTTGTCCCTTTGAGAGCAAATAATACACTTTGAAAGCAGTTGCCAAGCAACCTCCATTTACAGTTTTGGTGGGCTGCTGCATTTGCACTAAGCTCTGAACAGCAATGAACCCTCCCCTTCCAGCACCCAAAATAAAATAAAGTTGAAGTAATATGCACATAGACAACCAGCCATTCTAGTGCTCCACATGTTTTCAGTACCACAGAGTCTTTCTTTTACAGTGATATTCAGAGTGGAGCAACCTGTTAATGTTGTGGAACAACACATTCAGGTCAATGAAGGAGGACTAGTTTTTCTTCCTAAATTCACTTGTTTACCACAAGTTTGAGAACAGAAGCAGCAAAACTGTTGATATTCTTCCAGTCAAACACATAGAAGACAAAGATTGCATACCAGTCCCCATGAAATGCTGTGAATCACGACTCTTCCTGGAAGGTTTAAGTGCTTGTAGACTCCAAGCATCTTTCAGCATTTGAGCTTGTATCTCAGGGCCACACGTTTTTCCCCAACAGCCAGTCTGAGCAGCACTCATGCTCTTGGGTGTTATGAGGGAGCTGGCTGGGAGCCACCTGTGGTAGCAAACTGCTTCTCCCACTGCTTCACATGTTTTTAGTATGTGGTTTTTTTTAGTGGAGTTCTAGATGGAAATACGAATAGATGAGATGTGAATAATGTGAGAAAAGTGTTCAACTATGGCATTGCCAATGAACCTATGTACTCTAACACAGAAATTGTCAAGACAAATGCACGTATACACACAAAATGCCTGTATCCCACCTTGTAATTGTGGTGATTCAACTCTGTGAATCGCGGAAACATCAGAATATGAACAACAAATGTTAGTGTATGTGGTTTTACTTTTCTTAAAGGCGGAGCAGAAGGACTAAGGACAGAGCTACTACCACACTACAGAGCTTGACACAAGCAAGACATTCACCTGAGCCCTGGAGCCTGAACATGCTCTGGATCTTGGAGTTCAGGTGGAGCTTTAAGTGTCCCAGATTTATGCTCTGATCAAACTTTTTTCTGGTATTCCATGCAGAGTGGAATAAGCCTTTACAGAGCCCATAGAGTCTCCTTTGAACCCCCTTGTTGAATTGTGACATTTTGTGTAAACGTATCATATGCCTTTAAAATTTTGTCATTGAGTGTAATTTTCCTTCTTTGTTTTCTCTTTTAAAACTGCTGCATAGTGCTTCTGTGTACAACTAAAATTATGTTGCATCCTAAAAGTCCATTTCAGTTGGGAAACAGTTTATTACAATTCCTGGCAAGTTCTTAACCATTCTGCACTTCAAAGGTGAAGGTTTGCAAGACCTTGAGTCTTCAGACTACCAGAAAGAAGGCAAATATAAAGATTGTAGAGGAGTAAAAGGGTCTTGTTTTCTTTGGCTGTTGAGTACTCTCCATTGATGTCAGCAGTATTCTTTGTTGAACATATCCTTTCTTAATTTCATTTTGTTATGTCCCCTCTCTTTTATTTTCCACAAGAGGAAGGCACACAGAACTGCACAGATTTGAGTTCTTCATTGAATTGCTTTCACCACGCGGTTCAGCATTGAAGCATATTTTAAGACTAACAGTACCTTAGGCCAGAGGGACCAGATGGACATAGTTCATTGCCCTTCCTTCTTTTGAGACAGGTTTTTGTCTGTAAAATACAAGAAGAAAAAACACATTGCTGTCTTGGTGCCCCTTTGTGTTTCTGTCAAGGGGCATGAAGATTGTTGTTTTTGCAGTCACTTCAAGGTGAACTGCCTTTTGCACAGAGCCTATCATTGATGCCTTCTCCAAATGACTTCTCCTACCCATGAAAAATAATAATGGGGATGGCTCCAGATCTGAGCCTGGTAAAATATTTTAGCTCACTTGGCAATCTGTCAGAAAGCTCCCTTGGAGCACCTATACAGCAGTGTGCTAATATGCCTCCTGTTGTCAGCAGTGAAAAAGTTCTTTAAAAGATGGAGAGTCCCACAGTCTTTGTAGTAGTATCTGTAGGCTTAGGTTGCTTTCTGCTCAGTGGGAAAAGGAGAACATGAAATAGCAACTGAAGACTGAGTTTGTGTTGCATGACTAGGTTTTTGTTCAAGAACTTTTCAGAAAAGTTTAGTGGAATATTTATGGCTAAAGAGAGGAATAGGAAAGACAACAAACATAGAATTAGCACAGAATCACAGAGTGGATGATGTTGGAAGGGACATTTGGATGTCTTCTGGTGCAACCCTCCTGCTCAAACAACGCCACCTAGAGCTGGTTGACCAGGACAGCATCCAGAAGACTTTCGAGTATCTCCAAGGATGGAGACTCCAGAACCTCCCTGGGCAACATGCACCAGTGCTTGGTCAACCTTGTATAGTGCAACTCAGTGGTGAAAAGGACAACTTAGTGATCAGTTTGTTAAAAACTGCTGAATGGCACCTTTAACAACTGTACAGTCTTGCTAACGCAAAGATTTGGAAGTACAGGCAGCCTCTTGGAATTCACTTTTGCTATTAATGTTATTTAAGGTAAACAAAGGTTTTTCCTCTGCTGTGAGGCTAGAAAATCTGTTCTCTTACTGATTTTTCAGCTGTACCTGGAGACTGCAAAACTGATAATTAACTCTTGTTCAAGCTTCAGAGGTAAGAGGGTGATCACAGGGACTATGTCCTTTGCAGTCTGCATACTGTTCCTTTATTTGCAAATATTGGAGCATGCTGTCTTAATGTATAAATGCAATCTACTAACCTAAAAAAAAAAGTTTTTGTCAACATTACAACAATATTTTGTACACATTTCATGCAAATACCTGCCTGTTCTGTGGAAGGGGAAACAGCAATTGCAGATACCTGCATAGTGACGTATAATTAGATGCTGGTGCGGTTTTCTTCTCACTGCTGGGAAGTGCTTATTGTACAGACCCATTGCACCTCACTCAGATGTGACTGTTACACCGGTGTGTTACACCACAAGTAGGAGACATGAGAAGATGAGAACGCTCAACCTGCTTTAAATAGTTATGGATCTTAGATCTTTTAAAATTATTTTTTTTTTCCCAGCTATTTCAACTGTTCCAAATACAATGGAAGGATGTTGTAGCAGTATCAGGTAACTTGTAATTCTGTCTGTTACTTACTACTGCAACTGCTACTGCAACTGACATATCATCAAAACACAATCAAACCAGTAACAATTCTAAATGAAGTGTTACAGAACTAAAAAGAGACATTGAAATCCTGACACAGATTTTAGGATTTTGACAACTTTTTCACTGGAAAGTTTTTAAAGATGAAAACCGGACCTCGGTTTGTGCTGTGACTGATGCAACTGATTTTTGTGGAGACTTCAGTTATCTGATTGCATAGAGGAGTATAACTGATTTTGGCATTCATTCTGAACAAAGGACAGTTGTTTCAGTTTTCATTGCAGTTTTTTTCAATTTGTAACAGAATCATATAAAACTAAAAGTTTCCTTCATTTTTAGTGTTTTGTGGATTATGTGTTTTGAAAAGTTCTTGTATTTTTGACCTGTCTTTCCAAAGGTCTTTTTATTTCATACACTGATGCAACATCTTTATCCTCTGGCTGCAAATCAATTGCATTAAAGATATATGAACCACAAAATAAATTTTGTGATATTTCATGTACCTTCCACTTTCCTTACCAATAGAAATAACGATGTCGTCTTTCAACCTCTAGATTTGGAGCTACATATCTTATTTTAAAGATGCTCTGCGGGTAACTTTTTTCTAGCAACCTTTTCAGAGGCACTCATACAAAAGATTGAAATGAGAGATTTCATGATTTTTTAGTTCATTATTCAACTAGTTATAGGAAGAAATGCTGTGGAACTAACAGTCTGAATTGTACTCCGTTTCCAGCCCTAGCTATTCTATTCTCCTCAGAAAAGTTATTCTAGTTTAAAACCCTACTATATCACTATTGAACCAGCTTTAAAAATCCTGTTTAAAAATTATTCAGGTTTTTAATTATTTCCATGCACGTTTGTCTGAATGAATTTTAAGAGCTGGTGTTTCTTTTAAAGTGGACAGTGAAAATAGATGGGTCATCTTTTCATTTGTTTCTAGCAAATTGTCCAACACAGAAATGTAATAGCAAACTTTGTCATACTGAAGTCCTATGAAAAACACCACAGAAATGCTGCATTAGACTTTTTGGGAGGTAAAAATATAAAAGTATGTAAGTATATAAAAGGTCAAATATAATCTGACATTTTTTAAACCAAATCCAACAGTTTAATAGTAGTATGGATCACAATAAGTATTCCATATTGCTAACTATGGAAGAGAAATGAGATGTGTTGACAGATAGAG
Source organism: Patagioenas fasciata (assembly GCF_037038585.1). Taxonomy (NCBI): domain Eukaryota; kingdom Metazoa; phylum Chordata; class Aves; order Columbiformes; family Columbidae; genus Patagioenas; species Patagioenas fasciata. The sequence goes on from NC_092522.1 coordinate 56,593,554, forward strand.
CCAATGTCCCAAGTGAAATATCTACCTATAGTCAGTAAAACATTTAAGTCATATTGATTCTGGAGGGGCTTGAGTACATGCCTCAAGTTGAGTGCTCTGATGAGGAAGTATGGATTTAAGTGTGCTCTTAAATATTCTGCTGACCACAGACCTGAACTTATAACGTAATAGTGATCTATTGAGCAGGTCTGTAGAGAAACCACTGAAATCAGCAAGTATCTGCAGGGCCATAAAGCTCTGTCTATGAAGTTTTTTTCAGGATTAGACCAATATCAGGAGAAAAAGGTATTAGTTTTAAGTCTTCAATTAAATCCAGAGATGTCTTAATATTCACAGTTATAAATGTGTTTAAATTTTCATGTATTTATATAGAACTTGGAGAAAATTTAGCACCAGAATTCCTTATAAATATATACATATGCTAATATTTTACAGCTCCTACATTTGTTGGTGTAGGATAGGATACCAGTTGCAGCTGTGGCATACCATGATTCAGTAGAAGTCTCTTTCTGGTTTTAGTATTCAGCTTTTATTTTTGCATTCAACAGTTATTTAAAGAGGAGCGTGTAACATAAATAAAACTACTTTTCAAACTATAGTTATTGGTAGATTATGGTTTCTTTACTCTCCTTTCCAGATTTCCTTGGTGTTGATTTCTTTTACTTCATTTCATGCACTTTACCAGCAGCTGTGTAATCTGAATGTCACTTTTTATTCATTAGTGCTAAGATGCTTCTGGTTCCTCAGGCGCTTCCAGACCACTCTAAAAGAAACTCACATGGCCTTTGAACATGGTCTCATATCTTCATACTCTTTCATATTTGCTCCTGATTAGATGCTAGTGTCCAGTTAAGATTTTCTCAAGTACGGATTGTTGCAAGTCAATTTAAAAAATTCATTACTTGTATAAATTAGGGAGGAACATGTGTCCAAGATAGATATCTAATCTTCTTTCTGTGAAAAAAGTCTAGAAAACAGTTGTTTAAGTCACATATTTCATAGATTCCAGCATTTCTATCATTAAATGTGTTAAAACAGCTAATCTTGCAGAACTTAACTTAGATGCATTATTTATTTTTTTGTATGTAGCACTTTCAAACTTTCTCTGAGGTGTATTTTGTGCTCTAGGCTTCATTATTGATCACTAGTGTATATTCCTCATGTATTACAGTGTTTGCCAGCATATGCAATGAGAGTATTCTGAAGGAGAAGCAATCTCCTTACAACTGTAGGACTGTCTCAGTTTTTAGCATGTCCAAATTCACCCAGAAGCAGATGCTGCAGTCTTCTCTCTCTCTTGCACAAAAAGTAATTTCCAGTTCCTCATGTAACAGAAGTTCACAAGGGTAAGTCCTTCTGGCAAATCACCCTCTAATGGCTTCTAGGATTTTATTTTCAATTTATTCTTTCCCCGGATAAAGAAAGGAATAACTAACAATAAATACTTCTCTGTACTGATATTATCCAGAAATAATTTTCATCAGCTGGACACTTATCCCATTTGATAAATTGATTCTGGCTCACAAAGACCATCGCAGAGACCATAACAGTGCTACATGTTTTAGCCATTTGATTGCTGAGTGGCGAGGGCAGTTCACAGAGGAAAGAGTTAATATACCAGAGATCATCCCCAAAGCTAATTTTGTGGGATGGCTATTGTACCGGAAGATCTCTGATTTTACCCATTGCATTTTAGTGTTGCAAGAACTCACGCTGTCTCAATAACCTTGAAATCCAGATCCTTTGCCAGATACCAGTACTGCTTAGTCAATTGATTTTCACCTTGATGTTTTCAAAGCAGTGCCCAAGGTGTCAGATTTTTGACTCCTGCTGATTTTAATGGAAGTATAACAGCTTAATTTCTCTTTATTTTCCATGTGTTATTTTGAAAATTCATCCCTACAGACTGAATGATAACACAGGAGGAAGCCCATTTTCTAGACAATAGGTGATCCAGGTTACTGGATTTTATTATGCTTGTTAGCAACAGTGGGTTTCTGGCCATTACCATAAGCAAAATAAAAGGTCAGAGTGAGAAAAATAATCATAAGCTCTATTATAAGTGGTACATAACAATTTTAGTCTGATAATCATATCTTTCCCTGACTTTAATCTGCTTCAAATGGTTCCTAAAAAAAAAAAAAAAAAAGGTCATTTTGTCACTGTTAGGTATTAAATGTACTGTCAAATAGTGTTGTAAATATTTTTGCTTAGGAAAAAGTTAAAGAAATTGTGAAGCTGATTTCTATACCAGGAAGCTGACATAATCACCACTTGGCATGCAGAAAGTGCTTGGATTTTTAAAATTTTTTTTAAAATTTTGTGGTTTTTTAGTAATTTTGCTTACACATCTCACCATGAGAATCAGTTTCTTTATCATAGCCATAAGCAGTATGTCAAAGGTGTTTATCAGCTGTAATTTCCTGTTGGATACCTTCCTTAAATATCCCTGTATTGATGAAAGCAGCTGGAATTATATTTGCTTCACACAATATTACTATAAGTCAAGACCAGGAGCTTTAAATTTGTACTGAGGAGGGGGAAGTACATAGCAACAAAGTCAAGCAAACTGCCTGTAGTAGTCAACATGGAGAAATGGAAAAAAATATTTCTGGACATTGCTATTTATTCATCATGTGGTATGAGTTTGCAAAATTATCATGCAATTTTATCGGTCTAAGCATAATATCTATTTTGCAGTCATTTATTAAAGTAAACATTTTTATTCATTCATTAAAAAAAAAAATACTCATTAAGGATAAACAAAGCAGTAGAAAATGGTGGTAAGTCATCAGCAGACACTGTATAGAAAAATCGGAAAGCAAGCTTCCTTATCTCAAGGACTGCTCAAATGCATACATGCTATTAAAAAGAAGAATCTGCTCATTACAATCCATGGTATCCAGATTTGGTTGGAATGAAATAGGTCCCTATTGCGTTATCAGTTCTTAAGTTGATAAAACAGACTGTAACCTACTTAAAAGATTGAAATGGTGTTTCTTTTTTCTCCCTTACTGCACTTTTAAGAAAATTGTTGTTTATTTTTTTTTAATAAGAATCAAAATTCAACAGTGAAAAGAAGATCAAAAGAAGAAAACAAATAAAACCTAACACTGTATTTTTCCTAATTGCTATACCCTAACCAATACTTTCTTTGGTCTGTATTTCTCGCATGGATAACTAGAACAACATTTTCCTAAACTGAGTAGATTTTTCAGGAACAAAAAAGATATGATTCTTGAGAATTTTGATGTCAGAACATGAAACTAAATCTCTTGAGCTTAAGACCTGCATTTTACCTTTGTGTAGCACTGTTTTCCTATTTTATTTCAGTTATATTTTCCAGTCTTACTCTTTCTTGTCATCTGTGGCAGTAAACACTGAACTTTTCTTCCACACTGTAGTGTTGAGAGTTTTGAAGGAGTCTCATGGTGTGAGCAAAGAAATAAAAAAGATGATTAAAGCTGAGAATAGTAGATGCCCTTAGCTAATAAGGAACAATAAACACCTCGAAATGGCAGAGAAGGAATTTTATTTCAGTGACATGAAGCATAGAGGGCACTACTAGACACCAAGAAAACTTACATTTAGGTAGGATTTGTCTTCCTATAGGGAACATAGGCAGGCAGAGTATTCAAGGCTGGAAAGAATTCTTAGGAGGCAACATATGACCAAATTAACGCACTTCAGAATTCTGTCTGCTCAGTGAATAATAAAAACAAAGCAAAACCAAACCCAGCACCTGTTGCTTGCTGGCCAGTAAGCAGATGTTGTCCATCAAGGTAGGGATTGACTACCACCTACACCTCTCCCCAAGCATATTAGTAGCTGTCAGCACCTCTGGATCCATTTAATTAATGGAAAAACTTGAGCAAAGAAAAGAGATTACTATTTTATCCTGATAGATACTTTCACAGTACATGAACATTCCATTTTAATTTTCCAAACTGTCAAAACTCATGTTGGTCACCAAACTATTTTATTTACAGATCAAATGGATTCCCCATGGAATATGGGACAAAATCTACATATTCAATGTCATATACTTATTTAAGCTGGCCTGCATATACTTGGCCTGATTTCTTGTTGTGAGGATCCTTACTCATTTGTTTTAAAAAAAATGAAAACAAAAAAAGGATCTGGAATATAACTGCAGGAATAGAAAGTTGCATGAGTCATCAAAGCTGTGTTCAAATCCTTAATTTATTTCTTGCCTGATATGTTTTCACAAGAGGAGATAACATACAGCTTAATATATTCTATTACAAGGGTTTGCTTTACCTCAGTTTCATATTGAAACTTGTATTGACCTTAAAAAGTTACTATAAACAGGTCTCTAGTAGCTGTGCTCCAAATAGCTGACTGGATTTCGTCACCTTAGACCTGTGGATGCTTGCTCTATGGTTTTTTTTTTTCAGAAGTAACTGTTTCTCAGCTGTGCTGTGTTAGCATCTTAGATCTGGAGACTTGTGGGTTTTTTGTGTTTTTTTTTTTTTTAAATTTAAAAGACATATTTGCTATTGATTTTTGACCAGGGATTGGTAACATAGTTCAGCTTAAATACCTATTACAAATCTTTGTCATTCTCAAATTCAAAATTGTTAGTGTCTCTGCAATTCTGCCTATAAACTGAACATGTCAAAAAAGAGCACTCATTTTTATATAATTGCAATCAAACTTAGAGGAATAAGTTTTTAAAAGTTCAGTTTCCTCTGATAAGATTTTGAAACTCGGGTTACAAGGTTTGCATTATTTTGATAGACTTTAATCCAAGGAAATACTTGTATGAATGAATCTTAAAACTCTGCTGTTATCTTTCACAGTGGTTGTTTTTCATCATATAGCTACTAGAGATTTTAGTGAACTGCTGTGTTTATCAGCTATGTTCTGCTTGGTCCTTGGGGCTGTTAGACAGATTTTATCCTTGACTATAAATGAGTGCAGTCTTGAAACTCATAGTGATTTCCTTCATCACTCAGCAAAGTGGTTACTACAGCTTTTCAGAAAAGGTCCTGGTGTGAGAGTGTATCCTGGAATAAATGGAGGGAGGGAGTAGAAGGAACACTAAAGCTGTCTCTAGCACGATTTCACACATTTGCTTTCTGGGAATTTAGTTCCACTTAAAGATGAATAAATGAATAATCATATGATGCCCCAGCATCTTGGAAAAAATTGTGTAGGTGCTCTATGTGTTTTAAATTCATTTAGCTAAACATACATAACCAGTAACAGGCACACATTCAGTACTTACTCCAGACTGTTTTAATATTTCTGTCAGGAAGCTCTTCTTCTCTAGCATGCTTTCTGTTTCATTTCACATTTCAGTGACTAGATTAAGTACATATGCAGTATTTCATAACCTAATCTAATGCTTCCTAGGACTGGGCAGGGCACAGTAGACCATTACGCCTTGTACTTTTCTCTCAAGGATGTGTTTTATCTTACTTCCCCTATAATTAGGGCTGAGAGACACAATGAAACTGTGTCTTAAATTTCTTAAATCCAGATTTAGTCATCAGTTGGTTATAATCTGTGGTGTTTTTCATGTTAAAAGTGTGAGGCTCTGATTCCTTATCACAATAGTTAGGAGTCTGGTGAGTCTCTTCAAATTTCTGCCAGCCTTCAGGAGACAATTTTTGTTTTGTGATAGGAACACACTTCTCAGATGGTGAAGTCAGCACTGTCCCTTGAAAAGCAGCAGAAGTGGATTAGGCAAATTCTTTCAGGTATGAACTCCATAGGTTTTGGAAGATCCAGCTGAAGGAGGGAGCGGGGCTGAGTATTAGGGGACTAGGTTGGCTCACTCTAGAGGAAAATAAACCAGAAGTAATATGCACATCTACAAAAGGTCTGGAACTACAGCTAAGGAATTCATGAAATGAATTTAATTAATTTGTTTTTAATCTGTTACCAAGCTTGTCTCTTTTTTTTTTTTTTTTGCTCACTTTCATATGCTACTAAAACCTTTACTAGATTTTTTTGTAAGTGAGCCTAACTGTCTTTGAATCCTATTTCATCAGGGAACAAAAATGCTGAAAGAGAGTTACATTATCTTAATTTACTGTATATGTCATCTCTCTTTAAATATAGCATCACATTATAGGTATTCTACCTGTTGCTGCTGTCCTTTCATATCTAAAGCTTATTAAATGGATTAGGACTTATTCTGTGACTTTCCTCAGTCATGTATTTTAAGATCCTTAGTCCAGTACATACTCACTTATAGCTACATGCTGCCTTTCTAATCTTCTGCTTCCTATGCTAATATTTTAGTAATTCATCCCACAGGTCACGTTCAGAAAAGTGGGACACTTTTTCCTATAAGGTTATTCTGCTATTTCCAACCTTCATGAGATGGTATTTTTATCACTGATCTTTTATGAAGACTGGGTGGTGTTTTGACATTTACTCATCCTGACACTGCCTGATAGAGCTTTTTCTCCCTCTCTCTCTTTTAGTATGCCTGGCTGCTATTTTTCATGATGCCACAAGTAACACTGATCTGGATTCTTCTCTTGACTCTAAGATTACACGTTTCCATGTTGTGAAGTCTTGCTGGTTTTATCATCTCAGTTTTTCTGTTTACTATTTCAAGCATTGATGTAGTTCTTCAGGATTTTAACAGATATTTTCTGAAGAAAGTATGATTGTGTTTCTGCTCTTCTACACATATTTGCATTAATACAGTGTTCCATAGATAACCTAAGCATATATTCTGCACAAATGAAATGGCTTGCTTGTGAGAAAGCAAGGAGGTTTAAAAGCCTGATCAGGCCCAAAGAGAACACTAACAGTAGTCATCATAATCCGGCCTTGCATCTGTTTAGTGTCTTTGAATACCAACTTACTGCATTGTGCTGCCCCTTGACTCTGGGTTGTCTTGAGCAGAGACAGACTAGACAATCAGTTAATTCCGAGTGCAGCTGAATCCTAGGGACAGATACCATCCTGGCATATTGTTGCACATTCATGTCGAGGAGCTTTGTAAAGTCTAAATTTTAAACAGAACCAATTTTGTACATACGAGTCCTGATGCAATTTCTTTTACTGTATTGTTTTGTAACTCCATTAGTTTCAGCTGTTCCTGAGTGACTGTGGTGTCAGTGAGCTGAGTATTCAGCTTACGTGTTGCATATGGAGTTAAAATGGTTGCACAGAACATGGGAATTTTTCATCTCCCAGCATTTTTGAATGAGAACCAACATTATAATTATTGCAGAATTATTTGAATCCAATCAGTTTCACATTTCCACAGTTGCCTGATCGTGCCAATAGTGTCATATCGCTGTAGTTCGGTTGAGGTACCCAATGAAGCTTTGCCTTACACTAGTTTTGGGGAGATTACCATTGTGGCTGCTGCTCTCCTAGCTGCTGAGGAGGAAGACATCTACTTTCAACCAATGTCCAATTGGCTCTGTAGCTATAACCATATGCATAATTATATGTTTATATTACTTATTTGGCCCATGCTGGCAAGCATCTTCACTGTTGGTGTTTGGATGTGCTATATTCACAAGACAGAAGCCAAGTACACTTCTTAGCAGGCAAGGAGTGACATCACTGGGAAGTAGCAAGAAATGGGTTCTTAAACCATCTTTCCCATTTTCAATGTTACGTGAACACAGCTCACCTGCTTCAACCCCAAAAAATGATCATAAGGGAGTGTATAAACTTTCTCTTTGTGCTGGACCAGAGAAGAAAAGAAGCACTTACAGCATCAAATCAGGCTCATCTATCAGCTGGCAACCAACAGCCAGATGATAATTGATGGAACTTGTCTTTGTCACCTCTCCATTGTCAGAGTTACTCTTTCCTGTGAAATTTCACTATCCATCATACAAAAAGAGGGGATGCAGATTTTCTTTCTTATAATTCTAACATGCTTTCTGCTCAGAACGTACTGTTTTGATTTGATGATCTCAGGTTATACTCTTTGTTATTTTACTCTCAAAGATTATTTCAGTAGAGCTCCACATATTCTTGTTGGTCTTCTAAGAGCACTTCAGACTTTGATTGATTTTCCACCACTCTGCAATCCTCTAGCAGCTCTGCATACCATCCAGCTTCTAGTTTGCTTTCAGGGAAAAGCAGTTTTCACTCCTCTCTCACGCACTTTTTTTTTTTTCTTCCAGAAAAAAACACCATAGAGGCTTCAAGCTTCCCATAAAAGTATGTTCCCGAGTTTGAATAAGATTAACAAAGCATAGTTTCCCAAGTCACTGCCCCTTTGCATCCAACAAATACCAATAGGTATACAGTATATCCCTCCAGGCTTCCAAAACTTTAATACATTGGAATTCCTGTCATACTACAGTGGTATTATTTTATATTCCAAATCAGTTTTGTCTTCCATTGTGTTCTTCACTAACCAAGTAGACTGATCTTGATTTTTGTGTTTGACAAAATTTCAGTTAGTGATAGAACATTCTAGAGATGGTGCTCACACATTCATTAGCAGTAAGTGTACATCCCTTCCAGAGTTGCTTCTGAATAACCCTTTATCTGTCTCAATGCCATTTTCCACCAGACCATTCAGCTTAGGATGTCTGGTACTTAGTGTTGAATCCACAATCCTCTGCAAAAGTTCTGCCTGTCAGGTGATGGACCATGATCAGATGTAACAATTTGTAGGACATGTCTGGCAAATACAAATTTAATACAAATACAGATTTTTATACAAATTACCTCATGTAGCCTTATGGTAACACCATAATAATAATCCAGCAGTATTGCTTTTGAGATGGATTTTTTGTTACTATTCCCATGTGCAAAAATATTTCATTATTTTTGAGAATTCATCTTGAGAGTGTGTCTATCAGTACATTTCCTGGTTTATGCTATATATTCAAATATTGTAATTGTAACTGAAATAATCTCACCTTATTTTGCAGTTATATTTAACCAGTGCCACCTTTGCTGTGGGCACAAGTGTTATGTGACTAGTTCCTGCTACTGCCAATTTTCTGCGGTTAAATTTGTAAAACTTCTTTCATCTACCCTCTTTCTCTCTGCTAATGCACAGAGACATTCTGATTTGGTGAATGTCCAGTATTCACCCTATTGAGTAAGCATCCCACTCTTCAGCTATTTTCCCAAGTACCAAAAAATGCCTAGGTCTGTGTACTGGTATCAAAATATGTGAAGACAGGAACTTTATTAACCATGTAGGCTTTGAATGTCTCTGTCCAAGCTTGAGTACCATTGTGTGCTCTTCTTTGTATGTGCTTGACAGCTACTAATAAAGACTGTCAAGTCTGGCATGAATTTTCCTGCAGATTTTACCATCCCTCCCACTTTGCACACTCCTTTGTATTTTGATCTTTGCAGTCTGGAATAGCTTGGAGTTGACTGCCTTCTTTGTGCAATCTTCTTTAGCCCTTCTTTCAAACATTTTCTGGAGCTTGAAGCTTTCCATTTGTTATATAATTTGGGTCCTAGTTCATAGTCTCATCAAATTCATTTTTTAGTCTTTTGTGATGTTCTTCTGCTGTTTTCTCACAAGTCAGAACATCATCAATATACATTTCAATAGATTCAATTCCTTCAAGTGCTATGCACTTAGTGAAAATTCTCCGGAGTGTATTTCAAGCCAAAGGAAGCTTGAGAAAGTACTATATCCTTCATAGAACTTAGAAACTGGTTTGCTTGAACTCGTCTTATTTAGAGAGATTTATAAGAGCAAGGCAGATCCATTTAAATTAGTTAAAAGATTAACACGTGTCACTTCATGGATTTTTTTAAATAATCTGTTTAATTCTCTTAGATCTAAACACAAACAGCACGGGAAATTTTCTTTCAGTGCTAGTAGTACATATTCAATGGCCTTTTCTAATGTTTCTCGTCACTTGTTAACTAAATGGTTGAGTTTCTCTTGAAGTTGCTGTCTCTGTTTCTGGCTTAGAGATTTCTAAATGAACAAGACGGCCATATTTAAAACATGCACCAGGTTATAACCTAAAGATGGATTTTAGGTTTAAATATTTGTTCTCACTGATTTTAATAATTGAATCAGTTTCATTTTTACTTTCTATTCAAGACCACAGAGTCCCTCACTTTATCCTTCTAATATAAGATCTCAATTCTACTGGACTTTCCAATATGTATTTTGGTTTCTGAGTAAGTTGTTTGGAGTTCCCCTCAAATTCTGCTGTTACAAACAGGCCCACAGATGTTGTTCCATTACAAAGTCCCTACAAGAACCTTCAAGGTTTCTTATCCAGACCCTGTAAATGAAAATTTGAGAAGGGGCAGGACTGGGAATGTCACAGGGAAACCTTGAGACTACACACTTAAGAATAACCCAGACAAAAGATATACCAGATAGCCAGCATATGTGCCAAGATGACACACTGGCAAGACACTGCAAACCAAGCCTAAAATATGTTGTGGTTCCACTGAATTAGCCTCCTGCTACACACACGTCTGCCTAGCAGCCAACCTCATCAGAGCTGGAGATGCCACTGGTCAGTCATACGATGCTGGTGTAACTAGTGCCCTGCACTTGCATGTCCTAAGAACATTTCAGTAGCTACCACACATGACTGCTGCTTATTTGGGTCTGACATACCTTGCCAGCCTCACAACAGAGGCCACAACAGCCGGATATACAAGGCCACAAACTCTTAGCTAGAGATAAGGTAAACAGGAATGGACTTCATTTGGGTAATCCATTTGCCCAAGACTACGGGCCCTGCCACTGCCCTTCTCTCCCTCTCTCTTCATCTCTCGTTTTTACAGCCTAAATTCTGTAGAGAATCCAGGTGAACCACAAGCCCACAAAACCCCACAGCTTGCTTTCTGTCTCTCTCAGGAAAGAGAAATAGGCTATGAGGGTCTGGGCTTCCTCTTGAGCACAGCACTATCCTAAAGGACCTTTTTTTAGCTCTGTGACCAAGGTTCTGAAGAGGTAATATTCAAAGTCAGTCATTTAATTTTTTAAGGCTGTTTAACAGTAGCAAAGAGTTCACAAAACCCAAGTGCTGAAGGCAGTAATCTCACAGATCCCATGTGCAGTACCTCTTTGACCAGGAGTGCAAAAGTGGCCAGATAGAAAAGTTCAGTCCAGATCTCTTTCATCTTTGTGTACACCTTTCCTCATGAACTCAGACCTCTCTGCATGCATGGTGAGAGTTTAACATACATTTTGAGTTAACAGGAATGAGAACTGAGCAGAGTTAAAGACTGCAGCTTTGGCTGGGACATATTTTTCATTGGAGATGCCAGAAGTAGTGACCTGTAGTTCTTCTTTCTGTCTCCCATGCAAGAGCAAATCCAGGGAAGACAGGGAAGGCACAGCAGCACATGTGCTGGCACTCGTTGAGGTTTTGTGACTTTTCCTGCCAAGTCCATGGCAAGTATTGGTGAGCTAACAGGAGCAGAGCTGAGTGGTGAGATCTCAGTGTAGCTGGGGAGTACAGGGACTGTTCTGAAATAAATGACTACAGGTGACCAGTTTTCAGTTTTTGTTATTAATTACAGGTGTGTGGCAATATATAGTCAAACACAGACAAAAACATATAGAGAAATAGCAATAAAAAAATTGCTAGGTCCTTTCGATGCCAAAGAGGTATTTACAAAACTACTTACTTAAAGAATGCAACGCTCCTATAACTGTTGTATGCTCAGAATTCCCATCTCCTCTAGTACTAAGTGACATACATGTGTCTGCAGATTAAATCATATCTTAAAAGTGCTGCTTCTGATTTGCATTATTTCAAATTGAATACTGAAATTCCAAAGAGAGGGTGTGTTTTGTTTTTTTTTTTTTTCCTCCTAGAAACATGCAGTATACATTACAAGAGCAATTATTTCAAAATGTATATAAGAAATGCATATCAGTAAGGTGCTGTACATAATGAAGAATATTATTTGTTCAGCCTGGCTTTTTGATCATTCTTGTTTTCTGCCAAGTGGAAGGATGTGACAGTAAGCAAACAAGAACAGTGTGCAAAGAAAGGAAATTACAACACATATAGATGCAGATAGCTTGTGTGTTAAGAGACACTGGAGAGGCTTATACAATTACAATGAGAAAAATAAATAGCAGGAAGGAAGTAAACTCATGAATAAAGATAGAAAATAATGAGTTTAAAATGTCTAAACTAGCTGCTGTTTAAATCTGTCTCAAGAGAAATGAATATGAGGCACACAAGCATCTAAAAAGTATTGAAGGACATTGCAAATACAGCTGCTGATACAAGAGAAAGAAATTAAATGTACAAATGAACAAACGGACAAATAATGTCAAAGATGAAAACCATTAAGTGGCAAAAAGAAAGATTCTAATTTAAATTTTGCATGTAAATAATTTATAATATAGAAACATACTGAGGGACACCATTAAGGGGAGTATAAAATTCTGACAAGTCCATGTTAATGGGGGATGAGAAAAAATCTGGGTGTATTTCTATGTAAATGCGAGGTTCATAATTAATAACAATTTTTCAGCATAAGCTTTCCATTACACAGCTGTGAGTGAGTCTCAGTGTTTTGAAAAGTAAAAACAATCACTAACAAAATTTTCTTCTCCTTTTATTTTCCTCTATAATTTTCAGATGTCAAATCTCGGATGCAGTCTTGGTTCCGGACTTTTTTGAATGAAGAATTTTTTTTTTTCAACTTGGGAAAATAAAGTTACTCTTTATCCCAGACATTTTGTGATATTGAAAGCTGTTGTATTTCTATAAACCCAGGACACCAGTGGCTGTTTCAGATGCATACCCCAAAGTAGTTTCCATTAAAACTTTGAATAATTAGTAACATGTTATGGAGAAAACGGTGTCCTCTCTTTCTGGTCTGCAAAAATATGATGAGTCTGTAAGACCAATCTAAGAACTTAGGCACTTTGTACTATGAACATGCAAAGCTAAAATGCATTTCAAATGACTTTATATTGTCAGCTCAGTACAGAGCAGCGAGTCTATCTTGCATGAATATTTCTGCTATTTGTGAATAGATTTTCTGGGAAATTAACTGGAATTAGAATGGAATACTACAGTTTCTCCTAGGCCTTGTGTTGTGTCTGCACTTAGTTTATATAAGTATGCTTCTCTGTCCCTGATGAGAGAAGCAGAGTGGGGGTTTTTTGTGTGTGATTTATAGATTATTTTGTATTTCTATTCAACTCTTGTTCCTGAAGGCACATAACTGTATAAGAATATTTATTTCCATTTAATATAAAACACTTTAGCTCTTGTGATTTCAAAGAAAGCTTCAAAGGACGAAACATGTGAGCCATGAAGGCTCTCAAAAGTTTGTGAAAATATTGTGTATAGTAAGATCTCTTAAACATGTCATGCAATTTTATAGTTTGTGCTCATCAAATATTTGGGTTATTGATAATGTGAAAATCACAGGGACAATCTACTTGAAAAACATGTGAAGAGCCAACAAGAAACATTTCAGCTTCTAAGGATGAAGCATCATGTCTTTTGGTATTGTGCATTAGCATAGACACAGAATAAGTTAGTGTTGTGTGATACATAGCTTTCCTCACCTCAGTGAGGAAAGGACTAATTTTTCCTGATTTTGTTTTTAATAGATGTTAAAATAGGAAGGTATTTGCAAAGCAGCTAATGACCATTGTGGACTAATACTGGTTGGTTTGAATTTATGAGATAGAAGGTGGCATTGGAGAGGGGAAAGGAGTAGCAGTATCTCTTCCCATTCCTGTTGAATGGGCTCATTGGCTTTAAATAAGCTTATATTTCAAAACGGCAAAAAAAACCCAGGCCTGGTTAATTAGACTCTAGGATTTCATATATATATATATGTATGTATATATATGTATAAAAGAAAACACATAAACTAACCTGTCCCTATTGAGCTTCATTACTTTTATTTTTATTGGTTTTTAAGAAAAAAAGATTTCTTCAAAGAAGGCTGTCAAATTAACACTGGTGTGTGCTTCTCTAAGGATTTTCTGAATATACCATTATTAAACCAATTCCCATCAGGCACTTCCCTGTCAAACTATCTCTGCAAAATAATCCTTGTTATTTCTGGTCATTGATTAGACAGGCGCATAAAAAAGGCATGCCTCCCCTCTCCTTGGATATTAGAAAACATAGTCCTAAGCTGGAATTCAGTGATACCTGTGGATTTTGAGTCCTGAGGTAGAGACTTCCTCTCCAAAGTAACAAGGTAAAAAAAACTGAGCTAGCAAATATTACTTAAATTGTCTGCTAACTGCATGGTTGTTGTTGTTTTTTGGTGTTGTGTTTTTGGTGATGTTTGTTTGTGTTTTGGTGGTGGTGGTGGTGGTGGTTTTGTTGTGTTGTTTTTTTTTTTTCAAAAACCCTTTCTTGCTTTCCTGTTTCCTTGGCTGGCAGAATTACATGATGTATATATACAAGATCCATACATGATTATAATATGACAGAAGGCTGTCTTTTTTAGGAGTGATATTTTAGTTGCATCATGGTGACATACTTCCAGTTTCCCTTCTATCCTCTGTGCAAAAACGTAGTTTCAAAGTCAGTTGAGTTCCTAGAAAGAGTGTTTGATGTTCTATCTGTTACATTTTAGACAGTTCAAGTATCTCCTTGACCAGTACTAGATCAAGTTCTAATTTTGTTAAACAGACGTGTTTATTTCCTAAAAATTATTCAGAATGCAAACATGCATTTATTATAAGACCAATAGTAGCAATAGAGAAAGGTGAAATTAATATATTTGATGGAGCTCACATTTCTTATAGCACAGTTAAACTTGATGTTAATGCAGCAAAGGAAACAAATAATGTAGTGATCTCATCATTTGTAGTGGGTCAGTCTTCCAGGGACAGTGCTGTTCTTCCTCTGCCAAAACTGCATAGTTCCCATTAATATAATGTCAGTCTTTCACAGCTAATTCTTTTTAACTGGTGTGAACCTTCTACTTTATTGTATTTCACTAGACATAAAAATGTATTTTCCAGTGTGCAATTGCTGGCTGTGCATATGGAGATACTGTCTGTCACATTCTTTCCAATACCTGTGTGCTCTGCCTGCCATGGACCTTCCAAAAACATGATGACCCATGACGAAAGCAACATTGATATTGTCCTTGTGTTCCTTCCTTACTCTAACTGACCAATATTTACTAATGCTGAGCAATCTCATTTATTTTCTGTTGCATTCCTCAGATCAGTAGGTGTTACCAGACCAGAGTTAGAGGATTCAGACTCAATCCTGTGGTATTGACTAAGGATAAGTCATTTGATCCATGTGAATAGCTGATCCCTCAAGGCTCGGGTTGCTGCAACTCTGTCTTCTGTGTCCACTTGTTTTACTTGGGTACATTAAGCCTACCCATGCTTTAGTTCTCAGTGGGGTAGGAAATAAGGAGTTTTAATGCACCAAGAATCAAGTAAAGAGGAAGGCAGAGGACTAAACACAGGTTGCCATAAGTAGAAGGTAAAGGGCACCCTGGAAAACTCAATTTTCCTTCCTAAGACAGCAGGAAGCAACTGAAAGAGCTATGCCTGTTTGCCTTTTAATCACATCCCAGGTTTCTCCTGAGGCAGTACCAACTGTACAATCCTCCTTTACTTACAGCTCACAGGTCATAATACACAAAATCTATAGAGCTCTTTCTCTGGCTATTTTCTCTCCATCAATTTTTCTTCTTTCGTCTTCTATCTTTTTTGTGAGTAAGAGTCTGTGTATCCAAACTATTTGAAGATTCAGACTGCTGTTCTTTTGTTTTCCCCACAATAATATTTTTATTGAAAAAGCCATTTTCCTTTATTTTTTTCCACTGTTCTGTTTGTTTTCTTAAATGTGCATGTGACTTACCTTGGGGTCTGCAGGTTTTATTGAGTTTTCACTGGTTGAATACACAAAAGTATTTTTTATTTTCATTGCTTCTCCAGAAATAACTGTTTTTTCTGGGTCTCATGTATAAACATGGATTTAAAAATTTGTTTTCAGATTTTGTTGATAGAGGTAGACCATCTTTAGTTTCACTGAGGTGTATTCTTAATCTTGGTCCAGTTGGTTGTCACGAGGGTCATTTTCTTTTCTGTCTGCACATGTGTTGCATGTCTGTGGTGACTATAGCAGTTTGTGGAACAGAAACATTAAGAAAGCAATGTTTGCCATTTCAATTTAAGAGATTATAAAAATCTGAAATTATAAAAAGCTGAAAACAGAAGAGTGGCTTATGTTGTGGCATCAGTCAACTTTTCAATTAACGCCATCTGATGCTTGCCCTCAGACACATGGTGTGAATTTTGGGGTTCTCATATGCGGGGATAGGAGTTGGAACCAATGATCCTTGTGCGTCCCTTCCATTGTATGATTCTATGAATCAAAGTGACAATTATTTGTTTTACATGAGTTCATGACCATTCCTCTTCTCTGGCTGGATTCATGAATGGAAAAGTTAAAATATTTCTCTCTCACTGTGTCATGTGAGAGGAAAGGCTGCTTAAGCATTCTTTCCCAACTGTGGCCTTGCACAAAAGATGGACAAAATCAGGTTCTATTTTTAAAAAACTGACTTCAGTTTTTCATTAATAAGTTGTGACATCATCACTAATTAATAAAACTTGATCCTAGCAATATGTTGAGTTTTCTAGGGTCAATAGTTTAATAAATATAAAAGAAGTTTTGGCTTCTTAAATAAAAGCATAAGTTATGGCACCAGGTTTATTTCCCTAGTCACATGACTTATACCTTTTCTAATGACCTAAAGGCAATGACAGGAATGAGCCAAATTACTTAAGGGAGGATGCACGGACCATATATCTTGCTGAGCTATAACATCTCCAGGGGCCCCTTCCAACCTAAATTATTCCATGATGGCATAAATAAAGGACAAGAGCATAGCCTCTACGTCAGAAGAAAAGCCCACATCCTTTCTTGGGAAAGATCTACAAGGAAAACAGTTGTCCCTTCAATCTCCAGTACAGAATTAACACAGAATAATTCTTTGTTTCATTACTTTTGAAATTAATCTGATTGTATTGTGCATTGGTATGGTGATTTGGTAATTTAGAGACTTTGAAGAATGGTGGCTTTCTCAGTTATGATTTTGCTGGGGTTTTGTATTCTTATTTCTTCTAATGAAATGTCAGTAGTTCATTCAGTGGTCCTTTTAATTAACTATAGGTTGGCTTGGCCATTTAAAAGTTGTGGAATTATTTTACTCTTGAAATTTTAAGCAGGTTTCAGATACCTATATGCATAACTAAGTTTGGTTTAGCCAGGCAGATGACTGTAATTAAATTTATTATTTCATATGAATAAACACTTAAACATTGATGACTTTAAGACAGCAATAAGTACAGAAGAACAAGTGAATTATACTTTTATGTGTTTTTAAAGTTCACTATAACAGTTGCTTTAGGTCAAGCATAATAGTATTGCCTGAAAAAAAGTGGATTATTAAAAAATACTCAAAGCATTACACCTACTTTGATGTTCAGTAACTGTTTCTGAAAAGATTGCTTGATTTTCAGGTGAATTCATCATTCAAATTATTCATTGGTTTCTTGGTTTGCAAGTGGTTCATGAGCTGTTCATTGCAGATACAATGCAATGCTCTGTTAATTGGCTACTGAAGTCTAATGATTTTACCTGATTTATTCTATGAAAGCCTTATTACCTGATTCTCTCACTGGAAAGGTTTATGTACTTAGGTGACTCACTAGCACAGTATGAATTGGATACTTTCCATATCAATATGTAATTTCAAATAACAATTTATTAACATTTGAGTGGAAAATATCTCTTGTATAAACATTCATAGTAATCTGAATGTTTAAGTATCCACAGAAATCAAAAAAGAAAGAATGGCAGATATGGTCAAATTTAAAATAGCTTTGGTACAGACAGAAACAGCTGTTTAAGGAAATATTCTCATATGTGTTAACTTTGATTAATAGCTTCAGATTTTTTTATCACAGTATTAATAATATTTCACCTTTTGTTTTCCATTTATTCGATCTGATGTTTTGAAGCCCATGTTAATATGCTTTGATATGGAATGGATAGTATGCTCTTATCTATGGCTACCAGTTCCTCTGCAGACATGGTTTCATTGAAGGGCTATCAAAGCAATGAGCAGTTCCTGCATAAATATGTGTGTAAAAGTTCAGTTTTCAAGTGTAAGTGTGGAAATAGCATTCCAGAAATCTCGTACTGGTATGGAAATAGGATATATGCAAATCAGTAATAGCAACCTACTGCGAGATGTAGCATGTCCTCTTTAGAAGTGCATATTTGAAATATTATTTCCTTTGAAAAATGGCCTGTGAACTCTGTGTGTATTTCTCTTAAGCATTATCATATGAGATAGTTACAGTAAAGGATGACTTGAGGGAATCACATAAAATAAACCCCTGAAAGAAAGTTCTGGACGATCCTATGAAAGTCAGTATCTTGGAGAAATCTAAATGTTAGAATTCAAGGTACTTCTGAGGTCAGTACAGTTTGTGCAAAAACAGAGGGGAATGTAACTCTAAGATATTTATTTATTTCCCTGTTCCTCAGCACCTCAACAAGCAAAGCAAGAAGACAAGAAAGGAAATGTGCTGCTACTTTTTCTGCTTTGTTTAAGGAAGACATCTATGAATTAATCTTTTAGGAAGCATAAAAATGTTCACATCCAAACATCCAGCAAGCTCTGCTGGAGAAGCAAAGATCAGAGAGGACCATGTTCTCTTTCCTGTATGTATATCTGTACATTTTTGTGTATTTCTAGCCTGTTTCCCCTCCATACGGTATCTCTCCAGTCCTTCAGATCTGGCCCTGAGACTTGAGTAGTTTGTAGTTGGCTGGAGAAGATCTAGGCAGCACTCTGTTCTCCTTTATGCCTTTACATGGCCGCACAGAAAAGACCTCAGTCTCTAAGACTTTCATACAGAATGGAAGTTTTAATGAGACTATTTCTTTCTAACTATCCTCCCTGAAAAGAGACTACAGTTGAGCTCTCCATGGCATGAACTATCTCTTACTTCCATTGAGTCTTCTTGCACATAATTTGCAGCATGGCATCAACAAAGGGATAAATAAAAATCCTCAGGAACCGGTACAGAGAAGCAAAGATAAAACTCTCTATTTCCAGTTTTATGTGTATTAATACGATGGTAGAAATCTTTTTGGCTGCACATTTGGGAAGCCAAGAAGCACTTTATATGAGGAACAATGCTAAGATTAAGGCTTCCTATTTCATGGAATCAGAATAGTTTGGGAGGGATGTTTAAAGGTCATCTAGCCCAACTCCCTTACGATGAGCAGGGACTAGATCAGGTTGCTCAGAGCCCCATCCAAGTGTGTTTGCTTAAAACTGGATACTCTCCTCCTCCTCACATGCATGCTTTCCTTTGGAAAAGATATCGCGTTTTCATGATGCCCTGTGTTGTGAATTTCAAATACGCAGAGCAAGGATTCAGTCCTCATGACAGTCTGGGGTGAAAGCGTGTGTGCACCTCTTGAAAAATCAACTATTGCCTTAGAGAATACATGTGTGGTTGCTGATTTTCCAAGATATGCACCATTGTGCACCCTTAGAGAATAGTAAAACCTTTCCTGCATGAAGACAGCAACTACATTTACAAAAAGCTGCATGTGCCAACTGGGTCAAGAACCTTCACAGCAAAGACTCCCCAGGATAACGCCTGCATGATAGGCAGTTAAATTACATTATGTAAATTGCATGCAAATATATGCACCACATACGATAATTAAAACCTTCCTAAATACATATTTGCAAAATACAATCCATCATGGTCCATGAGGTTATAATCTACATTTTTTACACGAACGATGCAAAAACTGAAAATTCACACAAAAGTGAATGATAATAATTTAAAACATTATGACCTATCATTTATCAACTTAGGTTCTGTACAGAGTGTCACTCATTCAAAAGAAACCCACTGATTCACTAAATAAAAATTGGAAGCCCTTACCAACAATTTGTGCTTGCATAAACTACGAGAATTAATATGCTACAGCGACTGTATGCTTTCGGTAATCAAGAACAGCAAGTGAGAAGTTGTATGTGCGATGGTATGAAAGCAAACCTGGCACAAACAGAAAATTTACTAAGATTTATGGCAAAGCACTTGCAAGAAGTGGCCTTGGGAATTAGTTTTAGACTTCATGTTTCAATTTCTTTTGAAAAATAGCACCTCCTGTAGGACATTAGAATTCAAACCATGATGGCTATATATGTAGATTTCTCAAGGGGAGTGGTGTTAACTCACAAATCATACCAGTCTCTTTCTGAGTCATGCTGATAGTCTCTAGAGATGTCCAGCCCGAGTTCTGACCAGGTTTGATCTACTCTTCATTCTGTAGTCTGTGGCAGGATTACAAGCCACAGTGGTATAGTAGTGCTGTGTGAGTTGTGAGTCTAAAATCAGTAACTGCACAGTCTGGCACCAAATGCTTCTCTTGCACTTTCTTTTGTGTGTGCGGGAGATTGTCAAGGCAGCAGTCTTCTCTCTCCCTCACATATTCCATTGCTCTCTCAGGAGGAGTTTTAGTGGTTTTCTCCTCCTGCTTCCAGTTCGCAGAGCTGATATTCCCACAATGCTTTCAGCTGATTTGAATCAGGACTGACCTATGAAGGTTATCAACTCAGAGAAATCTGAAGGCTGGAATTCAGGGTATTATATAATACATATGAGCACAGGTTAGTTTGTAGGGAAAGGGAATAGGTACAAATCTCACAGCATCTCATGATGCCTGCTGCTAACGACAGACAGCTTAGGAAGGTGATGACTCCTGCTTACCTCCATCTATGGCTGCAGGAGCAAAACTACTGGCCTAGAAACCTTCTTTTTTTTTTTTTTTTTTTTTTTTTTCTTCTTTCTTTCAGCTGACAAATTTTAGTGACTTTGATTCTTCTGGTTTTAAGGAGGTCAGTCAGTGCTTAGCAAAGCAAACCTCTGGTTATAGCATGAGAGTATACAGCCTTTCAGACTGGGCTTTGCCAGCAGTGAGATAGATACAGACTTCTCTGTAGACATGGGACTAATCTCCTAAGATTCCCAGGACATGTCACAAAAGTAAAAGTAGAACTGTGCTTTTTAACAATTCATAGTTCAGCCACTGAGAGGAATGCTTTCCCATCCTTCAGTGCAAGTATATAGTACTAATGAATCAGCAGAATTAATGAGTGCAAAAATGGCCTTTTTTTTTTCTCATGTTTGAAGTAATGCTCATTAACAATAACAATCAGAACCTTTCAGCTGACATTGGTGACCACTGCGATTGACTGATAATGCATGAGTCTAAGGAGGAAAGTCACTTTGCCAGTTGCTGACTTGTGAATATTGAACAGTTTCAATTTTCTTTACATGGCAGCTTCTGTCTGAGGCATATGTTACACAGATACTGAATATATTGGGTAGAGTTCCTTATTGCCAGAGACTAGTCCACTGTCCTTCACAATAGCTAATTGTGTTTTTTCTTTGCAGTACATGAGGTTGGTGAAATAAATATATATTTTTTTAAGTCTAGCCCTAGGAGAGGGCAGGTAAGTAACCAGCTACAGTACTATTTGCAAATTACTCCAGGCTTTATCCTGCCACTTGTGCTCATAATCAAGTAGCAACACTGATTTTTTTGGTGGAGCTGCTTTATTATTATTCTACCTGCCACAGAGGTACTTTCTGGGCTGGCCTTATGCTGATCTCCAAGTATCCATCCATTGTGCCAGAAGAGCAGGCAGGAGGCTGTCACAGTCATACAACTCCTGCATACAGGCTGGAGAATCCATGCTACATTTTCCAGTGCTGCACTGTCAGAAAAGACTTGTATAAAAAGAGAAGGTTGAATTTGCAGGCTTACAGGTCTGACCAGCTCTGGAAATCCAGAACACTGGCATTTATCAGAACCAAATAACAAATTATTTTAACTCCCCTTAACACTATCTAGGGGTTTATAGCATTCTCAAATGCCTCTAAATAAGCAGGGTCTGTACCTCTAAATAAGTGGTATCTGATCACCACACAGAAAGATGGTTTTGCAAAAAGCACTTTGCATATTGAATGTTCAGCTTTTTATTGATATAATCCAGCATTTAATAATTATCCTTAAAAATAAAGATATTGAGATAAATAACAAAATGGAATGGCACTTTATTGAATGTCAAATTCTTTGAGTGGTGCTGTCCTCATATTTACATCTATTTGAGGTTTAACATAACAGCAGGCAAGCTGGCAGCCTTGAGAGCAGTGGTAAGAAGGCATTCAGAAATGTGCTCTGTGGGGATGTATATTGACATGAGAAAGAAAGTATATTAATATGGGATTTAGTTCTGTGGAAAGGAGAGAAAAGCAAGAATATAGGCTTTGATGTTTTTGTGTGTCATTTATGGTCACCTGGGGCCCAGCTACCCTACCTGAATGGGATATCTGCAGGGAACCTCTGTGAAGGTTGAAAGTTTGAAACTAATATTTCCAATTTACATATGTATAGCTATGTGTAACATTGTTTTCAAAGTGGATAAAAATATCCACTAGCGCAGGAACAGAACCTGTTGAAAAAAAGAAAAAAAATTTTAATATGATTGACTTATTCAGTTTTATATTGACAAGAATATCTGCTGTGGGCAAAAAGATCATTGCAAAAAATAATTAATTACACTTTTGTAAAGGGCGTTTTGCTCTTAATTTCTCTCATATATTTTATGACTTTGCCAATACAACATTTAAAAAGCCTTATCATGAATGCAAATTTCTGAAGAAGACTTCATCTTAGCTCATGGAAACTGAGTGACAAATCTACCAACAATGCAGCCCTCCAGACAGAGAAGTGTAAATCAGTTGCCCTCTACAGATTTGGTCCGTCAGATCAAGCCTTATAAGGGTGCAAGGATCAAATTGCCAGTCAGTGTCCACGACTGACAAATGTTTCATTTTGTTTATCCATGAAAGCTTGCTACCTCCTACAATAATCACAGGGCAAGTAGTCTTCATAAACAACAGCATGTTTTCTTTTTGTATGTTTGCTTATTTGAAAAAAACATCTGCAATAGGAGTGCCCTGAGTGCTGCGCAGGGAAGCAGAGGTGCTGCTGCATAGATTAAGAGTTAAGTCCCAAGGAGATGAAAATAGAAAGCCTGATTGCTGGTTGTCTCATCAACCCTCGTGAAAAGCAGCTGACAGTGTTCATGTTTGGAAGAGGAGAGGAAATTGGAAATCCATTACATTTCTTCTGGTGTTTCAGTCACAGGAATTCGTGTGTTTGCAGTTCAGAAAATACAGAGAAGCTAAAATGCTCAAGCTATGATTCAGAAATGTCCATTGTCACACATTATCAGAATAGTAAACTGGTTAAGAAAAAAAAAAAAAAGCTTTGTTTCTTCAAACTCAGCCTCTGGTAACAGGAAATAGGACTTCTGAAGCTAGATGAGGATAGCTTTGGACTTTTTCCCTTTCTGCTTGGTATTTGTTTGTGACTGAATGCTGAAATTTGGATTTGGCATCATGAATGTCAACCACCAGACTGGGACTTGCACTGAGAGTAGTTTGCAGAATATCGGTGACCATTTTGGCTGTGATAAACGCCATAAAACTGTAACAAAACCAGTTGGTTCTTTCTCTCCAAAGAGCAAACAAAGTAGTTGGTGGTTTGACCCCCACACAGTTGTCTCTCCCTCCGTGTTTCTGTCTTCACACTACAAACCCCCTCACAGAGCTTCAGATCAACTGTTGCACAAGATACTCGACACGTTTCAAGGCCAGAAAGTCACAAAAAACCTACAATGCACACTCACTAGGGAAGGCAGTTTGGGTTATAGGTATTGGGCCACCTCCTGAAAACTGCAGTAAAAACACATAGAAAGATGTTTTTGCAAAGAGTGCTAAGTGTTGTGCTACTTGCTACTCAGCAGGATAAAAGATGGAAAGTTGGTAGAAAGTACTTGATTCAGACAAGAAAATAATAGCATGGGCTGCCATTTTTAATGAGATGTCGTTTTTCTGTTGAATCAGCTATTGATCTTGTGCTTCTGTCACTGACACACACACAGTCATCCGGACTTCAGTATTGTGCTGTTGCCTAGTGTTAGAAATGTCTTTTTACCGTAGTGTTCTGGAACACTATCCATTTATTCATAGGGCACTAAAGATACACGGTTAGTTCCCAGACAATCCTTTTTTACTTTTCTATATTTTTACTTTTTCACCTATATATATATATATATACACACACATACACATAGAGTAAAAGGAAATATAGGCAGACCTTGTAACAAGATCTTGGGTCTCTGATAGTCCTCCCACAGCTGCTGGTAGGGCTGTAGGGTCCCCTTAGGACACCTTTCAGCACAGCCAGCCTGCAGCCACTAGGATGGCAGGGGTCCCCTAAGAGACCAGAAGACTCCTTTTTGTTTCCTTGATTTTAATGAAAGTAGAGCAAAGCTCCCATATGAACTTCAGCACAAATGATCTTCTTTCTCTGATTCCAGTGCCTTTTCTTCACATTTTGCTGCATACAAAACTTATCAGACATTTAACAATTTGAGGAGTTGGAAGAGAGAACAAAAAACATTTGAGGCCAGAAAGTGACAAAGAAACATTAGATGACAATCTGTGTTCTGATTTAGGGGAACTTTTCCATCAGCTACCTTCAGACAACTTGAAATACACTTTCTCTTGCCTTTGCAGAATTGCTTTGCTTTGTCTTCAGACTGAATGTGGCAATTTTCCAAGCCAAACTTACAGGGGTGAGGAAATAAATCGCTCTAATGTTTGTCTGGTAGGAATCCAAGCAGTAGAGAAACTTCCTCCTTTCTAGAAACTTTGTAAAAAATGGCCTGGTTTACTTAATCTTTTGGACTCACTAATGTTTCTGCTTGAGTCTACATTTTGCAAGCCATAAACATTCTGACAAATAATGAAGCAATCATGCAATTAAGACTCAATTAATTACGCTGTAAGAGTGACCTCTTGCTTGTTTTTCCCCCACATAATAAGAAACAAAGGTTGTGCCTTTTTCTCCCCTCTGGTGCTAGTTTATGTGAATTATGTGAAATCCAGACACTTCATTCACCTGGTTTTACCTTTGTAAGGTTATCTAAACTGTGATCTTGAGGCAGCCAGAGTACATTTTAGTAGATGCCCTCAGTGCATGGGCAAGTGAGGAGTGTGGGTATGCAGAGAGGAGGAGCTGTGGCTTCTTTCCCTCTCCAAAACTCAAGATATTCTAGAGAGGCAGGGAGAAGAGAGGGACAAATCATGGCTCTTGAACTTTGTGCACTCCTATGGCAATTCAAGAGCAGCTGTCAGGCCAAGGCTGTGCCATGTGATTATCTTTTGGGCTCTATTGGTAGGAGGTCAGGATCTGAGTAACTTGCATTGCTGGCTGTGGGAAGAAGTTACCCAGCAGGTGCTGCCACCTGCAGCCTGGCAGAGTCACTTTGGGGTACTGCATCATGCCCACCCCTGTTCCACAGGGGGACCCTTCAGCCATCACTGACTCCCTTTTGTAACCTTCTCCCTGTACCTCCCCCTGCCCTCCACTTTCTACCATGTGTGTGATGCAACATGCATACTCATTTATCTTATGCTGCTTGGCTATATGAAGATATTTGTCAGTGGCTTGTAAGCTCAGAAATTTTTTTGGCAGTTCTACTGCATGGTTCTGGTAATGGGTGAAAAAAAGAAGAAATCTTGGCTCAAAGGTGCCATGTAGTGCTCTCTTAAAGTATAGCTTTTTGGGTCCCCAGGCCCAGGTGAAAGGGATCACACAGTCACTGTGCTACCAGATGTCCTGTGTCTTAAATAACTTCCTGTAATAGAGGCCTGGGTTGTGTGTCCCATATGGAAAGCATTCAGTACATGGGCATTTCCGTATTTCCATGGAGACCTGCCACTTTTTTCTAGGTGCCTACAGCACATGCAGCAGTTAATGTGAATGGCAGCTAAACCATGCAGTTGTTCACTCTGGTGGCTGGAGACAAAAGGCTTACATGTGCCCAATGCATAGTTGCTTTGCACCTATTTGACTAGGACTGCAACAGAGCTTACTACTTCAAATTTTGTCTGTTTTCGATTATGGATCCCCAGGCACATCTGTGCGAGTGTCTCATAGATACCCTCAGCTGGTATGGTCTGCACCCCATCACTCCTCTCCAGGCTGGGTGTAAATGAGTCCTAATGAGTACCTTCTTTCAGTCTGCCTGGAGTTCAGGATGCAAGACTCTTTGGGATGAAACAGAGACTTCTCTCTTAGTCATCAATCACATTTTTCCTCTTCAGCTCTTTTCCCCTGCAAGTGCTTTGTCTGTCTTTTTTTCGAAGTAGCAGTGCAGCTGATTTGACTCTGAGGGGATAGAGCTAGGTGTGAGGTGCCAGAATAATCTATTTCTCTCACGACATGCCCAGCATATTAAAATGAAGCAATGGTCAACTTATATTTGTACTTAAATTACAGTGTAATAGCATTGTTCTTAGGGGAATCTAATAAGAACTGGACAAAGACACTAAATCAATGGAGTGTTAAAAGAACTAAACTAAAACTCAGAGGCTAAACCCAGTGAACATTGTTCAAATGTGTTAAATTAGACTTTTCGTGAAACAGTGTTGTCAAGAAAGAGTTTTATCTTCAAGTTTTTGAAAGTAACTCTTACATGAATAAACAAAGAAGTAAAATAGAAAGCCATTGTTAAAAAAAAAAAAAAAAGAGAGAGAGAGAAAATCAGGTTATCACAAATCCCATGCAGTGTGAGAAAAGGATGTGGTTTTCTTTTTAGTTTGCTCAACTTTATCATGTATTCTTATTCCATTCTCTTCCAACACAATGCATTTCTCACTTGATGCTTGATTTGAATTATTCTTCTAGCTGTGAGATCCATGCGTGCTGAGATCTCTTCTGCAAAACACCCAGGAATCTGGCTTAGCTCCCTTTCCATCAATATTAGTTCTTTCAGTTTCCACCCCTTACAGAACAGCCTAAATAATGCAGAATCTCTTTTGTCATAAAGACATCACACCAGAAACTATGCCCAAAAACCCTTTCCAGAGGGAGAAGGATAAATACTCATCATTACAGATGAGTTAATGAGGACTCTGCATGAAATCAGTCAGACTGCTCATTACAAGTCTCCACCACTGTGCTTTCTTCTTTCATTTTCTGCCTGTGTTTTAGACGTACCCGTAGATTTCCCCCTTAATCACTGGATTCCAAGGGTGCCGATCTGCCTTTTAGTGGTTGCTTTTTCAAGACAAGCTTCCTGCCTTTGTGTAATAAGTGTTTTTTTGCCTTGTTTCAGTGATGGTTGGGCAGACAGAGATGAAGTCATTGAAGGTTACGAACCTGAAGCAAATGGGGGCATCACTATCAAACTGCAGTCTCCAGAGGTCTTGTCGTTTGATGACTACTATCTGAAGCTGCGTCTAGATACCAACACCCGCAACCCCTGGTTTCCTGAGTTCTGGCAGCACAGATTTCAGTGTCGCATCCCGGGGCACCCGCTGGAGAATCCCAACTTCCAGAAGAACTGCACGGGTAACCTGTCAATTATTTTCCTCTTTCAAACTGTGCGCTGACAAAAATTTGTCTTTGTGTTCTTTGTGGGCTTTTTTGTTTTGTTTTTTAGTGTATAAATCACCAGTGAAGACTGCTAACCCCAAACTGTACAGACATAAATCCCATCTCTGATGGGACTATGTCTGGCACTGGTTGCATGACCTCCTCTCAACTTAGCTCTGCTCTGTTGAAGAGCAACTTGTTCCTTTTTCGCATTTCTATGGCTATACTGAGGCTGACAAGGGTGCCCAAGTTGTAATATGGCTTGTAATAAATAAGTAACCATTACATGTTAATGAAAATAAGAATGCATTTTAACTACTTTTTTTCTCAAAGCCAGCTTTTCTGATCAGTTGAATAATCAGAAAATTCACAGGAAAACATTATGGCAGAGAACATATTTTAAGGAAAATTGATGCGTCTTTAAATTGTCCATTCATCTGTTTCACCCTTTTTTTTTATTTGCCCATTAAAACATCTGTGATATATTTCCACTATGTAACACTCATATAAAAAAAACACACTGTCCTACAGATAGAAGTAACCCTCACTTCATAGCAAGAGAAAGGTATCTGTGCATAGGCAGGTTTTCTTTTCCATAGCAGAATCGGAGAAAGTAAACTAAAATATTTCATTAAAATTAAATTTATTCGTAAACTGAGAGGTAATCACTTTTCTGTGAAATATTTGCTGAACTTTTTTTTTTTTTCTAATATTTTATTTGTAGTTTGTAAATATTTTATTTCTAGTCAAAAATGTATATTCTGATAGTAAGTAAGTTACTCCATTAGAAACAAAACTAATGAAGCGTGACTTCCCATGGATTTCTGTCCTGTTCTTTATGTCTGCCCTCCCTCTGTCCTATAGCAGTAGTCTCAGCTGGTCTTTGTGTGCTCTCTGAACTGAATTCCCACAGTGTTTCTAGTTCTTCTCTTCTCCATCAGTAACTCTTCTTAACAATATCTTCCATATTGCCTTCTGTTTCCCTCCAGTTCTCTTATTAACAGCTGAAACATATCACCAAATACTGTCACTGACTCAAAACAGGCCTGATGGGCTGCCTGGCTGGCAAACAGGCTGGCCCATCTGGGTGCTGAGGGGCTAATGGTGGGGCAGACAGGCTAAATTAATGTTGAGGTTATACTGTTTTGTTTTGGGTTTTTTTTCCTTCAAAGAGGTTAACTTCAGACTCCAACAAAATTATGGTTTATAGTATACATACTTAATTGTTTTTGAGACTGCTTCAGCTCAGAAAAAGGAGTTAATATGGGCCAAAAAGGGCAGAAATTACTAAGGGGATGTTGAACGAGGGATGCACAGTGCAAATGCACAGCCTACTTTCTTGCAAAAACAAGCTTAAAATTGCATTGTTTTGGTCGTTCCATTCACATAAATAAATTTCATGCTGATGATCTATAAAAAGGTCTCATTTCTGAGGAAATCTTAACAGCTGTTGTAAACATGGGTAGTTTGTTACCCAGCTTCTGTTTGGTTATAAAACTAAAAACTTTAGTCTGAACCAGCAGTCATTTCTCATCTTGCTGCATCAAAGGCAAATACCAGGTAGTGAGTTCAAAATAGCCAAGATAGGGTACTTCTGCACAGAATGTGTAGATGAGTTTTCAGACAGTGGTTGCTGTAGACTCTAGAATTGTACTTGAACCAAATAGCAGTTAAGTGAGTTCATAGAAGAAAACCAAGGTAAGGGCTGCTTTGTGGAAAAAAAGAAAAAAGACACCCCAAACTAGCTCAGGAGATCCTAGGGTTGAAGTCACCGGACAGGGTGCTGCAGATACCATCACATGTCTGCTCTGGTGTCCTGTGCCTCTCAAGGTGTCAGGTATCAGAGACAGGAACCATCTTGTTCTGATAATACTAGTGAAACACAAAAACATTTGTCTACATTGGTTGACTGTGACAGTTAATAATCACAATTCAGGCACTCAAATGTCTTTCCCTCCTCCAAAGAGCTGCAAGCTTTTCCATGAAGCCTCAAAATGTGTGATACTTTTTAGGATTTGCTGAAAAGCATTCAGCTCTTAACTTTGGTGGTAAACCACTGATAACCCTCAGGCATATCGCATACAACTAAGCACATCACCAAAGGGAAGCACCACAAGGTATCTGTTACCAATAACGGCATACCTACAGAATCAAGAGACCTACATGTCCCCAGCAAATCTGGGAACAATGAAATATCATATTTATTTTTCTTTAACTGCAGAGAGCTGACTGTTGACTGTCTGATAGCACCAGAGCTTTCTGCACACATACCTTTACCTGACCTTCCTGTAGGGCTGAGAATGTCACTTCAAATACCAACAGCTTCAAAGCTTGCTGGTGAACCCTTTCTCTCCAAGAAAGTCTAGTATGACAGTGCCAAGTAACTGCCTTCTTTACTTCTCACTGCTTTGGAGACAGACCTTTTCACAAACTCTCTGTAAAAAAGGAGTCTGAGTTGCCTCCTTCCTCCTTCACAAAGTATCTCCATGCATGAATTTGAAGGAGAGAACCCATGGTGCTCAATAAGTAATAAGCACTAGTATAAAGTTCTGACTTCTTTGTGGTACTACAAATTTAAGAACTGTTGCTACAACCGCACCACCCCAGGAAGATTATCAGTATTCAATACTGGTATTAAGCACCTTAAGTTGGTTGTATCTGAGAGCTTT
The DNA here is from genome assembly GCF_037038585.1 of Patagioenas fasciata. Lineage (NCBI taxonomy): Eukaryota > Metazoa > Chordata > Aves > Columbiformes > Columbidae > Patagioenas > Patagioenas fasciata. The sequence continues at coordinate 56,623,696 of NC_092522.1, forward strand.
CACTCCTACCTCACAGTATTCCCTCAATATTCCTGCAACAAGGTACATAGGGTCCTGCATTATGGAAAAATCTGAGTCCCCTGTGGTCCCGGGAGTCCATGAACATCAATAGCATGTGTTGTGACTGTTTCTGGGTCCTGGTCTGTTCTGTATTCCAGAAGCGTGCTGGTAGCTCTCACCGGGAACAAAGCACACCCTTACTTTGCATAGACAGAAATTGATTCAAAGGCAGTACACTGTTCATCTTCTGTATCTGGAGAGTTAACATCTTGGTAAACTAATGAAAAATAAAACCAAGGACAAAAATATTTGTGATATTTAGGGGACCATAGTGCATTTGTGTTTACCCAGCAATAGGTTGCCTAGGAGAAACAAAAAAAGAAAAGAAAGAGTTGTTCTCCAATTACTTTGTTAAAAAAGATACAGAATACCTGGACCTATTCACTTTGAAAAGGAGATTAGTTCTTAGTTTATTAGGAGATTAGTGATTAGTTATTAATTTGTGCTTGTTTATATTAGTTTGTATTATTTGTATTTGTAGTCATTTGTTTGTATTTCAGAATCTTCAATTACTGCCTGCCCAGTATAATTTGCCCATGTACAAGCTAATCATGTACTGAAAGATTTATTCAGAATTGCCACTGGAATGTGAAGTTCAATTTTTAGCATTCATGGATAGGCAAGGGCTTCTCCTCGAGCAATTATAGCTGCATTTTCCATTTCTCATACTCTGTTACTGTTGAGTCAGCACTAGCTTGGGTTTGCAGGCTCTCTATGAAGCAAAGGAAAGCCAGTTCCTGGAAATCTGCTTTCTTTGATGTCAGGAATTACTGCTTGAATTCCATTATTTAGTCCTTGAGAAGACTGATGTCGACTTTAAGGAAATCCCATGTTACACTAAGGTCTGAATGCACGTGTATTTTTTGGGAAAAAAGGCTATCTGGTCTAAGCACTACTGGAACGGAACAAGTCCAAGTGTGTTCTGTTCTGTGAAGTCTGTGGGGTGCTGAACAATTGGCCATATTTTCAGAATAGATTAGCCAGATATATTAGGACTCTATATTCTTGGGAAGAGAAGACAATAATCAAGAGCTTTGCAGTGATTGCTCTTTTGGATCATCCCTTCTTGCAAAAACTAAACAACTTATTTTTCCCACCTGGGTGGCAGCCAAATATGTGGGAGCTATTTTTGACTCATTCTTTGAAAATGTTGTAGCCAAATGCCTCTCATAAGGGAATGTCCCTCTCCTTTTCTCCCTCTTTCTCTCTCTCTCTCCTATAGGAGATATTCTTCCTCAACACAATAGGATTAAAGTCCAGAAATTTTCTTATATGTAGATGTATAGGGTCTGTCTGGGATGGAGTTAATTTTCCCCATAGCAACTCCCATGATGCTGTGCTTTATATTGGTAGCTAGAAATGTCTCGCTAACACGTCAGTGTTTTGGCCACTGCTGAGGAGGGCTGGCACAGCACTGAGGTTCTCTCTCCATTCCCCACCCCACATCAAAAGCCAGCAGGCTGGGAGTGGGCAAGAGGCTGGGAGCGAACATAGATGGGACAGTTGATCCAGACTGACCAAAATTTCCCTACCATGTGATGTTGTGCTTAGCAATAAAAGCTAAGAGAAAGGTGGGGTGAGGTGGGGGGCAGGGTTATAAGTTACTAAGGCATTTATCTTCCAAAGCAACCACTACAAACTGTGTTTCTACTTCCCAAGAAGTTGCTGGATGTCACCTGCTGATGAAGGTCCATGCATGGCCTTTGTTTTTCTTTATTAAACTGCCTTTATCTTGACCCATGAGTTTTTAATTTTATTTTCTCTCCCCTGTCCTGCTGAAGAGGGAGAGTGAGTGAGTGGCTTGGTGGGCACCTGCCAGCCAGCCAAAGTCAACCCACCACAGAAGAAAAGAGATATTTGTACATGACCATTCTCCTGTAGTCTCCATGATATCTAGCAGGCCAAAACCACTTCCAATACAGAGTCCTTCTTCTTAAACTGCCTGTTGCACTAAGGTGCTTTCAGTGTTTTCCATGTAGTAGCTACATTCTTTAGGAAACAAAGCATGTCCTGCAACTCTGCATGGACCCCTGACTTATCACAAGGTTCAGAACTTTACGTTGTTCTTCATGCCCTTCAGAACAGAGCAGACAGTTTTAACACTTATCAGGAAAAAAGCTGTTTCTGAATTTGAGGTACTAAGAAGTTACCTGACTCAGGATGGACCTGACATTAAGTTACCTTAGCACACAACCTCAGGCACTGCCCCAAACAACAGTCAGAGCTTGTCTCAGTTCATCACATAACTCAGTCTTTTCCGCATTTTGGAGGCTGTACAGAGATTGAATGCTGACAGCAAGATTATGTGATAGACTGTGTGTGTCAGGCAACAGACTTCAGATAGATACCCTCCCAACAGTTCTGTAGGGTGTTTTTCCCTCCCTAATCTGTTAGAAATAGACCAAATAGAAGTGTTTTTCTCCCCACAAAACTACAGTGACAAATATTTCTCTGTTGAACTTGGTAAACCCACATAAGCCAGGATCAAGTACAAGTCGCACTAATGCAGAAATAATGTAGAACTCAGTGCAGTGCTAACACTTGTATGGAGATCTAACTGCTCTTTTACAGAATGCCTTATTCAGATGATACAATGGCTGTAGTTTATGTAAACGGAGTGAGATGAGTACTCCTCTGCACTGCAAGAGACAGTTAAGAAATTGGTTGTGGAACTGATGGAAACATTAGATTATGCTCACAGTAGTTGATCTGCTGGGACAACAAAATACATTGGCAGGCAATCAGCACAGACATTTTTCAACAGAGTGAAGTGGAAAAAAGTGGGTAATTCATGATTCATTCATTGATTCAATCGATCTTTGAGGAGAACGATTCTTTGTCAGTGAATGTATTTGTGGCAGACAAGAACAAGAAATGTAGGGGGTTTTTGTTCCAAATGAGTTCACAGTCCAAGTGTCCTATAGGATGCTTACTCATACCTTGATCATGCCATAAAGATTGCTTTATCTGTTAATTCCTGTCTTGGTCCAAGAGAACTACAATCAGTCTGAGTGCAGCCAGAGTCACAGAATCATTCAGTATGGAAGACAGCTCAGGAAGACTGTAGTCCAACCCCCTGTTCAAAGCAGAGTAAGCTATGAGTTTAGACCAGGTTAATCAGGACCTTGAAAATCTCCAAGCAGGAAGGTGACAAGGCATCTCTGGGCAGCCTTTTCCACTGTTTGAATGCGAAAAAGCTTTGCCTCATATCCAGTCTGAACCTCTCGTTTCAAGTTATGCCCATCATCGTCTCGTATCCTCCCACCATGCTTCACCAAAAATAACTTGTCTTGCTGTTCTTGATAACCACCCCACAGGTATGAGAGGCTGTTGTAAGGTTCCCCTGCATCCATCTCTTCTCCAGACTGAACTAACCCAAGTTCTTCAGCCTGTCTTCAAAGGGCAATGACTGCAGCTCTGGATCATCTCAATGGCCCTCTGCTGAATGTTCTCCAAGTTATAGGTGTTTTTCTGTACTGGGGGTTCACAAACTGTGTGCAGTATTTTAAATGCACCCTGATGAGTGCAACATAAAGGGTGGTGTAGTGGGGAGGTAATTACATGCTGTAGTCACTGGCTGTGCTATAAATACAATCCAGGATGCTGCTTGCCTTTCTTCTTGCCAGGGATCTGTACAGCCACCATATTCTTGTATCAAATTTGATCCTAAGAAGACATATCTTTTCCCATGTTCTTTCTGCATCAGCATACTCATTCTGGAAGAAGACATAAGCTTTCATCACACCTAAGTAGTTCTGAATGTCCACCATAAATCTTCATAGTATGTCAAATCATGGGCAGAACACAATAATGATAGCACAAAAGAGCTTGTGGGGAAGACTAAATATTCCAGAAAAGGCATTTATGCTTTGGTATGAATAACACAGAGTCATACTTCTTGAGACAAAAATTGCAGGTAATATAGATTGGTTTGTCGCTGTAAAGACCTTGAGTCATTCACTTTGCTTGATATAGCCATAATCTGAAAGAGATATGGAGCACGGTGCAGGGGTGTTCTAGATATCAAAGACCCACACAGCAACATGCACAAAGAGCCATGCAGTATTACATGTTCAAGTACAGGAGTAGTATAGTCGTGTCTGTGGGACATCATACTCAAGCTACTAAATCAAATCATTTCAACAAGTGCTTCTGGAGCCAGCTTGACTTGTCTGTTTTGGTAAGATTTCTCAAAAAAGCATCCGTGTTTGCCACCTTTTTTACCAACTTGTTAAAAAGTAACTGGTTTTATCTCATCCAGACAGAATCCTTATGCTTTTAGTGAGGTTGCAGAAGACTGATAGCTGACATTTTCCTATCCTCAGACAGTTTTGCACGTCTAATATGTCTTTCAGACTACATCCAGTACACCAGTAATGTAGTTCAGAGCTTCTGTTAATAAAGGATTTTTTTCTCAAGACCCATCCTAATTTTGACGAACTTATGTGAGGTAACATGGGGCCCTCATTTCCTCATCTCAGTGGACAAAGCTCTCCAGGATGTGTATTTATTTTTTCCTACGTTTTGCTGAAAGGATGAATGCATTTCCAGTGAGAATTGATCTAAGTGGTTTTCAGAGTGTCTCATATTATGTTGTGAGTTGGACAAATTAGATCCAGCAGACATTATTAGGGCTCATTTAGCTGTGTCAGAAATGCTCACAGGTGCTTCTCTGAGAACCTTCCTTTAATCTCAATGTCTGCAAGCTCCCCCATGGAGCACATGTTCAATGAGACTTTGCATCAGCAGAAGAACCTACAGTAGGATCCACTTTCACTACCATACGTCAGAAAAGCTATTTCTAAGAGAACAGCCTGAGTGCACACTCTGCCAGGTCAGTCACAGCTTGTAGATAACCTGTGCAGTATATAGGAGACACATTCGTAAGCTTTTGAAGAAGGAATCAACCTATTAATGTGCCATGACTTCTCCAAGATATATTGTACCTTATGTATCCTGTGACTTGCCCTCCCTGACACCTGCTTTGTATTCCCATTATATACTTAGGTCCCTGCAGCAGAGAAGGAGCTGAATCCTATGTCACTGCCTTTTTGTCCTCAGAATGAGGCAGGAGATTGTAGGATTCATCCCACAATAGTGATAAAAATTGATCCCAGTTTCATGGGCACCTAGAATGAAGACTATTAGGAACAACTTGTCTGAAAGAACTTTAGTTGCTACACTTTTTATTCAAGGCTTTTTATTCAGCAGACAGGACAGGAAATCTGTCTCATTTTATTTTTCAGACAAGGCTACAGACAGCTTTTAAGGCTTAAAGAAGAGGAAGATTAATAATGTACTTATCTGTGACAAATCATATGAATTATTTGGAGAAGGTATTATCTATGGCCAGATTTTTGTTCATTTGCTTCTAGCTTCTTATTTCTGTTTTTGGAAGAAAGCAGCTACATTTATCTAATATTTTTAATTTCCAAAAATACTTATAAACCAGGCTGTCAATCAAAATACAATAACAATAAATATTTTCCTTTTTTTTTGGTATCCATGAAAAAATGAGATCATAATCAAATAAAGTGAAGAAGCAGTATATATATACCTTTGTAAAGAGCATAGAAGACAGTTTGCAGAACATATACATATTACAGCAGGATATGACAACAGTTTTCTGAATCTAGTATTTACATCTACATTTTCTGTAGTGGGTTTTAATAGTCAAAATTTCCACTTCTGGGATTAAAACTATCCTGGGGTAGTCTTGTGATATTCAGCCTTCTCCGTTACCGATGGTGCTGCAAAGGAACAGGACATGAAAGACTTGCTCTCTTATGCCTTGTCAGGGCTCCTGTCTGTTGTGCCTGGAGAGGGACAGGGCAACTCTTGACTATTCAGACTGTCACAGTGCTCCAAACTTCTATCAGGAGCATGGAGAGGACAGAAGCACACAATTAAAATTAATTAACTTGTTCCTAGAAATCAATTGTTTGTGCAATTAGCCTAGATATAAGCATTTAACCAAATCATTAAGTAAACCAGATGAAACAGCAAATGTAACTGATTTGAAAACAAGGCCAACTGCTTTATGTCAGCACTCCTGGTCTTTTAGTAGATATCTCCCCTTTCCTCATTTATCTGTAGGTGGAAAGTTTTTAAAGTCACCTGGCAATTTTACAGGTTGTCATTACTGGTGGCATTACCCCATAAATACAAGTGCAAAGAAGATACAGTAGATGCTAACATGTGTAGGTGCAAACCCACACACTCACACATCTAGCTGCAGCCCAGAGATACACTTTGTGCACAAGGATATTTTCTGAAATACAGCCAATAGATTTATTAAAATAAATGTGTTCTTCTTAATAGATCTTGGACAGTGGTGTAAAGAACAATAAATTATGAGCCTGAATAATAAAACTCAAACCATACAAACCACAATATTTCCCACTCAGAATAAGTTGTATTGGTATCCACATAGGGAGAATAATCTGATGAAAGGTGGTGTGCTCCAAAGAGTAGTGCTGCCAGAATAAACTTCTGTCTTCCCACTCATACTGGGAGATGTGGGGGAGCTCAGAAGTCTGCTAGTGTGGAGGGAACTTGGGGAAAAATAATAAAAGCAGCTATTGCAGCTTGGCTGGACTGCCGGCTGAGCCAGAGAGGGCCACTGCAGCACAGCAAGGTGTGAGACAAGATGATTTACAAAGGTTTCCTTCAGCTCAGATATTTGAGATTCATATAATAGAAAGCAGCTTTGGAGGAACCTGAAAGATCAAAACTTTAATTTAGCTCTGGATTCAGACTCAGCTTTATAAGGATGGAAAATCATGGCTGTTCTTTTCACAGCAATAGCATTCTACACATCATGCTATGCAGCGTACCATCTACTGTCTGCAAAGGCCAGTTTACTCTGCCTGCTTTTCTAGGTTTACTTTGTCTAAAAATTTGCATCACAAAGGCCTGTTTTTTGTGAGATCTCAAGTACTCCAGTAATCTGGGTTTGGCTGGGCTGGATAGACCCTTTTTTGTGTGCACTGTCATGTTTGGCTACACCCAGGAAAAAAAAGGAGGTATGCTAAAATGAATGCTTTTAAAATTCTTTCAGATCTGAAGGAATCCTCCTTCTGTTTTTCTTTTGAATTTAATGTGTGAATAAAGATTAGGGCCACTTATTTTATCTTCTGATTTGCTTAGCTCTAGTTCACTGCTAATCAGCAATGCATTGTCCTCATGCAGTTGTCATTCAGAAGCTTCTAATCTTAGCTCAGCTTTAAAATGAATCTTTTCTGTGATACTGTACTTGAACACAGCTCTGAGCATATGTCCAGCTAAGGGCAAAATAAAGCGGATCTTTGTGATCCGTGTATTTGCAATGAATGTATTCCATAATACAAGGGTTACAAAGGAATATGTGGATCATCCTAACGATCATTTGAAAACTTCACCTAATTAAAAACAAAAATATTGAGTGTCCTCTATTAAATTATAACATGGTCCAGCTAGGCACCAGTTAGGGTGGAAGAGGCCACTTTGCTCTTCAGCTGCAGAGCAGCTGCCTTTGATCCTGGGAAGCCAGGGGAATCTGTGAGAGCAACTGTGTGATTACAGGGCTGCTGGGGAGTCTGGGCATGCAGCAATTACCCACGTTACGTGTGTGAAATCCACTCCATCGGTATGTCATCATGTGGTTCCAGGAAGATAGCCCTTCAGAGAGAAAGTTTCTTGTGTGAGGTATGGTTCTTATATGATCTATTTTGAAACAAACAAACAAGAAAATGCAAAAGCAAGAGCAAACTTGGCAAAGGAAAAATTTGGAGGGAGCTGTATCTCTGCAGAAGTGAGACACATTGGTGTTCATATTGATTTATAGTCAGTCAGCTAATGCTGGTGTTCTTAATACCACCTTAACATTAAGAAAAGAAGCAAGGAAGAAGTGGTTTGCTCTTTTAGAATAATAATAAAAGAAAAAGAAAACCCATAGTACTGGCTGATGGGTGGTACAGTGTCATGCAAGAATTCTGAAACTCATCTTAAAGTGTGATAAATATTAGATATGTTTCCTGACTATTCTTCAGACTCATACAGAACCACTGGAATTTAAAACAGGAAAAGACCAGTTAGGCCAGCTAGTCTGCCTGCCAGCCATGGGTTGGTATCCTACCATGAGGGGATGATGTTAACATGAGATACTGATTCAGACTTTTGAAGTCTTCAGGATCTCATGACCACACACTGACAACCATGAGCTAGTACTTAGATGTTTAAAGGTCGAGATTAGTGGGCAGAGGAGAGTTTATGTGATTTGTTCCGTTTGCTGTCTCCATGCCAGATAGGAGCACACGTCTCCAGAAAGGATAGGTTAATGAATATGTGTATTTTATTATTTGCATCGTAATTTTCCACTCTGATCTAAAGACCCTGATTAATAGTTTCGAGTGTTGTGCTCGTGCCAACTATTTAACATAAACTGAGACTAGATTTCTGTTAACTTCCTTACCCCATTCAGTGGTAATACATTCCATGGTTAATATGAAGTTTGCTTATTTTCAACTCTGAACCAACGTTTTCTGATGAAAATGCACAAAATTAGGCTCCTGAAGTGCATATTCTGAGACCTAGATAAATTGACCTGATTTTTAAGGGTACTGATATCCCATAATTCCAATGGAAGTCAATAGCAGCCAGAGGAGTTCAGGTACTAATCAAGTCAATTAATTAGGTGCCAGAATATGTATTCAGGTTCCTAATTTAAGTATCTAAGGTGCTTAACGTTCTGAAAACTGCAGCACAATTACAGAGATGTGTCTCTCTCTTTCAGACAGTCTCAGGCTTCATATGAAAAACATGACACTTGAAATGCAATGAGTCTTATTTCCTGTGCTTTTCATTTTTCCATAATTGCGTGTTACAATAGGATATCTGTAAAAGTATCTAAGTTTTTTTTTTTCTTTAATTAAGAGTGAAAAGCATGATTCAAGCTAGTAAAATAACATAAAAATCTGCAAATATTTCTTTTAACTTTTAAATAAATTTGATTTTAAGTGTGTTAACTCCTGTCTCAGATAAGAGTAGCAGCAACTCATTATCTTTTAGACTTGTTCCAAATAACAGATCTGTTAAGAAGAGTAGTTCTAAATATGTCTTTAATGGAGTGTGCAAATAAGTCAGCAAGGTTACATAGTTACCTGAGGGAGAGGGAAAGACTGAAAGCTGAGTTTTCTTTATTTTTAATAGTTTCTCCACAGGAGTTCAGGTCATGTAGAAAATGGGCTCTGTGGAACCTGGTCCTTAGAGAGACAGGGTCAGCATCCAGGATGACACTGGAGGAAGGTTGTAAAGAAAGTAAGAGAAACAGGCACATCCTAGGTCTCTGTGATAATAACCAATCACTTTGAAATGATGCCTGAGGCACTGGGAGCATGGACACATGTGAGAACCTGCAGAGGCTGAGAGGCTGAGAGAAGGTTTGTTCTTGGACTGGGAGCAGCAGAAGAAGAAGGGCATGCTGTAAAAGTAACAAACTGAATTCCCTGTTGTCATATTCCCAAGAATGGGGACAGAGAAAAGAAGAAAAAATAGCTTAAAAAAAAGTCAATTTGGCCTGAGGTATCACGATGCCAGATCAGGCAGGGCAAAAGCCTTTCTTTCCATTTGCTCTGTTTGTGAATCTTCCACTAAAATAACTGTGGTATTTCCTATGTCCTTTAAAGGTGAAGGCTGAGCTTGACTGTTCAAATGGCTTTGCAAGCATTACATTTTAGTCAGCTAATGAAATAATAAGATGGATTTCAAATGCTATATCAGGGTTTGAAATCAGTGTCTTTGCTGATTACATATACAAACCATTTAATCAAGGAACAAACAAACAAAAAAAATCAGCTGGCATATTTTATTCCTGTTTATAAAATGAAATATTCATTTCTAATTAAAATAGGAGCTGAGAAATAATGTCTTGCTGCAGAAGTTAAATAATAATTTTGAATAAATAATAGAACGTGTTGTGGTCATTTTGCAGGCAGTTTGTACACAGCCCAGCTTTTAAGAAAAACAAATTAATCATAATAATTATTTGTCATGCTCTCATAATATTACTCTAAGAAATGCACTGGAATCACTTCAGATTATCTTCTATGTTTCCTGTTTCTAGAACGAACATGTCATTTCATGTTATGTCCTAACTATCTGAATTACAATAGATCTTTTTTTAAACCTAAACCGCTTCTGATTCTATGGATTCCCCATGTTCAGAATCACAAGCAAAGTTTTATTAACTTCTAGTTTTCCGTCTTGAATGTTACGTTTGGGTATTTGACCGTAAGTACAAAAAACCTGCTGTCATTTCATGCAAGATTCCTGGTCAGTTCCACGAGCCTTCCAATAAGTTATCACAATATTTTATTTGCAGATTAATTTCCATAAACTGGAAGGACTATACATTGATTTTTTAGTGATCATCAAGTAGGTTAAATATCTTCACAGCTTACTCACTCCATGATGGAGTTAATTCCATACATTCTAATTAGAATGTGCATCATAATGAATATTCGTAGTTGTGTGTGCATTATGGCAGCTGTAAGCATAGTCCCAGTTCAGTGCATGAATGCAGCCATGAAAAGGATGACATATAAATAGAAAAGCACGTTTCTTTTCAAACCATTTGAACGGCATTTGCCTGGGAGTCCAAGATACAGAAATTGATTTATCTCAAATAGGGACAGTTATTTCACTCTGTTGTTTTCCAGACTATTAATTCCAAACAACAGGAATTAGGATAATAGCCAAAATGAGGTAATCAATAACCTTAAAACCTTATTTTCCTGTCAATTTTTGGTTATGTTGCTTTACTGTTGGACATTCCATGGATTGTATTTCTCAGGTTGATCACATTGCAAAAACACAGAGAAATATCATGGGTGTGGATCTTTCTTTTTTCTTTTGAAGGGGTTTTTGTTTGTTTCGGTTTTTCTTTGTGGTTTTGTTTTTGTTTGCTTAGTTGTGGGATTTTTTTTGTTCATTTTTGTTGGGTGGTGGTGGTGGTGGTGTTTTGTTTTGTTTGTGGTTTATTAATTTATTTAACCCTGTACTGAACTATGCCTTGTGTATCCTTCGGTTTCGATTTCATTAAGAAAAAGTCTTCACTGTAGAGCTATTTTATCATGATCATTCCACAAAAGGTGAGGAACAAAGAGAAACAATACTAAAATTTCCTGCCCAGGTTTTATCAGCTTATAGCATTGGATATGCACAGCAGAGGTTTCAAATATCAGCTTGCAGGCTTGTTTAGAGGAGAAAGAATCTCAGCAAATCATCCTCATAGAGCCATAAACCACAGTTTTCTTCTAAAGTAAAATTCCTTATAAATAATTTTAGTCCAGTGGGAAGAAACACAGAGATTCCAAGCCATACTGTCATCCCCTCCAGAAGCTTCATGAGGCTGGTGAGCTTCTGTCAAGCTGCCTGCTACAAGGAGATCTCTCCAGAGCTGTATTTAACTGTGTGCACATATACATTTACTTGCAGAGAATGTTCCCTGCTTGGTACCCAGTTTCCTGCTCTTTTTCCTGTTGTTATCATTACTTTCTGTGGAGATGTATACTTGCAACTTTTCAACCCTGTGATCAGTTTCTTTCAGCTCTCACTGATAGGACATGGGGACAATATGTGTAGATTGCACTTGTGATGGTCAGAGCTACACCTGGCCAGGGGCAGCCTAGAGAGGGAGGAGACAGGAGTCTCCTGGGGTGGCTGGCATGCAGGCAGCTCTGCTGTTAGCGTGGCCTTTAGGTGATACATTATATTTCTCTTTAAGTCCTTTCATTTACTGCTAGCCAACACAAGAAACAGAGCAGACAATGGCAGATTTATGAAGAAGGGGGAAAGGAACTTTTTATCCACCACAGGCCTGTTTTACACTCACCTACCTCCAACTCCAGTGACGCAGTGCTGACAAAGCCAGGCTGCAAGCTGCTGCGAAGGCCTCCAGCTTTCCTCTAGCCTCTCCCAAAGGCAGAGGGGGGCTGCAGCATCACACATCAGCTGGGAGTGTTTGTGAATACATAATGTCTCACCCAGACGTGCTCTCTCTGCTCGCCCTAGCACTGTCAGGTACAGGCAAAAGGGTCTTCTCGTTTGCTTAAAGCTGCTGCCAGCCTTTGGGAAACGACAGTCTCCTCATCCCCTGCTTAGCTCCTTTGGGTCACTAGAAAGGAGACGTAAGATGCAAGCTTGCTCTGCTCTCTGTCACAGGCACATTTGAGCACAGTTTTGTCATCTGCCACAGTGTGAGCATGGGTTATGTGTATTGTCACCTGATGTTTACATCTCAGATGTGCTTTTCCTGGAGTCATATGGTTGTGTGAGAATCTGAACATCCATGGGGAGAGGAAGAAAGGGCAGGGAGGGGAAGTGAGTTTTCAGGTTCTCGTGTCTGCTAAGCAAAGTTTATAGACTGGGAAAGACAGAAGCAGTTAGAAAGAGATCCATTTCTTTTTGTTTCGCTCCCAAGTTACATGGTGTATGGGCTGGACCTGTGAGTTCTGTCTTGGCATAGGGCTGGCAGCCCTGCTCCATCCCCTTTCTTCTGTTCAGTGCCCCGGGACTCTGAGACTCTCCCTGCATTGAATTGATGAGTGAGTCAGCAGCTTGTGCAGCCATTGCTCCTCAAAATATTTCAGCTTCACTGTGGCACTGTTGTATTTGTGTATGCCAGCCTCATTCTGGAGTCTCTGACACTAAGCTCTTAAAGCCCTGATGTGCTTACATAACATGATATGGAGAACAAAGAAAGTAAATGTAATTAAAATCTTTCCCCCACTGCTTCTGACACACTAGGAGAAACGAAAGTGTTCTTTTCAGACACTGAAGAATAATGTGCCATCCTCATGAAAACAGACAAGGAAATGGAAGACACTGGTGGTGTATATTACATCTAGAAAAGGGACTAATCTTCTAAAGTTTATGTGTTAGACATGTAAGATGAGGAAGAAGCTGTGCCTTGATGGTTGAATTCATGTTTTACTTTCCTTTAGCCATTGAGCTGACATCTATGACAGATATGCTGGTAAAAATAACTAAAAAAACCCAAACAAACAAAACAACAAACAAACCCCCAACACCCTTTTAAAATCAATATAAACTGTATTCTAGAAGAAGGTTCATGAATGATTTGAACACCTTTGCTAGTGAAAATAAAGAACCCATTGCATACAAATATTGCTGCAATCAACACCCTGTTAATGCCTTACATAGCGAATTTTAGTCTAAACTTTTGAGGAGTTTTTGCTGAATGCCCAGCTTCTGAATGGCTTTCACTTCTCTCTGTAGTTTTATACAAGAATCGAAGTACACCACTTGCAACTAAAAAGTAGCATTCACCAGATGTAACAAAACAGTAGTATCTGAGAGATGCATAGATTTCCCTGTACTCAGAGAGAAAATAGCAGGTTATCTCAACTGCTAACTGTACTTGTATCCTAGCTTTTCAGGGAAAAATACATCAAATATAATTGCATGAACTGAATCTCTTTGCTTGGGGAAATAAAAAACATTTGAAGAACGGAAGTGAAAATGTCTGATTTAATGACAGCCTGAAAATGAAGTCTGCAACCCTGTGAACTCCATTTATTGCTTCATAAGTACTGTAAGATGTCAAATGTTTATCAACGTGTTTTGAAATCTGGTGCACAACCTGTATATTGTAAGAAGTTCCCTTCTTTTAGCTGCTCCAGTGAAAGCTCTGCTTTCTCTCTTCTTGCCAAAGGGGAGAACAACTTGCAATTCTATAGAATGTGCTGCATTATTTTCTACAGACTGGTGACATGATGCTCAGGAGGCAGTTAGGGAAAGATCCCTTTTCTTAAATAACTCGTCCTTCCTCACCCTTATCTGACAAGTAGTGAAGCTTCATCCAGTCAAACAAATAGTTCACATACAGTGGGAATTGAGTTACCTGTTTTATCTTGTATCTTTTTGATAGTCCTTCTACCATTCTCCCTATATTTCCTATCTCTCGTCTCTTTCAGTGTATTTACTTGCCCCTTGAACTTACCTTCCTGCTGCAAAGATGCAGACATTAAAGTAGGAAGTGGAGGGGTAACCATTACACATATGGTCCTTTTTTTGTTTGAAAACAGGTTGCCTGTGAGCAAAAGCCACACAAGAAACAATCATTTACCACAATGGGATTACTTATTGTAGGTTAAATGAAGCATTTATTGTGATCTGTGACAAATTTTTCAGCCTATCATTCTGTCTACTGAAAATCATAAATCATTTTTAATTGATATTGAAAAAAATATTTTTTTTCTGATGCTCTTTTAGCTTGGTAAAACATACAGAAAAAAATCATTTTTCCATAAATTGTTTGTGGTCATGTTAGCTTACACATAGCAACAGGAAGGTCATTGAAACAGCCCACGACAAGTGATGTCTGCAGGTCTGTTCCACAATTGCTTGTTCTGGTTATCAGGTAACATTTACTGGCCTTCTGGTCACAGCCAGTCAGTTACATCCGGAATTGCCTGGAAAACAGGCAGCTGAAAGGACAGCTTCAGAAATTCTTGTAGCTGTCTATTTGATTCTGAGTAGAAAGAGATGGGCGTTTGGATGTTTTCAAATAGAATAAATGACTTTTACTCATCTGACTTGTGGCCTGTGACTTGCATTTGTACATAATGAGCACAGTGCTGTGCAAAAGAGGACAAAAGTCCTCTTTATACCACCAAGAGCTAGAGACTTCATTCAGCCATACAATATTAATGAACAGAATGAACTTCTTATTAAGAAGGTGATATGAAGAGAAAAAGCCAGTTCGTGCACAGATTTTGAACATATCATCATTCTACTAATTACATTTAGAGACATTATAATCTGTTATTCATTTTGCAGTGCCTGAAAGTGAAATTTGTTAAACAATTTTGTTGTTATCTGTATTGTCAGATAAGGTAAGAGATGCTATAAATAGAAAGTAAATGGGAGTGAACTGGCAATATTTGTAAAATATCTGAACCAATAACCACAAATGAGTTTAGTCAAATGAAACCCTTTGCAAAAAATATTTTACAGAATATTAGTTTTGTGTGGTTTTTCAGAGGATTAGCTATTACTTAATAAATTTAAAAAAAAAAAACAAAACAAACAAGGAATTGGTGACAGAAATGTAGAATTGATTGCATTTTTTTCCCCTGTGTGTTCAAAGATAAAACCAAAATTAAGGATTCAAGTAAAAACACTCTAATTTTTTGAAGAAGCCAAATATCCTAAATTTCCGCTGAAATCACAGTAGGCTAATTCTGTTCACCTTTCATGCATCATTTGGTTGTCAAAGTAATCTTTAGCAAATAAGCTTTAGGGACCCAGATTTGAAATGACTTATCATTTTACCATATTGGCCTTCTGCCCTGTTCCTTGCATGATCCTATGACACAAATTTGTTGTGGTCAAAGTTTGTCAGGTCTTCTCTAAAATGAGACACAGCAAGATATGTGACTTCTGTTGTGTTCCAGGGACGTGCTGCGTCACTGGCACAGCTCTACACAAACTCCAAAGACCATCTGGTCCAGCTGCCAGAGCACTTTAGGGCTGACCAAAAGTTAGAGCATGTTGTAAAGGGCATTGTCCAGATGCTTCTATCAGGGCCACTGGAAAATATGATAGTTCTCCTAAGAGTTGCTAACTAGACTAAGACAACAAAAATCTCTTTTTATGTGACCTTGAATATTCAGCAGATGACAGTAACAAACCATAAAACTATCTGCCTATTGCAGATGAAGTATTATCATTTATAACAATTTTATTCAACAGATTTTGGCTTTTTATTCTAATCAAGAGTAATCCATGAACAGACTGTGTTCTTTATAAAATGTGTGTGTTTGTTCAAAATTTACCAACTGGCTAGGTATTGATCAGATTCCCCAACCAAAATGTTTTCACATTTCTTTCCACCCCAAATTCCTTCCTGCCTTAGCCTTCCTGAGGACTGCAAATGAGTAATCCTTCGTGCTTAATTTCTTCCTGAATATTAAAATAGACTTTTTCTCCCTTTATACATGAAAATTAATTAATTTCTAGTCAAAATTCTGATAGTATGTTTTTTTCTTAATTTAGTTTTGTTGAATGCGATTTGCACAAGTACTTGCTCTGCTCTTGAGGGGGTAGCCCCACACTGACTTCACAGGAAAGGCACTAGACTAAATTCATGGTTGCTTTACATTCAGGTCTTCTAAGTACCTCGCTGAAGCTAGTGTTAGTTAGATTTGAGGGACATTATAGTAAAATGAAAGACTCACAGTGAGCACCATGCTGTTTTGCTCTGTCCTGTCTTCCTTCCCCCTCTACTGAGGAATTACATCTAGCAGTGTTGCGAGCATTTTTCAATTGTGTGCAGAGTGTGGTGTTTGAGGCTTTTGTTTGTTTGTTTTAGTAGTATATGTGTGTATATACCCTCCTCCTTTTTCAGCTTTAAGATTGACTTACAGAAACAAAGACTAAAACCAAAATTGTAATAAGAAAAAATGACCCAAACTATTGAGGAACTGTTAAAATGAAATTATGAAAGGAAGAATTGTGTTGCATCCAATACAAAAATAAGTAAGCATGAAATTCAGGACACCTAAATTCTTCAAGGTCATTAACAAAAGCAAGAGCCTAATTTAAGGAACTTCAATTAATCCACTGCTTACATGGCTTACATTTTTTCTTTGCTTATTGAAACCTAAGGTCCCTAAAATTAGAAAACAATCAAACAAACAAAAAAAACCCAACAAAAAAACCCCACAACACAAAACAACAAACAGCAAAGAAAGCAAGCTAACAAAATACTTTTCTATTTTTAATATTAATAAACCCTAGTGTTCAAATCTGTCTTTGCAGATCAGTGGTATGTTTTTGAAAGGATGAGAGAAGATGGAAGAATGAAAGTTTCACAGTCCAGAGTTCTGCTTTGCCCTTTCAAAGACCTGCTGAGGAAAATTACAGCATTACAGTTCTTGCATTTATTGAAAAGCTGTCCCATGAAAACTTACTTGAATGTTGTTTGTCTCTGTTTTGTCTCTGACTGAGCATAATTACATTGTTTCATTTGTTTTTAAAAACCGCTCATATTTCTTATAGATTGTCATAAGTGAATTTTTACAAGCTCAAGTGCATATCAATAACTTATAATTATGAAAATGAAATAAAATGGATTTCGACTGTAGGAAATTTAGGTAAAGCATGACTTCTCATGCTGCATTTACTGGAACATATCTTGTTTATACATGATTACTGATTTGTAGACAATTCATTACCAGAAATGCTTCACATGTTGCTTTCCACTACAGTACAATTATTTGTATAGGTGATGTTAAGGCAGTCACTTCTTCAGTGTGTGACTGTATGCCAGGACCCTCAATGTAAGCTAGATGTTCACTCCTAATTACCGAAAACAAATCCTCCCATCTTCAAATATTTATTCTCTTTGGACTTACGCATGTTATGTTTAAATATAAGAAACCAAATGTATGCTTTGCTGAGTTAATAGCTAGTTGAGACAAATGGCCTCTTTTCAAGACGTTGGCAAGTTCTGTGTTCCATTTAGTTTTTTTCCTTGGATGCCACATGAATATTTGCCTCAGGAAACACATATGGATGCTACCGTATCTCCTTAGAGTATTATCAATTTTTACATTCCTTTTTTGCTGTTGTTTGGTTTGGTTTGTTTGGGGTTTTTTTGTTCGATTGTGGTTTTGCTGTTTTTTTTTTTTTTGGTTGGTTGGTTTGGTTTGGGTTTTTTGTTTGTTTGTTTTCTTTTTAATTAATTGAAAAGTTAAAGAGGTACCTGAGATAAACTATCAGGTAGAAAAGAGTTGATAGTGAGTGCTGTGCGTTATTAGTCATCTTGTGATCTCTTCTGCATCTTGCTGCCTAGAAGCTCCACCAGAAAGAGAGGACTGCTGTGCTGAGCTCAGGGGCTTTCTGCCTCTCACATAGAGAAGGAGAACATATTCATTCTCTATCTACAAGAAAGCAGAATACGTGATAAATTCACAGTGTGTTAATCCTAACGGATGAGTCAGCAGATAAAAGACACCTAGAGATAGCATATTCAGACCACACATAAACATACTCAGGCAACAGATGTCTAGACCATGCCATACATACTATACATGGTACATAAGTGAGGTACAGGTAGTGGCATATTCTTTACTTCCTTGGGTAAATACTCACAGCTTACATATAACTTTTCTATTGTTTCTGTGTTTGTGAACATGGATCTGAATGGCGTTATCATGTGATTTGAATGGGAGCTATCAAACTTCTACTGCAAAGAAAGTGGCAGATCTGTTGCCCCTCAGAAATATTTCTCCAGCTGCTCCTTCCTTTGTGGTGCTGGTGGTGAATGCATGGCAGCGAAAGAGGCACATGAACAGTCAGATTATGCTATTTTCACACAGCTTTTTAATTCACCATCACAGTTGTTCACTATGTTCTGCTCATCTGGAAAACAGTTACTGAAGCAAGACTTTCTTGCCCAGTTGCAATGAATGTCCTGTGTGAGGAGGACCCAGAGAAAAAAACCTAGACACACCTGTGTTTGGGATCTCTGATATCCTAATGAATCCACAGTTGACATTTCTGAGTTGTAGGACAGATGACCTGAGAAGACCTACCAAATCAGTGCCTGTTCCAAGAATAAATGTAAGGATGGTCTTCATGATTAGATTTGAAAGGCATATAATATCTACATTAGTGTAAGGAATTATTTTCTAACTTGAAAGCTTCAGTGAACTTGTAGATTTTCCTTTTTTCTTCATATTAAAATGACAACTACCTTCTCCAACCTGGATTTGAGAAGTGTCAGTTAACACCTAGTCTCTCACACATCCTACTTCCCAAGCATAGACAAGGTGTTACTTAGACAAAGTAACAGAGACTGGATTGCAAATACCTGTTAAACACGAGTAACGTGGGAGGTCTACAGATAAAAAAATCTTGCAGTTGGAGCATATTGGAATAGAATGAATCAGAGGGAAGGAAACAAAACAGGTAGAATTCTTACTTCTAGCCCCCTCAGGACCCCTGCAGCCCAGGTCTGACATGACTTGGGATCGATGCTGACGGCGTTCAGCAGCTCCTCATGGGATGGAGGGGAACAGGACAGGACGCGGCAGGATCTAGTGTGACATGCAACCACAAAAGGCAGTGGCAGTGGTTGCACATCAGCAAGCAGGTCAGAGCTAAAACCTACCTGTGGGGAAAACTTCACTGCCACTTTGTTTTTGATCAATGGACAGAGACTTCAATGTCTGCTCATGCTGCTGCTATATAAAGTCTTTTAGTGTTACGACCTCTGTTTGACTTTCTGTAACATATCTACTACTACTTCGAGCTAAAATGATTATTTCTTATATCTTTAGAAGTGATGCTGATTTAGGGTTTTTTTGCTTATTAACACTGAAAGGAACACTGTTATCTTGGCCCTCAAAAACATGAGATTTTAAAAAAAATCTTCAAATGAGACAAAATGTCTAATTTACAAGCAAATTGCTTTTAAAACTTGTTCTAGCTGAAATGTACCATTCTGATGCCAAACTATTTAACTCTTCCTAGCATAAATATAACTGCGGAATGACAAGGAAAAATTCCAAAAAGAACAAACTAAATCTGACAATTTGATTAAACTGGTTCTTTCTCATGAGGCATTTCACTTCATACAAATTAAATATTTCTGTGGAAAAAAAAAAGGGGGGTTGGGGAGTTAGTGTTTGGCTTTGGTTGGTTTGGGGTTTTTTGTTTTAGTTTGGTTTTGTGGTTTTTCTTTTTTTTTTTTTTTGTTTGGTTTGATTTTTTTTTTTTTGGAAGGGGTGTTTGTGTTTGTTTATTTGTGGAGTTTTTGTTTGTTCATGGTTCGTTTGGTTTTTTTTTGTTTTTAATGAAAACCCTGGCTGGTACCTTGTCTATGCATCTAAAGCTTTATAATAGAAATAAAAAAATCCCTTTTTATATCTCATTGTGTTTTCATAGCTTCATGTCATTTAATTTTTGTTTATAACAACACTTTTTTCTTACTATTGTAGGCAATGAGAGCCTAGAAGAAAATTATGTGCAGGACAGTAAAATGGGATTTGTCATCAATGCTATATATGCTATGGCTCATGGGCTACAAAATATGCATCATTCCCTTTGCCCTGGACATGTTGGGCTGTGTGATGCTATGAAGCCAATTGATGGCAGCAAGCTCTTGGAGTTCCTCCTCAAATCCTCATTCATCGGTGTCTCTGGAGAAGAAGTTTGGTTTGATGAAAAGGGAGATGCCCCTGGAAGGTAAAGAGATGTCTCATCTCAACTAAATAAACCAGATGTTGGGAACTGGGAAAATTGTTGGGTTTGGTGACAAAGGTTTCTTAAGGCATTTTGCTGAGCCATACAGAGTGCATATGGTGAGACATAAATGGCATTATCTGGATTAGCCTTACCAATAGCCAGGAGTAACACTGGGAACACATGATATATTGATAGCTACAGTCACATTGGGAAGGAACTATGGTAAAGCCTGTATAATTTCTAGTGTATCAGGAGAGGACAAACCTTGTATCTCATAGACTTTTGGTGTCTGAGGTACTACTGGGGCTCAGGACAAGGGTTTTAAATATATAAAGCCCAATATAAGTTACTGGAATTTGGTGAAGCATTCGCTTGCTAAGGTTTTGAAGGTAGGGCTATAGAGCACATAATTTTCCGATGGGAGCTCTGCTGCTGCAAGTGCCTCCGGAATGTAGCACCTCATCCTTGCCAGAGACTATTCCGTTTTGCTTGCTGAACTCTTGTGTGCTCTGCTTAACTTGTTTCACTCCAAATACTATTGACGGTCCCAGAGTTTAGAGACAGGTCTGAGTAGAGCAGGACAATTTTTATTTTTTTTTTTTTTTTGCCAGAGCGTACTGTGTTTCACTCATTTGGGGTCTGGTAAATTCCAGCTGTGGTAGCTGCTGCTGTCTGCCCCTCCCTTCCAGGTGGATTTATTTTTGAGTTGTTTTTATTAATAAGTTTAACTCAACTGCTGAAGTACTCAATCCATTGTTAACTGAAACCTACTCAGGGGTTACTTCATTGAAGTTAGTTTTCCTACTGAGTTATTTAAGTGTTATAAAAGACTCTCTCACTCCATCTTTGGGCTTATTGCATAACTGCATCTGAGTGTCAACACTGCACAAAGAGAGTGCTCTGGAACAAATAAGAGTTTGCAGTCTGACATATGCCTTCAAAGCATATTTGTAACACACAGTGCCCTTAAAGCAACTCTTATCTCTATTACTAGCCTTTATTAGTAAAATTGACCAACCTCTTTCCCATTTGCTATTTGTATTGCTTGTTATATTTAAACAGTATGTACATTTAAACAGCTTGTTACATTTAAATAGTAACAAAAAACTGGTCAGTTCGGTCTTGTTGAGTGTTGTACACTTCAAATTATGTTACTTTAAGATACAGATGAACTAGGTCAGGCTGTGAAAGTAGAGGCAAGTAATTCCCTTACAGTTAAACACATACTTATTGACACAATGCATAAATCAAATCTTTGCACATATAGCTTAGGTAATACAGAGAAATTACTACTTA
Source organism: Patagioenas fasciata (assembly GCF_037038585.1). Taxonomy (NCBI): domain Eukaryota; kingdom Metazoa; phylum Chordata; class Aves; order Columbiformes; family Columbidae; genus Patagioenas; species Patagioenas fasciata. The sequence goes on from NC_092522.1 coordinate 56,645,308, forward strand.
GTGTAGCTTTAAGTTTATTACATGCTAATTATCTCCATAAAAAGCATTACTCCAGCTTTGCACATGCTACATTGTCTGCATGTTATTTGTTTTGATGTTTAGGTGTAATTATCCAATTTTAGTACAAATCTTATTTATTACCTTGTCACCTGAGAGTATTTCTGCAGTTCTCATCAGTACCAAGCATAGAATTAGAATGAACAGTTCCTGAATTAAAAATATAGGAGGATTTGTACCAGGATATTTCTCTGAGTGGATCAGAATGATAGAATTTTTTTCATTCCTCATTTTGGTCTATGGCAAGGTTCATTTCTCTTGATTCCCTGACCTTTTTAGAATTTGATGGGTGATTTTAAGTAGGGCTTTTTTTTGTTGTTTCTCATTTATATTTTCACAGCTGGAGTCGGCAAGTTTCGGTGAGAAAGTTCAATTAACCTCTTTGTTATTCATCCTGTAATCCTTGGATCAGGCTGTGGCATTTGTGACATGGGCAATATCGTATCAGAGGATGGTTATGTGCATATGAAATGTGATGTTTACAGTCCTTCAGATCTTTCTATGCCAGCAGAAGTTTATGCTCATGCAGAGTTGCATTTAGCTCCAGATTAGCTTTAGCGTTTCCACAGCTTCACATGAAAAAGCCCTTTGTGGATGAGTGAAAGGACCATACCACTGTATCAATACCCAAAAGAGCTTTTGTACCTCAGCGAAATGAAAAGATGAACACTACACACAACACCTAAATATAGCAAAGAGAGCCAAATCTGAAATTTCCTAGTTTTTTAGCTTTTCTATGCCAGTGCAAGAATGTCACACAAAGATATAAAAAGTTTTTGGTATTATGTTGCTATATCACGCGAATAAATCAACTTCATAAAATGGAATAAATCAAAATTCCTTCTTAGAAGACAACAACCTTCCTTATACTTTATTTTCAAAATCTGTGAGGTTTTCTGAGAAATTAACTCTCACAACCCCCTATTTACAATCATCAGAGGTAAAGCAAATAGAGATGTCTGTAGTTAAACTTGCCTGACACTCACATAATTTCCTGGTTTGAACCCCTTAAAGCTTTGTCAAACCTTAACCATTTGTTTAGATATAACGCTTTCTTTCTTGGCTCAATTCATGGTTTCAAGCTTTTATCAAAATGATATGAAGCATGAAGCACTTTTTCAAAGGTTTATTTCTTCTGTGTGGAATCTTTCCTTTGAACAGCTTTTATGCAGAAATGTGAAGCAGACTTTTATGAGAAGGGCAGAAATACAGTCACTTAACTGACTGCACTGCCTCCAGTAAAAATTAAGTGGATATAGCTATTGCTATACTGTCATTAAGAACGTGCTGGTAAAATTGCTGAACTTTTTACTTTCATTGAATACCTCCCATTTCCTTTCTCAATAGTAGTCATATCACTCAGATTTCCAGAAATGCCTGGAGAAGGCATGAGGGCTGCAGTAATCAACACCAGATCCTTCTCTGGGTCTATGCAAGGGACAGAGGACAAATCCATTTTGAGTTCTTGTCTATTCTAGGGTAGCTGCCTACTTTTACCTTACAGCAGGTAGGAAGAAACTTACATCTCTCGGACAAACAATTCACATAGGCCTCTGACCATAAAAAGCTATGTGACAATGGGCAGGAGAACTTTCAGTCCCTACAATGGACCTCTGATGTCTGGAGAAATGCAGAGGTTCACAAGCCAACAAATACATTGTTGTTCATTTTACCCTACCTAGACAGGGATGTCGACCCATATAAGTCTGTCCAGTTCAAAAATTTCAGTAGCTGTTTTGACATGGTAACTCTATCAACTCCAATTCTTTGATCAAATGCATAATGCAAAGACTTCAAACTTGTCTATAAAGGAATTTTCTGTCAAACATATGCGGTTATTTTGGAGTTTGGCTTCATGAGTGGTTGTTTTGGCCAGTTACAACCCAGTATTGCTCAGCATTGCTGCTTTCCATTCTGCTTTTCAGGATAGCAGTCTGGTACTATGGCTATGGAAAAAGGTAACTTCAGCTATCTCAGACTAACCAGAATAAGAGTGTGCCTGTGACCAGCTGGCTCACCCCACAAGTAACTTGTTCATATGATACTACCTGTTTGGTCACATTGTCTTCCAATATATCAGAGAGCTTGCTCTTATATTAAAAGAAGGGTTTATTTTCTTATCTACTGAATGTTTTCATGACTTCTGTAAATGCTGCCACGTGTGTGAAATTCAGCTGTCTCCATGGTCCTCACTCTCTTAGAGCTTCACAACTCCTGTCAAACACAGCTTGGACATAGCCCAAAACCATTAAAGTTGCACATATGCAAACAAGGGGATGGGGCAAGGTATTCCAGCATTGAACTTGTCCTTACTGAAAGCAGAAATTTTTCATTAAGGAAAAGATGGGAAGAATAAACCAATTAAGCATATGTCCATATACCAAGCGTACTTGTTATACCACATTTTTCCACTTAAAATTCAAAGCTTTAAACATTGTACTACAACTTGTCATATGCAAGATCGTGTAAGAGCTTTTAGCCTGCATACTTTGTTTTTTCATAGATAACTGATAGCAAAGGGAACAATATTATAAGAACACATTATAAGAACGGCTTTCAAGCTAAGACCATATCCCTGAAATTGCCAGCTCTTAATTTATATTGCAGTAATGCCCCTCTATGCCTTGTAATATGTTTTTGCAAAAATGAAAAAAATCTGTCCAGGTTCAAAATTTCCATTAAGGGAATGTGAGGTTTTAGTAATCTTCTATTCGCCTTTCTGAATTGTTTCCAGCTCAGAGTAACTGATTTTGTATCAGTTTAATAGAAGGTCACACTAAAATCCAAGTAGGTTCGTCTTGCTAAGTAGAGACATGTACATTCCTGATCAATTTTACTCCCATCTGTCAATTCTACATGTTAAAGTGCCCAGCTCTTATTGCTTCTTGCTATCCCAATTCTTCACAATTCTGAAAAAAGCATTCATTTCCTTTTTTTTTTTTTTTTTGTTTTGGTTTGGTTTGGTTTGTTTTGGTTTGGTTTTTAGTGTTCGTCCTTTACAAGAACTGGGATATAAGAAGGATTAGTTTCCTAGTGAATTTGGAATTTACATCTTTTCTAAGGAACTCCTCACTTAGTAGCCAATTGCCAACCAATGGAGCTGCCTCCTGCTTGGAGCTCCATTGAACTCAGCAGCAAGAGTCCTTTCTCCTGTATGACTCAGTGGAGCTCTGTAGTGGTGTTGGCATAATCTGAGCATGCATATTTGCAAGACCAAAGTCTAAATATAGCTGTAAATATGCACTTCTTTAAATCATCTTTAACTAGAGAGATTGCAAAGATTCATTTAGGAAAATCAGGCATCTAGAGAGTAATTCTAGCACCTCTTTCCTCTTTGAAGAGCAGAGAGTTGAAATTTTGCATATTTGAACCTCAGAAGGGAAAGAAATGGATATGTCCCTCTCTTTGCTCACAACCAAGCAGCTCAGTTTTATTTATGGCTCATACTTTGCTTATCTTTCATTCTTAAAGCACATACAGATTAGCAACACTTGTAAACAGATTTTTTTCCCCAGAGACTGAGACAATCCAGTAGATAAAAACAAGGCAGTAACTCCCAGGCTTGAAAAAATGGAAGATGTTACGTGATTTTCAGCTCCAGTGCTGATTTCTGGTTCTCAGCCCTGTTTCTCTTGTTCTTTTTTAAACGAAGCCCTCTCCTTTCTCATCTTACAAGGCCAGGCTGTAGGTCCAGCCTCTTTTGTGATTCTTCTTCTCTGTGCACTCTCCAATATTCATAATCCCATTCTTAATTATTTCCTGCTAAGGAATCACCAGAGTTAATCACTAGTTTGCACAAGCCACATTCTGCGGGTTAAAGAAGGAACAGAATAATTAGCAGTAAGGGTTGTGCACATATCAGGTCCAACTCATGGAAGGCAATGATGGAAGCAGGGAAGCTGAATATTTATCGTACTAGTGGTTTATGCTTCCTTTACATTAGCCTTGGGAAATTCTCTCCTACTTGCCTAGGGCAAGGAAGTAAATTTTGAGCTGCTAACTGTTCTGGACAGCCTCACTGAGTTGGGTAATATAAACACTTGAAGCAGTGCTTATGGTTAACTTATGGCATACCAGTTCAGTTAGTTTGAGCATTTCTGCTGATTAGAGCTCCCAGCAGGGGCTATACTGCAACCAACCTGTATGTAGGCACCAAGTAAATGTTTAAGACATCATGGCTGAAAAACACACCATCCAGACAGTACCTGCATGTGCATCTTTAGCAAAACTTTCTGTCTTTGATGTACAGTTCTTCCTGGACACACACAACTTTTAATCCACAGTTTCATGTAAGCAAGTCAGGCAACCAGTAATTGTGTGGCAATCAGAGCTGTCATTTCCCATGATTCTGCTACAAACCCTGTAGTATCTGGTGTTTCTGTCAAATTCTAGTGCCTGGTGTTAAAAGAATATTCACGAAGGCATAAGGAGAAGGGCAAGGTAATCTTTTTCCTTCATGTTGCAGGACAGTGACTCACTTTCTCTTTTTTCCCTTGCAGGTATGACATTATGAACCTGCAGTACATAGAGCCCAACCGCTACGATTATGTCCTCATTGGGACCTGGCACGAAGGCATGCTCAACATTGACGACTACAGGATTCAGATGAACAAAAGTGGAATGGTCCGATCAGTGTGCAGTGAGCCTTGCTTGAAGGGCCAGATTAAGGTTTGCCTTAGACTTTTTCTGCAACAGAAATGTGAATAACCAGTCAAAGTTTTTCCCCTAGACCAAAGCAAGCTACTTTCAAGCCAAGGAATAGAACTTTCTTCAGGAAAGCCAGAAGTATAGAAAGACTCCTAGATTAACATCTTACTCTTACAATCCCATATATAGGCTCATGTTTTCTAAAATTGCCCTTTGTAGTGATGCAGAATCTTCTAGTGTAACAAGATTTGAATTTCACCTTATGTGAGAAACAACAAGATTTTTCACTTAGTCATTGCCTACAACATTCAGTGGCTGTGATTCACTTGGGGGCTGATCCTGAAAATAATGTGACCCAAGGGAATCCAATATTTAGTTCCAGCAATAACACCTGCAAGAAAGAAAAAAAAAGGAAAAAAAAAAGCCTATTTGTATCTCATGTTCACAACAGGAGGTATGGAAACAAAAATGAAATCACTCTCTGTTTACCAAACAGTAACACTTGTATCAAGCTGCAAATAATTTGCCACCTGCCATGTTTGGATGACATAAAGACATGTTCCACCACTATCAAAATGGTATGGATGCAGTAAGTTTAAAATGGCAGGGAGCCCATTCAGGAAAACCACCTTAGAGCAGACCTTCCTTTCTAATTTCATTTAATAAGCACATTTGCAGATTTTTAATTCTATATCGCTACTCTAAACAATATGTGATCGATGATTTGGCAAAGATGTAGTGACATACTCCAACAATCTTGGAGGGGAAACATTATTGGTATTTACTACCCTCCCAAACATCTTTTCCCTGTTTTTGACATTATGCAGTTTGTGTATGTGTGTATATGTAAACATCATGCATACAAAATGCCAGCTTCACCTCCCATTGAAGTCTATTGGACTCTCTCCACAGACTGCGGGAGGAAATGTTAACAAAAAAGCCCACAAAGCCAGCATTCAATAAAACAAACATTTTATATTTCACTACTGTACTTAGCTCTGCATATAGATGGGTAGGAAGATCCTGGAGAGAAAGCTGGATATCTCCTTTCTGGCAAACAGAGCCAGAGTCTTTCCTGGAGGGCCATGAGCTTGAGACATCCTCAATCTTTGTTTCAGCCTCAGCATAATGAAAGTAGGTGTTAAGAAGAGGAAACCATCTTTTCAACATTGGATCATTACACTTAGCAGCCTTCACAGCAGAGAAAGATACAGCTTTCAGGGACACTTGTCTACAAAAGAGCTGTTCTGAAGCCTGCTCTTGGTCACTGCATGTTGGGTTTATTTTCTAGTAGAACCCATTGCATCCTTTTAGCAGTATATTTTTAAATTTTCTCTTATTTGAATTTCTATTTACACTAGTTTAATGAGTCCCAAAAAGACTTCAATGTAAATTGGAATTTAAATGTGTGTGCATGCTCTTGTCTATATATGTATATATATGCATTAATCACTTTCTGTTCTAATCTTGGACATTGTTTACTGCTTTTTTACTATGCAGTAGGTATTAAGTGTGGGCTGAGCTATTTGTCCTGACCTGATCCATCTCTCAGATTAAGCCTCTTCTGAGGTTTGATCGAAAATATAACACTCACCATGCTTCTGTACCAAAGGGAAATTGGCTTTGTACTTTTAATTCGGAACTGCTCCCACCAAACCAAAATAGAATTTTCCCCAGAGATTATCCTTGAACTCTTAAGCACAAATTCTAATATGCAGGGTTAGATACAGAATCAGGATTCATGTTGTCCAGTGGTTTGAAACATGCCATTCACAGGAATCCCGTCATATTTTAAACAATGCAGGAGGTATCTGTTTGCTGAGGGGGGGGATGCTTCTTCATTGTCTTATGGAGGTTCATAGCTGAGGATGTATTTTACATTACAGGTGATCAGGAAAGGCGAAGTGAGTTGCTGCTGGATTTGCACCGCTTGCAAGGAGAATGAATTTGTTCAGGATGAATTCACATGTAAAGCCTGTGAGCTTGGCTGGTGGCCGAATGCTGACCTGACAGGTAGGGACACGTCCTTCCAAACACATTCCCATTTTACAGGGCACATGTAGAATGATGTGTGGTGGAGAGTAAGGTGACAGGATGCAGATGTATAAAAAGTACATAATTAAACACACATCCCAATGCAGTTTAGGGTGAGAGAAGAGTGCTCTATCTTTTGGCTCTGTTCAATAGCAGTGACAATCAAGATGGCAGAATTTCTACTGCGAAGAAATGACATATCCTGTCTGTTCCTCCCTTTCAGTTAGCATAAGCATTGATAAAGCTGTTAAGACCACTAATGAACCTACCAGCATTTACTGTAATTTTAACAGTGATCATCACAGGAACTCAGTGCATCCTTGTCAGATTGGCTTGATACTCTTTCTGATCTTTCTATCATGCAATTAGCAATACTTTATCTGGGATTTCAGGCCATTTGGTAACTGACTGCCAGACTTTTGTTTGGTATAGAGATCATTCTCACTGCACTCACCAGCAAGAGAAACATCAACAAAATCCTCAGAAAGGCTGGCAGAATAAAGGGAAACAGCTAAAATTGGTCTCCCTTGCACATATGCTTTGGATAAGTTGTATGCTATAGCAATTTTCTATTATTTTGTACCTATCAAGGTTAATCTCCACACCTGCTCTGGGATTTGCAGTAACCATTACCCCAAGAAAACAAATTTAATGCACTGAGAAGCATCAACTTGACCTTGGGGTCTGCTTTGTATCACTGTAAAAGACTACTGGGACCTCTGCCCCATGACGCATCTGCAAATCTTGGCTTCCAGTATTCAGCAGAGCATCATTCCTAGTCAGAGGAACAATCTGACTACCTAGCTGATGATCAAATGTGCAACTGATCACATCTCTGTCCTTTAATATCCAAGAGATGATGTTAAGCTAGTCACTGTAGCCAAGAGAGAGAATTTATTTTGAGAGGGAAAGCTGGCTACTTCTCCAGCTAAAAATATATTATATTATTATTCACAATATACTGTGAAACTTGACACATTGTCTATCTTGGTTTTCTATGGAAAATAAGTGACGGTCATGTCCCAGATGTGTGTGTATCTGTGTTTGTATCCCATAACTCTTACTCCAAAACACCGTGCTCCCTCCTCCCCGCTGCTTCTCCTCTGGTGTGCAACTGAGCCTACTCCAAACAGATTTGTCAGGATAAGGAAATCTCAGTGATCATTCAGTTCCTTCATGTAAGTGGGTTGTATGAAGAGGAGTTCTTGAAAAATACCCTCTGTAAGTCCGCCAATTATGGAAAAAGTCTTGTATTACTAGACACCAGAAAATCCACAGGACCCTTCAGAGATGTCCTGCCCATTGCAAAAGCTCATGTTCAAATCCTACCTCCTAGGATACCAGTGTCTGGTCATTTTAAAGCAGATAGCCATAGACAGCCGTGTTCTGTTAGTCTTGGAGGTTCACTGAATTGTTTGTATCTACTGTTCAGGGAAGAAAACTGGGACTTAGTTTTAATCAATAAGGCAGAACAAGAACATAGTGAGAGATCGATGTGCACTTGAGTGAATATGGTTCAGTGCTACCAGCTGCCCAAAATAGCTCAAAATGGGGCATGTCAAAATGACAGGCACTGCTGAAAGGGGTTGAGGAAAGTATCAGTGCTGGAAAAAATCTCAGAGGCATGTTGCAATCTATTAACTTTTAATGAAATCAGTAGATGACCTGCTGATTTGCATTTCTTCTCAGCAAGGAGACCAAACTGCTGCTGTGCTAAAATCACAGTAGCATGAGCCAAATGACAGCATAGCCATCGACTGATTTCCTAGAGAACATTGAAATGGCAGTCTGCTCCTGCACAGTTTCTTCATTCTGTCTTATTGAGGAATAACTTTTTTTAAACCTTGCAATTCATTTCCTTGGATTGCAGTACAAAGTTGTGAAAAGAAGCTGATGCCATCCTAACATTTAGAAAAGGGAGATTGAGCTGGATAAATTCAGGTTCTTGACCTTCGTGGAAGTGAGCTGGATAAATTCAGGTTCTTGACCTTTGTGGAAGTCACCATTGGTACCATTTAATTTGGAATTCTCTTTTCTTGTTAGGATTTTCCCCATCAAATGTATTTTTATAACTTGCTTTTGTGTGTTGTATCCGTACCCTGCCAGTCACCATAGCACCTAGACACAGATAACATCTCACTTTTCAGGTTGTTTTTCCCTTTGCCTTAGACTGTAAATGTTAAACATGTATTCAGTTTTAGACCCATTTTCCATCACAGATCGAGGCTGTAAAAATCATTAGTCCCTTTAAGAAACATGAAGCACATATTAACCCATTTCCTAAGACATGCTTTTAAAGGTGTATATTCTCTCCATTTGAAATCAGTCTCTATTGCTCAGCAATCCTTTCCTGACATTTTAATTTTATTTTCAAATGTACAGATTTTTTAAAAAAACTGCTTCCCCTAAATATGTGTTCATTGAAGCAGAGTCAGCAGGCAGAAAGGATTTCTCACCACAGATGATAAAAACCAGACCTGACAAATACTCACTAAAACCAGTATCTTAAGGCCTTGTGCCAAGAAGAGATATATTTTATAGTATCAGAATCTAATAGAAGAAGAATGAATGTCAAGCTAGTAAACCCAGTTTACATAAATCATCTTAAATAAGCAATAAAACAAGGTAGGACAGGAAGATTTACAGAGTTATTACGAAATGAATCATAAAGGTTTGGGGCCATCAGTTTCCTGGGATGTGTTAATGACCTCAGAAAACATCCTAGATTATCTTATTGGTCTTGCGGTATGAATAGAATTAAAAAAAAAAAAAAAGATTAACCTTCTGCTCTAGGAAATGATTCATGGTTAAAGTGCAGGAAAAATAGTAGATGAAAGCTACAAAACAGCTTTCAGCTTTTTACTGGAAACTTTTACCTGTGAAGCTTTTGTCACTGATTTTCTGATTTTTTGAGGTTTTAATTAGTTGTTGTGGGCTTTTCAGGGGATTTTAGTGTTTGTTTGGTTTTGTTTGTTTTGTTTTGTAACCTCTAAGTACACGTTTTCCTGGGTAGCCTCCCCCAGTCTCAACAAGGTTCCGAAGCCTGGTTTCTCCTAGCTGGGAAATGACCCACCTTCATAGGTGCTGACAACCAACGACTGCTGATATAAGCAGTGCAGGCAGCTTTCTGCAATGCTTGTATCATTTATGGCTCTTGGGGCTTGCTAGTGCACAGGAATTACGCTGTTTTAACAAAACAAATTTCTAATACCTCACACAATACCTTAAAGCAATCAATAGGCTTAACTACCATGCTGAATCAGGGCTAAGGCTCTGAAAATATAATTTAAGATGGAATAATATGAGTATGGCTTAATGTTGCTAAGCATAAAGCCCACATTGAAACTTAACCCTCCCAACAACCACAGACTGGCCTCTTGCTTCAGAAGAGCTTTGCATGTTAATCAACAAGCAGGAGTTTCTGATTCTGTCTTTTATTAAATCAAAAAGGAGACAACTTCCACTCAAGGCTGCTGTGGCCAGTGGCCAGGTGTTCTCACTTAGGATAAAAAGCTTTTCCTCCATATTTCAACACAAAAATACCAGTTGAAAGAATGGATTTTCTCACCCGAGTCTTGAACAGAGCACTTTGAGCGAAACAGAATTCTTTTAGTTGATAAAAGAAGACCTCCAGTTGCACCCGCTATCATTTTTACTGTTTGTGATTTTACAGGTATGTGTAACATCATTACATGTAGTTAAGCCAGCCTGGTACTCTTAGAGACAGAGTACAGAATTATAAGACATTCCTTCAGTTCATATGACATTGGCAGACATTAAAAGTTTGACCAGAAATTTTCCATGTCAGGACTCTGCCCCAGGCTGATTTTTTTTTTTTTAATTTCAACAAAAAAACTATTTTTCCTTCTTGTGTTTCTCAAAATGAGGTTACAGTAATACTGTTCAACTGTGATCTATACGTCTGCTTACATCTCCTATACTTGGAAAGAAGGACTTACATTTTGGTAGAGATATCAACTGGTAATTTTCTGTTACCCTGTGGAAGATGCATATAAATTGAGAAAAACTGTGGGCCTCAGAAGTTTTTAGTTCATAGAGGTTGGTTTCTGCAGATATAATCCATACTAAGGAGGATGAGTCTGAGCATAACTTTTGCTTATCACAATATGAGGGTCCTTGCTAAGATTTAGCAGCAGAACTGAGAGTAGAAAAATACCTTTCTTATATGCTCACCAATATCACCACCTTTTCCCTGCTCTTCTTAGCTGCATCCAGCCATCCATACAGGCAGAGGTGATGAGCAGCTGGTCCAGGAAGTGAAAAGCTGGACTAGCAGTGTCTGTAATAGAGACACCTGGGGGAAAGGTGACTGCCTAGAAAACTGAACTGGAAGGGGAACTGAGATGGGGATGGTGAGAGACTGGGAGGAAAGATACTTGAGAGGTGGGGGAAAGGCACAAAAGGTGATCTGGGGCTAAGGAAAACTGGAGGAGGACAGAAACTAGAAGCAGAAGTGGCCATGGATACTTATCTTAGGATACAGAAACACGTTAAAAGCATTTTGGCACGATTAAGTCAATAACAGAATTTAGGAAATGCCAGAATGAAGATTTTCAGTAACTCAGCTTCACAGCCATAACATCCTATTAACATGGAGGATTTTTTTTTTTTTTAATGTTTGTTGCTGGTATTATCTCTTCAAAACAATGAACAGGGTAGCCAGAAGATCCTTTAGCTTGAGTGTGGGAGAGCACAATTATCTCAGATGGTACCTATGTTTGCACATCTGTACTAATTACAAGGAAGAGCTTTTGCAGTTGTTTTTTGAAGGCATGCATATTTTGTGGATTTGACTTTTCCATAAAAATTAAATTACATTATTTAGTGAAAAAACAATGAGCAGAAGTTTTGACAAAATGAGAATAAGGTAATGTTAAGGGGAAAAAAGCAGAAATTAACTAAAAAGCTACAGTATCTGTGGCATATTTCCACCACAACTGGATTCATTACTGTTTTCTTGCCTACATATCTCTAAGTAATTTCTATTATTTGTGAAATCACCTTCACAAAAATGTCATGGGTCAAGCTATAGTGATTTTGATGAAGATTAAAATAAGTTAGCCTGAGGAGTTCAAAATGCTACATATTCTGATTTGTAGCAATCCTTTCCCTGCTGAAATGAAGGGATGGTACTGAGTTTTTCTGGATTCTGTTCCCAGCTCTGCATTTGATATGCTGGGTTGGTCAGCAGGTACCTCAAGAAAAATTAGGAAATAATTTCCCAATCTCATTTCCTTTTGTAGCATCATGAGCAAATGTTTGGGACACCTAAAACCGATGGCTCTATTTTGAACATATTTCATCCAAATTTTCCATGCTGCAGTTCACTCCTTTGTAAAATGGTTTGCACATACGCATAAGCTAATGTTTGGACTATATTAGGAGCCAGAAGCAAAAAGTTCTTTCTTCAAGCAGTAATCATTTCTAACACTGTGTTTCTTTTTTGTACACTGCAGGCTGCGAACCCATCCCTGTAAAGTATCTCCAATGGAGCAATATAGAGTCTATTGTGGCCGTGGTCTTTTCCTGCCTGGGGATCCTGGTCACCATGTTTGTCACCCTTATCTTTGTGCTCTACAGGGACACCCCTGTTGTCAAATCCTCCAGCCGGGAGCTCTGCTACATTATCCTTGCTGGTATCTTTCTGGGTTATGTCTGCCCTTTCACTCTTATAGCTAAACCCACCACGACATCCTGCTACCTCCAGCGCCTTCTGGTAGGTCTCTCCTCTGCCATGTGTTACTCTGCCCTTGTGACCAAAACCAACCGTATTGCTCGCATCCTGGCAGGCAGCAAAAAGAAGATCTGTACCCGCAAGCCGCGTTTCATGAGTGCATGGGCCCAAGTGGTCATTGCATCCATTTTGATCAGTGTGCAGTTGACACTGGTGATCACGTTGATCATCCTGGAGCCCCCGATGCCCATCCTCTCCTACCCCAGCATTAAGGAAGTTTACCTTATCTGCAACACCAGCAACCTAGGCGTCGTGGCGCCCGTGGGCTACAACGGACTCCTCATCATGAGCTGTACATACTATGCCTTCAAGACTCGCAATGTGCCTGCCAATTTCAATGAGGCCAAGTACATTGCATTCACCATGTACACCACTTGTATCATCTGGCTGGCCTTTGTGCCTATCTATTTTGGGAGCAACTACAAGATCATCACCACCTGTTTTGCAGTGAGTCTCAGCGTGACAGTGGCACTGGGGTGCATGTTCACTCCTAAGATGTACATCATCATAGCCAAGCCTGAGAGGAACGTCCGCAGTGCCTTCACCACCTCAGATGTGGTGCGCATGCATGTCGGGGATGGCAAGGCACCTTGCAAGTCCAACACTTTCCTCAACATATTCCGAAGAAAGAAGCCAGGGGCCGGAAATCCAAAGTAAGTGATTGACTGCAGGTACACATCTGTCTGTTTATGTCCCTTTCTTTGCTACCCTCTCTTGGTTGACTGTAGTCTGCTGAATAGTAAGGTATGTAACAGTTTTTCATCTCACGTGTAGTAGAAGAGGTGGAAATGGTCCTTTAGATCTAAGCCTCAGATGGATATTGACATGTTGCTTCTGATTTTCTCTCCTGATCTAAAGGCAGCCCTGTACACAACTCTCTCTACCTCTGGGACAGGTCAGGCAGTGGCAGAGCAACAAAGCTCCACTGGCAGATTTTCCCATCTCCCCATGCATGTGGTGGGGATCTTACGCCCCCTACGTTCAGTTGCTCTCCATTATGTTCAAACTGAGATGCTATTGTAGCCTTTTGGAAAAGCAGAGTAGAAATCTATGTCTGAGTGGTTGTAAATCACATGTACTTGTCTAAGGCCACTGGGATGTGTGTGTGTGAAAGCTAAGGATTGAACATTAGTTTTTAAGGTAGTGTTTTGTGACAGTCCTCATGATTGTGATCCGAAAGTGCCCTTCATATTATCCCTGTGCTCTATTTAATATTCAGAGTTATGAGCAATACTCTTAGTCCTCATTAGTGTAAACTTGTCCATGTTCTCAAACACAGTGTTGCTGCGAAAGTTGCAGAAGTCAGCTGGTGGTGAAAATGAATTTGCAACCACATCTGTTGAACCTGTTATTTTCCTTGCTAATAATTAAAAGCAACCCAGCTGCAGCAGAGGGGGAACTGTTACTTCAAACAGCATCTCCCTGTGATCAGCTGTCTGAACATTTGCATTCTTTATTATCTTATTGCTTTTTAATCTTTAAAGAAGTATCATAGGGCTAGGCTTGAGCTTAGATTACTTTTGTCCCAATTAAAAAAAATCAACAAAAAAAATAAAGAACCACTGAAGTCTACATTTCTGAGGTCCCTGATAGAATCAAAATTAAGTTAATTTCCAGCTATTTGGGATCTGTAGGTTTCTGAGTCACTCGAGTTTGTTTTGATTCAGTTTGCATAAGAACCTGGAGATGGAAGGGATAAGGATAGAGGTAATAGCATAGAAAACCCACACTGTGATAAACTTTACCTTTGTGTTGCTTTGATAGTTTTCATTTGCTGCCAGACAGCAGGTGGAAAGATAAAGGAATGGAGACATAAGTAACTCAACTATACAGTTCTGTGTACCATGGAGGCCACGATAAGGCTGCCAGTTCCTGAGTTCAGTGGAGAGGGAGCTGGGAGTGGCAGGCAGCCCTGGGAGCCCCTCATGCAGTGAGACGGCCAAAATTCTCTGTAGGTCAAAAGCTTAAATTCCATGCAAATAGCAAGCTGGAGACTGATCCACCTTCCTCTAACTCTGTGGATGTTGGATGGGGTCTGACATGTCTGTTAGAAACTAGTGTGTTGTCTCTGCAGCATAGTCTTTGGTTAATGCTGTTGGTATCTTTAAGATGATGTCTCAAAATAAAAAGGACTAATGAGTAATTAGATCATGAGAAACTTAGTAACTAATTCTTTGTTGTGCTTACTTTTCTACTTTCACACACACAAAAAAAGGTATTTTAAAGGTTCAAATGCAATATGTTTAGAATAGAGTTCATAGTATGAGAAAATATTTCATCCTTTTCAAAAAATGAGCTTCCCCTCAGCATTGTCACCTTAAAAAAGAACAACAGGACTTACCTGAGCTTTTTAACAATTTGTTTCTTGACTTCTCTGTCAAACCTGTTTGAGTGGTACGAAGCAAAAAAGCCCTCCAGAATTTTAAGGCACTCTTTTAAACTAAAAGCTCAACACCTAGTCAAGATGCTTTTTTGTCTGAAGTTAAGCCTCCAGATCTTTTACACAGCAAAATCCAAACCTCTGACCTAAACCTCTTGTGCAGTTACTGCTATGTTCTTCACCTAAACCAGCAGAGATATGGAGGTGTGCCAGGCTGAATGATGGAGAAGGACAGCAAACGTCTCTGTACATGGGCATGAAGAACTGAAAGCTGTGTAGTATACAAACATGCAGCTTTGGAAATAAAGTCACCAAATAGTGCAAAAAATAATTTCAGGGATTTGGAGGGTATTTGAGCTCCTAGAGTTCATTGCAAAGTTTGTACGGACATTGCACTGACACAGATAAAGAAGTGTGATTCACTGAGGAAACCAAGAAGGAAAAAATAGAATTTGCTGGAGCCTTTGAAGCCCCTGGATAACTTAAATATGTAGTCAGGTCCTTCCTGAAACAGGACTTGAAAGGACTGGAACATGTATAATGCCCACAGGAATGGCCACCAGGCTGATTTAAAATGTGGCTAGTTTTGTTTGTTCGTTTTTTCATTTCCTATCAAAATCTGGGATTTATTTGCCATTTTTTTCAGCAATTCAGGTCCCTGAGCATGTTGCTCTGCTTCTTGATTCTGTAATTGTCCGTCCCTACGGTCACATTTTTCTGTCTGCAAGTGGTCAGCAGTGCTTCACTCAAAAGATTTCTTTTCCAGCTGTCTTCCAACAACTTTATATCCATTTTCTTGTTATTTCTTCTCTCTCTTCCTAGCTTGTTTTTGTTTTTCAACTTTTCAATTTTCATCTCTCTTTTCCTGTCTGCATCAAACCTCTCCTCTGCTAATCTAGTGAATTTCAATTCCTAAACAGAAAAGTGGCATCCATCTAAATTAAATTGGTGTGCAGATATAGAGTTAAATTGAGTTAATTTTAAAAATGGAAACTAATTTACATTTACAAGGGCAAGTCAAACATATAATAAGCCTTGATAAAGCACTCACATGCAAGGTTGTACTCCTAGTTTAACTGGTATAGCTTGGGGACTAGAGCAAGCCAAGCCACTCTTCCTTTTTTCTTCCTAAATTAGAGCAAAAGAATTACCCAAGGAAGTCTATTAACACAGCATATATTAGTCAGTTCAAAACCTTCAGCTACATTTGGTGTTGATACAGAGGCCAGAAAATGCTCTTCAAAAATGTTTGTCCCAGTTGCATTATGAAGAGTTTCAATGAAAACAAACTGTTTAGTAACATTGCTCTTCGCTTAAATAACAAGTGCGCTGCCTTTACTGATCTGTTGCATTCTAAAGATGCTTTGTGCAACCAGGAGGGTTTGAACTCTGTCTTGCTCGGTTGAATTAAACTATGTGCAATTACAGGCAGCATTGTTTTAAATAAAGCTGATCAGGACCTTTCCAGTGAAATATGTTTTCCATCAGAAAATTCTAACTTCTCAAAACTGGTCCTTGATGGTAGGGATCCTTTCAGAGCCAGAGAGACTTTCTTTTTTTCCCAGGAAGGGATGAAGGCATTGGGAAAGTGTGAGGGAACTTTACTCCAATGGCCATTAGTTAAGGCACTCAAGTTACAAGCATCACCTTCACTTCCCAAGTGAACACCCTATAAACGAGCTATGCACTGCTCCAGGGCAAGTCTCCTCCTTTGTCTTCTTGAACAGAAATGTGTCATGGAACAGAAAAAAAAAATCCTGATGCAAACCCTAGAGAAATACTTTGTATTTTTCCGTGATAGAACTTGAATCTGGGTCTGAGATCCCTTGCGAGTGTCTTCAGTACGGAGCTGCTGTCAGTCTCACCCTCTTGTCAAATGAATATTTAAATATTTATAAAAAATGGAGCAGCTCCATCTGGAAAGACTATCTTCTGCTTTTATTTAAGCTTTGTTGGGACATATATTGTCTTAGTTTGCTGCTTGATGACATTATGAGATCCTAGCTCTTACAGGATGATGACAGCAGCATTTTTTAGGAGAGCCTTTTTAATTATGTTTTGTTTTTCTTTTTCTCCAAATGTGAGATTGCAACTTTTGGATATGGATCTTGCTGTGATCATTAGCCTTGATATTGACCATAAATGTTACTTCAGTGTATGAGGCTTGATCAGTTTGAAGAGCAGCACTCCTGTACAGTGCCTGTGTGATTGCTTCCCTGAGGAAGCAATGCTCCTTTCTGTACTACATATGGAAAATATAACCAGTGACACTGAAGATCTTGCTGATCTTGAGGAAGGTTCAGGAAAAACTTTCTCCAGCCACTACTTGGACAGTACTCAATGTGCAGGAGGCTGTGGCCTGCAGGTCTGTTGTGTTACTTTTCTATAGTCCACGGACTCACTTCAAATGGAGCTTGAGCCACAGAGCAAGGCTCACCTCTTCTCCAACACTTCTTGTGGGCTGCAGTGGCATGAGAAGTATCAGTGTTGCAGAGGGGACCACAAGGGATGAGTTTGTTGTGCATCTTTAGGTAATTGCCTCCAGGTGTTATGGTGATGCTTAGCTGCTGCCTCAAAAAACGTATAAATTATTTTAAATTTATGGCTGAGGCCCCAGGTCTGGACACCATTTTAGTGCATTTTGAATCAGAGTAATAAGGATTTAGTTGTCAACGTAAGTTGTGTAGCAAAATCTGAGTTGATAGGAAGGCCAACTAGCAAGACTCAGTGAATGACCAGGACTCCACATGAATGAATAAACCACCTGCTTCTTCCCATGTAATTTTAATATATTTGTATTCATTTATGTTTCCTCCAGCTGTCTTCCCTCAGAAATGAACGACTATTTTAAATATTTTCAAACATATACTTTTTATTTATCTTTTTATCATACTTTGGCAGTCCATGCCTCTAGACTGCTCTCACAGGCATCCACTTTAAGTAGTGTCCATGCAGTCATCTGGACCAAGGATCTCTCAAAATAGCTTTATTTTTTTTCAATAAAAAGTGTCACATAACCCAGCATCCCCTAGTGGGTTCTGCTTCCTTTACAGGAGTCTGTTCCTGTTCCTTGTCCTCTCTCCCTTTGCACTGGGTCCCTACATGCATTTTTTATCTGGGAATCAGGTTTTTCAGTTACCTCTAGTAACACATACCTGTTCCTTTACCGGGTCTTAGGGAATCATCTGCTTTTTTCTTTTTCCAGTTATAAAATTATCTCCAGGTATCAAGTTACTCTTTCTCCTTAAACTGACTTGCTGAGTTGCCATTTCATCTTGAGCAAGCTGTGCTGACATGTCATGTTTTTCTGGGACTCATTTCACCTGGCGACTCACAGTCCACAAGAGCTTTTGGGCTCCTCAGCTCCTTCATTTTCAAAGCCTCCCACAGACATGCAGCAAGGGGAATCACCATAAGTAGGTCCAGAAGGTAGGATATTTTGTTTCACTGTTTTTTCGTGGTGGAGGGAGGAGACAAATGGACAGTGCAGCATGGCAAGAGCTGGAGCTTGCAGAAACAGAGAGTAAATGTTACGGCATGTTCAGTTGCGGTCACACAAATGCAGATTTTTTACAGTCCCTCACTTGATCTAACTTGAGTGCCTCATCATAGGAAGAGATGCTCAGAAGTATTCCCTCTTCTCGCTCTCTCATTACTACTCCATGCAGTCCATATGCTATCTTTAAGCAGGAGGTTATGGATGCAAGTGGGGACGGGATAGAAGTGTGAACAGAAGACATGAAAACACTCTTAATGTAAGTGAAGCAATGACTTTTGTCCTGACCTCTGCAGGCTAAAGTATGTGAAATCAAACAAAAACAATCTCAACCTGGCACAGCCGCACAGGGAGTATTTCACTGTGTCTAGCTGAAATGCATCAAAAGATCTGAAACAAGAAGATTAAGTGGAAAGTGCAAGGAGGATTAATAATAACTGCTCACCATTGTAACTTTGTCTATGAAAGATAATATATTGCTAAACTCCTGCCTAATCGGAGAAGTCTACAATATATTTAAATATTTTCTTTGGTCCTAAATTGTGTCACCCAGCCTGCAGCATGTAAGAATTATCTTTAAATGCTTGCTGTACAGATTAATATCTGGTATAGTTTTATCTTCTTACAGCACTGCCAAAACAGTACAGAGACAATAGCTGAATCTAATAGGAAATGGTAGGCTAGCTTGCTTTGCAATTTAGAAAATTGACACAGTGGGTAAATTTCTCATGCCCTGTAGTAGTATTGCATACACAATAGGAAAACCCTTTATTTTTACGATTACAGATTCCAATTTTATGAAGTTCCAAGGCATTTAAGGAAGGTTTTTAAACTTGCTGGGCCTGCACAACCATCCTGCTGAGACTTACCCCGAGGGTGAAGGCATATTATAGAAGAGAGTTTCGAAACAGCAGAGAGGTTGTAAGCTCCTACAGGTGGGAAATAATAACAAAGAGTAACGGAAAAAATAAAATTAAAAAACAACAACAAAAACCAAACCCATCCCCCCAAAACAAACAAACAAACAAAAAAAAACTCCAACAACAACAAAGTGGGAAAAATTATTAGACTAGGGTGCAAGGCGCAGTGCTGGTCCCTGGCTGTGTGGGTCCCACCTCCATGTCAGGGCATGGGGCTCCACAACCACAGGGCATTTGGTTCACTGCTACATCCCACCCAGGGCACACCATGGAGAAGCCTGCTTCCTTCACAGTATAGATGGAGAGGTGGCAGCTCCAGTGTGGTTCCCTGGTGCCACAGCTGTCACAGGGGAGACTGGTGGCACCCTAGTCTGGCCCAATTCATCTCCTCATCGCAGCCCTCCCTGCCGTTTGCCTGACTTCTATACCCAGTGTACTCCTTCACCCTTTTCTGAGGTTGCAGTGACTTTTTGGGAAAGCATCTTGTATGCTTACAAAGACAGTTGAAGGTTTTAATGCCGAACATCTCTCTAGCAGCAGTTGGTATGCTTGCTGGCTTTGCTGAGTGATTTACTGGGCTTAGACCATTAATGAATTTGTGGACACATAGTACTGTGACACGTAACAGCTCTTACCCAGTTCTTTCTTGTATGTGACGTGAATTTCCAATAAGAAGATTCAACAAACTCAGTCAAGCTGTTCAATCCCTGTCAGTATATTGATTTAAATGAATATTTAAAACTCCCAGAAGACAGTTATATGTTTCTGAAGGGACTCTTAGAATTGATACTAAAAAATTGGAAAGAAACACAAAATAAGGGTGTCTGGAACTTAACAATCCAATAGCAATCTCTTCTAGTCCTGCTGCAAGGTTGTCCTTTAAATTTGAGCTATGTAATTATATCTAATTTCTCCTCCGTAACCTTGAATTTGCATTTGCTTTAATAGATATGGTGTAGTACTGTCCCATGCACCAAAAAAGCACAGAACAGGTGATAAATAACTCTGAGATGTCACTTTCACACGTACATTCTTTCTAGTTTTTGAAGTTAATACTAAATCATATAGATTTATCAACCAGACATGGCAAATGTATACACCAAATTATATACCAAATTGCATAGCTGTGTATATATGTGCAATAGAACCAGTCTGGAGATAGTTTATTTTTTCCTTCTAATGAGAAATAAGGGGCAAGGTTGCAGAAGTCACTGCAAATTTTCTTTGCAGATTATCCCAGCTAAAGGGAGTCCCAGTACATGCATAACCAACAACATGTCACTCCTGAGGCAAGCAGAAGAGAAGAGGGGACAGATATACAATATGATTGGGATGATTGTCATTAAGTACAGTGGCAGTTTAGGCTTATTCCCCTGGGTTTCCTCCTGTGGCCAGAGGCTGCCCAAGACTACACTTAAGAGAAGCAAATAAGAAAAGCAATGAGGTTCTGCAGTGGCCTCCCAATGTGATCCGTGGGGATAAAACTCCCTCAGAAAAAAAAAAAAATGGTTATATTGAATTAGTTTACTGGGCACAGTACTTGCACCCTGGGCTTCCATCCAGACTTCTGCTGCTTTGTCACCAGTGAGAGCCACATTTTATTTGGATGGTCCCTTTAGGTGAAAGGGCGGTTGTGTAAGGTTTATGTAATTTCCTCCCTTTCTCAGAAGTTCCAAACCTAGGGGTGTTTTGTCACTTTATTTTCATGGATCTTCAGAAATCCACTCTCCCAGGGGATTTTGACAGGACATAAACCCAAGGAACGGTCTCTGAGTGCAGCCTGATTCCTACCAAAGGAATCCTGGAGAGCTTAGCTTCTCTGGAGATGCTGAATCACAAAATGTTGTTTTACTTACAGGCACTGCTGTAGCACCAGGCAGTAATGAATCTCAATACTTAATGTTGCATAGATACACGACTACATCAGGGGGGAGCTTTACAGCTTATGTACCACAATCTCTGCTTCTTGACCAAAAGGAAGCAATCCTTGGGAATGCTAGTATCTTTCTTGGCATAAAACACAGGAATAAAGACAGCACTTGTAATTTAATTTCTTGCTTGAGTGGATGACTTATTACATTTCCTTGTATTTTTATATATTATTTATTATGCTTTTATTTTGAAATGTAGCCATAACAATCTTGTTAGGATGCTACAAAAATCCACCAACTCAGCAGAGCGATACAAAAAATTGTGTTTACATGTAGGTATAAACAAAAGATGTTTATCTGCTTAGCACTGTAATCTCATGTTGTTTTGGTTAGAATTCTCTCTGTCAGAAAAATAAGGAAGAAATCTTCTCCTTTTAAGAATGTCAGATCAATCAATAGGTGTTGAAGACTGCATCCAGGTAACCACCTAAAAACCTTGGTATTTCCCTATATTACACATAGAAGTCAGACTCCAACTCTCATAAGCACGTATTTAGGAAAAAAAGAACAAAAACCAACCCATGTTTAGGGGGTGTGGAAAAACCAACCCATGTTTAGGGGGTGTGGTCTGAAATATCATTTTAAAATGTGTAACAACCATTTACTTATTTAATTCAGCATCTTAAAATGGAAATAGAATTAAGAACTAAAATACAAGTTTCCTAGAGGCTACTTTAAGACTTCTTAAGACATTGCATTTTACCTCCTTCCTGTCCTCAAAGGCGAAATGTTTCAGCTCTGTGCCTCAGTTACTCACCTCCCCTCAGCAGAAGCAAATAAAGCTGTGGCATTTCATGAACACATGATAATTTGTGTACAAATACTTGCTAGAATAAACACAGAAGATATTCTGCAACTGTTTATTCTGCAGGGATCTCTGAGCCATCTTGTGATCTCGTACATCTTCGAGCTAATTTAGAGGTGAACAAAAATGTAAGTACTGAAGGATATCACATGGACCTCTTATATTCTCTAGATAAGGATAAGGCCATAACACAACACAAGCACATCTATATCTAGTTAACACAAGCACATCTATATCTAGTTAATACAGAGGTTTGTTTTTTCCTCAAGTTAAGACGTAGCCTGAAAAATATTCTTGATTCATCCCAGCAATTCATTGCAAAGTTCCTAGTGTGAAATGCAAAACTGCTGCTAATTTATTTAATTCTTTTTCATGCTTAGGGACACACAAGCACATGAGAGCCCAAGAAGAGCACTTCCCTTGCTCAGGGATGCCCCACATAACAAACCACTGTGGGCTGAACTGCAGACACTGCAAACACATGCTGACAGAGCACCTGATTTTTAGAAAGACTCTGTAATGAATAGGCAAATCATAGCCCCAGGGAAAGAAGATGGTCAATCTCTGTTAAGGGCCCTTAGACATGTCTGTTTTTCCACTCTGTTAAAAATTTAATCGTCTGAGCAGGGTTTTACTCTGATTATGCAGTATTAGTTCAGTGTTGTGTTCTGTGCATCATTTAAAAAAAATCTTCAAAGTCCTTGGCGGATGACGCTTACACATACCTTTTTTTTTTTTCACACATTGCTCTTTTCAGTTGATCAGTAAATGTGTTTCAAAGCAAATTTGTCAGGATGATGCCTGCTGTCACCAAGGCACAAAACCTGAACTATGCTGACTTATATCATCATTGTAAATTGAGAATGTTCTCCATGGGTCTTCCCTATCCTTCTTACCAGCAGCAACAGTGTGAATCACTTCTGATAGCACCAGCCCTTGTGAGACCAGAGCCTACACGGATTTGTGCATTATGGTCAGCAGCAGCTGGCTTCTCGTTATTACAGGGACAGAACACACAATAGCCAGGCACCTGCAGAAGCCCATTTTTCCTAAGCTACTCCAGAAGTCAGACACATTCATTTGCAAACACCTGTACTACCTCATATAGCATTTAATGCCATCCTGATTTTTTACGTGCTTCACATTACTTTCACAGAACAGAGAAGATGCACAGACTGGTGCTGATATGATATGTGGCAAAGCAGAGGTTAGTTTCTGGTGCACTGCTTAGTTCAAAATTTGAACTTTGCTAAATGCTTGTCCCACAGATGTTCCTAATGGAGCAACTTTCTTTTTTATCTTTATTTTTGTCTGTGGTGATTTAAGAGTTTGTAAAGCGAACAGTGAGGAATGTCTATCTTCAGCTCCTTCTTGACTGTTTTTTTGGTTTTTGTTTCTTTTGTTTCTTTTTTAACTGGTATTTTTTTTTCTTTCACCTGTTTTCTGATACTACTTTCCATCTGTCCCAAATGTACGGAGTACCATTCACAACCACAGCAGAGATCGGACCATGTTCTCCTCTGTTGTCCCAATTACCTCTGTGCCTCAAGGACTCTGAACGGGCAAAATCAGCATCACCAGATCTTTGTTTGGGACTTCCAGACCCACGTCTGAAAGTCTGGAGAACAGAGTTTTTGACAGACTTACTGTCCACACAGAAGACATCCACTGTCAAGGAGTCACTAATAATCATGGCCAATGACCAGGGTATGTTCTCTGCTATGCCGAAGGAATCTAGGAAGCCACTTTAAGTGTGGGTTGAAAAGGAAAGTATATTTTACTGATAGAATATCTGCCTCCACATTGAAGTTGTTAAAGACTATTTAATTTTGAAATAACAAGTCAGCTAATTCTTCAGAGCATATATGTGCTCTGGCATTCAGCCTCCCACACCTGACAAGCATAGGTTAAAAGGCATTATCACTGTAAACAGAAAACAATTGTGCAGGCTAGAAGTAGTCACACAATTTGTCACTTTAAAGCCCACTTGAAAGCTAAAAGCTCCAGGTTTCTCATTACTGCATTATAGACAATTTACCATTTCAGGCTTACTCTTTCAGTTATCTCTTCTTAAGCTGTTTCCCCTTCTCTGCTCTGTGGTTCTTCTTTTGTGTATGCAGGATGTTGTTTTCTTTCAACCCCATAAAATTAGCCTTACGGGGTGCAGGGCAGGTGCAGCGCAGAGGGTAGAAGGCAAAAAGTGAGTTATGGTCTCCAGAATTGTCCTTGAGCCAGATCTCAAGGTCGGATAAACACGAATATCAGCACCAGAGAACACGTCCCTGCTGCTCCTGGTTTGGGGAACGGGGCAAGACTTGTGCCTTTCAGCAGCAAATCATTAGATTAGCTCAGCTGTGTTGCAGCACCACAGCTGGAGATGTCAAAGCTGATCTTAAATTCTAGAAAAAGAAGTGCCCCCAATCTGATTCTAGCAGTTTCTCGCTAGTAGATGGTTTGCTCGTGTTCGCAGTTTCAGTTTGCTCAGTCTCAGGTACTCCTAGAGAATCACAGGCTCAGTTTAAATGCTGATCTGCAAGACACCTTCTAGCTAGCATTTCCCCTTTTTCTTTACCCAGCACTATGCATCTTTCCTCAGCCTTAGTGTGTATAAAGCCAGGAATGTCTGCTCTTGCTATTTTCTTACTTCAAGTTCTAATTAGTCCTCCCATGTACTTCCACGGATTTTTTTTTTTTTTATGTTGTCTTCTGGACATTTATTTTCATGGCACAAGCTAGATCATTTCAGATGGTTCGGTTCAGCCTGTTTTGGCTGTCTTGCAAGCCTTGCATTCCCAGATTAAATGTTTTTGGGAAATTTGGACTTATTCCATGTTACTGTTTTTTTTTTTTTTTTTTTTGCATCCCAAGGCTCCCCAAACCAGGTAACTAACCAACCAGCAGCAAAATACCCCCAAAAGAATGACAAAAAAACCAAATCCCGGAGTCTGTAAGCTCCCATGGAGGGATTATCTACCTTGAGCAGGCTGACAAGGGGCTACACTTGAAAGCACAGGCAACTGCAAAAAATGCCCAGCAAGCAGATGAAGTGTGGGGATGGTGGTCATCCTGCTGAGCCCAACCGTGGGCTGTGAGGGCTGGGCCAGCTGGAGCTATAACCTGCACTGCTCCAGCTTTCCTGCCCCAGGGACAGGTTAATGCCATCAGAAGGCAGGGATAACCCGGTGGCTCCCTTGGGAGCTTAGCTGTGTCCAGCATGCGCTCACAGGATGCAGGGGGAGCTTGCGTGTGGACAGTATAGGGTCCCATGGGGCGTGGAGTGTGGCCCCAGAGAACTCTGTACTCCTTAGTTATTAAGCAGTCCTTCCTCTACTTCCTTGTATTCTCTGAAACCTAAGTTACACACATTTCTTAATCCTTAGGATTATATAAATTATCTCAAAAATCTCTCCTGCCACTCTCCTGGACAGCCAAGAGATTTGCCTGCAGCTACTTTAAGCTATCATAGCCTGTAAATCTAGAAAAGCTTTAAGCTACCCTAAACCAGAAATGATGCCCAAAGCCTTCTTTTACCCTGTGCTGTCCCTTCACTTATGCAGGGACAGGAGTTTGGATAATCATGCCGTGAACCAGAAACCGATAGGAAACCGATAGTGTTTTCTTTCCCTTTATTTTTCTGGTTTAGCTGTGACCCAGATTAGTTGTCCCTGTCATTCCCTGCCAGCTGGCTGAGCAATGGCACTGAGGGTTGTGTGGGGACAAGGAATGGGTGGAGTGGCAGGACGGAGCAGCCAACACTCCCCTGGGCACACAGCTGGCTCTTGCTGGCTCATAGTGACCTGAGCTGCAGGCCTCAGCTCTGTCTCCACCATGCAGCTCAGCACTGGGTCTTTCAGGGCATCCTGCTGGGACTATGTTCTCCTTGGTGACTGTGACCCTTCTGCCTTCTTTGGCAGATGCTCACACTTCAACAGATACGGTGTGTTGTGAAATACCTCCTGCTCTGCAGCTCTTCATGGGTGATAATTATTTGTATGTCTCATACTGCCTGGCAAGGGTGAATGACCCTATAACTTCCCTCCTACTTGCTTGTTGTACTCCACAGCTCCTAGCAATTTATTTCTGTCCAAAAGCTGCCACCACACCATTGATTAGCATAATTAAGTTAACTCTCAGACCAATTATTTCCAACCATCACTTAATTTGCCTTGTGTTTTAGAAACGAATTTGTACTAAAAACCTGTCCATCTTCCCAACTTCATCTATTGGTTTAATGAAATATATTGCAGAAATCTTCTATCAGATCCTGGCTGATAGAAAAGATATTGAAAATTCAGCTCCTTCTCCTTCAGGAAAGGGACATGGCCTTCCTTCTTTTATGTAGATATCTTGATCCTGCCATGACAACCACACATGAAACATGACCTTTCAAGGACACAAACATGAGAAGATGGAGATGCTGCTGCCTTGGAAGATGCTAGAGAGGCAAGAGGATTTGGGAGGAACATTTATTTGAGCACTTTACTGCTCTTATTCTCTATACAAAGTGTGTTTACCCCCACAGTCACCTTGCAGGTTGGTTGGGGGGGTGAAAAGCAGGCTAGAAGGTTTGTGGCTTTGCTGAGCTGTCCCTTGGGAGTGGGGAGGGTAGTCAGTCTGAGTGCTGGAGCAGGAACTACTCTAGGATGTGATGGCAGTGTGCCCAGGGCACAAGCCTTCTCCTTTCCCATATGAAAGCTAGGGGTTATGCATAAGTTCTTAAAAACTAGGGAATAATTCAGGACTTCCACTGTAAGTACCAGCATGATGCCATCACCACTTCTCTTGAATTTCCTCCCTGCCTTGCTTTCTTCCTTATTTTATTGATGGTCAGTTGTTTCAGATTAGATTGTATAAAACCTGGGGCTGTGCTTTTCTGTATGTTTTCAACTGTGGGAAAAGTGAAAGCTTTTCTTACAGCTTGGACAGCATCTAGTGTGGAGGATCTCTGACTGTGGCTTCAGATGGTAGGTAACACAGTGTCCTGTGCTTCAGTTATCTTGGATGCCAGACAGAGTCATTCAATTTGTGTCTGTTTGGGGAGTCTGGATGAGCAGAGAGAGTAATTCTAGATCAAAAGGTGAATGTTTCTTGTTTCATAGCTGTCCAGATATAAAGCATTACAGATAGCAATTTACACTTTCCTACAACCCTGACACAGCTGTTTGCCTCATAGGATGATTCATTTACACTTAAGAGAAAAAATAGTGGCAAGAGTGACTCTTCCCTCAGATCCTTTATGTTCCTTGCTGCAGATTTCAACAGGCCTGTTACCTACCCTGAGTGCTGAACGACTGGCTAGAGGCATTTTTCTGCTTCAAAGGACATAAAGTAAAGCAATTAATCCACTTCCTTCAGAACCCTCTGCACTGCCACCCTGCTTCCTCTGCCAGACTCCCAGTCACTGCACCCAGGGGCTCGTTAGAAAGCGGTTCAGACACTTTCATGATGGTATGCCAACTCCTCGTTCAAACACACAGAAGAACCATCCTGCCTCTGGGCTCAGGATACAAATAACCATCTTTAACTCTGCAGGAATTACCCTTGAGAAGACTGCCTCAAAAACGACCCATTAATCCTTATGTTGTAAAGATGGGCAGGCTATCTAATTTTTTGGTAACCAGACAAATAAATGTGAAGTTCCATCACTGCCTGTGAGGCTGCGAAGAAGAAGAGAGTACACATTGTCATAATTAAGAATAGAAGGAAAAAAGTGAGGTACAAAGATCTGAGCACTAATCCTGGTCAGGGCTCTGTAGTATTAGCACACACTACTAGTAAGACAAAGCAAGCTTACAAGGATACTTCAAATTTAATGCTTCAAAGGCATTTATTATTATTTACGCAGCTGACAATTATTTGATAATTGAAAAATACACTGAAGTATAATTAACACATACACTACACTCCCCATCACACTATAAATCCAAAAGTCGCTGTGAAACCAAATCCAAATTTTATGGAAGCATGAACCTTGAGATTTAGAGCTGATTTCTAGAGTATGCATGCTGTGTATCACCACACGAGGTTCCCCCTTGACCTTGACCAAAAGGCAGACCACTGCTTTGATGGAGCTTGGCAGTATTCTAAGAACAGCCTCCCACAGAATGCAAACCTGGTGAGCCATTTGGGAGTTGCATGCTGTATTACATGTAATATCTGTGTTTGATTCTGGCTGAGGAGCACAACTACAGACACAGTAGGAAAAGAGTTCACTGTGTTTTGAACATGTTAGGAAGCATTTTGGACTGCCTGGGAAAGCAGGCTTCTATCTTCCTTTCATGTAGTAGGATTTCATAACAAGACCTACAGATGCCCAAAGCTTGTAGACCAAAGTGCTCTGAACTGACTCCAGGGCTATATCTGAATAAGAAAAAACACAGGGGAGGGAAAGAAGGGGTGCAACTAAGTAAGCCAGAAGCAACAGCAGACTGCAGTAGCTGAGGGACAATAGCTGGTAAATCCTGTTGACTCAGAAAGACCCAGGTCCCAAGCAGTGCTCTGAAACAAAAGTCTTCCACCTTTTGCAGGGTCCCTGAGCAAGGCTCTCCATGGCTGTGAGCCCTCTGTTATTTATATAGCCCTGCATGTGCATGAAATACATTTAGAACTGGATTTTTCTCTCAGATAATCAACTGCATGTTGCTACTTGTTTTGTAAAATTAGCTCCTGTGACTGAATAAACTACTAATTTCTGACTTTTAACAAAGCAAGCACAGAAAGTAGAAAGCTCTTGTTCTGTCAATAGATGAAGAAAGCTGGAGGTCTGTAGAAATGTTGCATTTTTTGTTTAATCAGAAGCTTAATAATCTCTAACTTCAATAAGGTATAGGAGAGACGGTGGTAGCTAGGTTCCTAATTATGACTGCCTTTAACTTGTCAGATCTCAGAGATCTCATTGCATCTGGTAAAGCATTTAATTATTCTAGAAACTTCAAAGTGAGTAGGTTTGCAAAATTGCTCAGCAGTGTGTCTTATTTGTGTTTTATTCATAATAGTTCAGAAGTCATCTCAAGGCATCTACCTCTCCAAAAAGGGTATGCATGTATTCTGTGTACATCATGCTGTGCTCCTGTGCTTCAGTATGTGGTGAGAAAAATGGCTTGTGTGGCTCATTAGCAGCTGTACTGAATACGTTGCACATGAACATACCACCCATGAATCTGTTGTTTTGAGGTAAATGGAAGTCTGGCAAGCATGTACTATGATTGTTCATTTGATGGGAGAAAATGCTGAATTTTGATCTCCACTTTATTTGCAATACAATGACAATATTTTCTTTTTGCAGAAATTCATTGATACATTCCATGTGCAAAAATACCTGAGATTTTTTTCAAAGCACGCGTGTGTATTTATATGTTTTTACTGATATTGGGAAGGACAAATGACAGTTTTCATTCACTCGACAGGGTAACGAAGAGGAGAAAAATGAAGTGGAAATTGTCTTGTATTTGTGGCCAAAACTGCAATCTGCGGTTCCTTTTGGAATTTCCATTGCAGATAGAGACTAGAGTCTAGTAGACTCTTCATTTTGCATCTACCTCAATATGGCAAATGTCACCAGAATGAAAAAGAAGCACATGCAGTGAAATCACATGTAATGAAAGCTAGTGACTATTCAGGTAGAGCTAAAAACTGAAAAAAAATGAAACATATAGGAAAGCAGATTATGGGAATAAGAGACACAGGGAAAAAACAGGAGCTGTGTAGATATTAAAAACTCCACCCACAAAACCTTTTGGTGATGCTTTTGTAAGTAAGATGTGAAAGGCAATTGTTCCTTTTTCATCATTTCACCCTGTGTTGAGAATACCAGGGGAGAAGTGACACTGACAGCTAAATGCATAGCAGCCCTTGCCATCTGGTATGTAAAGTGCATCAGGGCTCAGCTGGGGAAGCAGGGACAGCCCACCTTGAGAACCTATTTTAAATAAAACCAAGCTGGAGCCAAGGAGAAGCCTGTGTGAAAGTTGAGATGACCGGCCCAATGAGTCAGAGGAGAAAAAATGGGAAAGCCCACAGTGCCCCTAAGGCATAGGTGAGGGACAGGCACCCTATTGAGTGGTATAGCCACCATGTGTGCACATGTGTATAACCACTCACTGGGTGTCTTTTTCTTTTCAATCTTCAGGAAGAGGCAGCCAGAATTCTCGCCCACCAGCCAGTGTCCGTCGGCACATGTGCAGCTTTGAAAAATCCCACACTGCAGTGAATGTGTAAGAGAAGCTGCATGACAAAGAGTGGTTTTACCCCTTGCTTTCTCTTTCTCATTGGTTTATCATGTCTAATGATGGGACAAATGTGGTGCATGCCATTAAAGATGGGAAATTTGCTTATGTCCCCTGTTTTGCACAATGCCTTAATCTCATTGTCCAGATGTGATGAAGAGGACACTGAATATTTTTTTGCAGCTTTTATTTTCTTAAAGCCTTCAATTTTATTTGTAAATGCCTACAACTTTGCAAATACATCCTTTTTGTACTAATTTTATCTTCTTTTTTCCATTTAGCCAACTTTTTTTTTTCTTTTTTACAGTTTTGCATGGAGATGACATTATCCTGTGTGCTTTAAACAACCATCTAGAGGCTGTCTCATGGCAAGACACCTTTGCTGAGCACAGCTCTTGCTGACTGTGCTTGTTAGTGAACTGCTGCTGCAGAGCCAGCAGAGGGAACACAAAAAACATTGGTTTGGTGGGATTCGCAGAACAGGGAAATAATGAGCAGTCACATGTAAACAAAACCAGCAGAATCTGACCTAGGAACAAAGAGCTGCCCTTTGAACAATAGCAGAGAAAATTTCCCTGTTATAATTTCTGAAAGATGTTCAGATTCTGCGTATTCTGCATTTAGTGAACAATAGCAAATTTCAGCTCTTCAGAAAAAAAGAAGTGCAAATACTGCCCTCTCTGAGCAAACACAAACCCGATGGAGAAAACATGCTAACTGTTGCAGAAACAGAAAGGCCTCGCCTCAGTTCTTCCAGAACAGATTTAAGCTCGTTTCCATCTGACAAACTGCAGATGTGAAACAGTCCTGCTCCCTGCCCCAGGGAAGGTTGTGCAGTGACTGAGTGGAGAACTGCCTGTGATCCACTGACACAGCATTTTGAGCAGCCGTCTCTGTATGGCCAGAGATGCTGCTCAGCTCCTCTAATCAGCAACAAAGCGGTCTAGCTCTGTACATACCTCTGACAGTCTATGCTATTTGTCAACAGGTAGCACTGATATTAACTCAATCAAATCTGCCCCTCTGATTTGCAGATCAGAACAAATACATACGATGCATCTTATATTTGGAGCAATAGTGGTGGTTTTCCAGGGCCTGTGCAGCAATGAGATTTGCAACCCTGAAAGGCCAATTTTACAAAGCCAGTGTAAGGAGCAGTACAGTTTGTTATTAGCTTCCACTCTGACAACAATACTCCCTGCTTTTCTGATCTGGAACAAATGCTGCAGATTCGCAGGGCACAGATTGCCAATTGTCTGTCTGGAAAGACTGATGATGCAACGGGACTCCAGCACAGATATACCATAAGAAGGTAAAGAAAGGTGAATGCAACAACAGATTATTTTCAAAAAGCTTGGGCACAAACTGTAAAACTCCTGAGCACAGGGAAGGCTGAAGCTCCTACTTTTTGCATGACAGTGCTTGGGATTTTTTTTTCATTTTGGAAAAAAAAATCCTTACCTACATGAGCTCCTGAGAAACACCTCTGGTGGGACTCCCACCAGTCAATAGGACTTCAAATGCTTGTGGCAGTTGCACAGATAAGGAAGGCTTTAAAAAGCAACAGAGCTTTTCAGACCCACTGAGCATGAAGCTTGCTATTTTGGCTTCTCCCCCCTGTCCCTGGTCCGCAGGCTTCTCCCTCCAGCCAGGGCTGATGCTTTCAGAGGCCGGGCAGTGCTGCACTGTGGCCAGGGCAAGGGCACGTCCTCCATCAGCAACCGACTGCCTCAGCTCCCTGTGGCCACGCAGCCCAGGCTGAGCAGTGGCATGTGTCCATCATTTCACCAGATGCCCAATACCACTGCTTGGCCTCATGCCTGAGCCTCGGTCACCAGAACTGCAGCAGTTTGTGAGTCTGGATCTTCCTGGGGAAGCCGTGCTTTGCTCCCCCAAGATGCTAGAAATCCCTACAGGTGCTATGATTTCCCTTGCCTTCCAGTTCCAAGTAAAAAGATGTAAGGACTTGAAACACTCTTTTGTTTTGATATACACAATACTTAGAATTTGTTATTGTGCTACTGTTGATCTCCATTCTCTGTGTGATCCTGGAGATGGCCAGAAATGTAGAGTCATGCAACCATAGAATAATAAAAATTTCTTATCATATTAAAAAACTCAGCAAAATCAGCTTTGAGTTTCAGGGCTCTTTTCTCTGAAGCTGCCCATTTGTTACCATGGAAACCTCCAGATACACCCAGAAAACCCACAGGCTTTACCAGCTGCTTTATCTACTGCAGCATATTAGGGAGGGCTGAATAGCACAAATGAGGGGCCTCATGACTAAGCTTCCTGTGGCAACTGGGTTAAATTTGCATTCAGAATGTTGGCATGTTAAGGCAAGTCTGATGGCTTTTCAAGCACTGTTTAAACTGTTGGGAGTTTATTTTATTCGCAAGTATGCCAGAGAATCTGACAAGTTATAGCGGGAGAAAGACTCATTGACTGCTACATCTGCAAAGGATGCACACTTTTTTTGGCAGCAAATATCCAGAGCAACAGGCTTCAACCAGTTCATTAGGAATTTATTCCTGCTCTGCTAGAACTATTTATTAGAAAGTTTTCTGGATTTTCAGTATAATTTTTCCTTTTTTAAATTTCATCTAAGGCTCTCAGTTGTGCATCTTTATGCTATATGAGATACCTTCCAGCCTCTGTTCTAATGCCTTTTGGTTGTTTGAAATCTGTTACTGGGTTGTTGCGACAAAATGAATACGTTCAGCTATTTTAGCTTTTTCTCATGCATTCTTTTCTCTGTCCCTAATATTTTTTTTTTCTTGCTGTTCTGTATACAGCTTTCAGTTTGTCAATATCTTTCTGGTAAAAAACATGATGCTCCAAACCATTTTCCATCAGAACCACAGAGGATTACAGAAAGCAAGGACAAACCTCCAACTGTCATAATTACTATTAAACAGCATTCATAGGAAAGATCTCCTAATGTCTGTACCATGGTGTGGTGCTTTTGAGCAGGGAATCGAGGAATTCATGGGCTATTTTTTGTGATTTTATTATATTCAAAATTCATCAATTAGTGTGTTTTATTCAACAGCAGCTCCATGGTATTTCTTTTCAGTCAATGTTTTTTGAAGGTTGTGGATCTTCACAGCCTTCCAGTTTTACAAACTACTTTGTCTTAGCTGCACCCACCTACACTTTTCTGAACTTAATTTAATTCTATCATTTTTTTCCCATGTTCGTAAGATTTCCAGGTGCTTTTGCTTAACACATTGTAATTTTCAGTTTTCAGGTTCTACTATTTGCTGTGCTCCTGTTCAAGCCTGTCTAAATAAATTCTTCAGTTCAGGTGTTGTTATTGGCTGCACTGTCATATATATTTTTTTCAATGAGCGGTAGGAGAGATATCTTCAGATAACACAAATGTACTTCTCCATTGATATCAGAGGATCTATAATGATTTAAATCAAGATTTTTCTATGCACTAACTTTAAAATCCTGAAAAAAATTACAAAGATAGGAGGCGTTAATTCTGAATATTTGATTTTTTTTTTTTTAATTAATGACAACAAAATAAGCATATGCTGAATTTTTTCACTAATAAGAGCACTTTTTAACTTCATTTTGATTTGCAGGTTTCTGATCTTCATTTCTTGAACACTGGATGAATTTGCCTGCTATTTGAGACAGACTGTTTATTGTCCTGAACTTTGTCTTGTCTATTAGAATAAGTTGTTTTCTCCAAGCAAGTTTTTTTTCAAAATATTTAATGAAGAGTTTGTGAACTGCAACACTGCTTTGCACTTTTGAGGACACTTTTATAATGTCAAAGCTAACAGGGAACAAGTAGTTTGAAAACTCTGCAAAAAGATTTCTTTAAATTATTTGTAATAACTTATTTGTAATCAGTTTGCTATAACAAAACACACAGATGAACTCAAAGTTTCTTTGTTAATAATTAGGTGAATGATTGAAATGTGAAACAGCTTCTATATTTCAGATCAGACAAAAATTAATATTAATAACAATAATTAACAGTCAGCTCTTTATGCACATTATCAATGTAATTTTCTCATACCTTTGTTGAGCTTACCTAAGTAAGATGTGTGATCCGTACTGAAGCTGTAGGACGTTAACCACACTGAATCATTGCAATGAGCAACTCTCCCGCCACCACCCCCAAATTTACAGTTGTATAAAAGTGTATATGTACATATATGTAAATGTTAAGTCCTAAAGTGAATAAATCTATTTATTTAGGGATATTTGGCTATATCTTGACTGGTGGATTTGGGAGTACTTCCCTGCCCCTGGGACCAGGCATAAGCCTAGCAGAAACCCACTTCCATAGCAGCATGAGCATAGAGTGTGTGACCCCACTCTTGGCTCCTGCTTTCCCCATCTGGGTGACCAGGGCATAGAGACAGTGGGGGGCTGGCACCCTCTGATCCTACCACAAGGGTCTGAAGCCAGCTGGGATACTCGGTGGATGGAAACCAGGTACACGGGCTAGACATAGCAACTGCATCTACGTTACAGACTGTATAATACTAAGTTTTCAATTTAAAAATAATGAAAAATAAAATCAGCAAAAAATCAGTTATCAATAGTGTTGATGTAGATTAGAAAACCTTAGTGTAGCTTACATCAAAGTAACGTTTAATTTGCAGCAGAATAACTAATGAAGGCAATAACTAGGTTAGATTTAGTTGACATAAGCCAGGGGCAAGACAGAAGGTTGGAAAGGTGGCTCTGGGCTTGTGCTCACCCACAACAATCCCAAGTCTTATGAGGTTCTGCGCCTGCAAGGCAAGCTGACAGTGTTATGTTTTCCTGTAGTTTGTGTAGCAATTTCCATCATACATGGAGCAGCTCTCTAATTTACATAGAACATTGTGTCCTATGCCCAAGGGGATTTTATCCTAAAAAAAAAAAAGAAAGGGAATGACAGTAAAAAGTTAGTTCAGTAATTTCACTTTCTAGAAATGCTAGTAAGAGGTTAAACTTTGCTCTCATTATACAGCACCACAGAAAGCACTGGAGTCACACTGTGAGAAATGTTGAAAGGTCCTCTTATCAATGAGATAGCAATTACAGTGTAAATGGACTGAGGCTGAACTTGAGGTTTTTTGTTTGGGTTTGTTTTGTTGGTTTGTTTGTTTTGTTGTTTTTAGTTTTGGGTTTGTTTGGGGGTTTGTTTTTTTTTTTTGGTTGGCCTTTTTTTTTTTTTTCTTTTTCTTTAAGTGATAATAACTGATGCTTATCAGACAAAAAACCTGAGCATACACCAGACTGGGACTGTAGTTGATGATGGCTCACTCACTCTTGGGTGAGCCACAGAGAGGTTAAACCTGAGTTAGTAAAACAGATGAGTCCCTAAAAGCAATGCTCCAAAAGGTGGGGGTGCAGGAACATGCCAACCAGCATGGCCTGCTCTGCTATTAATAGTGAGTGTCACAGCTGATGGCTGCAGCTCCGAGAGGAGGGTCCTGTTTAGCACAGGGAGGTATCACTGCCCTAGATTAAAACCAGTTCACTCCCTTAAACAAATTTCATGCCCCAGTGGTCTTACTGAAATGGAAGCAATAATGGAAGAGACCTTGGGGATACCAGCAAAGCACCTGCAATGTGCTGCAGTGCAGGTACTGGCCTTAAATTTTAAGCTTGTTGGCTTTGGTCCTGGGAATGGTGAGGCTGCAGTGGGGCAGAGCTTTACTCAAGCTCATTACTGCCTCCTGTATGACTGCAGAGTTGGCTAACTGCCATTCTGTGGGCAAGGCAGACATTCCCCTGCCTGATTCCCTAGGAGAGCATTCAGCAGCAGCTGCTGTTTAGCTGAGAAAGACTTTGTCCAATGTGCAGCTTTTGTATGGGCCCTCTCCTTTGCTCTGCTCCCCTGCTGTTTCCGAAGGTGCGCTGGGACAGCCCTGTGGGTGCTGCTTTCTGGAGCAGAGTTTTCAGGTGGCTGGGAATTGTGTCCTGCTCTGTGAAGGTGGGAGAATCATTTGTTGACTTGGCAGTACCTGGCGCTGACCTCATCTGGTGATTGATAAGATAATTCAAGGTTTGGTTTGGACCTAATTTTTGATGAAGAAGTTCATAGGCCTTTCTCAAGTTACATTTAGTGTTCATTTCTAAGATCTTAGCTTTGTTGAAGGGACCACTAGATTAACCCAATGCCTCCTACTGGCTCTTGCGTTTCGGTTACTGTAGTGACTACAAAGTGACAGGTCTGGCCAAATCATCAGTCTGACAATGAAAGAAAGGGAACATATATCACTTCTCTTATAAACTTTTTCACT
The DNA here is from genome assembly GCF_037038585.1 of Patagioenas fasciata. NCBI lineage: Eukaryota > Metazoa > Chordata > Aves > Columbiformes > Columbidae > Patagioenas > Patagioenas fasciata. The sequence goes on from NC_092522.1 coordinate 56,681,818, forward strand.
GGTAAATTGCCATTGCTACTTTGAAAAACAGCCTTATATCATAAATCTGTGCTCTGAATCTTGTCTAACACAACCTGGCCTGACCCAAATGACTGTATCGCTCATCTCAGCAAGCTTAAGCTGCTCCCTCAACTCATGGCCACTTGGAGAAGATAACAGACCACAAGTCTGCCATCCTAAAGGAATGAAACGGGGGATGAACTCTAGCAGATCAAGGAATGTCCCTTTCTTTTTAACTGGAAAGTCACTTCTCAAGCACTTTGCATGACTGCATCTCCAGCTGTTTCACTCTGGCAGTGACAAGTACTACCTCAAATGAGGAACCTTTTGCAACTCATTGGCTCCTGAAGCTAACCTCATCAGAGCACATATCACTCAGTTCAGCCATTTCATGTTATATCAGTTAGGGATTGTTACGTCTAAAATGTTCAAGGCAAAAAAGACAAAGGTTCAGGCACACAGGACTGAAAGTTCATCTAATACTCTATGCTCTGGGTCTCAGACTATAGCTTTGCTGATGAGATGACTGGGAAGTTGCACAGGCTAGATTCCCTTAGACCACTGGGGCAATCACTTTCCACCTCAGGAACATTCAGTCTCTAAGATTTAAAGAAACCATTGCTAGTCAATAACTAAAGTAAGATATCTTCAGGACCTTGCAGTGTGGGGAGGAACCACCTGTTGTGTGGGGCTCATATTCAACATTGCTCCAAGGAAGCCAACAAGGTCAGATCCCCCAGGCACTGGCAGAAGCAAGACTCAGTTCTTGGCCTATGACTTGGTGGGTTTGGGGCAGTCCTGGTCACAGGCAAGAGCAGGATTTTGGGAAGCTAGAGTTACTTAACAATGAACAATGAGCCATCTAACAAGATGTAGTCCCAGCTGGGCAGGGGTATTTTGGACCACAGTCCCAAATTTGCATACATTGGGTCTTTAAAAACTTTCTGCAAGTAACTATTAAGGTCTGAAGTTGTTTTCCAGCTTGTTTATTGTCTCTAATCATCTGCTGAAAGTACCTGAAAATGACTGCCTCAGAGTCATGCAGAGAGTACATTGTAAAGATCAATGCGTGTATTAAAAATAACAGAATTACCAAAAAAAGTGACAGATCTGTTTACAGAACTAATAAAAATTCACACAAGAAATATACTTATGTCTGTTCCCCCAAAGTACAAAAACTCAGACAAATCTGTGGTGAAAACTGAGAAACTGCATCTTAAGTCGTTGTATAATACATCCTTGCCTATAAAGGAAAAGCAAGCCCATCTTCTGCATTGATAGGATATCTGAGAACCTGTCTGTGCATTTAGTCTAGATGAAAGAATTTGAATAAATCGCACTTGGAGTTTTACACTGTGTATACACAACTACAAACTTTAAGATCCCTTGAGACTCCAAGGAATTCACTTGTAGGCAGTAAGTGTGAAGTCTAAATCCATGGGAGATTGAATAAAGGAGAAAGTTAAGAAAGGCAAAAAAATACATGATGGACATTAAATAGGTAACTGTCTTATGGATAAAAGCAAGAAAACGCAGGTTAGTCCCACCCCATCATTGTGCGAACAAATGAACATCATGTTTTCAACACTCTAGCTGTTCTCTGGCTTGCTGCCCTCTTCTGCCCTTCTGTGGAAAAATCATCCCTTCTCTCACTCTATCAGGCAGATTATTTTGATCTTTGCTTTCTTCTTAAAAAAGAAGGTGACAATCACTTAGCGAATGGTGACCACGCATCCCTGTCATAATTTAACCCCAGCCAGCAACTAGGACCATGCAGCCACTCGCTCATCGCCCCTCCCCCAAGTAGAATAGGGGAGGGAAAGAAAAAAAAAAAAAAAAGGAAAACAACAAATTTACAGCAAAGTAAGAGATAATAATAATAATAATAGAATGTACAAAACAAGTGATGCGCAATCCAATTGCTCACCACTCACAACACCAATAGCCCATTTATTCCCAAGCAGTGGTATTTGCCCCCTGGTCAGCCGTAGTTTATATGCTGAGCACGATGTCACACGGTAAGGAATATCCCTTTGGCCAGCTTGGCTCACCTGTCCTAACCTTGATCCCTTCTTGTGCACCTGGTAGAGCATGGGAATCAAAAAAGTCCTTGACTACCTGGCAACAACCAAAACATCAGTGTATTATGAACATTTTTCACATACTAAATCCAAACACAGCTATTAGAAAGAAAAGTAACTCTGTCCCAGCCAAAACCAGGACAATCCCACATGCAGTCAGGATCATCATCATCGCTTCACACAAGTGGGTTGAGTTGTATCTTACCGAGACCCAGCTAAAGTCTGAGCTTTTCCAGCCCCATATTTGCTTTTTGCCTAGATGTTTATTAAAATCATTCAAGGTGGCTGATCTTCGTTCTAGGATAGCAAGTGTTTTTCTTGCATGTTAATTGTCAATTCTGCTTGAACGTGTCAATCTTGGAGTGACACCCTACCAGCTGTTCAGCAAGACAGAGCCCAGGTATTTCTATGACAGTCTTGTGGCTCTCCCTCAGATGTGGCTCATTAACAGGCTAATGATGCATGGACACGGTGAAGAGAGCAAGTTGAAGGAAAGACCTAGAACGAGAGACTAAGGAGAGCAGTAACAGTAAGGAGAGATTTCCCAGTAGAAATTGCCAGACTGACCCTATGGAGAGCCACTGTGGCTCTAAAGCTATTTGTCATTGGAGCCATGAGCAGCTGAGGCACTTTGCAGGCACCACATTTCCCTGTAGAGCAAGCTGGTAGCAGGCAAATCCTGATTAAGCAGTTTGTTCACATTTGGGTGCTGCAGAACCAGCGCAGTTTGTTTTATGTACAGCTGTTGGCTTGGGCTTGATGAAGTACATTATGGAGAGTACTACAGACGAAAGAAGGAAAGAAGTCAGAAGAGCAGAATTTGAGAGTGACGGTGAGGAGAACGAACTGAACAGGAGGAAGATATGAAGACAGAGGTAGTGAGTTCTTTAAAATAGCAGTGCTTGCCTTTAATGTAAAATACAAAATCTTGGGAACAAAATGAGAGAGAGACTAAACAGATGGTGTGAGGAGGGATTCAAAAGTGAGATGACATACCAGAGCTAGATATGAAGAAGTAAATGATGCAGAAGTGGACTTAGCATAAGAGACAGCAGATAATCATGTTTTTTTCAGAAAAGTCCTTTGCACTGTTTGTAATCTACAGCATCAGCAAAATACAATATGAAAATACTCAACTCATTTTCTTCTATGCAAGAAGAGACTTGTTTTAAAGTCAAAGCAGATAGAACATGTTTCTCTGTGAAGAGTTTGCAGACCTTCATATGTTAAAATATTACTTTAAAAATCTTTCATGCTCAACAGTTATATTCATTTGCTTATCTCTATAGCACTTAAAAAAATGCCATACCGCAACTCATTTTGATCAAAATTGGAATGCTTCTAAACCTTCGTTCTTATCTGGGAACTTGGTTTTTTTTCCTTCCAGGATAAGTCTCTAAATTCAAACAGTTCCAGGTCCTACCAGCTACATGCTTTGTTGAGTTATAAATTTTTTAGATTGGTCTGTTCTTGTGAGCCAGTTCCCACAGAGGTGGTGAGTCACACGTCCAGTGTCTGGAGTTGGAGATGAACTTCCCCACTTAATTTGAATCAAATGCCACATTTTCATGTACATTGCTTTTCCATTTTGCCACATTTACAACATTATCTCTCTTGTACCAGTTTCTTCCAGCTATCACAAAGTCAGTCTTTTTTTTTTTTTTTAATATAAAATCCAACTGTTAATTAATTGCTCCCTGAAAAAGACAAGCGCAGGAGTCTGAGCACAAAAAAGCAAAATATTGAGAACAATATTGGAGGCTGTACGTAAGAGAAGCAATCTCTTGGTGTGTGCAGTAGTGGGAGGCAACGCTGCTGTGCCAGCCTCCCACACGGATTGCCTCCCACCTGCACTGCAGTCACAGGGGCTGAAATGTAATCCTTTGTTTACTTCTGCCCCCTGAGGGACGAAACCGTGAGATAAGGCTGCTCCACATAAATCACCTGAGAATTTCTCTCCCATCTCTGGTTTCCACCCAGGTGATGTGTATTATAATTTGTAAATGTTCTCTACTGTCTGACCTGCAGTTGAACAATTGCTTGGTCCTCTTAAGCAGCACTCAGCTCCCTGTCCCACCAGCTGCTAATGAGACATCACTCTGCTTTGAGTGCAGCTCATGGAAATGTAAAAATCCCACTACAATTCCTCAGGGACAGGCCTGACTGATCCTCAGGTCCTCACTCAGCCAAACAGTCCACCATTTTGACGGGATCCAGCTCACATGTGGAGTCGGAGGGTTTGACTCACCATGATCGTGTAGCTGCTTGTTCCTCCACCCGCACAAACCATCTGTTTTCAATCCCAGCATTTTATCCTGGTTTGTCAACCACAGGCTCTTGGGAAGAACTGCATTTGTCATCTACCTGATGAAAGTCCTGATAGTCTTTCCTTTCTGTAATAGCTAATCTGTTCCTGCGTGCAAAAGGGGCCAGGGAATAAAAAGGAAAGAAGGGGCTAGTGACAATTCCTTTCTCTAACCAGAGTGTGAAAGGCTAAGGTTTTGAGTTGCTTTTCTTCCAACAGTTTGGAAATATTTCCTATAAGCTGTAAACTGGGCTTAATTAAAGCTATTCCTGTGACTTTTTTTCCACTTTATTTTATTCCTTCTGCAAGGTGAGGTGGGCAAACCTAGCTGCAAAAGGCCAAGGCTAGAGTCCTTTAAATATTGTCAGCCCTCCCTGTGGGCTAGGCTTTCCAGGCTGGCTGTGGGGTTGGTAACCAAAGTGGAGTAATTGCTGTTGAAAAACAATGTTGTCTCCTTCTGTAGCATTTATGTGAGGACATGAAGAACTAGGGGGGGAGGCTTATTGATGAGGCAAAGCAATCAGTATTTTTGTTGGCTTGTTTGTGATACTGACCATGTCTGTGTAGTGTAAATGCAAATAAACCCATCTTTATTTTATTCATAGTTCTAATGGAAAGTCTGTATCATGGTCTGAACCAGGTGGAAGACAAGGTTCCAAGGGGGAACATATGTGGCACAGACTCTCAGTGCACGTGAAGAACCAGGAGACAGGGTGCAATCAGACAGCGGTGATCAAACCCCTCACTAAAAGCTACCACGGCCAAAGCAAAAGCCTAACTTTTACTGACATCAGCAGTAAGACTCTGTACAATGTGGTGGAGGAAGAAGATAGAGAGCCTGTTCGCCTCAACCAGCCTGGCAGCCCCTCCATGGTAGTGCACAGACGGGTGGCGACAACCCCCCCGCTGCAGGCCACGGCAGAGGAGACCCACCTCTTCTTGCCTGAGCAGTCCCCCAAGACCTTGCCCCTGCAGCCGCGGTCTCTCATGGACCAGCTGCAAGGAGTGGTCAACAAGTTTTCCACTGGCATCCCTGACTTCAACGCCGTTCTCTCCACTCCCAGCTCGGGAAATGGCATGCAACCCCCCCACCAGTCCCCCCCACCACAGCAGCCACCCCTGCCGCCCCTCCAGGTGACTGCCTTCAGCGAGGAGCCCATGTCTCCCCCGGCCGAGGAAGCAGAGAGCGAGAAGCTGAAGCTCATTCAGGGATACGTCTATGAGAGGAACACAGAGGAGGATGAGGACGAGGAGCCGGTGACCAGCAAACTGACTCTGGATGATTCTCCGGCACTGACGCCCCCATCCCCTTTCCGGGATTCAGTGGCTTCGGGCAGCTCTGTGCCCAGCTCCCCTGTCTCAGAGTCAGTGCTCTGCACCCCCCCAGATGTGACCTATGCATCTGTCATCCTGAGGGATTATAAGCAAAGCTCCTCCACACTGTAGACTCGAACAGAGACAAGACGAGAAGGACTTTGGCAGCTGCTCACTGGGAGGTCCTATGGAGACATGTCTCCCAGGGCTGGAGGGAGACGGAAAACAAAGTCACAAATGACAGGGCAAAAACTTAATCTTGCACTTAAATAAATAAAAGGAAAGAAAAAGAAAAAGAAAAAATAATATATTCTGAGGGCTCAAAATTCTCTAGCTGTTAAAAACAAAAATATTGTACTTTGAGAAAATGATAGGAAACTATAACAAAGCACAAATGCAAGAGATAACTTCTATAGCAAAAAAAAAAAAAAAGACACAGGAAAAAAAAATCACACTTAGCCACACCTTCTCTTGGCAAAGCTTGAAAAGCTGGGAAGTGTGACCTGGAGAAGTTATTAGTGCATCTCATGACTGCTGTCTGTCTGCTATGGAAGCAAGACACCCAGGAGCTGGAAGGGCGGAGCACGATGAGGAGGAATGAAGCTCCTTGTCTATGAGACACATATGCATAAATATTTTTTTCCTGATTTCTATAGGTGGTATAACTGCATAATATGTTTGGGGGAGAGGAGCTGAGATAATGTGAAAGCATATGGCTCTAACTGACTTTTGTGTGAACAATTTGTTCTTCATACTAGGCTGCTTCTTTGGGGGATCTGGGCTTTTTTTGACACTGATTGTAAACAGAGAGAGAAATATGATCAAGTTGAAACTTGAGAGGTTTCTGAAGAAAGTCCTTGCTGTAGTACTCAATAATGTGATAAGGACTTAGAAAAACTGCCCTTTTATATAAGGTTGAAAAACATGTGGCTCAACTGTTACACAACATTTCCTGTAGCAGAACAATATTTATTGACTAACTTTTCATAATACAACATCTTTGCCATGTGATTACATCATTCATTTGTGTTACTTTGGAATCAAATTAATTGAAAAATAGCTGTATATTTAGAGCAACAATTATTACTCTGAAAGACAGGCAATTCCATACAGGGTGTTATAGAATCAGTCTTGAAGCAAGAGTGAGTGAATGTGTTTCTGTATGCGTGTGTACAGTACGTGTGAAGTGTAATGTCTAGTAACTACCACTGGAAGATTGTCATATATACTATGAATATTTTTATGTTTAAATCATGTTTTATATCGCATTGTTACAAATATTCAATAGATCTTTGGAGGTCTGTAAGCTGTGCTAACACATTTTTTTTTTCATATACAAGCTGAGAGAGTTGTTACCTTATAATAGGGTGCTTTATTTTGCAGATATTTTATGAAGTAGACATATTGTATTAATTACCAGTGCATTGAAACCTTGTTATTTTACATGTTTGCAGCAAGTGTGGTTAACAAAATAAAACAAACAAGTGAACAAACAAAAAAAACCCCATCACAACAAACAACAACAAAAAAGAAAAGAAAGGAGTCTGTTTTAGAAATCTTGCACATACTGGTAGAAGGGAGATACAGGAAAAATAATTAACCTATTTTGTTGATTTACATAATTTAAAATAAAATTATGTCTGGACAGGAAATTTCATCAGTGCTTAATGTGTGCATAAAATCACGGCATTTGTTATAAACAGTTCTTTTAATATCTTTTATGATGTTTAGTTGTGGGTTCTTTTCATGTGCTTTCACTTCCATTTAATATACAATATTGTATCTTAAAGATGACTTTTAGGCAGCTGTAGTTCTGTCATTCATTCATCCTCTATCCTTCATGTGTTTCCTAGAGATGGGCCTAATCCAAAACTCCCTAATGGCTGGCATGTTCAATGTCCAGGTCTAATTGCAATGGCTTGAACTTAAGGAATCTCTTCATGCTAATACAGCTGCAAAACTTGACTTTAGCCATGCTTCTTGTGAATATTCTATCATATTTGTGTTCTTTTTTTCTATTCTTTTTCTGTCTTCTGTCATATGAGTTTAAAAACTTCTGCTGCCCGTCATCAATTCTTCTCTGCAGATCCAAATCTTATTATTTTTGTTCTGATTATACAGTAGTTGTATTAGAAGGTTTGACTGGTGCTCAAAAGCAGAGAGAGCCTCTTTTCCTCATTCTCTTTTCATGATGTTTGCTCCTTTCAATATGACTTGTGGCTAGCTGCTCTCTATGTCCCAATGTGTAAAACATGAAATTACCTTGCCCAAAGACAAGGGTTATGTCTTTGTCAGTAGATTGATGTCTCCATAATGAACTAAGGACACCTGAGAATCAGTTGGTTGATTTTTGTTTGCTTGAGTCTTTTTTGATGGGTTGTTGTTGTTGTTTTTTTTTTTTTTTTTTTTGAAATGTGATTACTCATTAAAGCAATGAGAAAAATGCCATGTTTTCTTTGCTGATCACAACACCGGCAATGAATTCTATCTTCTTATAATCTTAGTATGAGATTTGTTGTGCTGTTTCCAAAAACATACATTGTCAGTAGCACAGAGCTAATACTAGGAAGCTGGTCTTTGAAGAAATGAGATAGATAAGAAAAAGAAACATAACAGGCTCGTATAGATGGGAGACAGCACTGTGGGCAGGTACTATTGTTTTAATATCTAACTGTTTTGAACATATTAAGCACTGGTTTTATTACTGCAATGTAATTATATCATGTGTAGGAGTTTCTTGAAATTCAGTATATTAGCTTTTAGTTTGTAATTGTTAAAACTGGAAACATACACATACGTAAATATATCTGAAGAGCAAGAATTCACCTTGTGTATGTAGTTGTATGAGTTATGAAGCTTCCTGTAAAAGTTCTTTCTTTTGGTCTGTCAAATGCTTGATAAAAACTGCCTTTTTGTCAAAATGATCTTGAAAATGTTGTAAAATAAATATTTTCTATTTATTATTTAATAATAGAATGCCAAGATTGTTAATTTTTGCTTCCTAAACAGAAAATAGCCATGTCTACTATTGTTCCAGGGCTTTTTAGCATCATGTGAGAGAGATGGTGGAATGCTCAAATAGGTATGGATTAGATTGCAGCATGTAGGTGAGAAGGGGGAGGGTCGAAGATTTTTGTTTAGACAACAAAAACCACTTTTTTGGCTTCTTAATAAAAATCAGGAGCACTGTAGGTATGCATTTGGGCTGACATGTTGTAGAAGAGAATTCAGTGGGAAATGAGAGGAAATTTTGCTACCCAAGGACATGGGGAAACACCAGCCCTTCGCTGGAAGAATTCTGTGTGTTTGATTCTGTGAGATGTCTGCTTCTCCCATCAGGGAAAGTCAAGTACACTTTCTTGACAGCTGTAAGCAATAGGCATTGATCCCGCCCAGACATCTTGTGCCTCCTTCCTTTACTGCCTTTGTGTAGAGCAAAGTACTGGGACTCTCAACTCCTGCTCTGCAAGTCACACACCCTGTGTGTGACCCTTCCTGATGACTCCTGAACTGCTGTGTGCCTCAGTAAAATGGAAGTATAAATGCTTTTTCTGGAATACTTCTGAGATTTTCAGGCCCAAGTGGCACTAAATATAGAAAATCTAGTTCTTTTTCTCTTTGTACTTGTGAATAGGCTTGTTTCTAGTCGCTCCTTGGTTTGGATCTGGCCTTGCAAGAACCCACGTCTGAGGGGTCAGTCCACCTACAATGACTGCATTGCTGAAATACAAAGAATGACATTCCATTCAGAGGTAAGTGCCAAAAGTTTAGTCTCTTTACTTGTAGAAGGTTTTGTGAGGGTTTTTTCTTCTTTTTTTTTTTTTTAATTATTTTTTTTTCGGTTAAAGTCTAGGCAATCTATGTCCCAGTTGTGCTGATCAAGTGGATAAAAACACCCTCGGGGTAACGCAGCGATTCCTCCCTCCAGAGCCCCAGTGCAGAGTTGCTACCAACACCGTTCTTGCAACCAGCTACTGTTTGTGGGACCCAGCTCACAGCATCTGATCCTAAATCCACTGCATGGCCCAATAATCGCATGTAGCATTTGGGAATACATTGTACAATGAACATGGGAATAAGTATGATAGTAACAACTGAAAATCATCTATAAATATTATAACAATTGTTATCTGGTCTCTAACTAGTTACACATATGCTGTGCAAATTAAGTAATTTTGAAATTGCAGTATTTGCATAGGAGGTTAGTACTAATTGTTTTATGCATGACTTTCCAAATAGTCTGACTAGCATAACAAGCCCAGCAAGTCTTACTTTCTTTTTGATGCAGTTTCAGTTTTTGTTTCGCTGTGCCTTGAGCTTCCAGCATGGATGTGATCATTTCACTTTAAGTCATTCTAGAACACATAAATATTTCAGTTAACATTATTTTTCTTTTTTTTTCCCTAATTTCTCCACATAAACATACAACAATATGAACAGTACCAGAAAGAGCAGATTGGGCAAAATCTATATAAACAGACTCCAGTAGATATGAGCAAACAACAGTTGGTGGAAGTGCTAAGGGAAAATACATAGAAGGCCAGATGCTCCAGCCTGTTAAAGCTGCTTTATTAGTCTCTAGATTTCCAGATTTTCCAGTTCTTAATGTGTTTTAGTCTGACAAAGGGAAAAACTACTGTTACTGTAGAGTCTTTTTAGAGTCATTTGACCTCGTCTTCAAGGGCAGATATCCTGACAGGTGGAAAGAGAACAGAGTTACATGCCTTCAGCTATATTTCTTTTAATCTAACCTAAGAAAAGGCATAACAAAATCCAAGGTTGAGGAGACACAAGTATGAAGGCTTTAAATTAGAAATAAACAAATCTGAATTGTCAAGATAATTGAGTACTACAGCAGATGGTTGGGAGATTTAAGCAAATTTTCTTTAAGTCTTCAAAACAGCGAAGAATTTCACAACATAGACTTGATAGGCTCTTTCTATGCAGGGGGTCAGATTAAATGATCATTATATTCACAAGCTGCCAAAAAAGCCCATCTAAAATAGCTCTACACTGAGTAAATGGATGACTGATCCAGGACCACAGAGCAGCAAAGCAGCTTAGTGTACTTATAGAATCACAGACTGTCCTGAGTTGGAAATGACCCACAAGGATCATCGAGTCCAACTCCTGCCCCTGCATAGGACAACCCCACTGTTCACACCCTGTGTTCAAGGGTGTTGTCCAGTCTCTTCTTGAACACTGTCAGACTTGGAGCCACAACACCTCCCTGGGGAGCCTGTTCCAGTGCTCCACCACCCTCTGGGGGAAGAACCTGTCCAACCTAAACCTCCCTGGCACATCTTCCTGCCATTGCCTCAGGTTCTATCGTTGGTCACCAGAGACAAAAGATCAGTGCCTGCCCCTCTGTCTCCCCTTGTGAGGAAGCTGTAGACCATGACGAGGTGTCCTCTTAGTCTCCTCTTCTCCAGGCTGAACAAACCAAGTGTCTTTAGCTGCTCCTCATATGGATTCCCCTCCAAACCCTTCACCAACTTCGTAGCTCTCTTCTGGACACTCTTCAGTAGCTTAGTATCTTTTTTATCCCGTGTCACCCAGAACTGCACACAGTGCTCCAAGTGAGACCGCACCAGTGCAGAGCAGAGTGGAACAATCACCTTCCTTGCCTAGCTGGTAATTCTATGCCTGATGCACCCAGGACACGGGTGGCCCTCTTGGGGACAGGGCACTGTTGGCTCATGTTCAATTTCCCATTAAACAGAACCCCCAGATCCCTCTCCATGGAGCTCCTCTCCAGCATCTCATTCCCCAGTCTGTATGTACAGCCAGAGTTTCTGTGTTGCAGGTGCAAAATCTGGCACTTACCCTTGTTAAAATTTGTGCGGTTTTAAGTACCCTTGGATGAATCCCATCAGGCTCCATCAACTTGTAGGGAACCAGTCTCCAGCCTTCTGTCAAGGACAGAGTGTTGGTGATTCTGTCAGTGCAGTCCATGCCTATCTGCCCAAGTTCTACTCAGTAAGCTCGATCTCTGGACCCAGACCAGTGTGTACCATCCAGTTTGCATGAAGTAAGTGACTGCCAGAAGCAAAATACAATGGAAATTTGGCCCCTGGAGTTGTATTCTTCATTCTTTAGGGAAAAGCAGAGAAGCAGGTTGTGAATAGCTGTTCTATGCAAGGTCTTAGTGACTGTTTAAAATATTTCTTACATTGGAGTGGGAAAAGTGTGGTTTTGCAGATTGAATTGTTGTGAAGGGTTTTTTTTCCCAAATAAATGAGTCACTAGACACTTGGCAAGTACCTGTCTGCAAATCACTGAAAAGAAGAAGCAGACTGTTGCAAATATCTAGGCCTATTTTCATCTGCATAAGTTTTCCAACAGGGATATAAGGGAGATAAGGAATGTCATGCAGCTAAATACATGGTGCTGCCACAGGCCTCAAATATGGACCTGGACCCATGTTTTGGTGAACCATCCAAGCTCCCAGAGATGGCAGATGAGAGCAGGAGTTGGCTCGTTGCCATTTCCAGTACTACAGGTAAATCCTATCCAACTCAAAATACAAGCAAAGGATAATTTGCCTTTGATAATTCAACTTTCAGTTCTCAGTAAATCACACAAAAGAGGACTGCTCCCCACCTGAGAGAGCAGGTCCCAGTTTGGTACCAAGAAACAGCATCTGCTATCTATTCAGTTTCAAAGGTGGGTGTAAGCAGTATATCTCTACAGAAGTAAAATATAATTGTGAGTTGTGGGTTTCCATAACCAAAAGGCCTCTAGGTAGGTGGAGAAGCAGCTGGCATGGATACCAGTGCAGACAGATAAGTGTTTAGGAGTGGTATGTATCTATGACATTCAATCCGCCCACTTATTTATTGCACACCGTGTAATATGTAGGTGGCATAAGATCCATCCCCCCACCCACGCCATGGTATGGTGTATAGGACTCCTACCTCTCTGTGCTGCACTGAGTCTGTGTCAAGAATAGGGATCTCCCAGTCGTCCTTTCTGGGAAGGTGGTGTGCCTGGGGGACTGGCTCAGGGTAGACAGGTCTCTGGTCCGCTCCCTCTGACTTCCCATTTTCCTTATACCGAGGGGCTTTGCAAGGCATCAACAGCTTTTTTTTTTTTCCTATGCTGGGGAATCCCACCTACAGATGTGGGATTTCAGTGCTGTGGAGAGCCTCAAAAGACATCAATATTTTAACAAGAGATTCTTCCCCAGCTCCCCTCCAACAGACGGCATGAAAGCTGAGGTGAGACCAATCTCCCCCATGATGGTGAAGCAGACCTGTCAATCCTATGGCCTGAATCCAGGGAGTGATGAACCATTGCTTTCCTGAATGCCCACAGCAAGTGCTGCTCAATGTCTGTGGTGTGCCTACAGCCCTGGAGCACGTCCTCAGCAGAAACATCACTCCTGCTGCTCCCTGATACTGGGAGGTCTGAGTGGCACAGAGGGCTAGCTGTAGCTTTTGCTGTCCTTAGTGACACAGGGAAAGAGAAGTAGCAGAAGAGAGAGAACAACTTGCTTTTGTCTCTCTTACATGGAAGGCAGGCAGGACCATGCTGTGAAGCCAGCAGTGTGTCCCTACAGACTTCAGCTAGATCCACTCTTCTGACAAAGTCACATCAGCTCCTGCGATCTGCATTTGGACAGACCTGAAGGCCTTTCATTCTTTAGCTACTCTTGTTAGTTAACACTAAAATAGACAAACTGCAAAATTATCAAAGCAAAATGCTTAAATACCACCACTGGGAGTGATGGCTCTCATGGAAGCTGAATCTGAGCAATGTTTTCAGAAACTTACAGTACAGGAGTTTTTTAATGTGCCTTTCAGACTCAAAAATGCACTGACAAATAGATGTATCTTTCTTTGGGTCAGGAAGCAAGAATGAATGTGTTTTCCTGGGATGTATTATACACATGTTTCTTGAACACTTAAGCGAAACATTTCAACTGTATTGCAATTTAGCAGGTACCTTGGCAATTTTTTGTTGCTTTTGTTTTGTTTTGGTTGGTTGGGTTTGGGTGGAGTTTTGTGGGGTTTTTTGTTTGTTTGTTTGGGGGATTTTTTTGTCTATTTCTTTGGTCTTGGTTTTGGTTTTTTTACTTGTTTTGGTTTGGAATTTTTGTTTGTTTTTGTTTGCGGTTTGTTTTTTTTTTAGTTGTTTTTATTTTGCTGGGTTTTGTTTGTTTTGGTCTTTCTTTTTTTCTTTCTGCTTAAAAATAATGCTTGGAATACCAAGCAACATTAATAACTGTGCCATAACTGTGCCAGGATTTTCATGTGCATCTGTGCAATGCTAATTTAGAAAAATGAAGCCTTTAGGTGCTGAGATGCTCAATGTATATGAATAACTGTTAAGTCCTGAATTACGTCAATTTTCTCAAGAAACTGGTCCAGTACCCGTGTTATTAACTTTTGAGTTTCCCAAAGATTCACTTCCCACTCCAAGCTTCATTTTGCAGTTGTGAGGATCTTTGGTTTATCTCTGATTTTACTGCTGCTGCCACTCATTATTCTCATCATTTGGTGTGGTGCCTTTACCAGCCTTGGCACAATTGTGGGGTGGAAGTGCTCATCAAGCCGTAATTACACAGCAGTGCCAAGACATTTTCCATCTAAGCTCTATTCCCCTTTTCTAGAGGAAGCTATGCTACATGTTGTGCCCTCCATCCTGCTGTTTGTGCTTGGGCAATATGGTTTTCACTTTAAAAGACACAGAACAAGAAAGCGTTGTCCTTCTGCTCTCCCTGATAGCAGGATTTCCAGAGACCCATGGACCCAGCACTCATACAGGGCAGTCTGGCAGGAGTCACTCTGTTGGGGATGAACTCAATGCGTCACAGCCTGGCTTCAAGCTCTGTCCCCAGTTCAGCTGCTGATTCATTTAGCAGTTTTGGAACATTCATCTGCCAAGGGGTATTTCAAAGCTGCATGAGGGAGCTGAGTGCCATTCAATGCCTTTTTCATCTTATTTCTGTTTTTCAAGATAGGTATTATTGTCTTCAATGCAAAGCACACCCTGCTGATGAGAAACTGGGTCCTGTGCAGCCCAGGAGCAAGATCAGGACCCAGGGAGAGGATGCAGAGCACACTGCTTCGAGAATTTGTATTGTATGTCTTTTCCTTCTGCATTAAGAGCTCTCTGAGCATTTCTGGCTGACAGGAGGCTCAGCACCTCTGTTCACAGCAGCACAAACACTGCAAAAAGCAGTATTTACCTTTTGACCTCAATTCCCCAGCTTAATTGCTAGGACTTCCCTTACCCACATGCCTGATCTTCTTGTCATAAATAACTTTTCACGCGTGGCACAAAGAAGAAAGCCTGAATGGGAGAGAAAGACACTTTTCTGTGTGAAGGCTTCTCAGTGTTAAGACAGGTGCCCCTGAGAACACCATTTCACAGAGGCCAGGCACATCCCTCAGGAAGGTCCACCATGTTCACAGGAGACAAATGTCCTAGGTGGACACAGCTTAGAGATGTCAGATGGTGGACGGAGCTCTCTCAGACCCTGTGAGATTGCAGGTAATTTCACAGGTGCTGTTCACCAACTCAGTCAAGATGGATGTGGGACCAGTTTGGAACAGACTGCTTTGGAAAAGGCAAGAACAGGCAGTTCCCCACTGCCACCATCCTCTGAGGGACTCAGGTCATGGTGTCTGTGTGAGTGCCATGTTGGGGACACCCAGGAGCTCACCCAGCCTCAGCCTGTTTTCACCTCTGGGTGCTCCTGAGCTCCAGCCCTGTCTCTTTCCAGTGGTTTCTCTCCTCCCCCTGGGGAAGATGCCTACAGCAGTTTGCAGGACTCTGGTTGTTTTGTTTGCTTGCTCCAGAGGTCTCTGTTAATGCATTTTCTTCTGGCCTCTAAGTGAAATGCAAACTGAAATCTGAACTGATGCTTGCCCTAGGTGCACAGGAGTCAGCAGGTGGTCTGCTCTCACAGTCCTGGCTGGGAAGGGAGGGCAATGGTGTCAATGGTGTGGGCATTGTACAAACAGCACACAGTGATAGAAACAAAGGGAGACAAGATGTTCCTTGTGAGTTGTTTCACTCTGACATCTATGAAATCCTGACTAAATCATGAAAATTCAGAGTTCTGACTGGTCTGAATTGGAGAAGTGGTGCCTTCGGTCCATTAAACTTTCATGTCTTGTCCCTGGTAGGCCAAGCTCAGACATCCCTGTCAGTTTGTACCCACTGACACAGTGGATCACATTGGAAAAGATAACAGAAGCAAAACACAGAAGAGAAGAAGCCCCATCAGGCAACAAGTGCATCTCTCAGCAAGAAGAGCTAATTCTTAAAAGAGACATATTAGCTACGGAACTTAATAATGGACATGTTTGAAGTTATTTCAAGATTCTCTTCCCAGCCAAAGGGTGAGAATAATGCTTAACAGGATATCAAGAAACAAGAAGCCTTGTAGCATGTCGATCCTGTCCCAAGGATTTATCTATCTTATGCTCTTTCGTGGAAATCTGTAGTCTTTTTAAAAATTTTGAAGTGTTGCATCAGCACCCAAATTTCACAACGATGATAAACGTGAAGTGATCATGCCAGAGAAATCAGGGTCCAGCTCATAATGTAAAAGTGGCAAAAAGTCTTTTTCTTCTTTAACACAGATTTGAAAGTATCATTGCAGCTGCAGAATACTTCAAAGAAAACTTCTGTGACTCCCTACCAGGAAAGGTACACTCAAGTACTGAAATATTTGTTTTAGTACTTAGTTTACCATGTTGTAAAAAAAGAAAAAAAAAGCCTCCTGCAGACTTTCAGGCGTATATAGAAATTGTATCACAGCTCTCACATCAGCTGTTGGGCACACATTACGTACTGCTTGACCTAAAGAAGAAAAGGGAGAGGATTATCCAATTATAAGCATTTTTCCTAAGGTTCTTAGTCACGTTTTGTTCTCTCCTACAGCAACTACAGTTAAAGATGCAGTATGCATGCTTTCTGTATTGCCTGACTAAGGCTGAACACCTGATGTAGTGAGCTAATGCCTGACGCTAATAATCCAGTCAGGCCAGTTTTGCTAAATTTCCAAGGGATAGTTCTCTTTTGGGCAACTCATAACTGCCATGAGTGGCTAATATGCATTTAAACAGGTTCAGACAAAGAAGAATAATCTTTAACAGAAGATTTGGTTTGATCTTTTTCCTTTATTTTGAGAGGAAAGCCCTGTATAAACCCATAGAGCAATTACACTTTCTGCTGCATCTTTTCCTCAATATGTTGCTCAGTGCTTGTCAACAAAAGACTGAAAGGTGTTTGCTCTAAAGAAAGAAGTAGTGTAAAGCTATTTCCTTGGGGGAAAGGAGTGACGTTGCACTTAGAAACCCTGATATTTACAAGGCAGTATCCAGTTGCTAATGATTGCATGGTTCTGTCTTCATCACCGACAATCACCTCAGGTTATCCAGGAAAAATAGTTATTGATATTAATCCAATAAATGAAAGGCATCAATCCACCTTTTTTATTGTCAGCAGTCAGGAGTTTTATTGAAAAATACAAGAGGGAGTAAACTTACCTTCTCATGCCTGCTGAAGCTACTCAAGACAGATTTAAGCCTCATGAATGTCTTCATTCTCTCTCACAAGTAGCTCCAAGAGTTTTTAAACTGATGACATAACATCTTACAAAATACTGCGTTTGCACTGAAGCAGCTCAGTCCCAAGTCCTTTCTGCCCCTCAGATTTGTGTCATGATTCAGCCTGGTACAAGACCCTTGGCTCTTTGGAATCTGGTTTCTGGAAGACTATGAGCACTCCTCTCCTAGAGCTTTACAGAGCATAAAATAGCCATGGATTCAGTCTATCTGTAATATAGTGTGTTTGTGTGGGATGTAGCACTGTCCTCCCCATTTGGCAGGAGAGGAGGCTGACACATTGTGTACTAACGCCAACATTTGCAAATATTTTCCTAAAGCTAAGCACTAAGTTCTTATTTTGATATTTAAAGAAAAAAAAATAGCCTGTTTCAGTTCTCATCTTCTCCTGAAAATAATGGCAGCTACAGATATTAAACACATATATAAAATTTGGGTTGTTGATCTAACTTCTAGTGCATTTAGATGCCTTTCTGAAGAAATGTTTCAAACCATTGCTCCAAGGGAATGATTTTGTAGCACAAGTGGGTATCAGTGGCACTGAGCTGAAAGAGAAGTGATTCTTCTCTTTCTACTGTATGATTATTTATTGATACTCATCTTGAACATTAAAAGCTATACAAATGTTGCATAGTACCATCTAACCCCAAATCTAGCATTCTGAAATAGGACATGCCCAAAGTAAGCCTGCTTGTTCATCTGTAGTTCTGATTTATTTGTAAACATTCCTTAGAACAAAGCCATTAATTATGTGACCACATAATCATCTGCCTTTTACAATATCTCCCTCTCTTCCAGTGCCGGGGATGGACTGTGCTCAGATAGTGAGTAGCTTCTCACTATTTTATTGTTCTTTGTTGATAAGAAGATGAACAAGCTTTCTCTAGTAAGCATCATTCAAATTAATAAAATGTATTTTATTAGTTTCCTATGAGACATCAGGACACTACCAGTCCCAAAAAGTTATATGTAAAACTGAGACAGAGAGAAGAAAGGGTCAAACCGTTAACTGTGGGTCCTCAGTTTGACCAAGCTACTTCAATTTACACAACATTATGACATTACATGGAAGTCACACATAAAATCACAGCTTCATTACTTTGGTACCACATATGACAGCCCAAAGCTGAAAATCAAGCCTTATATTTTAGTCTTCTGCCTTCTCTCAATCGCCTTCTTCATTTACAACAGGATTTTCATCCACCACATGAACCTGATTCATTCCTAAAACAAGTTCATCCTGTTATTGAATAGAAAAGTATTCCATGGGAAAATGTTGTTCGCTTCTGCCTTTAAAATCTGTCTTCACATGTCTATACAAAGGGAGCAAAACAAGGTTATGCTTTTTAAGAGTTTAAGTTTGCAGAAGGTGCATGTTAATACTGTGGCTAGAACTGCTATTTTTTTCAAGCTGAAACACATTCTGGAGTTCGCAGTGAGCAGCAGAACCTCGACAGCCCCGTGATAGCTGCTCATGACTTGGGCTGTGTTGAGTCATTGCATAGACGTTGGAGCAACTGAGTGGCAATAAGGGGTCCTCACCCCCTCAATGTCACAGTGATACAGGGTGGGGGGATGCTTTGCCAGTGAACAGCATGTGTTGGGACCACTGGCTCACGTCTGTGTCAGAGATGTCTGCTTCCCCTCTGACCTCCTACAGTTTCCCTGATCAGGGGAGAGGGTCTCAGTCTTCATGCCCAGTACCTTGTACCCCTCTGGCAGACACATTGCGGGCCTGATCCTCATAGTAAATTCATACTGAATTTCAATGCTTGTTAAAGAAGCTGTTGAATTATTTTAACTGACAAGAGGAAATCTTTTATTTTACCTTTTAAAAAGTGAGATTGATTGAACTGCTGGAAAATCACAGCCAAAAAAATGTAACAACATTTCAAGCAGCTGCAGGCAAAAGAAGATTGTGTAAAGCTCTAAGGCAATGCCAGGGTAGCAGCCCTCAGCGACACAAGTTGGGGCAGACCATCAGCCAAATTCAGAAGTACGGGAAATCACCTTTGATGTTTTAATTTTTGCTCAGTAGGATATTTCTTGCAGTTATAAACCACTGTCAAGCAGTCTGTCTGGTTGAAAATCTAGATGCATCCATTATCCACTGACATTTATTGTGACTGTGTGCTATTTAGATGAAAGAAAAGTTATTCATCTGGAAATCACTTGACAATATAAGTGGTGTTATTTTGGGCTTTTGTTGCCACTACAATTAATCAAATGAGAGACAATCACATTTTTTTGCTTCTACTACAGTTCATCTAATAAATCTGGCAACTTCCTTTGCTAGGCAGTGTTAATTTTGATATTCTGTCCCATTATAAGGGCAGTTTTCATCAGTTTAGCAAAGAGGATTCTTCAGTAGCTTTTAATAGTGTCATGTGCTCAGACATAATATGTAAGACACAAAATGAAGGACATAAAATGTGCAGCGAAGCCAGAGAAAGCTCCTTCCTTCCTACAGCTCCTTACATATAGACACCCTGGCAGCCAGGAACATCCATCCCTGCTCCACTTGACGTCATGTCCATTGCTCTTGGGTTTAACTATGAGCATGTCCAGTGGGGCCCTGGTGTTCCATGAGCCACGTACTGTGTAAGGGAGAGTAAGCTGCTGTGGGTGATGGGTATAAGAAGCCACAGAGGTGCTGTCAGGTCTCTGATGTCTCTGTGTGAAATAAGAGACAGATCTAGAGAAAGCTCTAATATTTCAGCTCACAATTCACATTATTTGTGGGGATGCACTACTTATCTAACGCAGATAGATGTAACAAGATATAATAGTCCCTAATGAATAATTTACAAATAACAAATAATTGGCATTGCCAACTTGTTCTTTTCTCACATCCAAATTAAATTCAGTGAGTTTTTCCATGGCAAGCAAAACTCCTTCCCATCTGCAACCTGAAAAGCAAGAAAATCTGAATATTCTTACAGTTCAGAAATGGGATAAAAGATATTCTGTGTTTGTTAAGACAGCCAAGCATCCCACTGAAAAAAACAGGAAAAAAAAAAAAAAAAGATAACATGCTGTAAAATCTGGCTATTGCAGGCCATTTCCTTATAGCTTTAGCAACCTAGCTAAAATAAAGGAAAAAAGTCAGGATTTTAAAATATTTAATTAAACCTTTCATCAGCTTAGAAATATTCCAGCTCTTCCCTCTTTTACAAATCTGACATAAAAAATAAAAGTATATATCAACAAATAGGGAAGAAGGAAATAGCAAAAAGAAAAAAGGAAAATAAAATAGGCGATTTTATGTAATTAGCAAGAGGACTGCAAGAGCTACTGGGATAATCAGGAAGAAACAGACTGTGTGCTTGCACTTTTTTGCTTAGAGTCTGTTTCCTTTCTTTTATTCTCCCTGAAATACAAACTTTGATCCTATAGACAGGGCACCTGACACTTTTTGGATTCCATTGATAAAGAAGTCATTATTCCTGCACAAATATATGAGCTTTCTATTATTGGAAGACAGAAACAAAACAGTGTCTCTTGTATGAATTCATTTTGACTGGTGCATCTAATCACCATTGTGTCTATGCAGTCAGTGGCAGATACAGGTAAATCACTCACATTCAGTAGTCTTCATAAAAAGGTCATTATCAGATGCTGTGGTTTCATAACATCACTAAGCAGCTAATCTTTCACTGTGATGCACAGGGGTCCCAGTCGTCCATCAGAAGTCCTTGAGCATGTCATCACCATAGGATGCCAACACACACATGCAGTTGAACACCAGGCCTCTTTTCATCTGGGATTGTTCACAATGCACACTTGGTGATCTAGAATGCAAGCCGGCAAAGCTGGCAGTATCTTCAAAACAAAACAAAACAAAACAGTCTGAGGTGGAAAAAAAAATATAGGTATTTTCATAGTTCAAAAAGAAGACCTTAAAAAATATTTCAGAAAGTAATATCTTGGCTGCAGTCCAAAGCAATTCAGAGTTGACTGCCAAAGGATTAAGTCTCCAGAAAGACAAAAATACCTTTGTACACACACACAGACAAACACAAACACATTCAATATATGTCTAAAAACCTATTCAAATAATACTTCATGATTCAAACTGGCACAACCATATAGGATTGAATTTCAGCATGTGATATTTAGGATTAATGTAAGAACAATTCTTCCTGCAGGTGAACATCATTAGCAGACAACAATATTCTGAATGTTTAGTGACTATTCAACAAATATTCAATTCAGCATTCTGAATTGAGCCTCAAGGTTTGAGCTGTCCTCTGCTGTTATGCACAATCACTAATGTGAAAGGGGTTGCTGGTAAAACTAGCCATGTTAGAGCAATATATCAGCAGGCACATTTTGTCAGAAGACGATGAACACTTCAACAGCTGCATGTGGAATGGCAGCTGAAGGAAAAAAAAAGACTTTCTAGGGATTTTAAGCAGCTTTTTCCCCCCAAGTACTCAAAATTATTGTAAATACTTTGGTGGTGTAGGTTTTCTATGCAAAGCATCACAGGAAGATTACTGGAGGAATTCTGTCAGAGTCAGACAAGTGACTGATGACAAAAAACCAAAATGTCAGCTTAGCACGGCTCATAGGGTTTCTTTTGCTGAAGGCTGGATCAAGATCTGTGATTAAAATATGTACAAAGAGAAAAGGGGTCTTCATGTTTTGATGGTTTTGTAACCTTGAGTGGTGAAAGAACATTCAAAGGAAGCTTGAGAGTAGTTTGTGAAATGATAACACTTGTTACCACTGTGATACTTTACCACTTTGTTATATCATAGGACACATCATAACAAAAAAATGCAAAGAAAAGATAAGTAAACAAGAGAATGCTTCCTGTCTCCAGGCCAAGTAGACCAATGGCTGCTTCATTGACATGTTTACTTGTAAAACTTCATACATTTATCCAGAATTTGATTGTGCATAGGGTATTATGTCTGGGTGATGCTGCTCAGAACTGTGTGTCTTGATTAATTTGAGGAAAATGAATTTTCAGCACAATTAAAAATGTCCACATGGAATATTCCTCAGTGTTGAGGAGTTATCACTTTCTTTGAAGAAACTATAAGAGTGTTTTGTTTAATAGTGGTTTGGCTATTAATCCGTGTCTGTGTTTGCCCAATGAAAGCTGTAGTTTGAATGCTTTGAGTTTACTTTCTCCTCCACATGCAAAGCCTCATAGCTAGACCTGTATCTTCCCACTATGCCATGATTTCCTTTCTCCACATTTTCTGTAAAGGGGGCACCTGATGTGTCTCTCTCACCATTTGCAGCGGCAGTACGCTGTTTCAAAGCAGACCAGGTTGGAATACACATTATTACACTGCTGGTGCTGTGGTCAGGGGGACTGTACAGACCCAGCAGAAGGTAAAATTCAGCTAAAATCTATGAGACATATGAAACTGTAAGGTGTTTGTGGACTTTGTGTAGACATTTGGAAATAGAGGCTTATAATTACACTATTGAGAGTATTAGCTAGAATACCTGTTGAGAACAAGATAAATGGCCAATCTATACTGAACATGAGGCTATTCCAAAAATTATGGATTATCTTATTGCTTTTGGAGATTATCTTAGAACTTCTGGAACCCCCAGCTACTGTTCATTATATTTCCAAATTACCGTGTGATCCTGATGGCGAGATAATGAGGCACATATCACGTGACATCTGCAGACTGCATAATGAGTAGAGAGAAATACATTTTACATTCTCTTTTTAGTCTAAAAAATGAACTTTCAAAATATTGATGTCATTTAGATTAAATAATTCAAAACCTCATTCAATAAAAGGAAAGAAATTCTACGTTTTAATACTAGACTCACTAAAGGTGAGTGTGCTTTAATTATGTACTGTAATTTGTACCACAATTCAAGCATTAAATTTTTAATTCAGTCACTTCAGTGTTCTGGTGTTTAGGCTAAAAAAAATAAATCTGCTTCTGCCAGCTCAAAGACAATTTCACAGGAGGACTGAAAAGGGCACAGATTTCATTGGATTGTTAATAAAACACCGTATCATTTGAATGCAAGTTGAACAAAATAATCTGTCGAAAGCTTTTGTCCTTTTTGTCCTTCTGATGTCAGTTCAACAGATTGCAATATTAATATGCAAATGTCACAGACCAAAGCACGCAACTAATAGTGACATTTGAACTACCATTTTTATTAATGGCAACAGTATTCTTTGGAAGCTGATTCCAAACATAGGCACGGAAATAATTTAAAACATCATTTAAAGAGCACAGACTGGCAAATCACAAAAAAAAGTCTTTTTTATAGGAAAAAAACTCCACACAAACTGCTTTCATAAGCCTATTAGAGGAACACGCAATCTGAGTTTGCCCATGCTAACATTCTTAATCATGTTTCTTAGATCTATGTTACCTTGAAGGACAATATCTTCTTGAGTTTCAAAGCTGAATTTTCAGATTTGCACCAAAGTTTAGGTGTGGATAAAGCCTGACTCAGGTGAGATGAAGGTTCAGCATTACAGTGCTCTCCTTGCCAACAAACCTCTCTGGTGGGGAGACTGAGGAAATGATGTGGGTTAGATCTCGCTTTTTCCCAAGTGCACAAGGTCGACCAATTCCAGGGAATTTGCTGAGGGGATGCGGTACCATGTGACCGTCCAGATTCACCTCATGTCCACTGCAACCATGGCATGGAGCGGGTGGGCAGTATTCCGAGCATAGTGACTGCAGTCAGACTGTCTGCAGCTTTCACCATATGTGACAAGCACAGTCGTCTTGTCAGGCAGCAGCAGGCAGAGCATGAGTACGTTCTGCCCAGCAGGAAGGGGCACAGGTTTGTGCTCCTGCCAGCTCAATGTTTGCTGCTGTATACTGCAGCCCCAGTGCCTATAGGGATGCTAAATAAAATAAATCAGACCTAATCTCTGCCCTGAAGCATACTGACACAGCTTGAATCTCTACAGGTAAAATCCCTTACTCTCCAGCACAGAGCAGTCACACTTGGATTGCCTTTGGGGATGGCTCTTGACAACACCCAGGAATTGCCTGGGACACCCCTCATAGGCATATACCGAAAAACATGCCAAGAAAGGGCTGTGCCAACAATTTAATGGTACAGACTATTTTAGCTCTGCTTAGTTTCATAGGGTAGATAATGGGGATCCAACAAGGACAGCATGGCCTCTGCCATCCTGGATAGTCTCATTCATCAGCCACGACTTGCTGCTCCCTCACCTGCTCTGCCCCAGGTTGGTCCCCACTTTTCCCTCTCTTGGGCCCCTCCTCCCTTCCCCCTTATGCAGGAGGGTCTCAACAATTTTTTTTTTTCCTTAAACCCTCTCAGTATAGACCATGCCAAAGGAAGCTTGACAATGCGCACAAAGTTAGCCCCAGTCAGATGCCATTTAAATCAATGTCCTGCTAAAAAAAAAAAAAAAAACTATCAGCTGCTGCTCAGTAATGTCAAGAAGTAATTACAGGTGTACGATGCTGTCTCTCTGTTTTAAAAATACCAAGCAAGACATAGCACCTCATATTTAAAGGTATGCAGAGTAAAACACATTACAGATTATATACAAAAACTTTCACAGTAGATTGAACAAATCCTGCAAGACAGAAAATTTGAGCTGGCTGAAAAGTGCTTTGCAGAGAAAAAGAAGAAAAGCAGTGTGAAAATATTTAATTTATAGTGTCCAATTTTGGAAAGGTTTATTTTCTTAAGATCCCCAGAAGTTCTCATATGAAACATTGTTGAAATTACGTCTTCCTTAATTTCTTTTTCATAAGAAAAAGATCTGACAAGACCAGGTGATGGAGTTCCTTATCCCTTGAAATTTACTAGTTTGAGATTGGTAAACTGAAGAAATGCAAAGATTTCTATGGTACACTGAGCACAGGACTGTACTTGAATGGTGGTGGGAATATGATGCTCTCAAGTTTGCTGTGTGTTTAGTGCCATCCACAAACCCAAAATTTAATTCTGCTCAATCATTGGCCTTTTTTAGAGGATACATAACAATAGGTATCAGCTGCAGTGAAAAATTCAATGGAAGCTTTCTGGAAACCATAGCAGATAGCAACACCAACCCATAGATTAGCATTTCAGCATTATTATTCTTCAGGCTGTGCAGATGGTGGTTTGCTTAGTGCCTAATCTTTTCAGGCATTGGACCTAGTTTCAGGCACTATCTATGCCTTACTTCATTTGCATCATTTTCGTTCAGAATAATAGTCTTTAAATTTCACAACATTTTCAAGCTCAAGAGTGCCAGAACGACCTAGATAGTGGCAGACATCTGCAGAAAAAAAGCAGACAGATGGAAGTGTTATAGATTATGCTTACTCAAGCTCTGAGTTATCCAGTCCTCTCTGGTTTAAAACTTTCTCCTCTCCTTAGTGGAGGTATATACTCCAGCATAATTCCACACTTCTGAACCAATTGTTGCCAAGAGCCAAGAAGGTTACTCTCTGAATCAGTCACAAGTGGTTACTGGGCTCAGTAGTGAATATGTGCTATGGCCTGTGCTACATGGTGACCAGACTAGTTGATCAGATATTCTATACTGTCCTAAAAGGCCCTAAACATTTAATTTATGGAGACTGTTACTTTGATTTATTTTTGTTGACACTAGATTATTCCAAAGTTTGCCAGGTTGAGGTTGAAGTCCTGGAAAACAATTGTGGCCATCTTGATGCAAAGATCCTGAACTCAGGAGATATTGTAGATAAAAAAGGGAGGCAGGTGCAGGAAACAAAGCCTGGCATAAGTGATGGGTTGTCCGTCACATGTGGCAGGGACAGGAGATGGCACAGCCAAGAGAGCAGCAACACCCAGCAGCAGCGGATGGCCAATGCATGGGCCTGGCATGACTGCAGCTGCCAGCCTGCATCCACCTGCTGTTGAGGAAAAACAGCTCTCAGATCCTCCTGCTTTCACTTGTGCTTGGATGAAATGCTCACCAGAGTCCTCAGAAGCGGTTTTGCAGGAGATGATTCCTCTCTGCCTGTTTTTACCCTGCCATTTAAGTCAGCATGGTTCTTTTCAGCATTATATAGTTTTCAACTCGACCCTAAATCACAGTCAGCTTCTGTGCCAGGTGTGACAGTTCTGAATTTAAGCCTGTAAATATGATTGTACTTAGGGGCAGGCACACAACAATATTATTTACAAGTGTCCAGGTTGGGCTGTGCTTTGTCCTCCTGGGATGCACAACCATCTGCACCCTGGCCTGTTCACATGAGCCCTCGAGCAGGCAAGGCCAGAGGGAAGACACGGAGACTCTTATACCCTTCTGCATAACTAGGGGGGAAGTTTCAGCCAGAAGAAAGAGTGCCAGTGGTATTTTTATTTTCTATAATGTAACCCCAACCTCTCCTGCTTTCCAGGAAGTAAAGGCCAAAGACACATGGATGCTGCAATATGTTCAAGACTCTCACCTTGAGTGGGTGTCAGGAGCTCCTCATAGAAAGCACCTCCAGAGATGTTTCTCATGTTAAACGAACTCCACAAGATATTTGGATCAGAAACACCGCATAAGGGAGTATCATGCAGAAATTCATTGCATAATGTATGTCGTCTCCTTCCTTCTGAGCAATATCATGCAATGTTCTATATGACTTGGTAAAGGACAACTTCAAGACATATGAGACCAATACCAATGGGCAGAGAAACCTCTGTCGTTCCTGTCACTAGTCACTTAATGACTGAATATTTGATTTTTTTATACAAAATGTATCAATTTCCAGATGAGTCCTTGGCTATGACTCACCTTGCAATAAGAAGCAATGCAAGATGTCATAATTTAAAGCCCTGTTCTGAGTCAAGAGGTTCTCCATTATATTACATTGCCTATACTTACTCCCTGGCAATTATACATCAAGGACATTATCCTGATTTTGAACAGAAAAACTACTGTATGCATAACTATTTTATTAAAACTGACATATTTAAATTATTTTTTACAGTTTCAATGAATCAATTTCCAACCAAAGCTCTTTTCTTAAATACTTCCTCATTCAGTGCTATCTGAAAATTAATATTACCAAGTACCAGGTAACACATGTATAAGCCTTCGAATTTGCTGAAAGACCAGGGTTGTAAGACAGCCTTGGACGCCAGGATTGGTATGGTACTTATGCCACATTTAGCTCCTAGCTCTGAAGTTTACCTCCTGTTCACAAATAAACGTGCCTTTTCTTCAAAAATATTTGATTTTGGTATGTAACCATGCTATAAACACATATAGGTTTAATTATTTTACTATTTGTTCTAAGAAAAAAAGCAGGTAGAAATAATTAGGAAAAATATATATATATATAATATTTTCCAAGTACTTTTCTTAACATTCTGATAGTTAAATGGTTTGACTTTCTGATGTAAAGATCTTTTACCTAAAGTTCCATGTACTTAATATTCTAAATGTTCACAATACGAAGAAAAAAAAAAAGGAAAAAAAAAGTATCTTTATATTGTTATTTTTCTGGAAAACATTTTTTCTTTTGTCCAGTCTGCAAGTGAACTGAATATCCAGTTTAGCACTGTTTGGCCTATTGATAGCTGATTTTCTGCAAGTAACATCATCTGGTGTTCTGTTTATCTTCTACCAAATGAAAACAACAATCCTTTGTAATAGTTTTTCTCTCTTTGTCTCTTTAGTTGAGAAACTCTCCTTCACTGCGCCCAGGGATCACACTTGGCACAATGGAATGCCCATCCTCCAAGTGCTGTTTAACTTACTATAATAAAAATGTAATATCACTGAAGTGGAACCAAACAGCCTTTCTCTTGTCTAATAATTACATGAATGATGAGAACCTAAAACTTGGTCTCCAGATAAAGTATTTTCAGAGAGGTTCTCAGTATGTTTAAAACTGAGTAAAGCTTTCATTTTACTCTTGTGAGGTAGGCATTCCAGATTAAAACTACTTTATATTGACCTTATTTTCATAATGCATTTAAGATTTCATTGTATTTGTTTTCAGTAAAGTGCATGGAATCTGCACTTTGTTAAACTGTGATTCCCTCAGGTTAAGAGATACAGGAATCACAATGAATGTAAATATATCCATGTTAAACTGACTTATTTGTGCTTAGAACAGTATTGTATTACTTAATAATGTTAAGATTCTTTCCAGTGATAAGAAATACAGTTTCTTAGTGTCAGACATGCCTACAAACTTTAGCACTAGAAATCTTACATAAATAAGAGCAGCAACATTAAAAAGCACCAGAAGGCATGTACACATGATACGCACCTAAAGATACATGAGTGCTGCCTGCCCTTAAATACTCTTGCGATCATCCAGTGGTTACAACACAGGGCTGTGTCCTGCGCCTGAATTTTTTTTGAACCTGCTCTGCAATATTTGCTACACATCATCATATCTTTTCAAACACTAATCTATTAATCTGTGAAAGGGAAGATTGGTAACATCTCAGTTATGAAGTGCTGTATTTGTTGACTGTATCTGAGATCCAGTTCTTCAAGGCATCCATTGCAATTTCCTGACTATCTGTAGACTATAACAGATTTTGTGAATTCTCAGTAAGATATGCACAGTATGTTGCAAACTAAACTCCAGAAATTGGAAGGATGTTGCTGAGTAACCTTATTCCCTAAGTGGATCAAAATGCCTGTGTAAAACCTTTTGATGAGGGTGACTTGGAACACAATTTCTCTCTTTGAGCATGATCCAAAGCTTATTTAGCTCAGTGCTCAGTGCAAAGACTGAATACATGGGTTTTAAATTATACTCTGCACTTCTGTTGAAGCCTTTCAATCACTCCTCTCTTTCAGACAATCTCAGCTTAATTTATCTAGCACTTTTTTCTTGCCAAGTTTTAGCCCTCCCTTTTGTTTTGAAGTGCCTATGACACATTGTCTCCTTATTCTCTTCACAAAATACTTATGCTGTATTCTCTGAGACCAGGAGAAATTTAAAAATAAACAAGTTCAAATATTTCTTCTCACAGTAAGGGATACACAATTTTGTTCATGAAGTTTAAGGAGTAATAGAACCAAGAACAATGGCAATGACCTGATCTAAATGACTGATTCTCACCTTTGTGTGGCTCAGCTCTTGTGCTTGTACTCCAGAGATTCTACTGCTGTAGCTAATTTACATTGCAGGAAGTCGTATCACAAGGACTTGATGTCAGCATGCTAGGGAGAACTGGGGTAATATTATAAATAATTATAATCATAACTTTGTCTTGTTCTGCATTGACACATAGGCAGAAAAATCTTATCAGAACAGATGGCTTGATGTATGCAAACATTATTTTGTGAATATCTGATTATACGTGACAGTCATTATTTCACACACCCAGATTTTTATGAGAGAAGCAATACCAAAAATTCTGAATTTTGAACAAGGCTTTTTCTGCAAAGCCCCCGAGTGGAAACTTAGCATATATGAATAGCTTCCCTGCTGGTTTGGTTACATCAGCTACACAGACAACATAAGCAGAGCTGACAAAATTTGTCTTCCTTCTGTACAGCTACATCTGCCAAGGGACCTTAGTGTCATCCACTAAGGTGACATAACATTTTGTAGCACCAAGTGACAGTGGTCCTCTGTGCAGCTCACACTAGACCTACCCTCCAAAGGAGCAGCATTCAGTCTGGACACATCCACAGAATCTGTCTTTAACCTTAGCAGTTCACAGTAAAAGAGTTAAGTCAGCCTGTAAAAAAAGCAACCACAATTGATTAGTCATTCTCAGAATAACTGTCAAGTATTTTACCTGATTACTGTGAAACTGTAACTTATCCCATTAGGAAGTCAAATGCTTTCTTCACATTCTCTATTCAAGTATTTCTACATTGAGAAATGTTTAGCAAAGCAATGGCTGAACTCACAACAGTGGATCCTTGTCATTTTTTGGCCAATAGCAAGGAATGTGATGAGGTCAAGTGGGCAGAATAGTAGTTTAGAAAGGATCTTTATTAACCAAACATCCCCCTTTTCACCAAAACCAATACTGCTGTGCAAATAAAGTCATAAAACCAATGGTGAAAATATAAATGCAAAGAGCACTTTTTGTCTAATGTGTAAAAGGAAGTTATACATGTGTTGGTTTTGCTAATGTGTTGGTTTTGCTACAGTTGATCATAAAAGCAGAACCTGGCTCCTATCTGGAGATTTCGTGTCTTTTTTTTTTTTTTTTGATGTGGTTGGGGATACCCTTTCGTGTACATTGTTAATAAGTAGGAAAAAGAATCTGAACTCCAGACTCAAGGTATCTCAAAATAGTCTAAAAAAGACGAAATCTGTCATAATACTTTCAGGAGAAAATATGGGAAAGATGGGAGAAAACTGGTGTCTCATTACTGTTACAATTGCTTTTTGCAGGAACATAGTTTGGTTCTCGGGGGAAAAAAAAAAAATGGAGGTATGTAAGTGTTAGAATGAAAATGCATTATAATTTCCTGTATTTCATAATGCTTAGGCACAAGTTTGCTTTCCCCTGTTTTTGATGTTTGAAGAATTATCATTGCCTGACAGTTCTAATATGGAAAATAATTAACAACATTACACCTCTCCTCACCTGGCTCTCGACTACAACTCAACTGTTGGATGTGTGCACAGAAACTTTGAACATAGGTAATAAAATTATAGCGTGCTATAATAACATCATAATTAGATATGTCATTGGCGCTTCAGCCTTCTGTAAGTCAAGTCATAGTGAAAACATGTCAGAATACTGGAAAAACTGAGACACTGTGGATGTCTTGCAGTGAACTTCAAAATGGGGGGAAAAAAGCTTGTGAAATCAGGGGCCCTGAGCCATATAAGTAGTGATTTGTGCCTCTGCAATTAGATGTGATATCTTTACTGTCCCACATTGTTTGGTGGAAATTGTAGTATAAGTGGTTTTAAATTAAGAACAAGGTTCATCACTTTAGAACAGAGGGAGTAATTGATTCATTCAAAGAACTGCATCTTCTAACAAGCAAAATAAGGAAATGTGATTAGTTTACAGAGAAGAACTAGAATGTGAGAAAGATTTACACTCTTTGTAGACTTCTTATACCTTATGAGACTTGTCTTACTCAGATCAGTATTAAACAGAAACAGGTCCCTGCAGGCTTGTTTTTCATTTAAGGGTAACAAACTGAGAACCATGGTGTACAAGCAAAAGCTTGCAGAGTAGAAATGAATTATTACAGAAAGAAATTAGATCCTCTGTCATGAAGTTTCATATCTGCTCATTACATTTCACAGCATCTCTACAATTCAAGAAGCTCATTGTCAAGCAAGTAGGAATACATCAAGCAAGGTCCGTAATTCAACAAGAGAAGTAATTCGTAGTCCCGTTAGTCCTTCCTAGCAGAAAAGAGAGGCAAAAATAAAGGACAGCCACATCTTGTTCATTAGCTGTAGAATGGATTTGTTTCAGAGCAAATACGGAGAGCTGTGATGGAATAATAACCTAGCAGCATGTCATGCTGTGTGGGAATGTTTTTAAGCGCTTTCATGACTATTGTACAATCTCTCCCTACATAATATTCTCCTTAAATCTTTGGGAGCATTTCCTCTTTAGAACTCCCTTTTTAATATTATATCCATCAGCACAACTCACTTAAGAGAGTGAGTTTTTATTCATTTGTGAAATACAAAACAAAGCAAAATACATTAATAGACAACATGCTTTATGTTAGAATCACTATATAATTCTGCTCGACTTCTCCATTGGCCTTGTTTAGATTGTGAGCTTGGTAGCGTAGGAGAAATGCTTTCCTTGGTCTTTCCTCTATGTACCAGTGCTCAGCAGTTACAACAGCAGTAATTTCCCCTTGTAACTACAAATATTTCCACCTCTGTGAGGTGCTTCTCCACTGAGAGCTCTGTGGATGTCATTGAAGAGGTTTAATTGTATGCCACAATTTCTAGTTACTGTCTTTATACATGGGCTACACTAATAAAAACAATGATTTAAGTATTTCATTTTTGGGCTGTTTAGGATACTGTAGTAGATACCAGAAGCCCCCAAATCGTTCTCACAGCTGTTTAGAGTTCTCATGGAATGAGGATGTAAATGGAAAACAGAGGTGTAAAGTGGTGATAGCTTAAAGCAGGCAGAGATGATTAGTTTTCATCCAAACCTTGGGCAAAATCTAATGGCACAAGAGCACTTAAATTCAGAAACCAATTCTATGATAATTCAGTGGCATTTTTAAATCATGGCAAACTATTTGGAAGAACAGTGAGCATAGCCTGAGATAGACAGCAAATGGACCTGCTAGTCAATGATGAACCAGGAGAAAGTGCAGATGACTTCACTTCTTGTGTGATGTCTTTCATACTGAATTGTTCTGATGTGTTGCCAGTCTCTGCTAAAGGCCCAAGTTTCCTTGTATGCAGACATTAGGGTTGCTCAAAATGCCTGCAAATCAAAGCATATAGGATCTAGTTTTAATTTTTAAAGTCTCATTTGAAAAATCTCTGAGGCACATACCACATCAAATCCAATTATCTGCTTCCGAAAAAGATGAAGGGTTTATTAATTATGCAGCTGATCTGTTATGCCATAAACATGTACATTCTAGACAGATCCAGGAAATGGCTCAGTTTTCTGAAATTCTTTCAAAAACTATGCATTCCGGACATACTGAGGAAGACCTTTTAGCAAAAAAAATGAAGGATCACCATACCTTTATTGTGGGGTTGTCATACGCAGGGACAGGAGTTGGACTTGATGATCCTCATGGGTCCCTTCCAACTCAGGACATTCTATGATTCTATGATTATCATACAGAGATTACCACAGGAGATTTTACCTTTATTCTTTACCAAGCTTACCTGAACTAAATCATAATAAACACCAGTCATATTTTCTCAGAACATCTAAAGAAACTATGTGACACCATGGATGGGTATTAAAGTGTAGAGCTTTTAGTTTCTAGATTGATTTTTAAAAACCTGATTTAGGTCATTTTTTTTTGTGTCTGGAGAACATTAGCACTCTATTGTCTAGCTTAACATCATGAGAGGTGAAAGAAAACTCTTTACTTTTATGTACTTACTCAAAGATTTTATACTGTCATTATCAGTGCAAGTGTCTGAACAGCATTCATATAAAGGTGGCTGAAAGAGCAAATCCTCTTTATGTAACTGAAGGTATTTTCGTCTTCTCAGAGCTAGAAACCCTCCTCTTGTTGAGGATGTTTTGTAGGAAATGGATATTGCTTCTGGTTTGCCAAGGAAAGATGGCCTAGGTGTTTACATGTTCTGCATATTCATTTGCCCATCAGACCTTTCCATACCAGGCGTTGAAGAAACTGATTCATTTCAGTCATGCACAGATGGAGAAAGGGGAAGCAACATTACAGCCTTAAGTAATATGTTTCAAAAAAGTCAGGAGCTGGATTTATGGTACATACCCAAATCTCATCACAGGAAAACAAGTGAAATTTGTCCACCCTGCATCCAGTTGAACAGCAATGTATCAGTCCATCAATGGTCACACCAGCTCTGGCCTGACATCAGGACAAGCATACCTCCGTGCCATCCCTAGCATGAGTGGTGTCTTCCTCAGCATGTTCTGGGTTTTTCAAAGTGAGAAGGCGGAAACATTAGGACAATGAGAAGACAACTTCATTCAGTTCCATTGGTTCATTGAAAAGCTTATTTTATCTAGGTAATTGTTTTTGTTCCTTCGGGGATAGAACCTTTTTTGCCTGCTGGGGTTTCTATTTTCTGGTTGTGCTTTTTGAGTGAGTGTGAACAAGCATAATGAATGCTCAAAGGTACAAAATTGATGAGAGAAAAGGCTGCTTGGCAGTTCCCAGAGGAAAATGGGTTGATCTAGCAGAACAAGCACTGGATTGAGCCCTGAATTCCAGTTCCAGTTCTGCCATTGATTCCTCTCATGGCCTCCAGAGAGGGATTTTTTTCCTCTTCCATGGACAGTAAATGGGGATAAAATGCATTTCGTCTCATAACAGAGATATAATCATTGAAGTTTACAATTCATTTGGGTGCTGTTGGGAGAAATGCTTGAGAAAGGATCATGAAGAAAAGAATAATTCTGTATTCATTCCATGTTGTAACCACCAGTTAAGTAGCAAGGTTAAAAACAGTGAACAGATGTTGGATTCTGTAAGCATACCCCACTACACTGAATGAAGCTGGGAACAGGGGAAGAACATGGTTGTGTTTTGGCACATATATGGTGCCAAATTGAGGTTGGATGGGCAGCCCCACTTCTGGCATTTCATAATTTTGAATGCTTGGTTTTTCAAACAGAACATTATTTCTTAAATATCTAAAAATGTAGTTTCAGTCAACTGTACTGTCCAAAAGAAGTCCACTGAAAAATACCCACCAAACTGATACAACATGATTGAAATTTGCATTATGTACAAAGGGCAGCAGTTGGTGCCATATTAAACAAACAGGTTAAGAGATCACTGGATGATGGGTTCTTCAATCCAGGAGCTGAGTTGCATGGGAGAAATTCCTATTGCTACATGTGGCCAACCTGTGTAGGAAACCTGCAGACTTTGCTCTCTCAGCAGTCATCTAATAAAGCACTTAAACATATTAGCTGTGAGGTGTAAGTCTAAATTACCATCTCAGCTTTCCTACACAAATTCATATGTTTGAAACTAAGCATATTCTAAGTACTCTGTTGGATTGAGGCTGGTTTTTTTGTTAGTCTTGTAGTTTTCAAAACTACTAAATTTACTCCAGTCCTCAGCCCTTTATAAATAGATCTTCACTGTAGTTAAGAGAGACAAACCAAACAATCATTGAAACTAAAATCAGAAGTCTTGAAATACATTACTGTTTCCAAAAATCAAAATTGCTATTAGGTCAAACTCTTCAAATTTCAAACATCTTGAGTAATTTTCTGGAGGGAAGAAGAAGAATAGTAGGTCAACTAAAAAAAAAAAAAAAAAAAAGACAACTTCTTTGAAGTAGTTTATAAGAGGCTGCCAGAAGAAATGCTTTCATTTAGGAGAGAAAAGGAAACATCCCTTCCTTGGTATCTATGATATACCATGTGACAAGCTGCTATTTGAAAAGACTGATTGTGGTTCTTAAAACTTCACATCTGAGAACCAATCTTGGAAGAAAAGATCTCTCATCTACAGGACACATACAAGAACATGTTATTTGGGACATTTTAAATAAACATCTTCAGTTCTAAATGGCATTTCTATGCAATCTGTAACTCAGTTCTTTAAGTGAGTTTCCTTCTGCCAAGAACTGGGTGCTTTTGAATTCTTTGGTGTTTTGCATCTATTGCAGTAGGAAACTGCAAAAGTAGCTCCAATGAGCTGATACCTGAGCTCTGCAACAAGCCAGCTTGTTGTTGGGAAGGAAATGTCCATCATCTGGAAGCCATGTGTGAAGAACTCAGTATCTCCATCACAGAGACAAGTCACATACACAGAGATGCAACAGCATGGAAAGGAGTGGGTTTGCGCTCTGTAGTCCACCATACTTTATCCCACTGAATTTTCTGTGTGGATGTTTGAGATCAGGTTAACATGTAAGAACTATCTCTACAACAAAAGTGGTTAGACACCATTAAAATTGTTGACATCACTACCAGCAGTTAGAGGATTAAATGAAACAAACAAAGGAACAAACCACAGACTGCAGCATTTCTGAAGTAGTCAGGAACTTTTTGTTCCTATAAATTAAATGACAGATTAATTGTGCCTGGTTTGTAAACTTTAGACAGTATCTTAGGAAGATGCTAAGAGAAGTTAAGCTTCTTTAGTAGAATATTTTACCAGGAGAAAATAGTAGAAAAGAATTAAAAGAGGAATTGAAGGAAGATAAATAGGTACTGATAGAAAAATAGAAATACTTAATTTTAAGCTACAATTTTTTTTCTCTTTTACCAAAATTACATATGAACTTAAGGACTGCTGGTCATCAGTCATGCATCAGACTAATAATTATTAAAGTATTTTTAATTAATAGGTTTTCATCTCAATTTTTCCAAAGTTAATGTAATTATTTTTGTTTTGTAGATGATGAACCTTGACCAGGAAGAGCATATGACTTTCCTAGCATTGTGCAGCATGTTAGTAACAGCTGGAAATAAAACACAAACAGAGATTCTGAGATATTGGTTTGACATTTCACACCACGGTGCCTTCCTAGAAATGAGAGATGGCTTAGGACTGAGGGCCAGACAAACATAGTAAGTTTTTTGAGGAATCTGTGATGAAGTTTTCTTTTTGCCTTCCTGCTTTCACTGTGAACGTGTTACAATTGTCTGTGTCTCCTTTGTGGTTCAGCCTAGTTTGATTTGTGTGTTTTGGGGCTCTCTTCATGATCTGATGACTTTCTGAAACTGAAGGTTCTGAAATCAGGCAAAACTGTGCACATTGTCTTCTCTTTCTTTCTCCCTATTTTGTCTTTCTTCTCTTTAATTTCTTGAAAATTGGCAGTAATTTAGTACATCTAATTTCTTCCAGATTTCCTTGCAGCATTGCTTGGTCCAATTTTAGGAATTCACCATATTTGCCATCTTTTTAAATTTCACTGGCATGTCTAAGCTGCCCAAGGAGAATCAATTATGCTGAGCTGAAGTACTCTGGAATGAAAGCTTCTACCCTCATCCAAAGAACCCTAGGAAAAACACATGCTGTCTTCCAGATTCCTACACTAGAAGGCAATTGCTGTCCTCTAATCAAGAGTGATTAGTCACCTCTATGAAACTTAGAGACAAATGTCTCCTGAAAACCTTGGATCAAATCAAAAGCTTGTTCATTGGTTGCTTGTGCTGAATTACTTGCTTGTGAATGAGATAAAGCGTAAAGTCTGAGAATATTGTGAATATTATGTCTGACATAAACAGACTGTGCTCACAAAGCAAAGTATTTGGAAGTAGAGAGATTCACAATGTAAGTCAGGTTACTGTGGTGAGATGGAAAGTGAGATAAAGATTATAATTTCATTCTAAGTTGTCCAGTGGGAGGAACAATCCTAAAACCTAAATATGTAACCCAGTGGCAGTTTTAAGTACTCTCTTGGGAGTAGTTTGCAAACCAGCAAATTATAATCAGTCATTAATAACCTCAGGTATAACTTGATACTAGACAATAAGCCAGATGCCCTTTTCCTTGCTCGTTTCTGCTCATGGAATTAGCAACACTTACATCCTAATGTTCAGCTTGATTGTTATTCAGCTTGAAAAGAAATTCCAAATATCCTGATCTGATATGGGTTAGGGCTTATTAATCTGTTTAATTCATTCACCTCTCTCACTAGCTATGGAAATTGATGAACAAACCAAACCAAATCAAACAAACAAACAAAAAAAACCCCACAGAGAACCTGCGCTTTAGAGACATTGTGTATGGGTAAATGTGCAATTATTTTTTGAAAAAAAAATCCTGCAACTACCTTTTAGAAGAGTATATCATAAGTATTAAACACAGGATTGGACTAGATGATCTTTCGAGGTCCCTTCCAATCCTTAACATTCTGTGATTCTGCGATATTCAGTTGCCAGGACTTCTGCCCAGAGAGAGCTCTTTGTTTTCCATGTTAGAGATGTGTAGGCAACAAGGTGTCTATAGAATAAATAGAGGTTGAGAAAATAATGCTGTAGCTTAGGTAGAACAAACTGACAGTAGCTTATGTTTAACTGTCTGTTGCTAACAATGCAGAAAATAGGCACCGGTGTTTTAGATGAGCCCACAAATAAAAATAAAATTATGGGAAAATGATAAATGACCATAGCTAAAAGGAGCAAAATGTGCATAGTTCAGCAGTACAGTGATGAAAATTGGCACTGATCCAAGAGTCATGCCCATCTGAAGGACAAGACTGTCTTGGGAGCTGACCAGAGCAAGGATAGATAAGTGATTGTCCTTGTCCCTCAGCTGATCAGCCAGCTGGCAAAAGTGCTCAGCCCCCCTTCCCCGGCTGCCAGCTCTGCACGGACTGAGCAGTGCTGCTCCTCAGGCAGGATCTGGCAAACAAGGCACATACGGCCTGGGGCAGGTCAAGAACTGGAGCACTGTGATGGAGTACACATTCAAGAAAGAAAATGGCTTTAAGGACACTCTAATCCTGTACACACACATAGACACACACACACACACACACACACACACAAGTGCTTTTCTCAGTGAATGATGAACCTGAAGACTGTTCTGTCTGCAAATACAAGTAAAGCAATTGGAGAATTAAACCCAGCTTCATTCTCACACAATCACAGTAGTCACACACTATATTTGCTTCCAAATACGTTATTTCCACACTTTCCATTAAAGACCACCAACTGAAAAAAAAGTTAATGTGATTAGCAAAATACATTTTGCTTATGTAGATACATCAAGCCTGAAGGTGTGTAAGAGTCTCAGATAGAACAGTCAGATGAAGAGAATACACCAATATGGAAACAAATAAGACTTTTTTTTTTTTAATGGTTAAAAATGGTGGCAAACCTATAAAACTGTTATTCAAATACATATAGAAATGAGGAGCAGTGGGGCTAGGATGATACAGTATTGCAGCAGGAGCTAATAGCTTTCCCAGTAATGAAGGCTGGGAATATCCATTATTGTTCTTTAGCCTGATTGGAACTTAAGCAAACCTTATTCATGCCAGGTACCTGGCTCAGGATGAAAACCTCTAAAATTTGTCAGCAAGAGCCATTCAGCCATTTCTCAATAGCAAATTAAAGGGGAAAATATTATTTTACCAGGTCAAGGGAAAAAGCACTTATTTTGACTGGAAAGGTTTGAATTCCCATGCTTGTCAGCAGGATCTTGAAAACTGACACAGAAGAAGCACAGGGGCAGCACAAATCAAACTTCACATACTCATAAAAAACTCTTAAAATTGGTCAGGGGCCTCTTAGACACCTCAGTTCGAACATTACTTTTAGCAACTGTCAGTTAAAATCAGCTGTAAGAAAGACACACAGTTACAACCTAAATTCCATCACGATCTCCACATAAATTAGACTGAAGCTACTATTTACTTTGTTTGCAATATGATATGCTCCATTGCACAAGTTCATGGTCTACTTAAGGCACAGAATAGCACTGAGGCCAACACAAAATACAGTAAGTACGATTAGTTTAATTCAAAATCTTTGCCAGATAAGCTTGCCTTTTTGAATTGCAATAGAGAAAATAAAGTGCATCTTCATCTCTCTTGTCATAGCTGTGAAACTGTGTAGCAAAGAATGCAATGGAAAGCATCTACATTTTCAGTCAAACCTGCAATGAGCAAATAAGTATGATATATATTTATGTTTACATACATATAATCTGTATTTTCCAGTCTGATGTAATACTGGTCTTTTTAATTGTGTGTCCCACTACAAAAACTAAGAAGCTGGATGCATGTGAGAAAGCTCGTGCACATGAATAACCTCTAGAAAGTGAGGTGGATGGGATGACTCACGATGTCTGAAGTTCTGCACTTGTTTAGGTGTGCAAGCAGAATGGGGACTTAGTATTATGTAGTTTAAGGAACATCACAGGACACTTTTCATTTCTGTTTTTCTACTTTGCTCCATGTGTAAGATACAACAAATGATGCTGCTTGGAAGAGTCATTACAAATGAAATAAATTTTAACTAATTAAAATGAAATAGGGGGATCAATGTGGATTTCTTTACATTAGCATCCAGTTTTCACTGTTGTCACTCTAGTAATTTGGTATCTATGTCTCCAAATTTAATCTTTAGCCGTACTTCTGTAGCTGCAGATATTGCTCAGTGCGGTACAGAAACAGTACACTTGTCAACCAAGATAAGCTAAGAACAATAAAGATTTTAGATAAGAATGATACAAAACATTATATTGCCTCATCAACATAAACATAATTGGGAGTTACTAGTGCTTTCCAGTATTTCAGTTTCAGAACTGCTTTGAAACACACAAAAAGTGTTTGCCTAGGGCAGCTCGTCTGGTTGGCACCTACTAGAGAGTCCACCCTTGTCCAGCTGGAGATGCCACCAGTCGCTGCTATAGTAAATCCTCTAACCTCACCTCTATCTTCAGCTGCTCACAGCCTTCATATTTGGCTGGTGCTGCCATCAGGGAGGTCATTGCCTAGTCTTCTGTGTTGATATCAAAATGACCCTGACTTTGTGGAAGAGATCAAGTGGAGGCACTGTGGATGGAAAGTAAGGGTCTTGCATGTTCCTTTCCTAGCACATGGCTTGGGAGTACTGAGGACAATAAGGGAATGACTAGTGAATGTTGGAAAAATGTTGAGGAAATCTGGGGAAATAAGGACCCCTAGCAGACTGGAGTGAACAGCTAGTAAAGGAAGAAAGAGTTTGCAATAATCCTTCCCTTCCTGTCTTGCTTCCCTGAACCGCAGTCACCCACTGTCCTCACTCCTGGCCCTCAGTCTTCAGACCTGCAATGATGTTCTACAAGTACTCATATTTTGCCACAAATATGCCTGCCAATGACTCTCTTGGGGAGCACTGCACTGGTTCAGTACTAAACTACTGAACAATTATCTTCTTCAGAGTGCTGATAATGAAGGCAAAAGATTTACCATTCTCATATGCAAAGAGGAAAATAATGAATATTTGCAGTGGAGAGAATTAAAATGCTGTTTCTCTCATTCTATTGTCTAACTAGATATAGATGTACCAAAGGAAGGCAAGGAAGAATTCAGCAGATTTTTAGCATTTTCGCTACCACCTGCCCCCATGTCGTGTGTTGCAGTCACAGCCAGAGGACAAGAGAGTCTCTGAGGCCCTCTTCTAGCCCCAGCAGTATTGTATCCACTCACCTCCTGACTAACACAAAGGCACAGAAAACTTTCCAAAACAACAGAATTAACAATAAAACAAACATAGCCCAGAATTTAGTTAACAGGAAGTCTGTAGAAGGGGAACAAATACGCTTGATTGCCACGTGAAGATGGAAGTCCAAGTTCTGCAACATTTATTTGCATAGATTACAGATGACTTCATCTGAGGGAGAATATCTTATCCTCTCTGCAAGACCATCAGGCCTCATGAAAAAGGTCTCTGTCTGGGATCATCAGGGCTCATTCCAGACATTTGCCAAAGATTGGCAAACGTCACTGTTTGATGTGACTTCCTTATGGCTGGTTTCTGTTTCTCTTCTAGACAGAAGCATTCATCCATTACTTCATTGTATAGACCATTATTTTATGGGTTTTAATAAAATCTTAACATTTATTTTTCTAGATTTTCCAATATATATTTGTGGTTGTCTAATAATAGCTTTGATTGCAGGCATCCAAGATACATTTTACAACTGACACAGACACAGTATCTGTATTTCCACAACTACATCATTAAAGTATCAGTAGAATTGACCTATATGAAGGTTGTGTGTATGCTACAAATTCAAGTCCACATAATACAGTTAAATTCACGGTCAGGAGACCACAGTATATCATATCACCTTGTAGGAAGTGAAGCCCCACACAAGCTAATACATATAATCTTAGCTTTCTGTGCATGGGTGCTCTCATACAATTGATGGAGAATATTTTCAGTGGGGAAAAACTAAGCATGTATTTGTAGACCATAAACTCATATATAAGTTTTGTGCAACTTTAATTCAGTCCTCTTGTCTATATGCTTCGTTATCCAGTGTTTTACTTGGCCATAGCAGTATTTTTCCAACAGACCCTCAGCCTTGCATGCTTACATTGGTCTCT
This sequence comes from Patagioenas fasciata, assembly GCF_037038585.1. NCBI lineage: Eukaryota > Metazoa > Chordata > Aves > Columbiformes > Columbidae > Patagioenas > Patagioenas fasciata. The sequence goes on from NC_092522.1 coordinate 56,723,696, forward strand.
ACTTTTTTGTATGTTACTATTAATAAAAGTAGTACTTTGGGACATTTCCCTAGAAAAACACTGTTAAAAGAAAGCACTCAGGCACCAGCACTGCTCTAGGCAGTACAATCTGTCTGTTGTAACAATACTCTTTCACAACACTGATTTTTTTTTACCCTTTGACTGTTGGGAAATGCTATATGGAACAGAGCAAGTGTTCTGGGCATACCCCACCTGATCAGAAAAGCACATGGAGAGAGGTAACACAGCATGCAAATCTGCTCAGTCATGGGGGCTGACCAGCTGTGCTCCCTCATATGGATACAGAGAAATCTTCCATGCGCCATACTTCATCCACTTTTCCAGCTGCTCACATCACCCCTTCAGCTATGAATTTCAATTCTATTGCAACTACAGGGGACAGTAAAAAAAAAAAAGCGCCCCTGTGCTTCAGGCAATAATATGCCTCCTGCAGCTTTCCTGGCTTGACTAACTGGCTGAACCTGCTGCTGTCTCTTCCTTGCTGAAGGGCTGACAAGAAGAAACATGAAGAATTCCTTATTCGCTTCAGAGAAGAAAAAGCTCATGTGAATGGAAAGATGAATATGAAAGGGAGAAATCATGAAAAAGAAATAAAACCCAAAAGGTCTAAACTGAGGTGAGGTAAAGAACTTTCAAGGGAAGAGGAAATAAAAATAGAAAACAAACAAAAAAAAGACAAATAGGGAAGGTATTAAAGAATAACAGTTGGCATGTTGAAAATAGAAGGGAGATAAGGCAAAATAATGTTGTAGATGAAGTGGAGGATAGACTAACATGGGAAAGATTAGAAGAAGCAGTCTTGAAGGAAGAGAGATACGGAAAGTCATTAAGGATCAGCAAAAGAAGAAGCTACGATGTCATCTTACAGGCAAAGCTATTTTACCAGTCCTTTGGTATTCATGGTGCAATGACGACTAGGCTATCAAAAGTTCTAAGGCATTTCCAGTGAGTAACCAGTTCCTCGAACCCAGATGCTGTTGGAAGCCAGTATTCTGACATGTGGATAAATTGATAATTTAGCAAAGGACCCCAGTGGACGGGTAGGCTGATAACAGCAAAGAGCAACTGTAAAAAAATAGTTTTCATTCAGACCAGCCTCCAGCCTTCAGGCTGAGAGGATACCAAAGCCGATTTGGTAAGATTTACATGTTGTCTTCCTCATTCCTGATATCTCCAATGCTGGGGGAGGGGGGGAGGGGCAAAACAAAACAAGAAAAAAACACAAACAAACAAAACCAACCAAACAAAAACTTTTACAGTTGCCATTTGAAATATGAAGCAGACATATTATTTAAAGGCAACCAACCAGATAAGTTAGTAAAAATGGCACAATAATAACCTTTTTCTTGTCTCCCAGTGTAGGTAACTGAAGGTAAAGTATAATAATGTAATCCCAATTATCGTACCATGATGCCAGCAATCCTTGTTCAATAGAGGACTTTTGCTGACATTCAACTTGGTAAAAGAGAGTCAGTTAAAAAATAGAATTACAAGCAAAAGATCAAGTGACAGCAAAATTTAGCACACAGTATAAAGATTATCTACCCTGCACTAGGCAGGTGGTGATTATATTTTGTAACCTCATGCATGGTTGATTATACTGCACCAGAGAGAGACAGCACAGTAATAACAGGACTGCAAACGACTGAATTTTGCCAAGCTGTTCCACACAGATATCAGCCAGCCTGAACAAAATGAATAATAATAAAATTAAGGCAAATTATTAGTTCAGGCAAGATCCACTGCTATATGTTTGGCATGCTGTAAGGTAATTAGAAGCGATCAAACTATTAATCATGGAAAAATTATCAGTCACATTTTGCCCCTGTTTCTGTTAGTGACTCTTCTGTGAACAGATCATGACTTTTATAGACTTCTTTGGTTCTGATGTTTGTCCTAATTGTTCAAAATCAATAAACGAGGAAAAAATTAACCTACAGGCTTCTTTTGTGCTGTTGCTATGAAATTTCACATATACTGAAGTACTCATATTCAGTTTACTATCACTAGCATATTTGCTCACTTAGTTGTCTGAGCTGATATATGTTCCCTACTGTTACAAAATGAGGAGGAGGAATGAAGAAAGTAATGGGAGTAATGAATTTCTATGGCATGTAAGATAAAGAGGGTAGTAGGCTGGCCTAACAAATGGTAGGAAATGCCTAAAATTTCCACCCCATCTATGCAAGGAAAAGCAATTATCTAATGTCGTGAGAAGCCTGCAACTAGAACAAGCAAGCATTCTACCATATACAATATAATGGCAAAATGTGCCTGACAATCTATTAACACAACTCTCCTGTAGGGTAGGGAAGTACTACAATCAACATCTAACAGGTAAGGAACGAAGACATGAAGACTACATCTAAGGCTGAAGAACTGGCCTTCTGCATTCATGTTAGATCCCAGCCACGTCCCTACCGGAGCATGGATTCACTTTCGTCCCACCTTGGTTTTGCAAGGAGACAAACTTGAGCACCTATGTGGGGAGAGATCTTCAGTGCACACCAGCCAAGTCCCCAATCTGAATGAACCATACCTGTGCACACAGATAAACATCAGTCTAGGTACAGTTAGAGTGGTTTACCAGAACCCATAGTCATCAAAGTACATGTAGCTGAAATAAGATGTCTCACATCCATCTTCAGCCTTCCAATTAATGGCGTTCTTTGTTTATCTCATCTCTTGAGAGCCTGTGCTAACTTGTGATGCCCCGTTCCCCCCAAAAAAAAACAACTAATTTTTGAGTAAGTCTTCCCTTAGCTTACATTCTGACATTGTTACTTCTGCTGGAAAGTGAATGATGAGTAGAATAATTGTCTTAGTACAGCATGATAGCTTAAATTAATAAATTTAACCCTAAATCTCTTAATACAACTTTTCTCCAACAACTCTAGCTTTTTTTTTTTTTTTTTACCTTATTTTCCCAAACAGCTGTTCTCTTTACCCACTCCCATCTACATTGCATGCATCATCTTCGTGTGACATGGAAGTAAGCACACTCCGAGCCAACTGAGGAAGTCTGGATTGTTTTACTGAAGCCACTCATTTAAAGTGTAACAAAGGAATTAGTATAGGCAATAAAGTATTATAAAATCAGGAGCAACTGGTGATTGTTTGTCAGATCAGTTACCAGATGTTTTAACCACTACTTTGGTTCCCACTGGAGGCATCCCTTCAATCCTAATTGGATCTTCGCTTGGGCTCATGACTTGTACACACACACGCTGTCTAGACAGTCACGTAACATTTCCCTTCCAGAGCAGTCCCCATGCAACTCCAGCACCAAATAGCTGTGAAGGAATTTACACCATAACTGAACACTACAGCACTAAGACTGTACCACTTAGCTACACAAATCTGTCTGCTCATTGCAAGGACAGACGTCTGGGGTTGTGTTGTTTCATTTGGAGAGCATGTTAGAAAATACGTTTTTCAATTTTTTTTCCCCAGGACCTAAAATCTGCACACATGGTACTATGTGGTCCTAGGGACAGGAAATATGTTGAGTTTTATGTTATGCTGGGTTTTAACAATGTATCTGTTCATTGTCTGATGTATTTTTTTAAAACAACCTGAGAGTGATAAAAAATATTTTGCTAGATTAATTTACGAACAAGAGGGAACCAAATTTAGTTGTAGGTGTTTGATGGGAATGCTCCAGATGAGGAAGTGATTTCTTCCTTGGTTACCTGAGCCTTGCATGCATGATGGCCTGTGCTACGTCACTGCTCTTGCCTTTGCCCTTGGCCTGTTTGCAGAGGGTGAGCTCAGCACCACCCTTCCCCACTGGGCAGTTCCAGGCGTTATTGCAGGGCATGCAAGCTCAGGGAGGCAGCATGGGTGCAAACACCCTGCGCTCACAGAGCCCCAGGCTGGCTCCAGGTGGGCAAGCCAGCAAGCCCGATGATGGACAGGAGACTGTGGGTACACGTGTGCATTACTGGAGTACTCCTATTAGCAGACAACCTGATGAAGCTCTCTTTGCCCCATGAACTTCTTTGCCATAACATGCTTTGCCGAACAGCGAGGAGAAAACTGATGTTTTCAGACACTAGTGTGCTTCCGAGACTTTTCCAAGGGAAAACTTTGGTGCCATCACCAGCAAAACGAGGCAGAGGATGCCACCGGCATAAAGCTAAAACTTCCTCGGCATGAATCCCCTTTTGACGTTCAGCTCCCGCTACGGCCGCCGCCGGGTGCCCACGGGCAGCCCATCCCAGTCGGGCGAGGAACCGAAGAAGCCGAAGGGGCCCCAGGGACCCCATCCTGCCACCCCCCTCAGCCCTCCCCAGTATCCCGGAGCAGCGGGGCGGGCCAGGTCCCTCCTCCTGCCCCTCCCCGCCGCCCTCCCCCGGGGTTTTATAAGGCCGCGGAGTTTCCGCGTCCTGTGACTGCAGTCAGGTGGTTGCGGGGTTTCCCTTCTCCCTCCCTCAGTCCCACTCCGTCTTCCCCCGCTCGCCTCCCCGCCCAGCGTGGCCCGGCCCAGCTGTGGGTCGGCTGGGGAAAGTTGGAGGAAAAGTTGCCAGCTGGGGAAGTTTAGAGGCGGGAGAGCGGCAGCCCGGCCTCCCCGCCGGGCCCCGCAGCGCTCCGCTCCGCGGGAGGGCCGAGGATGGCCGGCGGGGAACGAGCGGGCTCCGGCGTGCCGGAGTGCCGGGAGCATCTGTTCAAGGTGCTGGTGATCGGGGAGCTGGGCGTCGGTAAAACCAGTATTATCAAGCGGTACGTGCACCAGCTCTTCTCCCAGCACTACCGGGCCACCATCGGGGTGGATTTCGCGCTCAAAGTTATCAACTGGGACAGCAAGACCCTGGTGCGGCTGCAGCTCTGGGATATAGCAGGTAAGGGCCGGGCGTCTCTGCAGGGTGAGATCCGAGGAGGCAGAAACCCGTGAACCTGATTGCCTTGGGTCCTTGGGGCCCGGCCTCTGCGAAGGAGAGTATATTTTGACCCTGAAGTCCATCTCTTTGTTTTTCTTCTTCCCCGTTACCTGTAACCCCTCTTGTCTGTGTTTGAAGCATAAGTTGAGGGAGTTCTTGATGTAGGAGTGAAGTTTTTGACTTTTTATAGGCTCTGTGTGTGTGCTCCTGTTAGTTGATGTTGTGGGGCTCTTGACTTGGCCCAGGATTTTTACAGCAGGCTTCAAAAAGCTGCTGTGCTTGCTGGCTCCAGGGCTCCTAGAGGGTTCTTGCTCGTACTGTTGCTCCTGACTCATTTGCCTGGGAGCTTCTGGCTTTGGTTATGAGCATGGCTTAAATTCATTCATGGTTATGGCTCCATAACACTTCTAGAGAAAATAAATATTTTTTCCAAGCACGTTGTGTTTAGTAAGCACACTTTACAAGTTAAAGTTAACTCAAATAGCTGAAATTGTCCTCAAAAGAAGTATGCTCAAACTTTGTATGTTTGGAGTTGCTTACTTAATTTAGAAGTGACTTGTGTCCATGCGATGTGGAATAATGGAATGAGACCTGTGTTATGCTTAGTTCTACATTCAAATCATGGGTTTGTGTATCAGAAAGATACTTTGAGCATATGGAAGCAGAAAAGCCTTGTTTGCATAACCAAACTACATGTCACTCCTTTCCTTTATGTAATTCAAAGCTGATCTTTAACACCTCTGTCTTAAAGGCTCCAACTGTCTACCTATCATGGTTAACTTTGCTTCTGCTGCTGTTTTGCTATGGCCTTATAAGAAGTCTGTGTCATCAACTCCTTAATCATCTCAAGTTAGTGTTGCATTTCTTGTTCTGTGTGAAGCCCTAATATTAACCTGCACCTCTCTTCATTGCTCTTCACCATGTTAAGAATATCTTCTTGAATATGAAAATGTAGACTTCATTTCAAATGCTTATGTTTAAACTTATACTAGTGGAAGATACTAGGATAACACCTGGTAATTGCTGTTTCCATGAACTCTAAGCTTTATCAAGTGGAAGCTCAGAAAAGAGGAACTGTAGCATGTGGCTGCTCTAACCCTGTGACAGACCAGCTGTGCATCAGCTTCTGGTCTTTCTGCTCTAAAGGTTATCCTAAAACACTTAAAATGCTATTCCTCAAACTGAAGAGCCTGCTTCTTACTGCTTTATGCTGAAACACACCATAGATCTTGCCTGTAGGGTAAACTAAAATATTTTCTAATTGCTGTTCTGGAGAGAAAGTAAAATATTGTCAAGCTTTCTCTTCTGATGCATTCCTTTTACAGATCAGTTTTAATTTCCTTTAAATCAATTGGCAGTATCAGTGCAAGATGCTACAACACTCTGGGTGTATTTTAGCAAGTCTGGGCTTCCAAAGATTAAAGAGGTGAGACTATCAGGATCCTGGGGTTTGGCAGCCTACAACTTCTCAGCCCTTGGTGTCTGAGACTGGGGTAGCCTGTGTGCTTTGCCAAAGCAATGCTTCAACAAGCTGTGAAGAAGCTTATCTGTAACTTTTAATGCAGTTTGGACAGAACCAGTTTACATTATGGGAAGTCCTGTCAATATACTTGTGCCTTAATTTCAAGATGCAGAAGTATTCTTCACTCTTGATTGTTGCCCTTAGTGTATGTTGGACATTGTTTGGTGAAAACTGACTTAAGAGCTGCTGATAAATCCTGGAAGTATTTTTCCTGTTTTAGTGTGGTGTGTACTTTTCTGTGAAACTCCTGACTAGTTTTTCCATAGCAAAATTGAAAAAAGGAAAATACAACTATTTTGCAATTTGTACTCCTGACTCTTATGTCTAATCTGATAGTTCAGGCCATTCTGTTTCCAAGGGGGTGGGGGTCCTTCCCCAATTGAAAAACAAGACCAAAACCAGGAGTAATCTTAGTGATTTTTTTTTTTTTTTTTTTTTAATTTATTGGGCTAGGCTTAGCCTGTGTGAGAGTAACAGTTCAGGGCTCCTACAGAACTTGACATCTTGGTTAAGCATTATTCATGAAAATAAAAGGGGTTTTGGTATCCATAAGAGTTGTTTCATGGTCTTAAAACTGCTCACGTCTTTGACCTGAGAATGTGTTCTGCAACTGTTTATGTCCATACTCATGAATATTTCTAAATATCCGAAGATATTAATAGGTTTATATATAAATTATTACTTGGAGAACCAGGTTGAAGATGGCTTCAATATAATCGTAGCATATATTGCCTAAAGGGCATTATTAAAGTGTGTAACAAAGTATCTGAGCATGTGATAGTCATTCCCTTTTAACTCATCAGTCCAACTGTCTTCTGGCTCATGTAGATGATTTTGTCTGCTGGTGCATGCAGACAGACAGCTTTAGATCTCTTGAAGAGATCTAAATCTTATGGTAAGTAATGTTACATGTGACTTCCCTGCAAGCAATATGGTGCTGGCATTCTGAATTGATTGTGATTCATTAAAAAGGCTTCTGAATTAAAACCTAACCCTTAAGCATAGTAAGGCATGTTATTTTACACTGGATCAAAGCTTGTACTTAATAGTTCATAATAAAAAGCTTTCCTCAAAGAGGGTGCTTCAATCTGTGATTCTGTACCTAAATCAATGATAACTACATGGTTAGTTCTTCAGTCATCAGCTAAAGATTATGATGCAGATACTGTGCTGGCTAGAATAAAGCATGACAATGTTACACTGTCTATACTATTTTTCTAGTGAAAATAACCTTTCTGTTGTACGGTACAAAGTAATGCAAATGCCTGCAGCAGAATCGAAAGGGAAGGAGGTGTGAAACACTGAAAGAGGAAGAAGGATACTGTTGTGCCCAGATTTGTATATTCCAGAAATACTCAGGAGTCTTACTTTTTAGACACAGATTGTAGCTTCTTGAATACTGGATATGAAAAAGCTTGGGATTAAGAAAGATCAGTCACTGTCAAATTACCTTGGTTGCAGCATCAAGTATTCTGAAAGAAGCTGAACAGGTTACGTGCATGTTCATACAGGATCAAACCTTCTAAAACTTAGCTGCCCTTAGGCATTACTCTTGTTTTTTATCTTGACATGTGGAGTTCTGATAAATCTCTCTTTCTGGATAAGTTCTGAAAGTGTTAGAACCAGGTTAACCCCTTTCATCAAAGGACATAAATAAGTGGTGAAATAAAAAGGAGATAGGAATGAGTCATTGTGGTAAAGAGATACAAAACAAGGAAATCTTAATGATAGGGAAGTGCTTTTAAAGTCTATTTCGATACACTAGGGATTGCTACTTGACAAGCATGCTGGTTTAGAGTATACTGCACTGACCACAGCATAATTTAGGAGGTGCATGTGGCATATTGATGAAACTCAGTCAACTGTCATTGAAAGAACACTTTAAGGACTTTCTGTATCATAAAAACTTTTGATCTGATCTAATAAGAGCAGCAACTGAGTCGTGTTAGCTGCTGCATTGTGATCTTGTTGGCCATCACTGTCAATCACATCAGCCTGTATGAACATGTCAGTCTCTGAAGGGCAGGGGTGGAGAAAGTCACAGATGACCACTTGAGCTTGCCTTCTCCTGAAGCATGTCATTGATGAAAACTGGTAGACAAATTTAATTTTAAAGCTTTGACTGAGAGACTGTGCATTAACTTTAGTATAAGAGCACCCTTCTTCCAAGACTTAGAAATTGCAATTTTTTTTGGTAAAAGTGATTATTAAAACTGGAGCACTGCTTTAACTGCTTACAGTTAAATGTTTACATAGCATGGCTATGAAATTGGCCAAACAGAGGAGGAAGCATTGTGCTTCAGTGTTCTAAGCATGCTTTATACAAGCTCTTGGGAGTTGAATGGTAAGACCTGTAGCATGCAAATTTGTTGTTAAACTCTTGTCTGTCTTCTTGAGAAGATCTGAACTCTAACTTGTTAAAAGTATAGCAGTCCTGAAGAGAACAGTTGAGTCAGATGAAGGATTTTGCTCAAATACAAAGTTGAGGAAGAGCTGGAATATCCCATCTTTTCTATGAAGACAAATAAGTCTTGGATATGTGAGTTGATATTAAGCTTTTAACATTTTTAGGAACTTAACTTTCTATTATCTATAGGAAGCAAAGAGAAATTGTAAGTGTGTGCAGGAAACCATGGATGGGGGAAGAGGATTTCAACTGAAATGAGCACAGGCAAAGCAAGCCAATGAGGCTGAAATGCAAACTTTCTCACTTAGATATGCGAGTGTGATGCTGCACCTAATAAATCTTAACCTTTCTTGTTCCAGTGCAATATCTCCTCTGGAAAAGTAGAGTGCTTAATGGCTGTGCACCTGCTGTGGAACATAGCTCTGTACTGTTGCCTGTTTTGGTGGCTGAGTTTCAAAGGCATTCAGGCTTTTCTAGTATGTGAGATAGTATACTTCCATGTGAAAAACCTTACAGTTTCAAGCAGCTGTGTATTTTAGATTTTCTCAGTCTGCATTTTTGCTACTGATAGGCTGCCAAGTTGTTTCTATGTACCAGGTCATTTAGCTTGTTTCTTGCATTATAGATTTTTTTTAATAGGGTTTAAAGCAAGCCTTATGTGATGTTAGTGCATCTCTGAAAGTTTGTAGGGGGCAACCAGAAAACTTCCTCCATTTTCTATACATACATATATCTGTGCCATAGTGGCACATACTTAAATAACTTTTCAGACAAGTTCCTCCTAAGTATGTAAAGCCTGGAGACAGTCTTTAAAGGTAGTCAAGGTAGTCTCGTAACAACTTGCCCTTAACCACAATGCATTTTGAAGATCAGTATAGGGATTAAAATGACAACTCCTGCAAAGAAGCTATGAAGTAATTGCTTAGCTGTGTGCCTAGTACAAGTGAGCACAGGATGGAGGCTAGAGAATCCAGGCATTACCTGCCCCCAACTGTGTTTTTCCTCACTTTTATATCTGAGTGCAATTAGGAAGGAGGAATGAAAGATGTGCACATGAATAACTGCGTCAGACGGATGGAGAACTTGGAGTTTAGAGCTTTATTTCAGAAACTGGCAAGTGATCTGAGATTATCTTGCAGTTCATGTGGTGATGGAGGTTCCAGCTGCAGCTGCCTTCCTGGGAGCACTATCATTCTGGTAACAGCTGAGGCAGGTCAGAAAACTCCCAGTGAGGGATAGAGAATCTTATGTTAAATTCAGACTGATGACAAAGTTTTGAAAGACCTGTGTCTGATTTAGGAATGTTTCCTGCTCTTACACATCAAAGCATGAATCTCATGTAAGAAATTACTTAAGGATGAAGTTGGCCAGAAGTGTGCAAGACTAACAGATAAAGCTTGAGGAAAGTAGGCCTGCTCATGTTGAAAGGCTTTGAACACTGCAGTAGAGGCAAGAAAGAACTGAAGGTGTGTTGTATGTCTCCTTCTAGAAACCACCCTTCTGTGGGAAACCTTGTGTGGGTGTCCTTGTGCTCTTCTGGAACTGCTGAGTTAGGGTTGTGAGCTTTCAGTTGAGAATGACTTGCTGTACCTGGAACTCTATAGCTAAGTATCCAAATAAGCACTGAACACGTTAAACTGGTTTCTTTTTGGTGTGTCTCCAGACATCTCTGGTTGTCAGTATGCTGCCTTATTTTTAAATTCTTCTCTTTAAGTCATTTTTAATTAAATGCTAACAAGTAAGGTATGGTTATTGGTATTGCTGATGAAGCAATTTCCTTGTCTTATCAATGGTGTGCTGAATCATTCATATTGGTGGAGGCTCTTGTGCTGAGTACCATGTAGCAACCCAAGTACTGTATATGATAGACTTTTTAAAGCCTGTGTGCTGATGGAATTCCATGAGAATATGGGAAATGTTACTGTCTTGAAGCTGGTGATGTAAGGCAGTTTAGTATGGTAGTTTTGATTATGCAAGAATGGGCTGTTCAGTTAAGTTTTGGCTAAATGGTAAATTGAGACAGATACTCTCTGAGTATTTTGGAAGTAAGCTTAGAATTTCTCCATAGGCATTTCTAGATGTCCTAAAAGAAATGAGGTTAAAGATGTGATCTTAGAAGAACATCTGATCTGGTACACGCTTAAAGTTTGCTGTATTGATCTTGAAGGTACTCTTAGTTTCTATCAACAATGGGAACCACTTTGTTGGAGCTTCTAATAACTATGGAATAGATGGAGCTTCAGCCTTATTTTCAAATAGATAAGGTTCATATATAGCAGTTGCTCAGAAGCTTTGTCTACAAGATCACAATAAAAATACTTCTGTAGCACTCTAATACAAAGCATAAAGGGTGGATGGGTGTCCATCAAATGGGTGTGTGTGGGAGCTACCTAAGATATTTAAGTTCTTATGTGTAATACAGCAGACAGGAGGAAAAATAGTATATATCACACAACATAACTAAATTTTGAGTCAAATTATAATATAAACTAGAAGCCCATGCAGTAATCCATTAACTTGCATAGATCATAAGCTTTTTTGAGGTAACTGTTGGCTGAACTCTTGCCCTTCAGGTAATTCTGACTTGAGCAGTCAGAAAGTAAGCTGGTTTGATAAGCACATTACCCTTCAGAGACAAACTGGTGCAGGCAATATTACATATATACTTTTATCTGAATGTATGGAGTTTACATGGAAGTAAATTGACCTTTATCAACTCTACTTACATCAGTTTGGCAGAGTCTTGGTGTCTTTACCGTATTTGCATCTCCACTTTACCTCTTATCAGCTTGGTTTTCTTTATGTGCACTCAAGGACAGGGAGTGACTGAAGTGCATATGCACAAGTTTGGGATTGGAAGGGACCTCAAAAGATCATCTAGTCCAATCCCCCTGCTGGAGCAGGAACGCCTAGGTGAGGTCGCACAGGAATGTGTCCAGGCGGGCTTTGAATGTCTCCAGGGAAGGAGACTCCACAACCTCCCTGGGCAGCCTGTTCCAGTGCTCTGTCACCCTCACTGAGAAGAAGTTTTTTCTCAAATTTAAGTGGAACCTCTTGTGTTCCAGCTTGATCCCATTACTCCTTGTCCTGTCATTGGTTGTCACTGAGAAGAGCCTGACTCCATTCTCATGGCACTCACCCTTTATATATTTATAAACATTAATAAGGTCACCCCTCAGTCTCCTCCAAACTAAAGAGACCCAGCTCCCTCAGCCTTTCTTCATAAGGGAGGTGCTCCACTCCCTTAATCAATATGAATTGGCAAGTGGTGTGAGGTAGTTGTTCTAAACTGGTTACCTGTATTATGAAATGCAAGAAAGAAAATAATCTGCTCTGCCTGGTTCCACAAAGGGCTCCAACATGCTGTATAAGATAAGATTCTTCCCTTCAGTAGTGAGCAAGGCCACTGGGATTCAGTCTCACAGCTGTTGGAAATAACTTCCTTGAATTCCAGTGGTAACCATTGCCTTGCCTTTGTAAACTGTTCCCTCCAAATACTCACTTCAGAAGTTCTGAAGTGTGTGAAGTGCCATGTCAGAGGAAGTGATTTGCAGTGAGGGAATTTGTTTTCATATGAAAGCATAAGAATAACTCTTGTGATATTCTTGCAGGTACTAAAACTGGCATGACTACCAGCAAGCACTGACTACAAAGCACAACATAATTCTCAAGCTACTTGTGGCAGAATGCTAGATGTTCAAAGTTCTGCTCTGACTATGGAGACACAAAACAAGGGTAGATGGGGTGGTAGGATTACACTTTGAAAAATGATGGGATTTCAGGGGTTTATAGAGCTTGTATAGAAATAAATATCTTGACTCCGAATAGAGAAAGCACAGCAAACTTGCAATAGCATTGGCTTCTAGATTAGTAGCAAATGAAAAGCAGTTTTCCTTATTGTATGGATTTTAGCAGCTTTTCAAATAACAAATTAAAAAGCAACTTCTGAGTGTTGCTACAGGCAGTTTATGGAACTTATTCTTTAAATGCACCCAGACTAGAGTCCTGGGTAAAGTGGCAGCTATTTGATGCAAAATTTGAACCACACAATGTGCCATGACACATTGGCCATTTTAGAGATTAACATTTTTTCAGTCTCATGATAAAGTTGTTCTTGGGACAAACTGACTTTAGAATTGTTCTCCTGTGTGCTGTGCAATGCTGTGGTGCCATGCAGCATCATTGTTGAATGCATAGTACAGCTTTGGCTGTACGACAGTGCACCAAAGGAGATGAATTAGAGGGTGTCAGGCACAAAAATTGCTTAACTCTGACAGATGACTTGTTTAAGTGTAGTTAAAGCAATGTAGGAAATACTAGTTCATGCTGTTGCTGACACTAATTGGACTATGTCAACTTTTTTTGAATACTAATGCAAGGAAAGTTTTTCAATGTATGCTGCATTTGACAGCTAATTAGAAATCATTTAGCTTGGTTGAACTCTACTTCTTGGGGGATGGGAATCTAGTGCTTAGTCAGGCACTTCCTATCTTATTTTGCTGTTTATCACAGAGGCAAGCAAAACATGAAACTTTCTTATACAAACATGACAGTCTTAGTTCTACATAGGATACATTTGATGCTGGACAAAGCCAGTCGAATCCTAAGTGCATGGTATTGCCTCTAAACTTGTTAAAGTGAAGACAGTATGCTGTTAAAGTAAGTTTAGACAATCTTAAGTCATTAGCTTAGCCAAAGGCTACAGGCAGCAATGAAAAGTTTCAGTTTTGCTGTAATATTCCTCATGAGAGCTCTGCAATTGTTTGAGGAAGACTTCCTATCTTTGCAAAAGAGAATGGTGTGCCTTTTCAGTCTATTAGGATGATGGATGTGGTCAGTGTTCCTGATGGAAATCAGGTGTCTAACTTCTGAGCTTTTGCAGTTTCACTGGTACTGAACAGGACTGTCCTGCTTTAGAATAAAGTATAACTATAGCAAACAGTGAATGGAAAGACTACTCACTGATGTTGAAAATTCAGGTAACTAACAAACTTATGTGTAGAAACTGGCTTTGTTGTGCAATGAAACTTTAGAGCAAACTACTTCCTACCATTTCAGAATGAAATAGTGACTTCTAAGAACATGTGAAAACACTTTGTTATGGTCTAGACAAAGTACTGCTGCACCTGAACTGATGCTCTTCAGTGGCTCTAAAATGACTACAGAGTATCTTGTACAGACCATATATATAGATAGTATACTATGGATGTCAGGTCTTGTGACAGTTTTGCTCAACAGAACTGCTTCAACTGTACCCTACCACTGCTCAATGTTGACATAACCAGAGGACCAAAGGTTATTTCCTATGGTAAAGTGGGAGTCAGTTGAATAGGGATTAACTGGCTTGTTACTTTTTTTGCTAAAGACTGTTCTTCTGAAGGGGCTGGGAAGAGATCTATCCAGTGGTTGGTTGACTTTCCCACACTATGCTTAGTAAGAAGGGACAGTAGCAATTCACTTAATCATCCAAGACTGCTGCTGTCTGTTAGAAACTGTAAGAGCTGCAGTTGGTGAAACAGTTTCTAGTACTGTCTAACACAGGAAGAAACAATGTTCCTGTACTTCTTGCTTTTTAACCTCTGTGTTTTTCACCAGAACCACAAATAGCAAATATTACTTCCACTATGGTGGAGAATAAAAGACAGGCTAGATGTGCTTTTTTTAAACTCTTACAGGTTTCTAATATCTGCTAGAGCTGCTAGTATAGTCTAACACCTCTGGTTTAAACACTTGGCAACTTTACACTAATAGCTTAAGTGGGTGAGAATGAGGAGTGGAGAGACACCTGGCACTGACTGTCTTGGGGGTCTGTCTACTCTTGTTCTACAGCTGCTACCAATGTGAAAAAGCAGGTAGGCACACTTGAGCATGTCCTGTAATATTGATAGTGGTTTGGTTAACCTACTTCTTCCTAAATAACAGACTCAATCTAATTGGGTAAGACAGTTCTGGGACAAGCTGTGCTGGTTTGGCAAGAGGGGGGAATGCTGTCAGCAGTGGTAGCTTACCAGTGGCATATTCCTATATCTGTCTAAAAAGGAGCCTGAGTTGGTTCACACCTGACCCAAGTAGCACTACAGTGTATATCATGTGTCTGGAGAACTCGGAGATGCATGCTCAGGGCAATTCTGGATATTTGCTGTATTGTGCCAAACATCCAGCTGTAGGGCCAATGGGCATCCAAAGTGTAGTCTTCCTGCCTGTGGCTCCTAAAGGGCCTAGGAGTTTTGACAGGGACAGTGATTTTTACTCAGTGAAAGGATTGGGCTGCATGGCCAGCCATTTTGGATGGTGCTTTAGCTTAAATATATCACACTGAATGACAGGAACTTTAAGAGATTGAATTGTAAATAAGGAGCTGCCACTCAGATGCTCCTTGATGTTAGTATGTGAAAACCTGATCCTAGAAATTCAGGGAGTTAAAGAAAATCTTGTTGTAAAGCAGCACAACTGGAGCAGGGAAGAAAGTGCTCATTAGGTTAGGATTCCCAGGGCAAAAGCATGACTTGAGAAGAAGGGGTTTCACAGTTGAATTGTCTTTTTTTTCTGGTCTAAAAGCACAAATATCTCATGGTCCAGGAAGTTGTCTGAAACAAGTAACTTGTGGAGTTTTGCACTGAAGTCTAAATAGTGGCACTGCTTGCACACTGTGTGGCTAATAGGGTAGTTAATAGCAGGGACCTAAGTGTCATGGTGTTAGCAGTTAAGTTAGTCTGGTTGTCATTAATGACCCTTCTTGAATTTTGGTATGACTAATATTGACTATTAGTGGTCATGGTAAGTAGTTCATCTGAGAACCCTTCTCATGATGGAAGAGGAATATTCAAGTGTTCTGAGACTAAAACTGATTTATTATAATAATTCACTATAGCTTAAGAAGCATCCTGTGATGCATGAGTTCACTACAATATACAGTACTTGTTGTAGAAAAGCAGAATAACAAACACACTAGCAGGATGCCACTTCTATGTATTTTGAACTCTCTTAATTTGATTCACTAGGTCTCTCGATAATTTTCTTTACTACTGGCATATTGCTCGATAGCTTTTTGGTTTTGTTTTATAGATTAGACTCAACCTGTGTAGTATATTTCTTTTTTCTGTTGAACTTAAACTGCCTTTTAAACTAAACAAACACTGAGTTTCAGCATTCTGAAGGACAATGTTAGCAAGAGCTTCTTAGGTTTATTAATAAACTGAGGACTTTTGCTATTTATCAAACTCGACAACTCTATTTGGTTCAGGGAAAAACTGCAAAACTTCAACATGGTGGTCTTCTAATTAGCAGCAAACAGCATTGGAATAAAACTCTTCTGCCAGTTGTGCATTCACTATGCATCTGTAATATAAGAGTATTTGATGTGGAACTGTCAAACTTGTTAAAATCAAATTTTAAGCTCTGGACAACCATTAAGCTGATTAACCTGTCAAAGATGACTTGAACTATGACCAACAGGAGAAACTTTGTTCTGTCATTCTTTCAGTTGTCAGGCTTCTATAACTCTGGTTCATCTTTCTCTTCCTTGTTGATGCACTTTTTGAAGGATGTCAAAACTGCTGGTCTCATCTGAAAGAAGCTAGAGTTTGTCCAGTTGTCTATCAGTACTCCTGATGAGATGTTAAGGGTTTAAATGGACCAAACAACTCTGACTTCTGAGTTGTGCAGCTTCAGAATAGACTAAGCTTAGACTTTTTTTTTTTACAAAGTAGGGGAACTCATGCTTACTGTTAGTATTGACAGAATTTACCTGCACAGCAAAAAAGCATTAGTTGGGGAAGCTTCTTCATTGTACTCTCCTCAAGTAGGTTTCTGTTAGTTCATATAAACTACATATGAAGACTTCTATGTGTGTTAAGTAGTCTGGGAGATGGAACCTTGACTCAATATCATGTATATCCAGCAGTCATTTGTACATTTCACTTGCTTTTTTCTAGCTTCAGTTCCCATCATGTACGGCTGTTCAGGAGCAAAAAATAACGTATGTGTGTAGGGTAACTCCTGCTAAGTAAAAGCAAGAGCTACCACAATAAGTCACACTGCTTTGATAAACATGACTCTCTTGTTCATTCCTTGCACTGTGAAGGATTGCTGTAGAAACTCTTTAGAATGTACTTCAAGGCAAGTCTGGCAGTGTCTGAATCTTATCTTTGTTCTTACTTCACTGCGAAAGATAAAGCTTCTAATGTCAGACTCAGCTATAATTTTTTTCATATTGTCTTTAATTTATGGTTTACTCCTTTTACATTGTAAATGGGAAGCAATAATAGCTCCCAAGCTCTGATACAGTTTCAGAGTAAATTCCTGTGGTGCTGCTGTAGGGAACTGTATTAGTTCTTGATGCATGACATTATGCAAGTATTTCATTAATGTTGTTGCAATTACTGGAAAATATGGTGACAGTACGTGCTGAGTCATGTAGGTGTGAAAACTTTGTGGTTAGAGAATGGAGAACTTTGCATTGCATGCAGCCACTTTCATACCCCCAAACAAGACCTCTTGTCCCCATGTCTGCCCCATAGCTTAGCTCCTCATCTATACCTGAACCCCTGAAGCACGGAGAAAGGATAATGTCATGGTACCGTCAGATTTATGTCAAGGCACTAGAACTACCAGGATGATTATTCCTTTGTCCTTTTCCATATTATTGTAGTAAGCAAGTTATTTTCCTGTCTTCTTCCTTCTATGATTGTATACACTGGAGACTTTAAGTCTAGTTTTATCTGATCATTTTTAGCCCTTTTACCCTCTGGAGGTATGATCTACTTTTGGTATGGCTCAACACTATTATCACACATGATGAAATGACTACAGCAAAAATACTGCTGGACATAGGAAAGGGAGTGACAAATCCCTGGCTAAACTGAGCATGGCAAAAATTGAGTCAATTTAGTTTTAATAACCTAAATAAATAATGATGCTCACACTCCAAACTTTGGAGAAAGTGTGTTCTACACTTCGCTTCTTCTGCATGAGTGTTTTTGCAAGCACTAAAGCACTTGCAAACTCCTGTTAAATTTTCAAAAGGCTGTCTAGAATGCTCTGCATCCCTTACAAGAAGCTCAGCCTAAAACATATGCGTCTTCAGTAATAAGAGGATTGTACTGGAAGTCTATTCAGTTTATACTGAATTATCTTCCTGCCTTATGCAATATATTTTTTTACCACAATAAAACTCTTACCTCTTAGGCAGGCCATGTGTTATTGCTTCTTTCTTCTGTGGAATAAAAAGCATATACCCATCCTCGTTAGACCTCCAGACAGGATAGAAAAGCAGTAATAAGCTGGTGTACAGGTCAGTTTTATTGTTGGTGGATGTGAATTCTAGAGATGAAAGCAGCTCTGTAATAAAATCTTTTTGGCATTTAGGCTGCTTTAGAAAAGGGCAGCAATTGTACTGGAGTGTATTTGACCTATTAAAAGGCATTAATCTGTAATACTACAGTGGTGTTGAGCTTGTGTGTGTTTTTTAACAGCAAGGAGTATAAAATCTTCCAAATGTAAATCTTAAATCTAATAAGTAAAGGTAGAAGCTTTTATGCTGATATGCATGTCAGTTGTCTACTTTAACCCAAATGTAAATTACAGAAGAATATGTATTAAGGTTTTTTCAATTCTACAACTTCTACTATAAGGGCAAAGATTTCAGATTCTTTCAATAAAGCCAGACAGAAATAATACTAGAATGGTTGTTCTAGACAGCTGAAGTGCATGCTTTCGAAGTGACTGCTGTAGAGTACAAAGTAAAGTACAGTTCTGTGCAGACCTTGAGATTTTACAGTGTTTTGTGGGCCTGTCCTACAGTGTGAAGGGATATACTGCCTGAGCTGGACACAACACTCAGGCTTTTAGCTCAGTTGGAGGTGTTCCTGTGTAACATGAATTGGCTGGTGAGACTGACAGCTAAACAAATGAGGAAGCTGAGAAGGAGCTCTGCATAGCTTCTGTGGTGCCTTATGCAGTCACTGGCTTAATATACCTAATTTTGACCCTGTGCAGCTCTACTGAAAAAACAAAACAGAACCAAAAAAAAAAAAAAAAAAAAACCAAAACAAACAAAAAACAACAACAAAACAACACAACCTAAAGGTAAATATTTTTAGATGCAGTATACTTGATCTGCAGGAGTAGTAAAAGCCTTCTGGCCAAATGTTTTCCTGCTGGTATTTGATTAATGAAAATAGTGTGCACCTGGTACTACAATTTACAGTAAGGCTGTACCAAGCACACCTTTTAGACATAAGAATTCAGCCTGGAAAGGCCTAGGCAGACAATGTGAGTTACTTGTATACAAGTTCTGTGCACAATTAGGAGACTTGTGGTTGACTTGTGTCAGCCTCTTCCAGTGACATAGTCACTGAGGTACAGGTTAATGTCTGACTTGTTGGCCATAGACTACGTGGCATGCTGCTTTAGAACTTAAGTTTTGAATATGGAGGAAAGAGCTTTCCTCTTACAAGTTGCTTGTTCTCACACAGGGGTTAATGAACTGGTAGTGAAGAAACTAGTGTGTAATTTCCATTCCTCAGAATATGCTGGCTAGTGACACTGGTTTATGCAGTGTCATACTTTAAAGTTGAACAGACAGA
This sequence comes from Patagioenas fasciata, assembly GCF_037038585.1. Taxonomy (NCBI): domain Eukaryota; kingdom Metazoa; phylum Chordata; class Aves; order Columbiformes; family Columbidae; genus Patagioenas; species Patagioenas fasciata. Next base: position 56,743,112 of record NC_092522.1, read on the forward strand.
AAAGTCCACTTTATAGAGCTTTATAATTCTCTGGAACTTCAGTGTATTTGCTGCTGCTTTCCAGCAATTCTACTAGCTGCTTAGTTAACCTTTTCTGAAAATGTCTATTGGGAGTGAGCTAATCAGTACACTGAAGTACTGACATTAAAATGGGGCAACTGAGCTAGAAAAGCATGCTGCTGAACAGGATCCTGTGTTATTTCACCTAGTGAATTTCTGTCTCTTTCCAAGAAGATGATAGTACCCAGTTCTTGCAACTGTTCTTGCTTATCAAAGGCAGACTTGAATGTTTATAAGCAGAGGATAACTATGTTATGGGGGTTCTGCAGAACAAATCTTGTGAGTGGCTGAGGGAACTAAGGTTGTTTAGCCTGGAGAAAAGGAGGCTGAAGGGAGACCTTATTGCTATCTACAACTACCTGAAACAAGCTTGTAGCATGGAGGGTGTTGGTTTCTTCTCCCAAGTAACAACTGATAGGATGAGAGGAAGTGGCCTCAAGTTGCACCAGGGAAGGTTCTGATTGGATATTAGGAAAAAAATGTTCACAGAAAGGGTTATCAAGCATTGGAACAGGTGCCCAGGGAAGTGTTGGAATCACCATCCCTGAAAGTGTTCAAAAGGTGTATAGACGAGGTTCTTAGGGACATGGTTTAGTGCTGAAGTTATAATTGGATTTGATGATCTTGAGGGTGTCTTCCAACTGAAATGATTCTATGATTGTATCTTCCAATTGAAATTCTTACTTTATTTTAAAACTGCATATGCACTAAATGCTAGAACTGAAGGGATGTAAAACTGTAAAACTGAACAATAAAGTACAGGGGCTACTTTTCCCAATGAAGACTTCTGAACAAAGCAGAAAGCTACTTTAGTAGCTGAAACTTCCCAAGCAGCATGCTTGCATTTGATGCTGCTATGTCTACTCCAGTACAAACACAGCATCATGGTCTGACTTTCCAAACAGAAGAATAAATGAACTGCCACTAATTCTACATTTTGAGTACACTGACTACAGTAGTTGTACTTAATAAGAAAAAGGCTTTTGTTGACTATACTCACTGACCATTGGTTTTCCTCTTGATTTTTGTTTGTTTCATCTTGAATTTAAAAGAGGAAGTCAAAGATAACAGGTTTAGCTAGAACTGTTAAACTATCTCATTTTGGGCTTGTCCCTGAGGAGGAAAAAAAAAAAAAATCTGTAATACAGGTGACTTCTGAAGATGCTGTGATGACTTTTAGCCCTGGAGCTTGTAGAACTGTTTTCCAGGAAGCCCTTGTTGCTCACCCTCCAGAAAAGTCTAAGTATGCTTACGTCTCTAGCTGATGTGATGAGATTTAAATCTTACAGAAGCTTTTCTGAGGAAAGAATTTGTGTATAACTATGTTGGTAGTGGTTTTAGGCATGACTTCTCAAAGAGCACTACTCAAATAAGTTTAAAATAATCAAAGTGGTGGTTGGAATTGCAAACTGCTTTTAGCATCTGACTCGTATGATACATGGAATGGCTTTTACAATGATATAACATAGGATAGAAGAGAATGTTGTGTGAACTAGATGACTAGACGAATGTTAAATTTGTATGTATTAATCTGGTACAGAAGCCCATTTACACTGACTACAATTCATGTTTAAATAAGTGTACTTTCCTACTGTCCTCTCTTTCAGGCCAGGAGCGCTTTGGAAATATGACTAGAGTATACTACAAAGAGGCAGTTGGTGCTTTTGTGGTCTTTGATGTCACAAGAGGCTCCACTTTTGAGGCTGTTTCAAAATGGAAGCATGATTTGGACAGTAAAGTACTACTTCCTAATGGCAGCCCCATCCCTGCTGTTCTTCTTGCAAACAAGTGTGACCAAAAGAAAGATGGCAGCCAGAATCCCTCTCAAATGGACCAGTTCTGCAGAGAAGGTGGCTTTGTTGGATGGTTTGAAACTTCTGCTAAGGTGAGCATAAAGAGGAAACATTTTAACTGTAAGTATTGGCATAAGAGTGGATGAATATAGTCATGTGGGGAAGAAAATCCTCACGTATACAAAGTGACAGTCAAGTCTCCAGTGCTCAGCAAAAGCTTTTAGACTTGTAGCTTGATTTAGATTTTAACTGCATCTTAAATCAGAAAATTTGGTTAACTGAGTTCTATAAACTTTTTTCCTTGCACATGTCAGCTAAAGCTAAAACAAATAGCTACTTTGTTCAAACATAATTATGAGTAACTTAATCTATTATACAGTTTTAGTCTACAGACTTGGTCAATGCACAGATAAGCTTGTGGTAACTTAGTTGGAAGTTGAAAATCCTTGAAACTCAATTGATCCTTAAAATGAAAGATTCTTCCAGATGAAGACGATGTTTGACAGACCAAATTGCTGGTCTGGTTTATAACTCCTTTATATGGTAAGCTAAACCTCGAAGTCCCCCTTTTCCCTTGGCTTGCCTGCTTCCATTAATTGTTGCTGATGAACTGGCACAAAGTGATGTTTAGACAACTGTTAAAGAAAAGTCTGTAGGAATAATATGATAAGAAACAAAGTAACAAGCCTCTTCCTGATTACTTTAAAATAAGAAAGGTAAACAGTGACAGGAATTAGGTAAATTAGCTAATAATTTGTTTGCATTTGGAAAATAATTCCCAAACCCACCTGTCACTAGAAGCTCACATTTAAAGGCTCTTTATACTCAAAAAGAATACCAAGATTCTGCTTTGGTTTGTCTTCTCTGAAGCTTTACTGTCCATAACACTGGTACATCAACATGAGTTAAAAACCAAGTAACATTGGAAAAAAAACTAATGTAGAAATGTAGTAACAGCTTGCATTTTAGGTAGCATTTAAGACATGACAATGTAAATTCAGGTTCGTGGTGCAGAGAAGAGTCTAGGCAATATTAGTCCTAGTTCAGTTACGAATTAACTTGTTTAGGACTCTGAAGAGGTAGCTGAAATAGCTTAGCAAAAACTCAGGACAGCTTTCTTGTTTTCTAAGCATAAGAAATTGTTTATGGTTTTAGGTTCTGCCCACTTAAATATCCTGATAATCTGCTTTTGCCTTTCTGCTGGAACTGGTCATTGAATCTTCAGTCTAGTAAGCAGTAGTAGAGGTCCCACTCCCTGTGGGTTAGGTAAAATAGGCAAAAGAGCTGCAGAGAGTATAAATATTAATAGAAATACCTTGTTAATATCTGTATACCAAAATGAGGAGAATCCTTCTCTGAGCGGGGAAAAGTACCTATCTTCAAACTGCCAGAAACAGTTTGTGGCTGACAGCCACAGGCTTGTGAAGTGCAGTAGCAATGGGTCAAATGTTCTCATAATCTAACCTTGCTCATGCAGAATTTAGAGCTACAATTATGGAGCAGAAGAGTGTGCTGGGGTGGTATTTCCCTCAGAACCAAAGGCAAGTGATTCCAGATGTGGCAACCCTGTGACAAGCTAGCAGGTGGCCCAGCCAGCTGAAAGCTGTGGCCAAAGGCTCTTTGACATTGGCCAGCTTGGCCCCTTAGTAACTAAGATATGCTGATGAAATACAGCTCTAGGTATCCTACATGCACACCTGCTTTAGGGTATATGTTAAAGTACTTGTCAAAGCATGCACAAGAAAATGTAGTGTGCCTAGATGAGGCACTCTGATTTAGCTTGGGTTTTAAGGCTGACAAAACAGGTCCTTTTACATAAGTACATGTATCCAAACTGCAGCAAAAGAACAAAAGAAGCCCCAAAAGGTAGAATGCTAGTTTGGACAGTGTGATTGCCTGTTGTGCATTTCTGCATTAGGAAATACTTTAGCATTAGTGAGTCTTCTAAATGCAGGTGACATATAACCCCCAACTGCGTGCCTCATTAGAATTGAAGTAACCTATTTGTAACCTGGGCGAATAACTTTGTCTCAAACCTTTCTGGTAACTTTTTTGACAAACAAGTGTATGAGTGATAACCTGATGCGTCTAAGCTGTTTGTCATGCTGATGAGACTGTAGAAGAATTTTTGTATTTGGCCAGCTTGTAATAGGAATGTGTGACTATTTCAAAAAAATGACTGACTTCTTTACTTTCAACATTTTTAGGACAACATCAACATAGATGAAGCTGCCCGATTTTTGGTGGAAAACATCCTTGCCAACTATAAAACCTTTCCTAATGAAGAGAATGATGTGGGGAAACCAAAACTGGACCTTGACCCATTGAAAGCAGAAAGCAAATCACAATGCTGCTAATGTTCCCACTGTTCAGTAAATGTGATGAGATGAGCAGCAAGACTGTTCCTTAAATCAGATTGCTGCTATTGTGCTGCATTGTGACCATCCATATGGGCTGTCTGGTGTTATCAGTATAGGTGATTCTTGTGGGTGTTTACATATTCTTGTTTAGCATAAAACTGAGTATCTTGTGAGCTATCGCTCTACTTGCTTGAGTGGCTGCTTCTGAGTCTGATTAGTGTCTTCTTACTTGAGAACATAAGGTAGTGTTTACACTCTAAAAAGGAACAAAGATGACATTCAATGTCTAGGTTGCTTCTGGGACATATGCTACATTCCAAATAGGACTCACTTATCATGGTTTTAGCTGAATAGGCACTTGCACCTTTACAGTAAGCTTTTCCTTTGTCACCAGTGGTGTCCCGCTTGAGGTTGATGTCTTACCTACACACTTGTCCCTATTTATTATTTCTTACCGTGAGGGTCTGTCTCACTGCTAGTTCTCCTGGATCAAGACATTCCAGAAATCTTGAGGGGGCCAATGACAGATTGGAAGGTATCTTTCCTAGTGAGTTCACTAGGACTGAGTGAAGTAATGGCTTTTTACCACTGAGTAAGAGTGAGATGGGAAAATGATTGTACTTAACAGGCAAGAGGCAAGGTTGTAGAAATACTAATAAAAATGCATCTCCAGCCTTTGAATGCAGAATATTTTCAGCTAATACACATGACACCCATTAATTACTACAGTTGTGCTGCTGGCACATAGTCATAGCAACCTCACCCATATTCAAATCCAGATATAGACATGCAATAACTTTTTCATGCACTAACACTGAAAACTTTATCAAGAATGCAAGAAAATATCTTTCTGTGATAATTAACTTGCTGATTTTTCCTTCTGTCTTGAATTGGTTCTGCATATCATAAAGGAGGAGAGAGGTCTTGAAGGAAATAAGAAACCTCTAAGTTCTTCAATCTCAGAACAGTGCTGCACTCTTCTGACTACTTGGAGCTGGTGAACTGGCTTACCAGTTTGTAATTCTGTATACTGCAATGCCTATGGTTCCTTGTTATAACTCGTATGTATTTCTGGCAGCAAATGAAGATCAAAAGGATTAGAGATATTTCATGGTTCTTGAATACATTCTGGAACTCTAGCTCTGCTTGGCTGAAAGGCTTTGAAGCTCCTCTTTATTTTAAGGATTTCTTCTGTCCTGATACCTCATTGCTACTGACTTCAGAAGTCTTATGTTGTTCTGATGGTGTTGATGTTTACTTAAACATCAGCATGAAGTATGTGCCATATTGGATATACTTTAATCTGTATTGAGATTTCCTAGGCTTTTTTTTTTCTAAAGAGTAATGTACTTTTAAAGAGACAAATAAATATATTTGGGCATCTTATGTATGTTGTTTGTGTATGCTTTTGAGAACACGCATCTCCACATTCTGTGTCCCACCCTGTACACAAATGCTTTCATTGACATCTGAAAACAACTTCTAGCAGCTACTATGTTAAAGGCTTTTTAAAAATTGTCACAGTAGGTCTTGGCATAAGCTAAAACTGGGTTTAACTAGCTTAGGATAATAGGATAATTTAGATAGACTTCCTAAGAACCTTCTAAGCCAAGATGTTTCTCCAAGCAAGGTCATACTACATTGCTCAGGCTTTCATGTGGTCTGGTCTTAAAACTTCAACAATGGAGACTGTATGGCCCTGGGAAAGTTGTTTCAATGATTGACTGTACTCGTGGGAGTTTATAATATCTGAACTTCTCCAGCCTCAACTTATGTCCATGGTGTCTCATTGTCCAACCATCACCACTGTGAAGAATGTCCGTTAGTCTTATGCAGATATATTAGACTTAAAGCTTGTTTGATACTATGTGTTTTTTTGAAAGCCTGTAGCACTTCAGAAGGGAAGCTGCACCCCATCCATGTTCCTTGCTTGCTGGCTTGTTAGAGTTCTTAACCTTTCTAGCTAACCTGGGACTACCGTGATTTTCCAATTTAGTCACTTGCAGAACAACTTCATTTAGACTGTAAACTCACTTTTAATAAGCTGTTTAATCCCCAGTGTACTCCTTTTCCAACTTCAATCATAGCTGCACAAATCCAGTAACTAGCCAGCGCAACATGTGCGTAGCCGTTGTATTTGCTTTTTGACTAGATTAAAACATGATAAATCTTGATGACCAAACAAAATGCATTTTCATGTTCACTGTGCTTCAGCTGTAACTTTACTGAGCCTATGTCTTGTAGCATGAAGTTTGTCACTAATGGGCAGAAAAGATGAACTCTTGAGTATGTCTAGTATGGCATAGCTTGGTCCATATTCAGTTGCTGGTTCCTGCTGTACTGAGAAGACTGCCAGTGGAGGTAGACATTTTTCCAAGCAGTGGTTGTACTTTTCTTGTTTTTACTTTTCAGATTCAACAGCAGAATGAAAACCAAAGTCTGAAGCTTTGGAACTCTACCTGAATGCATGACTCTCATCTGGGTCCTGTTGGTGACAATTTATCTTCATAGGATTACATTTCAAGAATGTTTAAATTTCTGCTTTAGGAGCTATTGCTGCTGTTTCAGAACTTACCTTATTTTGCATGTAGCTTGTGTTCTTCCAAAGCTGTACATGAATGTGGAATAGCCATGACTCAAACTGTGGTGGAGTATACTAGTGTTGATACAGGTTATCACTAACAGGAGAATTTGAGATGGTGAGGTTCAGAAACTATCATTTATAAAACTAAACCTGAGGGTTTAAAGTGACTGTGCAGACTCTATTACAGACCAGACTCTGGTTTTCATACTACTAGACTTAAGAAATACCAGTTTGACTTGTACATATGTGATGGAGGTTTGTTTTGTCTTGTTTTCCTTCACCTTTCTGGGGTAAAAGAATTGAGCTTCAAAAGATGGCCAGTCTTCCTTCATTCTGCAAACTGCATTTTCACTCCTGGTCCTTGGAGGGAGCATTACTATGTTTGAGAATGGTAGAGCAGTTCAGGAAATCTGATCCAGCCAGAAGGTGAAAACTATAAAAAAAAGTTGGTGTTCTAGCCTGAGGAAGTGAATGGGAGCATCTTCCTCACAGAAGAGGATGAGACTGTAGTTTCTGGAGAAGTTTTTAGGTCAATTAAACTAGTCATGAAGCCTTGTCCTAATTAACCCAAGAACTTTGATTTGGAAAGATATGTGGAAGTTTAGACAGAACCAATTTAACTTCAGGCTAATAAATGAGCAAAGAGTGTCAAACATCATTTGTTTTACTTGTACAGGATACATAGTAAAATGATGATTCATCTCAATCATATGAACATAGGTCCCATGCTATTTTATTTCATTATCTCTTGCAATCTGGAATATATCCATCTTAAATGAGCAAGTACCTGACTTCTGAGTCCCTCTATTTAAGGAACAGTTTTGAGATTAAAAAATTAAAGTTCTGAATCACTGCCTCAGTAAAATGTCTCTCCTGGCATGTTTCCATCAACTAATTTCCTAATGGCTGGAGATGGCATGTAGTCCTCCTGGATTGTAGCTGTGCAGTGTGTCTTTGCAGCTAATGCAAAGTCAGCCTATTCATTTAAAAAGCTTAATGAGGCATTGCTGACAAAACTAGGAAGGAGTTAAAGCAATTAGTGATCTTTTAGCATGGGATTTTCTAAGTGTATCTTAACTGCAGTAGCAGAAAAACATGAGCTATTCCAAGCTCCAGGATTTTGTTTGTTTAATCTTTATGTCAGACCTATTGAGTTGTAATAGCATTCAGTTTCCTTAAACTGAACAAATCCTTTTTTATCTGTAGTGATTAATCACTGGGGAGTAGTTTGAGTTATTCTTACAGACTTGGTGCCTGAGTAACTATTTGATATATGGTAATAAAAGGAAATAGTTATAAAGGAAATATGTGCAGTAGAACTATGCTATTGAATGGTGAAACATTTTGCTCTTAAACTGTTGCTGTCTTACTTTTCTTAGTCTTAACATCTTGCTAGTGACCTTGGTTCCAAAATAGAACTTGCTACCTGTTTTCTCCCTTTACAGAACACTGCATTTGGTGCAGGGACACAGTTCTCTAAGTGTATGTATGCCTTCATCCTTCATATAATGAGTAACTGAAGAATTGAAGAAATGGGGGTAGTGATAACTTTCAGGAGCAAAAATATATTAGCGAAATGCCAGTGAGAAGTTATTCTGAATTGAAATACATAATTTACTTGGCAGTATGCAAAAGGTTACTTCAGACAGAGTTCTTTGTCCTGTGGTAGAATAGTATTGAAAATAAGGAACATAGTAGATACAGATCTGACTATGTAGCAAAGTTTATTTGAAATAAATTGTACATGACCATTGTAAAGATGTGTTTGTAAGCTCAATTCTGTTTCAATTTGTGTCTAAACAGGAAAAAAATTCTTGGTGGATTTTTAAACATAGGATTATGGGCTCCTTTATCACCACCTAAAATAGTGTTCATTCAGTGAAAATTTCTAGCTTAGACATCCTATGTTGTTTACATACTCAAGAAATTCTTTGAGATGGTTATCATTTCAATTGGTGTACATACAAAATGCTTCCTACCCAATTACCTTATGAAAAACTTCCTTTTTTAGGTAGAGATGGTGTTTCAGATAGCTTTGGCTTGGGAAGTGTACAAGCAGAGGACCAGCATCTCAACAGTGGTTCCTTCATCGTTTTGCAAAGATAATAAGAGATGAGTATAGTGAATTGCACCTTTTTATCACTGGGTAAATCATAATTTGGCCTGAACTCTAAATGAAGTTAAAACATGCAGGATTTCTGGCCTTATTGCCCTCAATTTGTAACTGAGAGTAAAAATATTTGCTACATGTCATGTGGCATTTTAAAGTTATCTTTTACAGGTTCTAGAAATGAAACAGTGTTCAGTCTTTTAATAAAACATACAGCCTTCAGTTTTGCCCCCCCCCCCTTTTTTTTTAAACTCAGGAACTTTAAAACCGTTTATTATCATGAGCCTTCTGAAAGACTAAGTTATGCTAATAATTATCAGGTCTTGGCTCCCTAAAGGTTAAAGGTAGCATGGACTTTCAGCTAATTCTGTTTCTAAACTGTTCGGCCCTTCCTGGTATATATCAAAATAGGACATAGTATTCATCCAGAATAATGGACTTTCAACACCTCATATTCAGATGGGTTTGGTTCTTAATTTTCGTATTTCAGAAGTGTCTTGTAGACTGTCATATTGAAGGTTACTCTCTAGTACAGTAATTGGGCTGCATTAACCACTTCCATTGTTCATATTATGTCAAGGCATATTTGAGTGGATTTTAACTGACACTGCTGTCCCAGCATTGATGCAGCAAAATGTCTGCCCCAGCAAGACACATTGTCCTGTCTTTAAGTTACTGTGCCTCAAACATGTTTTTGCATTTTTTCAAGTGTAACTTTTTCCTTTTAGCCTGTATACACAACTGGAACTACACTTAAAACTGCACTGAAGTTGTTCATGATTAAGCAGGATTTGCTGTGACCTGCAGCATACCTCAACTTAAAAAGACCTTTTCAGTCTCCTGCAAGAAAGTTGCATCCTTAATTGTAAATAACAAAACACTGTAGTACAATGCTGTACTAAGGTATTTAACAGTCTCTACGGCTCAGTTGTTAACTCTGCATTGGTTATGTATTCTCATTTTAAAAACAAAAATATCGTTCCTTCCCTCAGGCTACTATCAAAATTCATTGTATCTTTTAGTCAAACATTTTGAAATTTAAGTGATACTACATTCTCTGTCAGGATCCCCACTTCTTAACAATTCTGGTAGCTAGAGTACCACAGATGCCTTCACAGTTGCCCTTAATTCCACACTTCAGATAGGGGTTTTCACACAGTATCAAAACTGGGAAGGTTTTCCTTTTTGCACAGATAATCCTGTTATGAATCATCAGTTTATGAAAGAAAGGCAATGGCACTGCTCTGAGTTACTTTAGTATTCTTCTGCTGCCTACACTCTCCTCCCTCCGTATTGAAGTGGACAGAGTTGTGGTGGGACCCAGTTCACAAAAACACCCTGGCTTAAAGCTAAATATGTGCCCATGTGATGCAGTGGTCCTGTGGAATATATTTTACTTAGTATTTTGGGGCTACGTGCTCTAGCAAAAAAAAGAGCTGAACAAAAAGGGAAAGTAGCAGCACATCAGAATCTTTTCTAGCACCATGTCAAATGCAAGGGAGGCTAGAATCCTAGAAAAGGCATATCTCTGGCAAGATTAGATGAGACACATTGCCATAAGGTATTTTTGAAATGGCAGTGGGCAGAAGGTCCTGTGCTTAGAAGACTGTTTTCTGTTATACAGCTGGTTGCAATTTTCTTCCCCTGCCTTCTCTTACTCTACTGGTTTACCCAAGACATTAATATAATAATTTTCCCTCTTTGCTCCCTAGCCTCAGGCTGACTTAAGAGTTAACAGAATACAGCTGCTTGTGAATAGTTTCAGTCTGTCTGTTCATGGGTGGTTTTGCTCAAGTTCAGTTCCTTGTCCCGTACGTCACCTCAGCAGACCACTGTTCCTAACTCTGTGCAGGGGCTACTTTTCCCAAGCTTTGTCACACACTGCAGGGCCTTTAGTTTCCCCATCAAATATTTCTATATATTAAAATTCACCCCCTACCATATTTCCAAGCCTTCTTAAGGTGACAGCTTTTTCCTGCATTTTTCTGAAATACATGTGCCTTTTGTAAAATCAGAATAAAGTCTGAACTCTAAGAGCCCAAGAAGAGCTTTTATAGTGTTCCTGTTCATGTTTTTTCTGTTCTCTCCAGCTGGTATTTGTACCTACAAAAATGTACAAAATATTTAGGACTTTAAAGGAAGTTTTCCTGTAAGTGACTTGGTGTATGCTATAGTGGTTGATGATGTCGTGGTTTAAGGAGGGGAAAAAAAAAATAAATCCATTATTTTGAATGGTGTCTTAGAATGGTGACCAGAAATCCATCCATTGCTAACCAGTACCTGTTATCTTAGTATCTATTTAGCTACATCCTAATTGATTTCTAGCATACAACTGCACTGTTCTTCTTGTTTTATTGTCTTGTATAGTTATTTCACATTTTTTAACTGTAAGGTTGCCTCTACCCTAACAATTTTCCCCTCAGGGAGCATCTGTCAAATATACTTCATGGCTTGAGACGTGAGGCTAGTGAAACAGATGATTTGACCTTACAGATTCTCTGCCAGTTAGAAAACTAGCTTTTAAAAAATTCAGATTAACATCTCTTTCCAAACAAGCTGCCCTTGTAATTGCTCTTAGGTTATGGAATTCTAAATTAAGTTATTGAATAAATAAAAAGATGTAACTTCTCTGATGCAAAACTTGAGATTTTTTTTTTTTTCTTCACAAAGCACCTACATATGTACTTTTAATACCAGCCCTCTTTGCAAACAAATACATTGTAGAATTTTATCATAAAAGCTGCATTTTGAACTTTATAAGTAGCAGCTATCATTAAAAAGCAAAGAATGAAGGGCTCTGTAGCTTACATACATTCTCTTTGGATTTCTGTCCTTCCTTCATCACCACCCAAAAATGTTTAAAGAGAAATGCACTCAAATTTCAGTTACTTATTGTTATCTTTCACATAATTGTATTACAATAATTACATTTGCTGGAATGCTGTAAATCTCACTGATCATCTAGGATGGGATTAGGAAGGAAGTTTTCCTACTAGGAAAACTTACACCAGTGCCTTTTGCCACTATATTTCATGGATACTTTTCCATAGTGGTTTCTCCACCCAGTGAGCAGAGGAAAGGAAAAAGGATTCAGAGGAATAGGCTGAAATCAACTCAGTGATTTTTATCCATGTTCTGAGTCACAAACTCAGTCCTGTAAGTTCCAGCCTCAGTCTGTAAGCATACATCACCCTCCAGTATGATTTGGAAATTAACAGCCTTGCACTGGTACCAAAGCGGTAGCCAGATGTTTGAACTCACCTCTGTCTCTGTTATTATTTGTCTGTATGCCCTGATCAATATTTGACAGCATAATTTCAGACTGAGCAGTTGGTATCTCTTTGGAAAAAGAAATAAACAAACCTCAAGTATTTACATGGTTCTCAAGTGAGAATGTCCCAAGGTACCTTATTTAAAATGAATGCTGTTGGACATAATGCTGAAGGAAATTCAAAGATGTGGAAGAATTTTCCACTTTGATACTTAAAAGTATGTATCTGGCCTTCTGTCATCTTGATATAAATCAAGATCTGACATTTGTCCAAAAGAAACCTCTAGATGTAGCAACATCTGCATATTTTTCCCTGTATCTTTTGATCTACTCATGTCCTCTCCAACTCCACAAATAAATTTTCATTGTGTTTTTTATAGTTCAAAAGGACTTAGCTCGAATAAGTGAACAAGTGTGTTCTGTTTTATCATGGAGTCTTCGTCATGCACTACAGATTGGGAATTAGCAAATAGATTAAGAGTTAGAAGTAGGCATTGTGGGCAATAATGTAATATCTGGAATGTATCTGAAAAAAATCTGCTTAGCTTCGCTGAAGTCAACTATCCACTGATTTCAAAAGTACAATAGCTGATGAATGTTAGTTTTACCTGACCTTGGTGGACTTCCATTGACTTTGGTAATCATAGGCTTCATATCAGGAACTAATTACTTGCATCATTTTGAAATTAAGAAAGAAAATAAATACTTGCACATTCCAGCTCTAAAATCTCTCCAGGTCCCCAGGACTAATTTTTTTTTTTTTTCTTCTGCTTTCCAGGGTGGTTTGCCATGTACTGGTGTAAAAAGGGGCAAAAAAATGCTACCATTTCAAATCGGTACTTTCTGCTCTTGTTCCTTACTTGTTCAAGATACACTTAGTCATGCTTATAACTAAAATGCACTTTGTTCTATGTCTCTAGCTTTTTTCGAATTACTGTATTTAGAAAGATCTCCGAAGCCGCTGGGTAAGTTCAGAAAGCGGTATGTCGTCAACTTCCAAGCTAAGCTTCATTCCGCAAGGGCACTTCGTATCAGGTTTTTGGTTCCTTGAACATGAAGACGGCGGCGAGGACCGTGTCCGTGCTTGCCCCGGCCGCCGCCCCAGGTGGACACGGTGCGCGGGCGGGAGCTGCGCGGGGCGCCCCCTCACCGCACAACCGCTGCCCTGAGGCGGCTGCGCCGGCCCCTCCTGCCGCGGCGGGTACCGCCTGACGGGGCCTCTCCTGTCGGCTCTTCCTCCCGGGGGGGACGGGGACAGGGACAATGCCGGGGCGGGACTGGGCGAAGAGCCCCTGGGCCGCCGGGCGGCGCTGGACCCGCAACCTTCGGCGGGACAGGTCGCCAGGCAACGTGACGGACGCGTCGGGATCCGCGGCCATGTCTACCAAGGGGAGCAAGAAGAAGGAGCTCGGCAGCCGTGCCAGCTCAGTCCTGCTGGGCGTCTCGGCCAAAGAGTAAGAGCCCCGGGAGGGAAGAAGGGAAGGTGCGGGATAAAGGTTGTGTCCCGCCGACCGGCCACGGGGTGCCAGGCGGGCGCGCCGGGAGAGGTACTGGGGTGCCCGGCCAGGGCTGCTGCTGCCGCTCCCGGGGAGGGGGCTCGGCCGCCCCCGCGGGGGTCTGGAAGCTTTCCCCGGGGCTTCTCGGCTGCGCGCCTGCTTCCTCAGACCCGGGCGGCTGTTTAGGGCTGCGCTGCCCGCGGCGGGGCGGGGAGGGGCTGGGCTGGGCTGGGCTGGGCTGGGCTGGGCTGGGCTGGGCTGCCCGCGGCGGCGGTGCCGCGGTCTTGTCGCCATGGTCACAGGCTGGACACAGTCAGAGGAGGTGCTTGTTCGCAGTCCTGTGCGTGCAAATAACTTAGGCAAAGAAAGTTTGTATGCTCAAGTGGATACTTAATTAAGAGTGGTTTCAATAGACAAGGTGAGGTTTGGTTGTTGTTGGTTTGCTTTTGTTTGTTTAAACTGGAGGGCGGGCTCAGTGTGAAACTAGTACTATCTTTCTCCTATGGCATTTCTTATGCACCCGTTCGGTAGTGTCATCCTGCCGAAGCGATGTTGTGTGTGTCGTGTCCCATAGCTGATCTGTCAGAGTGCTTCAGACCTGGAGGAGAGCAGGAGGAACGAGAAGATTGTGGCACATGTGTTACACGGGTGGGTGGCTTTGCCACCTGGCTGTTTCTGTATGTGAGGGACATACACGCTGGCCCCAGCGCACAGTACAAAGCACTCTACTTACGGTCAGGAGCAGACAAGTGTTCACTGAAATGTTGTTTGAGTTTAAAAGAAGCTTGAAGCTGTTAATCAGGACAATACATAGCCTCAATTTTCATCAGGTAGAAGAGCTAAGCTTGCTGAAGTTTTCAGGGCAAAATTGTTGATGACTCTTACAGCACATGAATTTTGTTTACAGAAGGGAAAAACAATTTCCAATGATTGGAATGTTTACTTTATGTTAGAATGAATCTGAGGAGATCAAGTTTATTAAAAAGTCGTTCTTCCTATTCATTTCTTAAATATTTCTGTGTAAGTAGTGTCTCCTGAGATAGTTTTAAGTAATTCACTATTTGCTAAGTATTTATTGTGAGCTTGTACATTTCTGTGAAAATGTAGTTTCTTCCTGCAAAGACAAATAAATAAATAGAAAACATTGACTTTCTTTCACCGGTACTATTCCAACCTGCAAGTTCTATTTCAGTGTTTTGAGCAGCTTTCTCATCCTGAAGTATGTAAACCTGCATGCATGGCACTTCCAAGATTTTGATTAAAAAGGTGTATGTGCTCATGCCCTTTTCTTTTTCTTCCTGCCATAAATAAAGATTTCAGTTTTATCACTTCTCTCTTGAAATACATCTTCAAATGCCCCTTTGTTCTTATTTCATATACAGTTACCCAGCCTTTCTATGAAGTATTTTCTTTTTTTCACATTTTCATCCTTCTGTTTCCTATTTTGCCTCTTGATTCCCATTTTGAAAACTTTTGTGTAGTTGCGGACAGCCAATATCGCTAAATCCCTCCCTTCTCACTGTATCTACTTGCTTAGTAACTCATTCTTGTTTTGGCCACAACCATGCAGCCCTACATATTTACTGCTTCAAGCAGTTTATCAAAATTTTTCAGATGATATCTAAAATATCAAGGAACACTTTTTTTTTTCCTTTTTTTTAGCACTGTTAAAGAAAAAGAAGAATTTTCTTACTTTCAAGTGTATGTGAAATTGAATGGGCTATCATCCAAAAGGTTTTGTCTAGTGTTCCAGGTTTCGGCCACTAATAGACGTTCTTACAGTGCAATAATTTTTCAGCTGTTCCGTTAAATTAAGATATAACTTGTTTTCTAGAGTCTAAAAATATTTACTTTTTATATAGCGAAATTGTTAATTCTGTCCTTATACATAATAAGTTGTAAAATAATAATTCTTATGAAATTAATTATTTATATGAGATCATCTAGAATGGTATCTTTTGCTTTAGTACATTGTTACTTTAGACTTTATTAAATGAGACCATGATGGATAAATCTGATTAGTCAATCATTTTGCCAGTGTCAAATTGAAATGAGAATATTTAGTTAGAAATTATTTGAATGATATTAAATTCTACTGAAACACCTCTGAAATGCAATCTAGGGGATACATTCACATTATATTTGAAATCCCATGTTGCACCTAAAGGACAGGAGACATAGTTTATCTGTAACTCTGCAATTATCAACTAATTGCAATGGAACTAATGCCTAGCATATGCCAATGTTAATTCAACGTTAGATAAGAATCGGAGCACAGGAATATTTACTCACTTCACTAAGACTACTTTATATAAACTATCTTACATAAAGCTTGAACATGTCCTAGTGGTGACTTAGGGACTTACGCTGCTAGACTATGAAAGAAACTGTTACAATAGCCTGATTGTAATGCAGAACCTTCATAACGGAATATATAGGTTGGTTTTTTTTGTTTTTTTTTTTTTTTTTTAATTAAGCCTGTAACTTCTTTTTAAACTGTAGCATGTCTTTTGGGTTTATCTGCTTTGCCATTGTGACATAGAGTGCCCTTGTTGGAAACAGGAGGAAGTCTCAGCACTATCTAGATGTTTCAGTGTATGTGCTGTATACATTTCCAAATGAAATCTTATTGTCCTGAATGATATCCAGGCATATGAAGAGACTAAGTGACCTTTTTTAAAAAAAAAATCTTATTGGATAGAACAGCTTCTAGTTTATCGAACTACCTCTGCTTGTATTTGTATCAATTATTGCTTTTATATATATATATATATACATTACCAGAAATATTGGTAATGTAAAAGAAGAAACCAGAAAATCTGTGACACAAAAACTCAAAAGTTACAGCAACTCAGATGCCGATTTCCTGGCTAACCTACCATTGCTCACTTTTTATCATTCTGAAATATTACTGAGGCCTTTTGGATGGATTGATGAAAAAATGTTGGTTTAGGTCAATGTATGTCTTATCAAGTTCAGCAACTGACCTGATAAACCTTCTTATTTAAGCTGTCAGGAAGGATTTTACTTTACCATATGTTGAGTTGTAGGTAATGAATTTAAGTCACAGAAAGCTAATTCTAAACCTTTGTGTAAATAAATTTTTGTTTTGAAACAAAAATTTTACAGAAAAAGTAGCCCAACTTTCTCGTGGAACAGTAGAGAATGGTGCTATAAAATATTTGAAAATTTGAATTCAGCACTTACTACACTTTCAGTCATATTGTTTTGCTCTGTAAGGTGGAAATGCATTCTGTGTTGATTAAAGGTTCTATTCTGCTACTGTGTTTAGTCTTAGTAAGATCTTTATCCTGCTGAAAACTAACACAGATCTTAGTACTCTCTACTAAAGATCTGGGTGAAAATCTGGATTTGCTGAAATCAGTGAAAATTGTTGATAGTAGGGAACTGAACACAGTTGGGGCTAGAAGCTTATACTTGAGAACACTTTCGACACTTTGAATAGACTTCGTTCTTGCTTGCCCTTATTGCCTAGATGGATTAGAATTTGTATCCCAAACCCAATATCAAAAAGACTTTTTAGTACTCTTAGTCCCTCTGAAATGTTGCAGCATATTTCTTTTCTTTAGTCATGCTATATGTCAGTGGTCTCCAAGTTTTTTTGATCATGCAACCCTATAGCTAAAAGATTTTTGAGCACACCCTCCAATATATGTATATTTATTCACAAATAAATTATATACATGCACCACTGAAGCTCTAATATTTTCTTCCTTGTGTGCACACCCTACTTTGGGGACCACTTCTATAAGCCACAGAATTTCTATGGAGAGAAAAAGCAACTAGGCAGTTTCAAGTTTTGAACTACAGTCTACTAAAGTCTACAGAAAGCTTTTATTTTGATCAGGCTTATGGTGAAAATGTAGAACTACAGGCAGTGATTTATGCAAAATGGAGGCTATGTTTCGTTTTCTCAATTTCCAACATTGCTTCTAGAGTGCTTTCACCTTTGTGATAGGATTTGTGATGTCAGAATGGCTGGAATGTAATTGATAGCAGAGAGATTGATGTGTTATCTCTCTATTTGGAAAGGGAAAGATTCTGTCTAATAAGCAATATCTGTATTACAGTAAAGATATTCTGTGTATGCAGGTCCATGAGAAAAAGATGCAAATCTCATTCATTTACTATAAAATACAATTCTAGCCACAAATGTAGAGAATGTTCAACTTTGTGATTTAAGGCTAGGTCTGTATCATTGTTGTCAAGAAAAATCAGTAGAGTACCAAGCTGATTTCTCAGGAGTCTACTCTGGAACAAAATTATTAATACTGCTGCTCTTACTGTTTATAATTGTTGAGAAAAATTGCTCATTTTGGTTGGCAATCCCTGTGTTGGAGAGATTGTTCTATGTTTTCTCATACAATGTTTTTCTCCTAATAGTAGGCAAGTGTTAGTAGTGATCATAAATGTTTTATCAAAGGCAGTTTAGTAAGCCTCTTTTTTTTTAAGTGAAGACTAGAAGTAAATCTTACATGTGCACTCTAAGATTGGAGCTGTGTTCCTTGGAGTTGTGACAATTACTTATTAGATATTTCCTATTTACGTTCATTCTGTTATCCAGCTTGTTCAGTATGTTTGAGACAGAGACAGCTTGCAGTGTACGAATTTTGCATGTCTACAAGAACTTAAGCAGTGTTACTATCCCTGTATCAGAAAGAGGAGTGGATGTTTCCAAGCTGCCTGAGAAAACACTGTCTTGTCAGTTTAGTATTCTGTGGTGATTGCAGTGTAGGCTTTCCCTGAGGATCTCTGCTTTATTTTTGGACACGACTTTTAGTTGCAGGGATAAAAATGTCAAAAATATTTTGTATTTTCTCTAATAATGTCTTCCTGATAGTAAACGTTACTTGCTTTTATATGTCTGCAATGATTGGAATACTGAATAGAAATATCAGTAGTATAAAATAGAAAAAAAAAGGCTAATCGTTTTTAGATTTTTTTTTTTAATCCTGAGAGCTGTCGATTCTTGCCAAAAATAATTACAGTGTTATATTTTTCAAATCTTGTGGATGACATTAGTGCAGAAACCATCTGAGACCAATGTGTACAAACAGCTGAAAAATATATTTTGATGACCTTAAAATTACTTTGCTTGATTTCTAGTGAGATTTGGCTTCTTCTTCCCCATAAGTGCATACAACAGTCAGCGCAGGACATCTGTACTGTGGAAAATCAATGAGGATTATTGGTGGATATATCGCAGTGCTGGAGTGGGACCTCCGAAGCATACGGAGAAGGCAGGAAAATTCCTTTGGACTCACTAAGCCAGACTTTGCATGGGTCTCAGCAGGATTCTCCATTGGGTCTTTCTTCATTACAGCTTTCTAATTAGATATCAATTCCCTTCTGGAGCTAGGCAGTTGCTAGAGATGACAGGTTGAGGAGCTCAAAAGAACTGCTGTCGTTATAGCTTTCCTTAATTGCACCATTAGAGGCTACTGAGAATCTGATCTCTCCCGGGTTTCAACAGCTACGGTGAATAGGAATTGATGTCTGTGTTGGCACTGAAAGAGATTCTGGCTAGTATAAGAATGAATAATGAATAAAATGCTTTTTAAATGAATTTGGTGAAATTCTGTGCCATCAGGCCAAATCTTCTCAATTAAACTTGAGTCATCAGCATCTGTCAGCCCAAAGAGAAATCTGAATTAGGGTTTGCGTTATTAGGGACAAAAGTGAGGAGTTAATGGTCAATGCCAAGAGGGGCAAGTGATTTAGATATAACTGTGACAGAGGCAGAGGTCACTGATGTAAAGCAGAAGGTCAGAGTGGTGTTGGAGTTCTTATTACGGACAGCAGTAACCAAGAACAATATTTACTGCTGATGGGCCCTTAAGGACCTGCAGAGGCAGGCTGAAGCCTGGGCTGGCTGAAAGTAATGATTTAAGTTTAGCTGTGAGCCTGATGATTGCAATGAGTAGCAAGTTGCTGCAGTGCTGTTGTACAGTGGGTTGCTGCACCAAAGCCTAGGATTACCTAATGTTTGTTCTTAAGGTTGAAAACTAGGACAGTAAGAAATGAAAAAAAAATAGATGCATTGCTAATTCATGCTTGAATTCTCATATGCCTATGATAAGGAGTGAGCCAAGGCTTGTGATGGAGATTTTATCCATTGCTGGCACATGTTCCTCAGGTAAATATTCTTAAGGTTTAGGCTATAACAATGTTTTAGAGGTTTAGTGAATATAGACAATATAAACTGAACAGATTAATTTTTTGATGTTTTGGGTGGGGCTTGCTAGGTTTACTGAAGTTTGGGAATTGCAAGAATGTTTCATGGATAACAGCACAGTGTTTGAACTTGAAGCTGCTTTTAGTGCTGTGCTGAAATACTCATATTGGTTAGTTTAAGTTTTAATGGGCACTAAAAATTTACATGGGGTCATGGAACAAGTATGCAGAAATCTGTTGAAGATTATATAAATAAATAGCAACCACATGTAGCTCAGAAAGTGCTTGAGCTGACAATGATTGGAGACTATCAAAGTATTAGAGAAATATACTATATCTACCTTCATGCTCTTTGTAAGCTTTCAATTGCAAGTATTGGTTGAAACAAGGTGTTGGGCTATAGCTCACCCTTGCCCTGACTCAGTACTCCTGTTCTTATGTTTGTTATTCAAGAGAGTAGCTCAATGGTGTATCTGTCTTTGAACTCACGTTGAAACATACGTGGTACTAAGATAAGGGGTTGCTGTATTATTGTAAAAACTAGTTAGATTTGTATGTAGATACATATGCATTTTTTTGATCTTGCATGAGCAAGATGAGGATGAGATGAGTATGGCTTGGTGGTTCTGCTAGAGGCTTGAAACAGTTACAATTTTGGACAAAAGACACTGAGGGTACTACTCCCCATTATTGCTGATGCCGTAGACTTGCAATTTTTGGATTAGGCATATATATTTTTTTGTTAATTCTCCCCCATTTATTGGAAACTGGACTTTCTTTAAAAATACAGTTAGTTTTGAGGTTATGGTTAGAAGAAACATGCTCGAGTCTCAAAAATTAAGTAGACCTAGAATTCTAAGTGTTTGTATTTTCTAGCCAGAAGGATCAAGATCTTGCTTTCAGCACCTGTGTCTCATTCATAGAAATGTTTCAGTGAGTAAACGCAGTACAACTTGAAGCTGTATTGCGAATTTGTTACTACTTTTTTTTCCTTTACTTCTGCCTTTAACTTGTTTTTAGTTTCATGCTTAGTAGTGAGACAATGGATTCTTCCCCAAGTAAATACGATAAACATACTAAAATAGCGTATAAGCTAACCAGTAAATTGACTTTTTGATTAACCAGATTACATTTTAATTAGGAAATAATGTATTCAAATTAGTTTTCCTAGTTAATTCTAATTAAAACAATGAACCCCTGAGAGCTCAGCCTACCCTGATCGGTAGATTTCAAACTTCATGGACTCATGGGCATGAAAACATTAAGTAATGTACCAGTGGCAATATCACACTGAATGTCGTGCTCCCTACTGGTCTTAGTTTTAGGTTTTTCTTTCCCTTTAATTGAAAGCAATGTCAGGGGATCTTGCAGGCAAACACTGTCCATGAGCCTTTGGTTGGAGATGGTGCAACCAGACTGCAACAGAAGTCTAGTCTATTACAATCAACAATGGAATGGAGAAAAGCAGCTTTCAGCAGAACTATCTAGCAGAAAAAGCACTGTCAAAGGAAAAATAGTCATAATTGTGCTTTGAAACAGGAAAGCATTCTTAAAAAATCGTTAGAGGCTGTGTTTGCCATGGATTATTCATCTACTTAAGCAGAATGGTCTTTAGCTTCTTCTGAGAGCTCTGTGTAACCAACACAGAAGAAATGGAATTTCCTGGTTTTCTTATCAGTGCATGTGAAGTGCTTTGTAAATGAGTTGACCTAAATCCACAGAAGTACTGAGGTGCTCTACCATGCAGAGATTTTTAATTCTTAATTACCCAGATGCTACACAGAAGGCACAAAAGGATTTTACAGAAGCCAAAAAGGAATTAATGCCAAGGAAAAGAGCAAAGCACAAGCTGTGTGCTTAAAAGATACTTGAGTAGCAAAGCCCAGTGTGGAAAGAGATGCTGCAATATTCTCCATATTCTTATAGCTGAATCTAAGACCAGCTCAATCTTTTCACCAGGAAACACTGGAAGAAACAAACTCAGAAAAGTTACTGGTTCCATAATTTCTAAGGTGCTGTACAACTATATGGGAAACAAGGCTTCTGTTTCCCTCTTTGAATGAAGTACAGTAAAGAAGGATTTGGAAAGACATCCTCCGCTTCCTGCTTTGGAGGGTAACCAGGACAAGCGGATGCTCTGTGACTCTGCTGTTAGTGGTTTCTCACACAGAGCTTGGTGGAATGGAACTAAGATCCTCCAAGTGGCACATTCCTTTTCTTTTTTTGACTTGAGTTTGACAGAGGTATCTGCTGCTTGAGACAGGCTGTTCCAGTAGCTATAGATCGTTATTCTCATCTGAGTGGCATCTGATGTAAAGAAGTTCTGCTGTCTAACTATGTGCTAAGCAGTCAGATTTTTCCTTTTATCGATATTAAATTTACTCTGTTTTGTGGTAGGTGCATTATTTTTCTTGTGTTATGAGAACAGATAAATAATACACTCTTATCTGTACTACTCAGTATTTTGTACATTTACGCTTTGTTATGACTGTGCTCTAAACTATTGCCTATTACTGAATTTCCAAAGTTATTGTTACATTGCTAGGGCAGCTGGAACCAAACATAGTATTCCATGCAAAGGACATAACATGGATTATTCTGAATGGCATTGTACTGATTTAATATATATTGGACATCCTGCTTCTAATGTGTCCTGGTGTTTTATTTACTTGCCTTGACTGTACTTGAACAGAGATCTTAATTGATCTGTCATAAAGACAAACAACATCTGATTTTGAAGTGTTATCATTAACTCAGAACTATATAATCTGTAGTCATTTGCTGCTAGTTGGAAGGACAGTGCATTGATCAAACAGAAATTTGGTCTACAAATTGGATGTAAATGTTACTTGCCCTCAAACCTGTGACTTGTTGAAAGACTGCAAGGTGCAGCTGGGACCCCTTGGTGCCTGTGTTAGTGTGTACTCAGTTCACTTGCCCTGGCACCTCCATCTTTTGAAACCAGGTAACCATAAAGGATTTAGGCCAGCTGACAACAGTCCCATCTGGAGCATAACCCAGAGTCAACTACCTTGGAAGAATCAGTTCACTTCTCTTGGCTGATATTGGCACCTGAAGATCACCAGAAAAGGCACTTCTCTTTCCAGGCCCTTGGTGTGACTCTAGCTCGGTCTTGGTAAATCGTATTTCTACGTGTAAAACCGGATATAAAGCCCGCCTCTGTAAATTATTTTTTTCTATAGATTAAAAACACATATTTAAGAGCTAAATATTATAAGATTTCTGGTTTGGCAGGCATCTCTTGTGATTAATCTTGCACTCTTGGAAATGTAAATTAAAAAAATATTTTTTTAATGGTATCTTTTAAAAAAGTCCAAGTGACCTCCAGTGTGGTAGAACATAAAAGCCTGGCAAATTAATGACTTCCAGGCCATCTGATACCTTACATTATCAAGAGTGTTTTTCAAATATGTAAAGTAGTATTTTTTTCCATTCCACATTAAAAGATTTTTCAGAGCAGTCCTTTGGCTCCATGGAATCAGGGGGAAAGAATTTGTTACTACAGCTGGTTCTTGCCACTGAAAATGACAAGCTGAGCTTTTTTAGCATTTCTCTCACAGGCTGCAGAGTTTGACTCGTGCTGCTGTTGAAAGCAACGGTGTTCACGCTGTTCCTTAGGAAGTTTGTAATTTTATCTGATTTTGCTTCTGTCTTTCAGCCACTTACTAATTATAGTTTATGCAATAAAAACTATTCTCCTTCCTGGAATGCAAAAATAGAAGGCTAAAGGGGTCTAAAATTCTGACACTGTACATGAGCTCATTTCATCCATGGCCTGAATATCTCCCCAAACATGAGAGCTCTGAGCATTTATGCTAGTATATGTTTCTTCCACAGACAGTCCTTTCAGTTTCCACTCCAATGTGTGAGATAAGGATAATGGTAGGTTACTGTAAACAACACATAAAGATTTTGGTTTTATTTTGGAATTGCTGCCAACTATTAATGATAAAGAGAAGACCATATTGCCTTAGCTGCTTATTAGATTATCTGATCATGACTTCTTCTGCTCATTCCTCTTCTGAAGAATGGCATTAGGTATGAAGCAAAAGAGCACAGTGTTTTGCAACAGAGTTACTGATACTTGGTCAAATATTCTCATATTCTTTACAGATTCTTATGAACTTGAGTGTTGCCATGGTTTCTGCCATGAGTTTCTAACATATTCAGATGCTGCTTTTGAAAACCTGTTTCAATGATTAGAGTTGAAAAGAATTTTCTGCCTGAAATAAAGTCTTCAAAGGGGCCTTTTGTCTTTGAGTTCTGAAGAGATTAGGGAAAAGTTAAGTAGCTTCCCCCTAGGACATGTTTGGAGAAGTTGGACCATCTGTTTGTTCTCTGCCCTTTTTCACCTAACATAAAAGTCTTTAGTAGAGCCAGTAATTTTTTTCTTCTGACTGCTCAAACAATCCAAGGGAAGGGATACATTCTCTTTCTTGCTTTCTGGTAAATGTAAAAAGCCCAAATTTCTCATCTCTCTGTGTCCCAACATTGGTATCCAATGGGGAATATGAGATGTGGGATTTCTCACTCCAGATTGTTCTTTTTTGTGTACATATAGAGTAGTTCGGAGCATCCAGAGGAGTGGAAGAAGGAAAGTAAGTTTCAACTCTGAGCCTCATTAACTCACCAGATATTAATTACATAAATATCATGTCCTTTTACCGAATCATTTCCTTTAACTATTGGTCATCACAAGAACTGTAGCCAGAGTGACATCAGTTGTATGTTAATAGTGTGTTTTCTGGGGTTTGAATGAAGCTAAGCTGTACGCTGTAATGGTTGCAGACATCTAATGGAAAGAATAGACAGTATTTCATGAAAGATAAAAGATTGGCAACACTTTCCAGGGAACAAGGTGAAAATGATGAGCATCAAATACATTTTGTCTTCTGTTGGGATACTGTTATGATCAAATTCACAGTTTATTTTTTAATCTTTAAAGCATGCTATGGGTAATGTTGGTGACCATTTAAAACACCTACAGGGAGCACTAAGATGGGATGAAATGATGGCTTGTTGGCAGTTACTTAGCAACAAATGCCCTACTGTGGAGATAGATAAACAAATTCTTAATAGAGTGAATCAAAATAAGGCCAAACTCACAATCATTGCATCTACAGAAAGGCTAGTATATGAATACCTAATCATAGTGGACCATCGAAATGTATCATACTGCAAATAAAAGGGCTGGTTTGTTTAAACAGTCCTGTTACAGATACTAGCACTCAGTCATTTGATTCTCCAAAATGTGCTTTAAGCAAAGAGATATTTTAGTCCATAGTTGAAGCTAGCAAAGAACAGATGCATTGACAGTAACTGTAGCTCAGCTGTTGAGTAGCAATTCATTAAGTTAATAAAAATTTAGCTTTCAGTTTTGCATCTCAATCCTCCAAGATCTCCATACTATGTCCTAAGTCCATGAAAACCTTTGTATTGATTTCTTAGAATGCTAATATAAAGCAGATCTTAAACTTTGACACTTAAGTAGGGTTAACAGAAATAAACAAATAAAACCTTAATGAAAATAGAAATTGAAAAGGATTCAGCTGCAAAAAAAGCATCACCTGTGCAACCTGTGTCATAAGGAATGACAAGGATTGCAGAAAGAAGAAAAAGATTAGATATATCCATATGCAAATAACTTACCAGAAACCTTGAAAAACATATCAATATGGTGGAATCCCTGGGGATTTTTTTTTTCCTAACTTCCAAAGTATAGCCATGGAGACAGAGGAAGCTGAAGCACTTTTATCTGTCAAGGCTGCAACCATATTTCTGCATAAAGCCTCACAATCATTGTGGAAGCAATACTGGCATTATTATTGAACTATTAAACAATTTTATCTGTTTCAGATATTCCCAATGAAAATTACTGTAGGAAGATGTCTGATTTCCATCCTCAGATCTGCTCATCTAAGCAGAAGAAAAAAACTAATTATTTTCTCCTTCCTTTTTCTGAGTTTTGTTTTGGTTTTTTGTTTGTTTGGTTTCGTTTGTTTGTTTGTTTGTTTGTTTGTTTGTTTGTTTTTTATTGTTAAGGAAAGTGACTGCATTGAAATGCTAAGCAAGATTAAAGGTGTACCTAACTTTTGCAAAGGGAGAGTAGGAAAGAGAGTATTTGATCTTTATCTAGATGGAAGAATGAAATAGAAAGAATGGTGTCTTCCTGAATTCTAAAAAACCTGCATTGTGCATCAGTTATTTTTATGTGTCACAAAATTATTCTTGCCAGGTGATCCAGAATGCCTTGAGTACTGAGAGAGGAAGGTGGAATAGCCATGCTGTTCTGAAACTAAATACCAATACTTCTGAACTAAATACCTATACTTCCACAATTCTCTTGAAAAGATTCCCTTCAGTGTTGCTGGGTTCCCTCTGTGAGGAGTGGTCACAGATAGTTTACAGATAGATCTATCTACTTTAAGAATAAAATACTTTCTCCCAAGGCTCCATTGACCATATTGACAAGATCTTGCTTACAGAGTGGGTGAGCAGCCAAAATGTATATGTCTGCCAGCTAAATGACTATGTTTAGCCTGAGAAAGTGCACTTCCCGTACCTTGTGGGCCTGTCTCCTGTCTCTCTGTTAAACCTTAAGTCTCTGAAAAACTTAGGTTGTAATCTGTCTGCATTTTTTTTTTCCTGTTGTGTTTGTCTATCCTGCCGTTCCCTATTTCCCCTGTTGGCACTATATGAATTATACCAGTATTCTTGGTGAAGCTGCTGAGAGGGTCAGAGGTGAATTAGTGCCAGCTTCATAGTGTTTCCCTCATTTGGCAATTTATTCTTCCTTTTTCTCCTTTAGGATTTATCACGGGATTAAAAAGAAGTCTGCCAGTAAGTTAGTGTTCAAAATACTGTTGCACTATGAAGCTGTCCAACTTGAGCATAAAATGCTAGTAATGCTTTGCATTGTCCTTTTGTCTGTTAGTTTGTTTCAAAGAATTCTAAATGAATTACATTTTCAATGTTTCTATTATAATAAAGGAACTTCTTAAGAACCTTACTCAAATACAGTATTTTAATTAATTCAGCTGTCTTTTTTTTTTCACTTAGTAATTTATATTTGGAGTCCAAATAAATTGCAGTTTTTTATGAATTTTTCCAAAATCTTATTGAATTGTCCTTTTTGAGAAGCAGATCAGTTGGGCTTCCCAACTTAGTTTAGACATCTCAGTCGTAGAGAGCACTGTTTCCATGTCTTCTGCATTGTTAGTGTTGAGGGTATTCTAGTATGTCAAAGTGTATTGTAAAATAATTTTCTGTCTTTGTGTGATAGTAAGATAGGCAAGTCTTTCCATATCTCATAGTTTTTTTAAAAAGATGCTTTTTTATTTTTCCATTATTGTCCTAAAAGAGTCAGAAATCTTATAGCAATTATTGCAATTATTACTTAATTCTTTGGGAATAGCTTCAGAACATCTTTATTATTATCACTACTATTATTATTGAGTGAAACTTCTATCCTTCTCTATAAAAACTTAAAAGAGAAAATATGGACTTAGATGGAGGAAAAAAAGATACAAAAATTTAGAAGTAATCCTTGAATATTTAAAATTGCTGTATATGTCGTTGATATTTCATCTGAAATAAGAAAATAATAGAAAAAATTACAATTTTAACTTGACTTTTTTTGCTTGTAAATATACCTAAGAAGCTGCCAGGAGTTGTATTTAAATCAATGTTACAAGGGGCAAAGTTTAAAAATATTGCAAGTTTTGAAGTTGTTGATACAGCTAGCATTTTGGTTTTCTTTGTTTTGCATGCATGCATTTAATGCAGATGCAGCAGATTCTTTGAAACAATTAAAACAGATACAGACATTCCTAGTAATCCAAAGAAACTGATCAACACTTCTGGGTTTTCAATTGCTTGTTAAGTATTATTGAATATAGAATGAAGCATCATTTGAGTCATCAAGAAAACGCTGGAGACAAAATGATATCATTATTGACCAATCAAAAATAATAGAGACAGGCTGGAGGCTATTTACAGATGATTGAGATGATAAAGAATGGAAAAGCAAAGCAAGGTATCACTCCAGAGAATACATCTTGCAGTTAGAGTGGTAGAAGTTATGTTTTTGTTTGCATGGCAGAAGGCACAGATGGTATTGAATTTTCACAGCTGTCTTCCAATAAGTTACTGGTAGTGTGGATGAATGTCATTATTGTTTAGACAGTGAGAAATCTTTATTTTTACCCCTTTGTCCTCATTTTTGCTAACAACAAAGTATTATGGAATCACAGACAAATGGTGATTGAAAGGTGCCTCTGGAAGCCACCTAGTCCATCCCCCTACTCAAAGCATGGCCAGCTTAGATCAGGTGGCATAGATCTTTGTCCATTGAAGTTTAAAGTGTCTCCAAGCACTGTAGTTCCCCAGATCCTCCTTCTTACCATTTTTGAAGATGAATGTGATGTTTGCCTTTTTCTAGTCATTAGAAACTTTGCCTGATTGCCATGGTCTTTTGAATACGATTGTCAAGAGCCTTGGAGTGACTCCAGTCAGTACCTGTGTGTGTCTAGTTGGCTTAAGTGCCTCCTAGCTGCTTTCCTCTGCTGTAGATAATGCTGCAGTCTCACAAACTCTGATAGTAAGCTCACAGACTGGGAGGCCTGGAAGCCAAAATTTGCCGCTGAAATCCAAGACACAAAAAGGCACTGAGTATCTTGGTGTTTCCTTTGTCCTTTATCATTGAATTCTCTACTCCTTTAAGCCGTGGACACGCACTTTCCTTACATAGTCTTCCTTTTGCGGTCAGTGTACTTACAGAAGCTTTTTTCCTTGCCCTTGATGTCCTTTGATTATTTCAACTCCAGCTGAGCTTTTGCTTTTGTAATTTCCTTGCCCTACACTTGACCAACATCTCTGCTCCCACAGGTGACTTGCCCCTCCTTCCAGCTTCTGGGAGACAGGGCTTAACAGTATTTTCAGGTGCCATCTGCTACACTCCCTTTTTCTCTAGCCAGACTACTCACTTGTATAGTCTGTATTTGTCTTTAGAATGTAGTTATAAATAATGTTGCATCTATATAGAAACAGCGAATGAATATTGTGCGTAACAACTGAAAAAGAGCATATGTGAACTGTAACACTGGTAATTTTATCTGAAATGTCAAATGCTTTGTCCAATGTGAGTGATGCTGTAAATCATAATCAGGGTTCATATTTTTTCTGTGAAGTCACCAAAATCCCAAGAGGAAGTTATAATTTTGAAATTCAAAGTGTGAATATGGTTTTATATGATATCACTGATGATATCAGTATCACTATAAATATCTACATGGTATTACATGCAATATATGGCCAGGAGTTAAAAAATAACTGTTCTCAAATATAAAAAAAGCTTTCCCTTTCAAATCTCTCAAAGATGTCAATATTTAAAGAAATTTAGCTTTTATTTTTAAAAGAAAAGTTTGTAAAAACCACACTCCAGCTGTAACCCAAAACACTGTTTTCTTTCTGATCTCTTGGACATGCTGTTTCTCATTAGTGATTAAAAAAAAAAATGAAGAGGTGTGTGGTATAAGGAAAAGAAAGAAAAAATTATAGTATCTTTAGCTTTTTAAAGCTGATGTACATAATGAAGTAGAGGCATCATGAAAGTATATTGTTAAGGCTCCAGTAGTAAAAAATTATCAATCTAATATTGTATTTCCGCTGCAGAACACTGCTGAGTATCAAAAAGTCTTTTTTTACAACTGGTTCAAGTCCATATGTTTTTTTCTGCAATAAAATTTATTTGAACTCTTTCGCTCAGGCTTTGATGCCAGATTGCTTCTCAGGTCCCTGCAGCTTATTCCCTTCTTTCTTTAGAGTGGACAACATCTACAGTTTATTGCAAGTGGATATGGGAGAATCTAATTAATATGTGACCTGAACATACTTTGTTTGCTTCCAGGTTTGGTAGTTGAAGGGAAAGGAGCTGCTGCATTCTCATTCAACCCATTGTACTCACTAGAAAAATGACATGCATGGGTACTACTAGTGCTAGTTGGTAGCTTAGAACACATTGTGTATTAGTCTTGTGACAAAAGGTTATTGCAGTAACTAACACTAACATTTTTATTACAGTACATTAAAAATATTTTATGAGATAAAAATCTTCCTAATACTATTGCTTATTTATTGTTTATTTTCATTCATACTTCTGTTTGTTTCCCAGGTCAACTGTGTCTTCCCATGGAAGTACTTTAAATGAGAAGTGGAGGTTTCCTATTTGGCCAGAATGGAATGAAGCAGATATCAATGCAGAAAAATGGGATGCTGGAAAAGCTGGGAAAGAGAAAGAAAAATCTGGAAAAAGTCCCATTTCAGTAAGTTGTGTGACACATATATATTATTTCCAGTTTGGTTTTTGCACCCATATTTAATACAGTATTTGTCATAACTAAAATTAATTTGTTACTGATAAATATCCTAATTATCAATCATGTCTTTTCAATAAGTTTAATTGCTTCCCTACTAAATTAAAATAATAAACTAAAAGTATTTTGGAGTGTTTATTTTTTTGCTTCTTAAATGAACTGTTAATGTGTGCACATTAATGGTTAAAAAAATATGAACCCCAAAATCTATTCCATAACACAATTAAAACTGGGGATGTGGGAACAGCTGAACTGTTGTAGTATGTCAGAGCAATTGCTTCTCTGGGCACCGCGGTTTCTGTGGACAAAAAAGGTTAAATGCACCCATCTTTATTATGGGAAAAATGGATGTTGAAGTCTTTTAAACACCTCAGTTTCTGAACATGAGAAACACTGTCTGCAATTCTAGTGTGCAGAGAATGGTCTGAGGGGATATACTTATTTTGCAGAAAGGAAGCACCTACCAGATGCAGAAAAAATGCTCAGTCTTTTCAACTTTGGAATGACTTTTAAATCTCATCATTTTACTCCTTCAAACTGGTTATCATTACACAATGTATGTGCATTTTATGCAGAGTCGTAGTAAAATTATTTCTTAAAGAGCTTCTTAAACTTAGCATTTTAATGTGATGTTTAGAATCCATTTAATACTATGATTATTTATCTAGTTTATATGCAAATTCATTTGAATGTTTGTTCTGTATATATTCTTGTGTGCTATGTATTATTAATAATATAGGTTAGCCTATGTGTTTGTGCTTTTTAAAAAATTGTTATTTATTCCAAGCTTAAAAATATTGTAGCCCTTTGGGGTCAAAGTACTTTTGAGAGAAATTATAGGTTCAATACTGAATGCTGCCATTAACGTGATGGGCAAATAATTTTCTTCTGTGTGTTTCTTCTGCTGCATTACCACATTTGATGTCTTTGGGCTGTACTCTGAACCTAGCACTAACCTATGAGGTTTGCCTGACATTAGTATAATAGGTAAAATTTTTAAAAAATTGTAACTGAAAATCTTTATTTTTTTTAGCATAAGAGGCATTTTGAGGTGTTTACTGGACCATTCAGTTATTCAGCCACAAGCTATATGAAATATTGTTCTTTGTACGCATTTAAAGGAATTGCTCAATATGTTAGTCACAGCAGATGAATTTACAGGTCTAAAGAATTTTCAGATGTGACCTCTTTTGATCCAAGCAGCTAGCCAGAATTCAGCATCATATAGAGCATTTAAGTTAGAAACAGAATTAGTGATGACATCCAGTACCTTTGAATATGCTTAGAACAAGAATATAAACAATCTTCTTTTCTTGTGTGAGAGAAGGCATCTATCAGAAGTGATCTCTGTCCTTGTAAGACAAGCTCTTTTGTCAAGCTCCCCTACTCAACAGCCTCCCTTAGAGCAGCGCTGTGTGCTGCTGAGCTTGGGCGTTTGACCTTCTCTGTTTCTCTTGTGCCTGTTTCTTGCCTGTCCTGCCTGTAGAACTTGTGGTTGAGGCTTCTGTTCTTAGAGCATGAACTCCTGAGACCTGGCAGTTGCCACTTTAAATAAAAGGTAAATTAAACCTGATTTTGTCAGCCAAGTTTAGCTGAACCTATAATATCCTTCTTCAAAGTATTTTTGCACTTATACGCTAAAGAAAGGTGTGTAGCTCTGGCTTTTTTGTGTGTTCTTTTGTGTAATGTTATGTCATTCTCACCTACCTCCGTTTTCACTTTTATCTAGTGTTTAAGTGCTAAACTTTCCTGTTATAACACGTAGTCAGGGTTGCATGTCTCTGAAAAAAGAGTATAAACTCTGTAAATACAGTTCTGTATGGTCCAGTCTACAAGGCTTCCTTTAAGCTTTCAGAAGAGTAATTATCCCTACGTAATTATTCCTAAAAGGTTCTTCCACCCCAGTTTTCTTCAGGTACTTGAAATATTTTGTTGCAGATTGGTATGTTGAAGAAACTTACACAATAAAGCAAATAAGAAAAAAATGTGGTGAAAATACTATCTTGGTGTCTTTGCATTTTTGTTTGCATTTGGTTTTCGTGCCTTTGTAATATATTTTCTTTTGCTTTCCTTTAATCAGTAAGCACTCAAAGCATTGTAGTTTTTCCTTCCCAGAAACTCTTTCTCTCGGTTGGTCTGTAGAAGACAGAGTAGATTGTAGCCTGTGAAACACAACAAAATGTATGCCATATCTAAAAGATATTTAAAATTCCAGACACAAATAAAAGGTACTGACCATAGAATCAATTAGTTTCTTTGTCAGTACAAGCAGTATCAGAGGCATCTCTTCATCCTACGTTCTGCTATTAAGTATACGGGTATATATCCTGACACCTGTTCACATGGAAAATAAGTATCACTTTGGAAATGGAAGTTTGAAAATTATATGAGACTCTCTCTTTAATAGGCCAATTAATGATGCTGTGTAATTATAGTTCTCTGCTTTCTATAGCAGTTTTAAATGCATGGAACTGGTTTGTTTGTGCCTAAATATAGGTTTAGATATTTACTTTCAGTCTTCAATTTGCAAAGCTTTAGAAATGAGTTAGTAAAAGTACTTAGAAACAACTTTGTAGAAAAGTGCCTGAATTAAAAGCTTAACCATTTTTTTGGGAAGTTTCTCTGAAGGGTAGGAAAACAGAAAACATTATATATAGACGTATTTAGACAGTGCAGGCCACACAGACTTCTCAGAATAATACAAGCAGGTTTTGTGCTGAATCTTCAGTTTGGGCTTTGCACTCATGTAGTTCAGTTACAGATAATATTAATTCTTTTTTATGCTATTTTTCACTTAAGCAAATTATAATGTGAACAACATGTTATTTTAAATCTTGTGGAAGAGACAATACTGTAATTAATAAAAAATGTTCCATTTTTGTTCATGCATGTTTTATGTAGCACCTCTTTGAGGATCCTGAAG
Organism: Patagioenas fasciata; assembly: GCF_037038585.1. Taxonomy (NCBI): domain Eukaryota; kingdom Metazoa; phylum Chordata; class Aves; order Columbiformes; family Columbidae; genus Patagioenas; species Patagioenas fasciata. Next base: position 56,776,298 of record NC_092522.1, read on the forward strand.
GGAAAATTCAATTGCCAGCATCCTTAAAGGTATATTCATGGAAACGTCCACATGAGTTTTTAACAAATAAGGTAAGAAACAAGCAGGGCCATAATAAAAAATTGCTACTCACCTACCTGTGTCACAAATAGAGGAAAATTAGTAGAGGGGATTAGTTCAACAGATAAAACTCTCTTAACCAAGCATAGTTGTCCTGTCTGGGAGACGGTTGTACACCGAGGAGATAGTGATGCACATAGCAGTGAACCTGTGCTGTACACACCACTCGTCCCTCAGGCCAGCGTGGTGCCAGTGTCATCCCTGGCCGCTGGAGGAATGCAACCAGTGTTTGGTAAGGGGGGAGCCTGCACGCAGCTCCCTGTTGTTACCTGCAATGACACCACATGCATCTCCTAGCCTTTACCTAAATGCAGCAGGGAGTTCTTATGTGAACATCCTTTCTGTTTTGCAGCAGAAATGGTGAAAAGATACATTTTCTTGTAAGAAAATCCTATAATAGCTCAAATCCTATCATACGTCAATAACAGCAAAATGGGGTAACTCTTTTGATAGATGGGGTCTGCACAGAGTTCTGCATGTGGATCAGAAGCCTGTTTGGTGCTGTACAACTTGGGGTTCCCAATGTCTAAAAGGACATAAGATTATGTATATTAATCCCCTTCTTTATGCTTAGCTCTAATAATAGAATTTTAAATTATACTATATGGAATCTTGATTGCCTTTCTTACTGACATCACCATGAACCAGCACCTCCTGGTGCAAAAGATCATGGTAGTGTGTCCTCCCAAATCACCTGTGCTCTTTGACTCTGCATTCATTTAGAAGATGCCTGGACAGAGAGATGCCTTTCTGTTTTTATTTGTGTTCCTGTTTTCTCACTTAAAAATTAGTGTCATAGCCAAACAAGTTCTGTTTGTGCTGCTAAGACTTCCCTTGAGTGGGTATCTGAGGTAAATATCTATGCCGAAACCATATATTAGCTTTACCAGAAGTGTAACACTTTTTTGCACTTAAACTGTTGTTGTCTGCATATAGAACATGTCCACATCTTGGGCAGTACTTGTCTGTAAGGTACCCATAACTTTTTAAAATTGTGCAAAGCTCTTGCTCAGTTTATATTTAAAATTAATTGCGAAGAAAATAAAGAGCCTACCACGTCAAGGGGTAGTGTTCTCTCATGCTGTCACTAATCTAAGTTTTAAATTGTTTTTTTCTTCAGATGAAATGCTGAAGTTGTAAAACACTTTGACTTCCCTTCCAACTTTTTCAGACTTGTCAGTTTTCCTTTCGTCAGATTGTCAGTTCTATTTTTTATTAACTAGACACTAAACAGGTCCAAGTTTAATTTTTAATGGAGGAAGGAGGGGGGAGGTCAGGGGAGTAATTGACAAGACCAAAAAATTGGATGAGAAATGCTGCCAAAATGCATAAACTGAGTTGAGGTATTTGAAATATGAGGGCAAGAGAGCTGGCAGCCCAGAAAGCCGTGGAAACATGTATCTGTCTTAAAAATATTTAAAATTTATCTTTAGCACACTATGAAGAAAACATTTGCTTTAAGACCTGATTAAAACTTTGGTGCTTGTTTCAGTCCAGTGTATTTTGAATCAAGAAGCTATGATTGCTAGACGTTTTATAAGTTGTTAAAAACTGATTGAAATGTCAAGTGACCAAAGTCTGTTAATATGATAGGTTGCTACCTAATCTGTTAGTAACTACAAAAGAAAGCATAAACAACACTATCTAGTGTGGTAAGCAAAGAATCAAGCAATGATCACCAGTAAGTGATGAGAGGCACAGATATATTTAGTTCAATAAACTACAATCCTAGTATGCTATTGCTAAACTGGTTGCAAAAAAGAAATCAAGCTGCATAAACAAATAATAGTCATCAAAACTATGTAATACAGTCGAGGGTTTGATGAAGTCTGCATTCATACTGACAATACCACTACTTGACCATGAGGAAACACATCCCTTTGAATCTTCATGGGGGAACAAGGAAATCTCGAAGTATGACACACTCTTATGATCACTATTTAAATACAGAACTCCAAATATTATGAAAAAAATTAGGGAATCTCAGTTTAATTATGTAATTATTTCTTTTGGTACTCTTTACATCTGGTAAAAATACTGATTGCTTTTAAAATCTGAACATCTACCTGCTAAGACATTTTTATTAAGAAACAGAAAAGCAACGACATGATTTGCAAACTGAGAGCCTTTAGTTTGCAAATGCCTAACAAATGTTTGCTAAATGTCTAACATTTGTATGTTGCTACTGTTGAAGATTAGTACTGATTTAATTGTTTCCAGATAGTTTAGCAATGGACTCAAAAATTTACTTTCTCCTAGATTCCTGTGGTCGTCAAAAATGAAACCTCATTTGACCTTTTTTCAGCAAATGAACATATATTTTGTAGTGAGGTAAGTAGGAATACATTAATGTCCCTTAAAAAAAAAAATTCTTTCATATTTTTTAAATTCTTTTAATTTTTTTAAATTTCACTCCAAAAAGTTGTGACAAATTTTTAAAATGAAAAGAGAATGATGGGAATAAAGAGGCAAGAAATCATCTAGATTTGTAAAAGTAGTGTTTACCTTTTTTAGAATATTAAAAGTTAAATTGATGGTAAGAGATTTTCCAGACTTTTTTAGTAGAATGAAGTCTATGAACTACAAAGATTATTACTGGATAATATTATCTAAAGATAATAAGAGCAAATAAAAGCTATATTAGAAAGGATTTATATTTTTCATTCAAGCTTTCTTGAAATAATGTTCTTAGTGTGCCTGCATGTGCAAATCTCTGTCATCCAGCCAGTCTTTTCCTTCTCACCAGAGCTGAATAAACAGTTACTGAATGTATACAAATCAGGGAAAACTATAAAGCAGGTAGAATGAAGGCATCTGAGTGCCTTACTGAAATTAGTATTACTTTATTATTTCTATTTCATTCAATACTTCAATGCAAATTCAAAATTCAGCACTGGAGAAACTGTGGGAAGAAGCCACCAGAAAACAGAAGATGTAAATTTTGCTGTCCATAGAATAACGTCTCAATTTTAGAGCAGGTTTCTTGCAGTAAAAGTTAATTTTCATTATTGTTTATATAAATCACTGTAACAGTCTAGTAATTCTTGTGAAACTAGAAAAAACACATGCATTAAAGCATGGTTAGTTAAAGCTTCTATTTTATTTTTTTTTAAATTATTAAATACTTATAATGCATTAAGATTGGGTTTTACTCAGTGCAGATGACAAGTATTAAAGCCAATATCGATTGTTAGCATTTCTATTTACTAAAAAGCAATTAAACAAGTGGCAGTTCACAAGTCCTGTAACATGATTTGTTTTGAAATGATATGTCCTCATTTTTCTTTGGTAAATGACGAACAGCATAATTTATATTGTGCCTTTACTTAGTTTCGTGACATTTTGTGTTACTCTAGATAGATATTATGATGATTTTCAGAAAAGTTGTACCAGTGCAATTAATCTATACATTTACACATTAAACCATACTTTTACATCACTTCTTCATTTAAAATAGCTTATTTATTCTTTGGTCTTTGTTATATAACTTGATTTTATTTTTCTAAAAGATGTAAGTCAAAGAAGTTTTGGTTTGTTTTTTTTTCACTGTTTTCAGCTGATGAGATGGATTATAAGTGAAATTTACGCAGTCTGCAGGATATATAATGAAACAGCTTTAAGTAATGAAACATCCGCACTTTTTTGGAAACCATGGGAACACATTTATGCCTTATGTAAAGCTACCAAGGGACACATGCCGCTGTACAATAGCTATGGAAAATATGTAGTGAAACTTTATTGGATGGTGAGTACTTCCCTCCAACAATATATGAATATTACACCAATAGCATGGCAAATTTTAATGGTTAGAGTAAGTATTAATAATTATTGAAAAGACATGCATTTGTAGAAGTGTTGACAAATTGTTCATGCATGTTAATAAAATTTCCTTTTACAGTTCATGTGATTTTTCTACAACTTAAAACTATTTTTTGAAAAAGTAATAATCTGTTTTTGTAGATTATGTAGAATTTTGCTAATTGTTAGGATTTGTTTTTTCTCTAGGCACTGTAAGAAGATACTACTTCTGAGTGCATTTATTACATTGTACAGAGAACATTCAGTAATGCCAGTTGCTAATGTGGCACATGTTCAAACTATCTATTGAAATGACTTTTCTGATATTTGTGACATTTGTGTGTGTGTCAATCAGCAGTTTTCAATATCATTCCTTAGCCTGAAGCACAATTTCAATGAATTTGGCAGAAAATAATTGGTTCATTCTGTATCGTATGGTGAGTGGTTAAGATAATGTTGTTTTAAGAAGTGATTTATTTTCACCATTTGTAGTTTGTAGTTGCAAGTGATACTCAGCATCCAGTTTCTAAATCACAGGTCAGCTTATAGTCCAATGTAAACTGTTTTTAATTTGGCACACTTACAGAAATTTTATTTCTTTTTTCTTCCTTACACCTTTTTGTTTTATGAAAGTTCTTCTTGTTGATATATTTGGTGTTTTTTTACTCTGTGTCTCAAAATCTTATGATGATACTAAGCATTATATGTGTGTACTACCTGAATGGAAATTCCCTTATATTGATTGAATGCTCGGTGTTTGTTGGTTTCCACTAAATAAGAAGGGATGTTTCATTTCATTTTTTGCCAGAGGAAAAACATGAAGACTGATTGTGAGGTTTGCAGTGCATTATAAACTATATGATTTAAATTCTCACTCATTAAGTTTTAGCCTGTTTTTGCTGGACTCTTAATTTCATCTGCTGATGTTTGTTTGTTTGTTTTTTTTCTTTTCTGTGCATGCATTAATCGTTTTGAGATAATATGCAAAATATTTCTGTTCCTGTGTAGTGAATGATAGAATATGGAGGTTGATGCAGATGTTTAGTGGAGTCAGACAAATGGCCCACACCTCTGGTGTATTAGGATTAAGAATATTTTCTATTGTTTAAGTAATTCAGCTGGTTGACTTTACGGAACTACTTTTATTCAATTGTATTTAAAGGTGATTAAAGATTTCCAGTGAGGGGACCATTTACTGAAGATGTCCTGGTAAAAGCAAAACATCCCATGGAATTTCTAAAGATAACAGCCAATAACTCATTTTACAGTCAACAGGGAACACTTAATTTAATATGGAACCTTATACTAATAAACAGAGAAATAATCACTTACGTAAAAGTCAGAAGTTGTCTATGTTGTTAGGGTTATTCTGGTTGCATTTGTCTTTTGCAGAGTATGTCATGAAACACTAAGACATATAAATGACCCTATTAAACATCCAGTTGCCCAAACTTGAAAATATTTTTTACTCAATCAGTTGGAAACATGAAGTTGGAAGTGTTAATGAAAACTTCAAGGCATCCCATTAGACTTCTAAACAGATAAAATTCATGAAAACAGAAGAAGTTATACTTTAAAAAGGCAACAAAACCTAACAAAAATAATGTGTAGAACCTTTTTTTTTAAAAAAAATCAATGCTCATGAATACAAATGAACAGCTAAGACAACGCAGACAGCTGATTAAGCAGGCCAAAGGTACTAATGAAGTTGCTAATAGTATTGATATACATTATTTAAAGCCAGGCTATTACAAGTTGCTGATAATAAAAAACATATACAGTAACCTTAAGAACAAAAAAACAAAACAGAAAAAAAAAACACAAAACAAAACAAAAATAAAAACCACAAAACAGATGACAACAACAAAAGCAACCAAAAAAAACCCAAAACAAACCAAAAACCAAAACAAAACCAAAAAACAAACAAAAAACCAACAAGCAGTTATTCAGTGAATATTTCTTCCGTGCCTTGGCAGGCTGAAATTGTGTGTGAATTGAGCAAACATAACAATCTCTAGAAAAGCAGGTTTAGAGGCTTCAGCAGCTCAAGTTAAAGATTTTCATATCAGTAGAGCCAGGTAAGCTATGGACATATGCAGAGTGCCTGCTAGAGATACCTGCTTTAGGCATCACCACACCAACTGTCTCCAGCAGGAGAATTGGAGTAGATTAATTTAGGTAGTGGTCTGTTATTGTCAATGGGAATAGGTGTGGGTTTTTTCCAAGGGTGATGAAGTTGTCTCACATACTGAGTGAGGAGCTATTGAAATTAATCAAACAGACATTCAGAGTTTCTGAGAGCTTTCCTGGAGATCAAGCAGCTTACTTAGGGCTTTGTATTAGGTACATCTTTCTGTGCAGATACCAAGCAGCAGATAATTCTGTGAGAGTGCTTGAAAAGTTACAGAGAGCTCATATCTTTTATCGAATGGCTGCCATCTCTCCTTTTGCATAAAATGTGATGGTTAGAACACTGATGAAGGAGTGAAAGAACTCAATATTCCTTTCTCAGCTGTTAACCAAAACTCCCAGTTTCTGCAGGGAATGCTCTATGACTACAGCTTTGACTGCTCTGCAGAAATGTACGTCATGGGACCAAAAAACAAAGGGTAACACCTGGATTATTTTCCAGAGTTTCAGCACCATTTGGACTTTAGACTGTCGTGTTTAATTTGGGTCTCTTCCAGCTTACTAGAGGTTACAAAGACATTGCATACAGTTGATTACAAATGGAAAAGAAGATAATCCTGGTGGAGAGCTTCTTAGTGATATACAAAAATATCCAATAGCTAGAGTTTGACTTTAGATAAATTCAACCCCAAATATGGCATAATTAATTAGAAAGAAAGACAATTAAATATTAGAAGAACTGTTGAGGGAAATGATATATTCAACATTACTTCATATCCTTAAAATGTAATGACATAATTAAAGAAAAAGTTCAATTTGCTTTCTGGGATAATATGTTATTAATGCATATGTATGGAAAACCAAACAAACCTCATATGGCAAAAAGGAACCACCAAAGACTGAAGGAAATGCAAGAAGAAAAGAGGAGAATCAGGAAAGAATAACCTGGAGGGTTTTTAGCCCATGGTAAAAAAAAAAAAAATAAATAGAGATCTCTTGAGAAGATTTTCTCAGTCAATAGGAGGCAGTCAAAAGAAACAGCAACAATAAGTATAAGAATGAAACACAGATTTGGGGGAGAAAGAGGTTTTGTGAGGGCCGTGTTTGTGAAAAGGGCTGATGTTGTTAATGAAAGGATTTGGAAAATGCAATGTAAGAGTGCAGGTCAGAATACTCAATGACAACACTCTTAAATACGTAACAACAGAAGACAGAAAAATATATCAGAAGAGAGGAAGAGAATATAAATATATAATATTCAGTAAAGAGTAAACAGATTTTGTTTTCATGATATTCTTCATGACAAGTCTCCATTTTACCATTATTTGAGAGAACCACTGTTGCTCTGTGAAAGGAGAGAGCACAAACTTCCCATCTCACAATGTTTTTAGAACTTCAGAGTAAAGGAACTTGCATCACACTTGGCACAGATAATGTTCCTGGAGAGGGACAGCAGCATGTCAGTGCCTCAGATGGACAAGCTGGCAAAGGTTTGTGTTGGAGATACGGAGAGCACCTCGCAGTAGTATGCAATACATCACTTAGAAACACCTAAGCACGGAGTTCTTTCAGAAACCTCTACAGTTACGAGTACAAAATTACTTACTCAAACACTTCCATGACCCTTAGAAAATTGTTCATATTCTACGTCTATGCTGGAAACCATTACTCTAGTGGTTATAGTATAAAAACTTCCTGCGATAAACAGTAAGGAGGGATTTATTTTGCATCTCCATCACACTGTTAAATTGTTTATAATTTCATCCATCTTTTGGAGTGAATAGACATGCAAACAAAGCAGGGGAGAGCTTTTGAATGGCTGCACTTATGTGTGTTGTCGTTTGATACGTGTCTCTTGAGAGGGAATAAAGCCCTGAGCATGTTATTTTTATTTTGAAATAATCCTACACTCTGTATTTGTATTAAGAAAAAAATTACAGTTCTAATACAGTATAGGTCAAATATGATATTTTAAAATTAATTTCCTGCAGTTTGCTTTTGATACACGTCAGTCAGCCAGCACTGAGGAAGAAATAGGAAAGCAGTTAAAACTGGAAAAATCTCTTAATTTTCCTGTAATGGGAGCACTTAGCTGTTTTACATGTCTGTGCTTTCCTCATCCCTTACGACTTCCTCCACATAAGGGATGATAACTTATATTCGTATAGCAAATAAGAGTTGCATAAGTTTGAGAAGGCAGAAATTATGTTGCCCGGGTTCCTCAGCAGAGGACATTATTTTCCATGTGAATTTAATGCTGCAGGGATTGTGTATGCATGTGATAAAAGACTACATTTTAAAGCAACTGTAATAGTTATCAGGGTGTTTTAGATTCTTTGTCACTTTTGGTTTGGTTTTGTTTTGGGCCTTTAATTTCTTCTGGTTGTACCAGCTGTATTTCACAGAAAGCAGGGGAAAAAAAGAAGGTCAAATGGTGGAAGATTAAAGAAAAATTGCAAATGAGAAAAGACAAATATCAGTAGAGACAGAGGAGAAACAGATTTCACAGGAGAAAGTGGGAAATTAAATGAAAAGAGAGAGGAAGCACAGTGGAAGAACAAGGAACTGGTTGAAGTAAAATACTGTGTTGAGTCCTGAGGGGATTGTTGTCCACCAGATCAAACTCATGGATAATCCTTTTTTCACATTGGCACAATATTCAGTTCTACCCCATGTACTGCTTTCACTTTACATTCCTGAAGTTTATTGAATTTGTTTATTTCTACTTTTTCTCACATATATATCCATAAACCTTCTGTCCCAAGTATTTTTTTCTTTCTTTCTCTTGGTCTTTTATGTCCTTAAACCAGCATAATTGTTTTTAGAGTTAACAGTGAAATGCTATAGAAAGGTTGTCAGTGATGCAAAACAATTGCAGTATGGTTTCCAATATTTATCAAGTATAAAAGGCAACCAATTGCTGAGAAGGAGAACATTTTTTTTAATGGTACTACATGCGCAAAAAAATACTATTGTATTTTAAGAACTACATGCTCAGAATTACTACTCCGAATTAAAAAAAAAAAATCTGAGTTATAGAAAACCAAATATCTCCTCAATCTTTTCCTTCACTTCTCAACTTGTACTGCTCTCTTTATTAAACTTCAGTGATGACTGAAAGAGGAGATGAATATGTGATCATTTCACTTACTAGGTCCTTTTCAAACTTGGAAAATCTTAAAAATTTAGTTTTCCTGTCAGCAAATTGTTTTTATCCTAAAAAACCTTAGCCTGTTTTATTCTTTTCGAGTATCTTTGCCATATGGTCTAATTTTATTTTCTTCTGAAACCTGTAGAACTCATACAGAGTTGATCGACGGGCATTTCAGTTTGAAGCCACAGTTCAGTTACAAGCAGAGAGCAGTAATTTTGCCCTCTCTGGTAACATATGGTGAACATTTTAGTGAGCAGAAGTACTTGCTGTTGCCCCACTAATTCACTTGCCTCTTTACTATGTCTCAATCACTAGGGCAGAGATGGTAGGCAGGATTATTTTGTGGGATACTAGCTCAATTTACTAATGAAATAGCTGGTATTAAAGACATCAGTATTGTGTCTTACATGTTTGTTTCTTATCCTGGTAATATGGGTATTTCTTACATTTGGTTGCGTTTTGTTGTTTCTTACAGCGTTTAGCAATCTTAATGCTTTCCAGGGCACTAACCACTGCAGCCAACATCCTCAGGTGGTTCTTGGGAGTCAAGGAGGACTCCAGACTATGAGCTTAAAGTGGCATTTGCAAAACTGCTAGTTTAGTCAAGACTTTTTTTTAACCATTACTGTTTCTTAGGCATCTGTCATGGCAGCTGAAGAAACAGCAGTGAATGCATGCATGTGGTGGACTACACATATGAGAGGAAATATGTTTGGAAATAGCTACAGTGAGAGTAACCTTTGAAATAAATAAATCACAGCAGTAATAAAATGCTATGAATACTATTTACGTGCTTCTCAGATATTATATGAGAACTTCTTTTGAATCCAGCTGTAATGTAAACCAAATTGTGGTAGAACTGAGTTCTTGGGAAAGTGTTAAGAGTTCTCTTATACACATGTTGTGTTTCTAGCCCACAAACTCAGTGTTTTCTTTCTTCTTTCCTCCCCCTCCCTCTGTCACAGGGGTGCTGGAGAAAGATCATTGTGGATGACACTATGCCTTTCAATGCAGAGGATAATTTGTTACTTCCAGCTACAACTTGTCAAATTGAACTTTGGCCAATGTTGCTGTCCAAAGCTATCATTAAGCTGGCAAATACTAGGTATGTTTCGTCAGTTCAGTTTGTTTGTGAAGTTACATGGAATTTGCAAAACATCGTTTTATTATAATGGAAAATATAATTTTCTAAAAATTTTACAATGACAAATATATACTTTTCTGGAAGGTGACATAGTAAATCAGTAAAGCAAAGTCCTCTGTGGGCACAGAATGTGCAGTGTTTCCTTTTTAGGTGTGTGTTTCTACACTTACGTACAAAAAGCCTTTTTAAAGAAACTGGAGTACTCTCCCTGTTTGCTTCATCTGTTTACCACTATTCCTAAACAGAGAACATGTTTTTCTGACAAATGGAAATGTCCAAGAAGTTTTAATGAAGTTTTAATTGTCAGCCTTAACCAGTATTGAAAATAGAATATTGTAAGTTAGAAAGTAGGAGGTGGCCCATGGTGCAAATTATTGACAATTGTGGCTGCAGTTTCCTATGAGCTGAGCAATGAACAGCAAGTGTTAAAATGACTAAGCCTCAGAAAATAATTAAAAACACTGATCTGGATAGTCAAGCTTCCCTGTTCTCGTTGTATCAAGTTATGTTTGTTGGAAGAGTGATCTAAAGGTGTTGCCTAGAGCTGCTCATTGGGAAACTCTGCTTGAAGGAACATGTTTGAAATACTGTATTTCTCCAGGGTTTGTCATGGCCAAATGCTGGCATCTTGGTCCTCAGGATCTACAGGCAGAAATCTCTCTCACAGCACAGGAGACTGTATCAATTTGAACTAGTGAAGTATGGTACACTGGAAATACAGCCAGCTCATGCACAACCACCTGGGAGTTAGAGCAAGTACTCAGGAAATGGAAGTTCTAGATTCACATCCTTTTTCTAGTGTGAGGAATTTCAAACCCACATCTCCATCCCTGCAAAAAGAGGCTTTACTGTGTGCAATTATATGTAGTATGCTTGTTAACAATGTTGATACTGTACCATTGCGCTAGAGGGAACACTAAAATAACAGGCCTCATGGAAAGGCATAAAAGAAAATTTGGCTTTGTAGGCAAAGTAGTCACCAGTGGATAAGGAAGCTCCTAAAATTGCAAGTAAAAACTTGTTGTTCAGCAAGGCATTCTGTTTGTCTATGATCTTGCTCCTTAGACTACAGAGTTTACTGTAAGTTGGTTATATTATAATTCTGGATAATGTTCGTTTTTGTCTTACAGTATAAATGAAACTGGAAAAAGAGAGTTGGAGGAATTTACTGTTCTACATACACTGACTGGATGGATACCAGAAGTTATTCCTCTCCAGTAAGTTCTTCTATTAAACAATTTACATATTAGTTGTTTACTATTTAATTCTCTAAGACATTATGAAAAATAAAGCTGAGTGCTAAAACTTCTTCAGCATTAGTTTTGGGAAGTGCACATTTCATATTTACAGCATTTGAGAAATGTGCCTTCAAGGAATGCGATTTTATTGTGTTTTCTTCGTAGGTTGTGCAGTTGCTTGTAAGCTCTTTATCATATTCAGGTGATGCCTATTCTTTACAAAATTAATTTATTTTAAATTAATATTAAACATTGTGGTGAATACAATGTTAGAGATATCTATGTTTCATCTAGTATACAGGTACAAAATGTCTGAAAGTAATAATAACTTTATATCTGAATGTACTATAGAAAGTATATGTCATGAACTTGGAAGTATCAACTTCAGCTACTATGCTGTCTTCACTTTTCAAATTGGAACAGTTAATATACTTCTATTTCCAAGCAAAACCAGTATTGAGAACCTATAATAACATTTTTTCTTTTTTCCTCTGTGCTTAAGTCCATTTTGTGGTTTTAAAGAACAGACATTCTATTTTTCCAGCTTGTCATTCTTTTTACTGAATGAATGACTGGGATACAAGCTCTGAATATATAGGCTCTTTTTTTTAAATCACAGTTTTTTACTTTTTGATGGATACATTCTACTGAATACATAGGTAACATAGTTTTGGTTTATATATAATTTATTTAAGCATAATTGTTTATTTATAACAGTATTTCAGTATTAAATAAGTTCCATCAAGGGCTGTTTTAGCCCTTATTCCAGCAATTTTTATGTCCCAAGCTATGCTTGCAATTTAGGTTTTTGATAAATTTGTGTCTTACAGTAGTGCATATGTAGCCCACAGACTTAGAAATTGAAGTAACCTAAATTTCCTTTATGTAGTTAGTTTTACATTTGCAACAGCAAGAAGTGGTATTTATGAATCTGGCACTTACTGCAAAAATATTACATTCTGGAATAAGTAAATGTCAATACCAGGGGAACTTTGCAGTAGTAGTGTAAGATGGCTTTAGCTCATTGTACTATTTATTTATCTATTTATTTATTTATTTATTTAAAGTTTGCATGCGGTTACCTTGCATGAAACTTTTTCATGGCCCCGAACTATTAATTCGGTTTTAGATTGTTTCTGGAATCACTGAGTTTCTGCGGAGAACCAGTATGGCTGCAACTGTTATATCCAAAAGCTGTTGTGGCTGGTGGAATCAGTAGAAGAGGCAGGAACGACCTGTCTTGTAACAGTTAGGGAAACATGTTTTGGAATGAATCAAGTTATTATATGGTATAGTTGCAAAGTGGTCTACAAATTTCCCTGCTGCATTGTTTATCTACAAAAAAGCTCTAGAAAGGATGTTTTATTTACATGCTTCTCTAACCATCATCTCTTATTTTATGGATCTGTCCATAACCTGTCTCTTAGCAAACTGGCTGATACGCAAAACCAGACACGTGTGTTTTATTAACCAAAATAACCCAGTAACTCTTCTAAGAGTTTCACTGTCAGTTGTAGCATAGTTTTGTCTAAATGAAAATCACACTTTTTTTTCTTATTGCAAATACCGTTGACATATGCATATGTTTGTTTTTAAAGGCGTGGATACTTGGACAAAGTCTGGGGCTTTTTGAAAGACATTGTGCCAGAATTCAAGTTGCCAAAAGAGAAAACTCCAGAACTTGATATTCTTCAGTCAGATACAAAACCGAAAGACACTACAGTATCAGAGTTAAAACATGAAGTTTCATCTTTGAATAAGCAGTCAGATAAACCAGAGAAAGCTGATAGAGTTGGAAAAGGTCTGTAATATTAGGTAGTGTTATCTTTATAGGCCAAACATAAATAAAGTTAACGTAAGCTCTGGCTTCAAATTTAAATGTCTTTATTGTGCCACATGCAACTCTGTGGGTTTGTTGTTGTTTCACTGAGCATATTGCAATGGTGTAAATTCAAAAAAGTTTTGTTTTATCTATAGATCTCATTAGAAGCAGCACTAGTCTCTTGTTTTATGAAAACAGCTTCGTTATAAGGCAGAGATTTGTTCAGCTCTGTGTAACAGCCATTTTTCTAAAGACTGATTCCTTGCAGAGGGATAACAATCAGAGGGGTTACCGTTTCCCCAAAGGCAACACTGCTCTGACCATCAATAAATTGTACGTTTCATAATGGATGTTACAAAGCATGACTACCTGCAGAGGGTTCTGACAAGTGTATTCTAATGTCTATCTGCATTTTTATTTATAGCAACTTTTCTGTTTATGCTACTAGGTATAGGTATTAATTTTCTTCAAGAACTGCTGCTTCTATTTACATGTAAATGAAAACCTTAGGTTTAGGAACTTATTTGTTCCAGTATCTCATTCTTTGCTGTTTATATTTGAGACTCAGTTTCCTCTGTTGCTGTTTTTAACTTGAAGGCATAGTTGCAATTTCACAACACAGCTAATGTCTTTGGAAGGTAGAAATCATGTAGTAAAATTTCTATTTCTTCCTAGATTTAAAAGAAAAAAAATGCCTGCCTTCCCCACTTTGAATCCCAAATATTTAGTCCAAATGTCAAAACTATTATAAAAATATTAGAAGAGACCTCACTAAGGGGGTGTTATCCATTCTTAGGAATACTTGCTATAATTTTGTGACCCATCCACGAGCACAGTAGATATTTCAGAGTTTGGAATGGACATGCACAGGGATGCAACCACTGGGAACAAAACTGTCATAGACCCAACAGGGTGCTGCAGTTTATCCCCAGGAAACTTTGTAAATTTAATCCTGTGTAAGAAGCAGCTAAGAATCAGGGAAGTGTTATGTTACAATACAGCTCTGTAATCTCCAACTTTGAAGCTACAAGCTGTGTTCTGATGCTCAATTAATGTTTGGGACATTTTTAAACTAGAAATGTATTGTCCTATAGTTTAAATTTTAAGGCTTGAAAGAAGGTTCTGACTGTGGGAGACTTTTTTCTTCAATGTCCATTGGGAACCAATGCCTCATCTATGTTAGATTATTTTGGAAATTACTGATGCGTGGGAGTAGGGACATAAAGAAAATATTTGACACATTGCCCGGAATTCAGTAACTCTGAACATTATAGTAGAGACATGAGAGTTTTGCATTAACTGGAAGGCGGAATTGAAGCTTTCCTGGCCCTTGCTCAGTAAATCTGCATTTACACCTTAAGAATTATTTTTTGTTTTCAATGTTTTTAAACTGAATGATGCTAGTTCTTTATTAGATCTCGACTCTTCTGACTGGAATAAATAGTGGTTGATTTTTTTTTTTTTTAATTAATCTAAAGTGTCATTAGAGCGTTTACAGTGTAAATGAGTATAAGACATTATGACTGAAAGTTTGTGTCTGAAAAAGAATATTTAATCTATATTTTGGTTAACAGAAAAAGCAGAGCAGAAAGAAACTGGAAAGAAGAAAGGCAAAGAGGGAGAAAAAGAAAAAAACAAGTTAGCAGTTCAGGCTTTACAAATGGCAGAAGCCCAACAGGCCTTAAGTGAAAGTAAGTCCTATTCTTTTGAAGATAAAAATACAAACAGGAGACACATGTAAAGCAAAGGGCTTTGCTTTTATTTGTTCTCGAACTTAACTGGGGGGAAGTTAAATGTGATAATTTGTTTAAAAATTGCAGTTATTTACAGGCTGCATTACAGACTGAAGTCATTATGATCTATTAAAATCTTGTAACTTATATTAAGAACAGTGTTGCAGTAATTACTGTCTGATGTCAAAATGCAAAGCAATGACACATGGAATATTTTGATGTTGTTGGCCAGTCATGTAGGACCAAGAGCTTCCTCTCTAATTATTTATTTGTTCAATATCTACTTTATTCAGTAAATTGTGACTGGAAAAAGCAGGAATGCTTCTTTGCTGAAGGTCAGGGGGGCAGAGTGGCCAGATATATTAATTAGAATTCACTTCATGATTTAATCGTTCAATAAATTTGTTTATTTTATTCTGGAAATAAATTTGATGACTTTATTATTTTTTTATTGATACATTTATGATAACTTAAAAATTAAGTAAATTCTTGCTTTATACATTTAAATTTAATTACCAGTTTTAACCAGTTTCCCTTATTAACAGAGTACACTTGGTGGCAAATAATTTGCATACATCCTCCTCATTTTTTGTACAGTGAAAAATGATCAAATAATTTATTATTTTTAAAAGGTACTGGCATAATGTAAAAATCTGCTATTTTAATAGTAGCATTCAACTGAACATGGTGTGTCTGGTTAATCACCTGCACGCTCTAATAATTTGTTCATCATTGTTTATTGTCTGCCCTGCAGACATTTTATTTCACAGCCCATCTGGACTGAGTATGACAGCTTTACATTCCACCTGGTATTTGATTGAATACTTTTATTTGAGAAATACTTCTCACATGCAATGAGATTGGTGTACCTAATGACGTGTTCTCTTCTGTAATGGGTAGTACATCATAGCTACTACTGCTGCATTTGTAACAGATCAGAAGTGTCAGTAGGGACTAAGATCAAATCTAGATGATAGCATTGCTTTTGAATAAGTTGAAACCCACAGCTAACACAGGAGCTGTGAATGAATACAGGAATCACAAGCATCTAGTAAGAAGTATTAAGAATCTGCTGGAAAGTGATTGAGTAATCAAATTTCTATAATAATATTTTAAGATGCAGAGATATCTTGCTGCTTTAAGAAAAAATATTGCATACCTTTTAAATAGGTGCTTTTAAAGTCTGATGAATTATATTGTCTTGTTACTTGCCAGGGCAGGCTTTCCTTTTCCTTGTCTGTTTTCTTTCCCTTTTTTCTTTGTATGCAGACAGCATTGTTTTATTCCATTTCGCAGAAAATACGTATTCTTAGAGCAACTTCCAACTGAATACTTACTAAACACAGGAAACAATTATCCTATATTTCAGGTGGAGCTGAAGACAACAAAGACAAAACATTCTGATGAAAAACAGGTGTCACAACCTGTGTACTGAAATCCTGTCTTCACATCATGTATTAGATGACTAAGGAAAAACAGACACAAATAGATATCCCTCTTTTTGAGCTGACAAACCACAGACCTATATTTCTAGTTTTATAATTTTTAGACTCTTAAGTTCCCTTCAGCATGAGTGAATTGGCTGTCAGGCAGACAGCGTTGGTCCCTCTTCATAATTCAGGAATTAAAACAGCTTCTTTCACAGATACGGGTATAAGATGATTGTATGATTGCCTAGTGCAACAGATTTCTAGGGGTGACAAAGTGAACATGCCTCTGCCATTATGCCTTGCCTATGGCAGAAGTAGAGGAAAACAAGCTTCCGTAAGGCATGTGGGGTAAGAGCTGCGGGGTCACCCCTTCACACTTCCTGAAGCAGGCATCATTACCTGCATTTCTCTGCCTCCTTGACAGAAGAGCAGTAACCTTGGTTTACAAGCGCGTTGTTTCTCAAACTACTTATCTCAATCTTTTTATCCATTGGTAGGAGTGGCCAGAGCTCTGGCTTTTGATCCTTTTGCTGGCAAGATCAATTTTGTTTTCACCAGTAAGATGCCTTTAGCTAGCACTGAACAATCAGCATGTTGTGTTTTTTCCATCCATGGCTTCTCTTCTGAGTATTTTACAATGATTTCTTGTTTTGAATGAAATAACAGAGTCAGGCAAAGGAAAGGATAATATAAATAAGGCAGAGAAATCGGAATAATTTAGGGTGAGGTACAACAATGTTTATTTACTGTTTACACTGTTCTAAAGCATATTAATGTTTTCTCTGTAGAGTCTTCTGTGCCAACTCGACCAGAAATGGTCGTGTATGCTGGCTGTATACCACTACATTTGTTTGAAGAGGATATTTTTTCATTAGGACAGATGGTAAGATTCTGTGCTCTCAGGGCAAGAAAGTATTATGTATTTTATTATCAGGATGATTCATTTTGTAATAACTGAGTTAAAAAAAAATAAAATTAGCATAGTGAAACAGTCATCAGGTAATGACTATCAGTTAAATTTATATTTCAGTATTTCTGTATTCTAATCATGCATTTTCCTGCCCTAGTCCTGCTCATTTTTTCAATTTTACTCCACTTTCTTCTGGATCCCAGGAGTTTAATTCTTCTGGGAGAGGCTAGGTGTGGACTAGAAAATGCATCATGATGAGATACTTCTGAATGGAAAGACTGATTGTTTTGAGGGCTACTTGATAAACATGAATTACTTTTTTTTTTTATTTTTCAGATTGCATTTAATGACTTCTCTGATATACATTTTCCTACATGTTTTTCTATAAGAAATAGCATGTTTATAACCATTTCTATCATTAGTGTTGTAACTGGTGAAAGTAGCTGGAGGGAGTGCAGCACTTCATACAGCTGAAGTAAAAACAACACTTAAATTTCTACTCAGTCACTCACGCTCTACAGAAAGCTATTTATAATGCCAGAGCAGGCTTTCCTGAGTGGATTATTAATTAGATTTACCTTTTTTTACATTTAAATAATATTTTTCATAATTAGCAGATTAAAATGCAAGCTGCCTTCTCATGAAACTGATAGGCTTCATAAAATAAATAATAAATAAATTTCCATTTCCATAATTTTGCATTTTTTTTTTAAATGGTGCTATGTATTTTATGCTGTTTTGAAAACTTGTTTGTTCTCTGTGATTTTATTTTCTTTTATGTTCACATGAGGTCTCAGCCATACTGTCCATTTGCTAATAATAAGTAATACTAGTCATCAAAAAGCAAACTGGAAACAGTGACATAGAGTTATATCTTTCCTGCCACCTAAGGCCTTGAGTCAAACTTGGCTTTAGCCTGTTAGGGTACAAAGATTACTGAAAAAAGGGCATTGCAGGCCAAATAGAATTAGGCAGATGAAATCTATATGTCTAAACCAGTATTTTAATAAAGAATGACAGAAAAATGAAAGTTACCAAAAATCAAATATAGAAGTGTAGTGGATTTCTTGTGGAAGAAAAAGTTTAGAAGAGTGGATTCATTGTTTGGGTTACGAGTTGCTCCCTAAATTTGGAGGAAATTTTGTCACTGACTGCAGTTGCATCAGAATTTCCCTCCAGAAATGTTGCTGTGCTTTCTAGTGTACATGTTGTAAGGTTGATGTGGCTTCCATTTATTTGTCTTAAGTTTTCTTAAATAAAATGGAAAAAAAATCAATAGTTGAGCCATTCAAGTGTATTTCCTACTCAGCACCTGACAAGTTCTCCTTTATGACACCTGTTCGTCTTAAAAATGCTCTATAATCTCAGAGGTTTTAACTTACATTTTTTTTTAAGTTGTTTGAATATGGGTGTACCCAGTTACCACTCCTGTAATATATCTTTATAAATTCAGAGATCAAATGAGGCTGATATATTGCTTATGTGCCTTAATGTATTTAATTTGATCCTCTCCCTTTAAATAACCACAACTACATTCTTCTCTGCAGTTTGTAGTTACAGAAACTCAGGAACATTTGACAGTGAGCAACAGCAATCAGTGATTTACTGATTAACATGTTAAAGAAATGTTACAGATGGATTATTTAGCAAGTGAAAGAAGGTGTATTTTTAAAATAAAAAGGATGTACAAATCTTGTAACAGAACTTTCAGTGGTGAAAAGTGTTAAGTACTAGACCGTTATTATTTTAATGGGAAGAGCACCACTCAATGTCCGCATGTAAAATTGCTCTGAAGTGTAGGCTTTGGTATGTGGGTCATCTGTGGTGCCTTTAATGTGTTTTCAAATTAGCCAGCAGATAAAAAGCTTAACTTTCATGATATATTGGTTCAAAGTGATATTATATTATGGAGATTTCACAAGTTATCTAAAAGACCAGTTGCTTTTAGAATTCTGCCACTTTATAAATTCAGCATGAAGTAAGGACATTTTCCTCAGAAAAATATTATTAAATATGTTAATTTAAAACAAAACTTTGTCACTGTTGTTTTCTTATATCTTCATTCTGCTTCCCTTATATGTTTTCTGTAGAATGTGAAATTGTATGGTTCTATAAATAAGTTAAAAGAAGTGAATATTATGAAAAGTAAAACATATGTAAACACTTCTAAGTATTCAATTTTACTTTTTTCTGCTGAATATCATTTCCTAATTAGAATGTTTTGGACAGTCTTGTCAGGTGAATGATTTTTTGTTTCATTTGTTATCTACACCATTAGATGCTTTTGTGTGCATGCTTTTCTTTTTTGAGAGATATGCAGAGAAATGAGAGCTGACCTCAGTCAGATTATCTTTCCATGTTTCATAGGCTGATTCTTCAGAGAAGCTGAGGCAATATGGGCTTTCCCACTTATATAGCCATCCTGTCCTGATTACCAGAACTAGATCCTGTCCATTGGTAGCACCACCACAGCCACCACCAGTTCCTCGTTGGAAGCTTTTCCGTCAGAAAAAGGAAACTGTTGTGACATCTGAACCTCAAGGTTTGTCTACTCAAACCTCCAAAACAAATTTGTAATTATATTTTAATTATTATAAACATTTTCAGAGCCATACTCAGCATCTTTTAGCTTAATCTCAATAGAACTTCCTTAGGGATTACTCTTTCTCTTTTTTTCTTTGTTTCCTTTTTTTTTTTCCTATTTTGCATTACTTCCCCTTAGCCCTATTATTTCTTAAATGCTTTGAGAGTGTCTTAATTTATCTCTAAAAAAGCACTCTACTGGAGAAAGCGAAGAGGGAGTGTTATCAAAGCAACACAGAAGCTCTCTGATGCTGAGCCATGGAAGCTTCTGAACACCTTTTAAACCTTTAAAGTGTGTGACTAGTCCTGGTGCAACAGCTCATAGTTCTAGGGGTAAACTTGTTCTAGGGCTTGTCTGTATTGCATAATGGAATTAAATGCATGATATGAAATAGCTTGAATATGAAAGTGTTGCAGGAATGCTAGCAAAATACACTGGGATCAGAAACAGGAAATTTGTAAAGGTAGAATGTGATGCTGTAGCTGCTCTGAGCTACCTTGGATAACCTTACATATAGGTTAAGCACACTTTTAATACCTTGCAGGCTAAGGATCAGAGTGTTAAGCACTTATTTTTTCAAGATATGTCACCTAAAGCCACTTGTGGTTGTTTTCTTCCATTCAAGTGTATGCCGTGATACTTGGAAAATATAATTATTTAGGAGTGATGAATCCCCTATGGAAATCATTTGTCAAAATTGTAGTATTAAATATTTCTCATTAATATGTATTTAACAAGTTGTTTTTTTCCAGAGCCTGTGGTAAAGAAACCTGAAGAACATGTTGAAATTGCTAGCCTATTTTTGAATTACAAATTGAATCTTATCACAATACCCACAGACATGTGAGTATTCAATGTAGTTTCTGCTTTAACATTCTATTGTTAGTCCATTTCACTGTGAAAATGCAAACGCTTATGTTTACTTGTGTCACTCTACTACTTTATTGATGTTATGTATTTGTCAATCAGTACATTTAAGATCAATATCAGCAATATACCAGATAAACCTCTCTACTAGACACTTACAAAATGTTAATGAACACCTACAAACTTCTGAAGACCTTTCTGTAACTAATCCCAGGAATTTCTAACCATGTGCACAGAGATATACAGATGCAGTTATACCCATCCTGGCATTTTGGGTTACACACACACCTTCTCCTTTGGGAGTGCAGGTTCTTCTGTTTGCACACACCTCCTATTACAGATGCAAGTTGGGATGCTCTAAGCTTTATATGCTGCTCCCTACAACCTGTTCATCTGCATGCTGGTGAGAAAGCCCCTGCGAAGTAGGCATGCACACACCTGAGGGATGGGTCCCTACTTGTCACACCCTGTGTGCACAGTCGCTTCAGTGGGTGGACACTTCTCAGGGCATCTAATATCAAAGGGCAGGGAGCTCTGCAAAGCAAAAACACTTGGCCAGCTTCTCTACTTGGTGGGCCCAAAGAGGCAGAATATTTAAGAGTTCACTAGAAATACTCTTTGATATCATTCAAATTTTTCTTCAACTACTGGTCTTTTTCAATTCTTGCGCATAATAAGGATGTCATCGACAGGCCAGTGAGTACTTTCATGGGCATCACATATCTGGCATGGAACAATTAATGTTAGTGTTTATGAATAGAACAGGCTGTTTTCTGTTGGTTATAGTTGTTACAGGAAGCCTGAGAGTGTATGTGAAGCAGCTCATGTTCAAAACACAACTTTATATAAATGCCTTGTGTTAAAGAATGTTTGGAAGTCCTATAAACCCTTAAAAACTGGGGTCTTTAACCAGGGTGTCATAGAGAAGTTTCAGAAGTTGATGTATACACCACTTCTAATAATTATTCTATATTCAGCATAATACTTGCTCACTGACAAGAAAAGAAGGCTTAACGCTAAGTGTATCAGAGCCCTATTTTTTTCTGTGGCATAATACATTACTGTCAGGCTTCAGTTTATGATATGAACATTTGGTAGGCAACTGTGAGAATTAGTAATCTCCATTCTTTTATTCTGACTGAACTTCTGACAGAGGAAGCATTGAATGTATCACATACCAAGTAAGCACCAAAAGGTTATGTTATTTTGGAAGATATTCATTTTCTGAACCCTGACTCCAACAACAGTTTGCAAATTGTTGAAGGTGTGTTTATGTTTTTAAGATGTGTACATCTTTTATTAAGTGCAGTTCTAAGTAAACTGAATAAATTACATACTTGACAGGTTCTCCATTTTGATCATCATGATTGGATGGGTTGATTATAAACCAGTTAGTTTTGGTGTGTTGTTTTTTTTTTTTTTTTAGTAGCTGTCTTTGTCCATGAAAGAAATGACCTTAGAATATTCTGGGAATATAACTGTTTGGTTGAAACAGTTGCATTTTAGTGATTAAAAATACATTAAGTTACTTATTGTTTGTTTCCAAGTAGTAGGAGTAGAAATATATAAAAATGCTCTAAGCAATATCCATTAATAGGTTATTAAAAGAATGAGAGAATAAAAATTAGCCTGTTGCAGTATTTGCTTGTTAACATATTTTACATTGTTTTTTCATATTTAATAGATTGCTTCATAGTCAATTTATCCCATTTTGTCAAGGACAGTTTACTTAATGTGCTAAGTTTCCGTAACAATCAAGTAATTTAATCTCTTGTGATTTAATTAATAGGTAGTATCCAAAAATATATAACAAATATTAGCATTTCCTTGAAGTAATAGAGCTGCTAAAATAAGACGAGGGACTTAGATACACAATTGGGACTGAAACTGTTTTTAATCTCTTGCTTTTATCCTAATAAAATCTTTTTAAACATTCAAAGAGAAGATAATTGTGACTGTGTTGCTGCTAAAGATCTTGATATTTCATTATCTCAGTCCTTAAGAAGGGGGTTAGATAACACATGCTTAGATTTTTCTCTGTTCTTTATTGCTGCAATAACACAATTAGGTATTTATGTCTAACTGGCAAGTGTGTGATACTGTTTTCATCTTGTTCTCCCAGTTCACTTAACAAGCAAAGAGTTACTTATATTTCAATCAGTTTTTACTTCTGCTTCCACTGAAGTCAGTGACAAAGCTTTCTCTTACTACAAGCAGAACAGGCCTGACACAGGTTTCTTTGGTTATTGTGTGTTTTATCTGTCTGGTAGCTATGGAGACCCATTTTTAGGGAAAAGACAAAAAACTGCTCTGACAAAAACCACTTTTCTTTGCCCTGCCTCTATTTAAGTAGTGCACATTATGAGTGTTTTTCTTGTCTAGGGGCCATAGAAATTTATTCACTTCTGGTTTTATCATCTAGTTGTCCTCAGTAGACTTGGAATTTCTATTTTTGAGAGTCAGTTAAGAGGGCAAAGGTTCATATCTTTTGAGCATAGATTTGTGTGTAGTGCCAAGCCAGTAATGATAAGGAATATATGTGTATATGGATCTTGTGCTGCCCTATTAAGATGTCAAAATAAAGGAGGCACAAATTATTTTGAGAAAATTCTGTTAAGAATAGTAGTTATGAAGATTGTAATTTGGAAGTAAATGTACAGATTAAAGTGTTTGAAATTTCTTTGTTATTTAGCCACTTTCCACGGTCTACCATCAAAAAAGGATTTCATTCTGTATCTTGTCTCCCTTCTGTTACTGAAAGTGATGAAAATGTAAGTGACACTAATGTGGATATGGATCAAAATGGAATACACTCAAATGAAGAAGATTATTCTCAGGTAACAATTTTCCTGATTTTTTTTTTTTAACTTGGTATTCCAAAGGCTAGTGAAAGGCAAAATAGAAAATACTTAATACATAAATATAGGTTTTACTTAATACGTAAATATAGGTTTTAAAAGAGTTTTCAGTAAGCTTCCCACTGGCCCCCCCAGTATTTAAATAATTTTCCTGCTCTTTGCACTTTATAGTTAGATTGATGTGTACCAGGTAGGAAATATTTCCTAATGCTTTTCATTTAATATTTTTATGATTATGATTATGATTATGATTATTATTATTATTCTTAATTCTTCCTCAGATTTTAAAAGTGCTATTGCTAACACTATGATTTTTTTTTCTCTCTTTAAAATCAATTTGATGGGAGGGTCTTAAGAAGATAATCAGGGATCTTTATAAATAAATGTTTACTTCATGTTACGATTAGTGTATTTCATCTACAGTGAAGGATGTACCAAGGCATGTGGCTACTTGAAAATGTAAATTTTATAAACTTGTGCCTTAAAAATGGTATCCTCATTTTGTTCTTAATTGAAAGAGTTAGAAAAAGAGTTAAGGCTTCATTGCTGAGTTTGCCTGCTCTTAAATTTCAGCAGCTTTGCCTTCAAAGGTAATCCTCAGCCATGAGTTAAATGCTCGAGCTTCTTGAGAAGAATATTTTATATAGGGAAATAATTTGCAACATAGAGAAATAAAGACTTAAATATTCGAACAAACAAACAGAACTCCACTGAAGTTATTTTATTTACTCAACACCTACAAAAGAACCCAACTTGGCAGTGCCAATACCTCTCCAGTTTCATCCTTATTGCAGCAGACACTGCTCATAAGAGCATCTGATTCTCACTTTAAGAAAACTGAGGCATAAAGCAGCCTAGGCAATATGCAAATGCTTTCGATGAAGTTACACTCAAAATCTGGATCCAACTCAATAAACCACTTAGATTTTGTGAAAGATGTAGTCTCCACTTGTAAATGTTTACTACGGTTCGCCTCTCTACATTTATTTTCTATTCCAAGTAAAGAATGAGTACTTCTGTATCTGTTACATTCAATATGAATATAATATAGAAAATAATTTAAAAGAACCTATAAAATGTATTCACAGATAGTGCTGCATAAAGGAAAAACAGCAACAAAGTCCTTATCCATACTATTCTGTAGCAAGTATGACCCAATTATTTTAAAATTTCTACTGTTCTTTTCTGGGACAAACTGATAAATATACTTGAAGATAACATTTGTGGCATTTGGCTGATGTATACTGATTGCCTGTGGGTTACAAAAGCTGTTCGAAGACATAATGTTAAGGATAGTATTAGGTATCTTCATGAACAAAGAAGGCATAATTTAGTTTGGTAAATTTTGAAATAAAGGGAAAATAATTTTCTGTGTAATTTATATGTTTCCTCTTTTGAGTATACTGTAATACTATTTTTATATTGCAGATCTGAAAAGCAATTGTTATGAACCGTTCTATATTTATCGTATGTATAGAAAAACTATGTGTGTGGCTATAGTTATTGGGTATTTATTAGTTTAAAATAAGGTAATTCTGTAGTGAAGGAAAATTCTTTGCAATAGAATATATATTTAGCTATTCTGTATTTTGTGTATATTTATAAGATATAGTTTAATTAGCACTTCATGACCTTTCAAAGTCTCTTTAATATTGCAACTTCAGAAAATCGTTACAAAATCAGCAAGGTTAAAAGGAGATATAAGCAGCATCTTACAATATATAATAATTATTGGTTGCATGACTTCTGTCTCTCTAGCTGTACAAATATAGATTTAGTTAATTACAAGTTAATAGATGTTTATGTGCTGGAAGCATAGAAGTAGTTTGGAACATCACTTTGATTTTCTCTGCTAGTCCGAGAGTGTAAAAACCACGTGTTTGTAGAAAGCTGGTCTGTCACAGTCAAGGAGAGGCAAGGGCAAGTATGAAAACATATGAGAGAGAGACACTGATAAGAACAGAATGACTGGAAGAAAACATTAGTCTGAAGGCAACCTGATTCAGCCATGAAGTATAAGAAGTCATTGACAGCTAATTAACTTATACTTGAACGTTACTTTTGCCTCAATTCATTTCTCTGCTATGGCTATTAATAGCTGTAGTATGTAAGTAGGACTGCATTTGTATGGATTGAAAGAGAAAATAATGTTTTTAACCTGCAGAACAATCTTCTTCATTTTATGTATTAAATCTTTTAATCAACAAAATTATGTGGATACTTCTGGGAGATTAATTATGGGAGAGCTGTCTTTCCATAGTTTTAAAACTTGGAACAACATCGTACATCTATGTGTATTTTCTTTTTTATAATCAGTTAGTGACTATGACTAAGAAAAATTCGAACAAACAAACAAAACAAAAACAAGCAGTAAAAGAGAAACTTTGCTATCCCAAACTCTCTAGGTTATGGCTAATTTGTAGAATTTTGTATTGTAGTATATTTAGCGTGAATAACATTGTCTCCATTTTAACCTGTGTGATTTCTATTCAGGAGATCTCTACTTTAAAACCTTCAATACAGATTCAGTAAGTCTTTGGGATGCAGCAGTGTTATGCTTCAAGCTGACTGAAATTCAGTCAGCTGCTGTGCCAAGTCCTCAGCAAGTTTAAACTGGCATTTCTCAATTCACTACAGTGTAAACTGTATGAAGATACATCACTGAATATCTGATTCACTGTTCCTGAGGTCTGTTGTCACAGAAACAGTGATTAGTGATGAATGAAAGATAAAATTTTAGGAGCTGGATGTACCTTCTTTGAAGAATATCAAGTTGAAAGATAGCATTATCCCTTGTGTCTGCCAAGTACTCATGCCAAATAACAGAATTGCTTTATTATTGATTTTTTCAAATTTTTTAAATCCTGAATTTCCCATTCCCTCTGATTTTACAGTTCTGAAAGCTTTGCTGATTTGCACTAGGAAAAAAAAAAAGAATATCTATTTTTGGCAGTTAAATGGATCTTGATACACGCTGTTCTTAAGAAAATACAGTTTGTGAATTTTTAATTTAAAAACTCCATGAAATAGGGCCCAGTTCTTTCATGAAGAGGCTCGCTTTTGTTCTTCTTCAATAGGAAGGTAAATTTATACGGGTAAGATGCATTGAAATGCATATGAAAGCAGATTTTTGGCTTATTGCATTTGGCTGGGAAAAATTATTTGTGGAATAATGGCTTACTGAACCAGAAAGCTTTCAGAATTTGATTTTTCCTTTCATTTTTAGCCCTTATCCACTTTTGTGGTCAGGAAAAAGGCAAAAAAAAAAAACATCATATGTAAGCTGCACAGTGTCTTGCAGTTTTCTGGAACAGTAATTTTGACAAACTCTTTTGGGAAAAAGATTACCCTGGATGTTTCCTTGTATCTCTGTCATTTAAATCCTACTTGAATGTTCTTCATTGTGATGAATTCTTTGATACTTAACTCCAATTCCGTTGAGAATAAAGCTCTTTGCCTTTTGTTTGAAGAAATGTTGAACAAAGCAAGGAAAATCTAATCCAAGTATGTTTACCATCAGAATTGCAATAGTTATTAGCTTGACCTGCTCTTTGTGGCTTTTTAGTGTCAAGCACCCCGGCAATGGTACTTTCTAGAGCAGAAGGGTTAAAATTGTCACTCTCAGTGACATAGTCACAATATGCTTGTTCTTTAATTTTCATTTTTACCTCATTTCTCTTACTTGACTGCCATCCCTTTATATATGCAAGCTCAGTCTTACCACCTGCTTCACAACCTATATCAGTGTACTTAGTTTGCATGCTCTGTTGTGTGCTTTTTTCATATTCCTCATAAATGTTCCAGTTTGTTGTGTGATAACAAGCTTTTTCTTCTCATTCTAGTCCTTATTATGACATATTTCATAAGTCCAGTGAATTAATATTGAGTCAACGGGAAGGCTAGGTAGAAAAAACGAAAACATATTTTTGTTACAGATTTTATAGTTTTGAAATTTCTTCAATCTGTACAAATTGAAAATTTCCTGCTTATTTTTTCAGAAAAAAAAAAAAGTATACATGAGCTATGAGGCACATGGATTAGAAGTGTGACTCGAGTCTCCATTGAGACATTTGTTGTGTAGAGAATCTTTGATAGGCCTGCCAGTATCTACTTGCTTATACAGAATGGGCCAGCTCAAACATTAGAGACTGAATAAAACAGAAGACGAGTTGGTAATCCAGTATTTTTAAGCCATTCCAATACCTCAGTCTGTGCACAACTTTGAAGCTGTTTGTTCTTTTGTGCCACTGCCTTTTTTCAAAAGCCACCTCTGTTACCTTCTCCCACATCACAGCTACAACTAGAACTGAAGTAACTCTCAGGTCAACATCAAACCTAGAAATAAAATACAGGGGCGGATCTTAAGAAATAATTTGGTTGTCTTTGTCATTTTGGAGGTAGACTTAAAATGGATTTTTAATCTTAAAAATTATGTATTTGAAGGTTTATTCCTTCACCTGCAATTATACCCAGAGAGTTTAGTTTTGGAAGAAGACTGGTGTTTTTTACAGAAAAACTGGCATGAAAATTTTTGCCAGACATAATTTCTACAACAGAAAAGGACACTGGTTTTATAAAAATATCAGATAGGTTTTAAAACATATTATGTTGTGGATTTAAATAAAACAATGATATAGCTAATGTTAGGAGGCTGAACAATACAAATGGATCCTTGAAAGTAACAAGATAGCTATAAATTTATGAATTACCATTATTTAACAATTATGTGTTAACAATTAAAAATATAATAGGAGATAAATTAGATTTTTTAGTTAATCAGCAAATTTTCCTCACATTTTGCATTCGGATTTCCCACTCATTGCAGGAAGAACAAGAAGTATGAATCTGTGTGCATCCTTCCTTGTTTCACAGTTCGATCCAAGTCTTTTTAAAATTTCTTTCATTATCAGATACTGTGGCAGCGGAGCCGACCTTTCAGACAATGTGTGTTCACTAAGGAGGAAAAATGCCTTTAGTTTCTCTTTCTGTGCCGATATCTTAGTTGCTGTAGCTGAGACAATAGCATAACACGAGAATTTTGTTGACACTCCCAATTCCCTCAGAATCAGTGAGGTTTAGGTAGATGGACGCATCCCATACCACTAGGGAAGCAGGCAACTTTCAGCTATGTTGTGTCTGTGCTCCAAAAACTGAGTAAATGAGCCTACAGGAGACTCTACACAGCTGTGGTTAGATTGCTTTCACAGCTCAAACAGGCTTACATAACATTACTAAGCATCCAGATTTTCCAGGGTATGTTTCTCCTCCTATACTGGAAATACTATTGAAGTAGTTTTTGAGGATTTTCTGTATCTCTCAAGGTCTTCCTGCTGCCAGCTCATAATGCCAACACAGTAGCTGTATAATAAGCTGCCACGTGTTCATACTAGAGGCATGGATCACGTGTACTGTCCACGAACAGTAAGTCTGGCAGAAAGTGCTGGAGTTGTGGTGCACGCATTGCAGCCTCTAAGGCTTGTATAGTATGTCTGATACTTTATATACATTGGACATGCCCAGTATTTCTGATGAGAAACTTGATAAATTGTACAGTTGGCATGTACCTCTTTGATGAATCCAGTGACTCCTATGAGAAATTTGGCGATATTGGAATCTTCCAAGTTGTAGACTCCCATGCAGAAATATGACAGCTCAGTGCATGCGTACTTCTGAAGTCACAGTTTAAATGAGAGAGATGGTCCAGGTTTACTAGAGATTTTTCAGAGCCAAATATTAAATCATGAATGTCAATGTCACATGACAAATGATACCCTTTTGTTTTGCACAGATATATGTACAGAAGTCTGGAAATAGGAACAGTACTTCAATACATGGGCAATTGCAGAATCCTGTTGTGTCCTTTTCAGCTCATTTGCTCTAGAAAAGCAGTAAATTAAACAAAAAAAAAAAAGGCAAATTGTTCAACCGTTAACAATTTCAGCAATGTATGTATTTCTCTCTTAATTGTTGTTTATCTTAGATCTGTCCCCAGCTTTGATTCATGAACATTTTTCAAAAATCCCACAATAGATTTGGAATAGAATTTAGGATTTGTGCCATGCAAAAATTGGACTTTGAAATTCTCTCAATAAACAATACTGCAGTTAAGTAAAATATATTAAATTATTTGGTACTTCCTACTTTGGGACAGAGGCTCTTAAATCTGTACTTTTTTTTTCCTCTCAACACTTTCTTTTAGTTATTTCAGAAAAGATCAGACACCTAAAATTTGGAAACAGGTGAGATTCCTGGGCCTCTTTGGGGCCTGTGGAAGTGCTGTAAAATGCTGCAGGAAGACTTTTACTGCAGCTAGCAATTAAAGCAGAAAGCCATAAGGCTTTTCTTTGAGGAAACATTCATAGATCCCTTCATATTGTGTATGCAAGGTGGTCTGTAATAGGTTTGAAGCAGAGCTGGAGTTATACACAATGACCTTGTGCAATCTTTAGGTACTGCTGTGACCTGCCACACAGTCTGACTTACTCAGACTCTCTAAATTATGTCAGTTTGCCCCTCAAAAAATGTTTCTAGATTGTATTGAGAAAGCGTAAAAGCAGCTCCAATTCAGTACAGCTCCTACAACTCCTCTTTGAGACACAAGACAGAAAATCACTTTGTGTGTCCAGATGCTGGCCAGCTCTAATGCTATCAGTTTCAGCATTAGTGCCTTTGACACATGTAAAGCTGGGTATATGTGAGGAGATTGAGTGGGAGGAAGGATGAGAAATTTTGTTAAAGGGAGACCTGGGATGAAAAGAAGCTTGCAAAATTGTTTGCAGTAGCATTTTTAGGCTTTAATAGTTATCTTTGCAAAGGCCGAACTAGTCCAGTTAACCCATTAACGGTACCACGTTCAAATAGGAAATAAGCTGGGAACTGTCAAAACTCTTTCTCCTGCTTTCCCTCCCTCAGAAGAAAAAAAAGAAAAAGAAAGTGGAAGCGAGCCTTGCGCAGAGTATGTCATATTGCAGTTAAGAGGGCAGTCAGAAGGAAGGATGACTGGGCACACATTTTTAACAGTATCAAAGATATTAATCTCTCAAAGAATAGAACCCTGTCTTTGCAAATTTAATGAGTAGATTTTCTGAAAGGCTGGCTAACTAAATTTCAACTTTAAACACAAGTGGATATTGCATTCATGCTAGTTCAACAGCGTTAGCTTGGAAATGGGATTGACCAGGATAAGTTGTTTGCCAAAAACATTAGAAAAGAGCAGGCTACTTTTTGTTTATGCAGCTGATAGAAAACAAAAGATGGTGTAGCAATCAGGTACTCTGTTGCCAATGACAGTTGTACACAGTCACACAGCAAGAAATGTTTGTTAGAAAAGGAGCCCTCCATATATTTTCCAAGAATGGAAACAGAGTGGAAAAGAGTTGGTTCTAGAATAAGACTAATCAGTTCTTAGAATAGAACTTTATTTTATTGTCAAATACAAGCAATATCAAATAAAATTTTGTTAATAGCAGAGGAGTAGGCAGGTGGAACAGCTTTTTTTCCCAGAATCCAGATCACATGTACTTCTCTGGAAAAACATCAGTCTTTCTATTGGTAACGTATATGTAGGTATTATGCTGATTTTTTTTTTTTCTTTTAAACATACTACAGTGATGACTTACTAGTTTGTTTCTGCATCTCGGGAAGAACTGTCCCAAACCCAGATATTTTCTTTAGCAAAATAATATAAGATTATAATTACTATTGTTGGTTTTTGTTTTTCATCATATAGGAGACCACCCTCTTTCAGCAGCAAAATGCAGAGAGACCTAGTAAAGGTAAATGTGTTTGAAGTTTATATGCAGGCTTCTGCCATTCGCATGTTGTTTGGCCTCAGTGTATATATATCAACAGTGTTATTTATAGGCATTGGTTTTACAGGAAAAGATTTCAACGATCTGGTAGTAGCATGTATAATTACATAGAGTAGAATCTTCAGATTGGTATTAAAAAAAATCTCTAATTTACAATAGTATTTTGAAAAAAATAACATTTCTCATAAGTTATTCTCCAGTAAAATATACTGAGCTTTGTACACAGAGCTCTTTTTCTAACCACTCTGAATTATACTTTTTTTTTTCTCTGAAATAAAATACATTAATAAATGTTACTTTTTTAGTGTGTTTGAGATTAGTATTTTAAGAGTATTCAGCCTGAGTGATTTTTTTCAAAATTAGCACTTCTTTGTTTAAGTGAATGTTTTAAGGATTTGATCAGAAGTTAGTAAGAGCCTTCTGTTTAAAACAAGCGACCAGATTTGCTTGGTGCACAATGAACCTCTTCTAAAACTAACTGCTAGAAAACACCTTCCCTTTTACCAGAGTTCTGAAAGTGAACCTCATAGCAGAAGAGCATGTGAAACATATTAATAGGATTCACGCTTTATACTCAACTTGGGTTTAGTTTTCAATTCTTCAGTCCATGTAGAAGCCTGTGCAATGCGCCTTTGCTTTTTTAGCATTTCTGAAGATAGATTTTCATTTGCAGAAAAGGCATAGAATGCCATTTTTAAAAACTTTGGTTGGTTGGTTTGTTTTGTTTGTTCTCTGAAAAATATCTATGATCCCCTCTTCCAGTAAGTGAGAAATATGATAAATATTCTCTCAGTTAAAGCATGTGCACAACTTCCTGACTTCTACAGTAATTAAACCCAGTCATTTTACCCAAGATGTTTAGATATTTTCCCAGCTTTTAATACTATTTTCATTCTGGAAAAATTTGCAACTTATCAGTCATCTCTAGTAACCCCCAAATAGTGTAATACAAGAAAAGGTCATAAATAGGGGAGGGAAAAAACAAACAAACAAACAAACACAACCAAAACCCTGGATCATACTGTAAGTATAATGAAGAGTGAGAATACATTTAGGATTTTTAAATGTGTTGAAGCAAGTGTAAATCATACTTCTCCAAAACCTATACTAATAAATCAAAACCAAATTTGGTAAACATATGTTCAGAACAGGCAAAGGATATAATTTTGAGGGTATACGTTTAAGAACTGATAATGATTTCAAGTACTCTAGTGCTTGAATTTCTTTTCTTACGAAATCTTATTTTTGTCAATATCATCCCAGTTAGAAAAAAAAAAAAAGAACCACACTAAAGGAATCTCACTGTATCTAAATGCTACAAGTTAATCAGCTGGAAATATATCCTTCAGTTATCCTCTCACAACTCAGTGCCAAAACCTAATAGAAATAGAATAGTTTGCAGTAGATTACTCTAAACCTGCCATGAGTATACTGGCATCTTGGAGTATTTTTGTAGATCTCACTATTAACTGATTCTTAATAGCCAGATGTCCATTTTTTCTGCTTAATCAGAAGTCTACTCAAGAAATTACCATTGAAGAAAAGCTCCCATAGCACAACCAAGGAAAAGGAAAAAGTGAACGTGTTTCCATCCTCTGGCCTATAATACTAATAATTTGCATTACTACTGTAACTAAATCCTTTGTGTTCAGGTTCTCTTCACAATCTCCAGGCCGTCTCAACTCATATGTTGTCATTTCTCTACGCAAGATCCATTTATTCCAACTTTACATGGGAAATATTACTTATCATTACAGGATTCAAAGACTGGAGCTCTACCCTCCTATTAGGTGTTACAGATATGATTGCTTTTCTTTAAATAATACAATTCCTTTTAATATATTAATTATTTGAAGATTAGTTTAGTTAATAATTATTTTTAAAAGAAAAAACTCATATGGAAAGGAGGCTTAGTAATGTATCTAGGTTTAATGTTTTGCATTGTGTCATGCACTGTAGGTTATGAAGGTTATTCCTATTGCTGTTACTTCAAAATGATTCATTATTAGTCTTTCAACTCCAGAGAATATCTGAGAGCATGAATCATGAACCAAAACTGAGAGAAACAGATAGATCTTTTAAAAATGTTTTATTTATGAGTATGAGGGTTTAAATACAGTTTTTAACAGGGCTAAAAATTGCTCCAATTTTGCGAAGTATGTGAATGATAATAATTTTATCTCTTCAGAGTTTGACTACAGGTCATTAGACAGTTAAATATATGAATAATCTAATGTCATGAAAGTTCTTTCTATTCCCTTGAAGCAGATATGAAACACATTCCTATTGAGAACAGTGATATTTTACAAGTAACTCATACATATAAACAAATCCTTTCTTGGTTAAGTAGTTGCTTTTCAGTATTTCGATACTTTCTGGTTTAGGAATCTCAGTCCTTCTATATTTGTTTTTCTTAAAAAAAAATAGTTTAAAATATTTTCATTAAACTACTTATGCTGCTAGTTTTGTGCTATTGAGGTTCACCAAATGCAATCAAATATTTTGAAAAACTATAGTGCATCACCGTCTGTACTGAATCCGGTGGAAATTTTTTGTAGCATCACATTATTCCTATGATTATCTGTTCTCTGACAGGAATTTTGCTGTTCATTTGCTGCTCTTTCTTTTTTTTCCTTTTTGGATTAATTACTCTACTTTGTATGCTGCTCTGATCTTAGTCATTGATCTGGTTTTGTCTTCTGTTTATTTTTTTTTTTTTTTAGATGTATGTTTTGATATTAGTTCTGTACTTGAATATTTTCCCTTATCATGTTACCTTTTTTCTCTGAAGCTTGATTGTTACATTAATCTTTGTTGCTTGAGTTCTAAGTAGCATAAAATTTTTAAATTCAAATATGCTTTTCCCTCTTCTGAACATCTCTGCAGTGTTTAACTTTGCTAAGCTCATATTATATCCTTGTGTGTTTGATTAGTATTCACGTTTGTTCAAGGAATAAATTATCATTATGGACAATTATTTGCTGACATTATCTCCCATATGTCAGTTTTTAAATACTATTTTACATTGAACATGTCTTAAGATTTGCTTCAGATTTATTTATAGTTTTATTCCATAAATTATGTCTTCATTATATCACCTAGGGTTTGCAGTTTCTCATAGCTAGAAATGTCACTTCTTGCACACAAGTGAAACCATAGTTGGCAGTTTGATTTACTTTTCGCTTATAATTGTATTTCTGTATGATACCAGGAAGCTCTAAACAGCAAAGTCTTTAGAGTGCATAGTTCAAAAAGGACAAGACATGCTTTTTGATGACATTCACACAAGATTCTGGTTACCTCTTCGAAGGGAAGTGGGTAAACTGGAGCAATTTTGTTGACAGCGTTTTTGCATTCCTTTAGCTGCGCGGAAGAGCTGTCTTCCCTCTGAGCCCAGTCTGCATATGTAGTCAACAGAAAAGTTTATGTATTGACTTCTAGATAGGGTGGAACATATCTTCTCTTTGAAGGCTGCAGAGAGCTACTGACTCTATTGATCCTGAAGAAGGTCAATGGATAGTACTCTAGTACTTGCGTTCAGAATGAACAAGGAAGAGCAACACAGGGCCACAGGAAGATGATATTAGGCATGGATCTACTCTGGTGACCCCTTCATCATACTCTCTGTGATATGCACATTTGTAAGACAAACACTGTTGTTATCTCACCGGAGACCTAAACCTGTGTTAACTTAAATCTACTAAAAAGCCTAGATTTTAGAGCTTTCAGGTAGTTTTTCCATAGTGTAAGAAAGACAAAAAGATCTTGGGTGCATTTTCTTACCTTACATTTCTTTCCTTTCAATTCTTGAAAAATTAGTTGCAAGCTGATTTAGAGCCACCTGCATCTTAGAAACTCATTAGTTATCTAGCACATCACTATCTGTCTCACTGATCATTAAATGTTACAAAGCAACTGTAAATATCATAATGTATTTTCCTAATTAACTTTCTCATTTATTTTACCTCACCTGTTTGGATATTACCTCATCTTTTTCCTCAGCAAACATTCTGAATTAATAGATGTTCATGTTTGAACTGTTCTCTTCTACTTTCTCAGCAGTTCTGAGCTATTCTCAAGACTTCTTTTTGGCACAGATTAATCACCATCAGGAACTATTCATATGAAGCTCACAGAGGAAAGGCAGAGAAAGTGGCATTACCACACAAGTTTAAAAGTTATTAAATGATTGTAAAGTGTGTCTACATGAAATTTCTGTGTTTATATTTTAGTACGAATCTGACAGTAGTTCTGATTTTCCTATAAGAAGATTCACGTAATGTAGCACGAATCTATTTCTGTTTACAGGTAGTTTGACTAGTGTGAGCAGGGGATACTCTCTAAGTACTAGAGGCAAAAATAGGTCTTTAGGTCCTCCACAATTCTATGTATTTTTTATTTTCAGTGAGTTGTAAAAATTTTATGATATTGCCCATTAGCTTTTCACTGGGTAGGAGCTTTAGACAAGGGGTTGCCTTTTTTCTTTATATAGATGACTTCAGGTTTGCAGAATTCGTAGTATATTCGCCTGACATGCTCCTATTAAAGGTTCTAATGCACAGTTCAATGTGATAGTAGATTGAGGCAGAATACTTAAGCAGTTGCAGATGTAAGCAATGAATACCCATTCAGAGTTATTTTGGTCACCTTTAGAGCTTTTCAGGTTAGTGTTTTAGCTTTTATTTTTAAAATCTGAGATGTATGCGAAATATTATTGTAATTTTAGGATAATTTTAAAATATAAGAATGATATCACTTTAATGTGCATATTGTTACTGTATTGACTCTGTGTGTCTTCTTATCTCCACAGAAGAATTACATGAAAATATCAGAGTTAATGCAAAACGAATGTCAATAGTTGATACTGGTATGAACATCCAGACAGGGGATAAATCAAAGGAAGAAATCAAGTCAGAAAGAACTTCTGTTTCCAGGGAAACCTGGATTAGCTTTGAAGACTTCTGTGTTTGTTTCCAGTAAGGAACAGAGGGTTTGGGTTTAATTGCATAAAATTTGCAGTATAACAACGGTAAAATGTGAAATGTGACAATATAAAAACTATCTTCTCAACAGATCTTTGTATAACTGCCCTGCATTTCAGGGTACCCCCACGGCTACTCTTCTGACCAGAATTACTGTCCCTGTTGACAGTGAGTCTGCAGGTGCAGCCCCACACTGTGGCTTGAGTAAGTCCTCCAGAGGACAGTGGAGAACACAAACACCAGTTTCATAAAGCATACATCAAGCTGGTGGAAGGTGGTAGGTCATGGAGCATGCAGCCATTAGGGTGCTCACAGACCCAACTCATCAGCCACTAGGCAGACAGTCTGCATCTGAAAAACACAATTCTAAGACAAAAAACATTGTTGAAATCTTCTGTTGCCATCAGCATAGCTTGGCTTGGTAGACTAGATGCTTTTTTTATTTCCATCTTCAACATAGTTCTAAGGCATTTATACCTCTGCAGACATAAAAAGAAGCTCATGTAGCTGTAGCATAATATCTTTAGCTTTTGTCTTTCAGTTTTAAGAGGCCTGGTATAGTACAGATCTTTAGAGAATCTGACATTGCTGAGGGGAGGAATTATATCAGAGAAAATTCACCCGGGGTTTTTTTTTGTTTGTTTCTTTGTGTGTTTGTTTGTTGCTGTTGTTGTTGTTGTTTGTTGTGTTTTTTTTTTTCCTCATTTGAATTTGTAACTGTGATTTCTTTTTGAAGCTTTTAATTTCATAAATTAATCTCTTCTTGAGCAGACATTAAGCTCTGTTCTGTCTCTGAGGGAGAATGTATAACTTTTCTACCAGCAGCACTACAGGAACTTTAGGAATAGAAGATCACAGATCACTTTGGACCCTAGGTCCAGGAAGACATGGCCTTCAGAAAAAAAAAAAGCATCACAAAATAATTTCCTTTCCTTTCTAAGTGTTGCTCACTGTGTCATACACAGAGAATATAAAATATGACATTTCTAACTTGCTAGCCAAACATTAAAGTACTGTTGACCTTTTGTAGGTCACTGTAATATTAATTAATAAAGAGAGCATTTCTCAGTTTCTTATTCCTGTCCCTAAATGGGAATTTTTACTTATTTTCACAGTGAACTGATAAAGTGGCTGTTAACAAAGCATCCTGATAGACCTTTGAAGAATTTATCACTCAGAAGATAATAGGCACCTAAGATTTTCATTTTACCAGTCAATTCTGTTGAAAGCATTTTCATTGTTTGACATACCTATATCTCAGAGTGAAAATAAGATGGATGCTCAGAGTTCATATCAACTTTAAGAAACAAGGAAAATTTTAGTTGTTGTAGGAACTAATATGTCAGCAATGGATCAGGATCCCTGTTAAGTTTCTGAGTACTCAAAACATTACTTTTACGTAAAACACTGGAGTTCGTAACTAATTCCATCTTCAATTAAAGCTGAAGTCATTTATGTTGCCCTTGGTTAAATCAAGGTCAGAAACAATTGTTGTCAGGAACTAAGTAGCTTTCTGATGGTGTGCAAACACCACAAAATTGATAAAGCACATTACTAAGTTATATGAAATAGTTCTTCCTTACAGTGAGACTTTATAGATAACTTTATTACATCAATTTTCAGGAAAGCATGAAGATTTTAGAGCAATATTAGCTTATTACCATTTAAAGATTCAAACTGGACGAATTAGTGGCCTGACCTCCAGTTGAAAAATATAGAAGTACAGCAAAGGTAGAAATGAATGGCTACTGCTTTCTCTGGAGATGACTTGTATTCACCTTTTATGAAACTAAAAATTTTGAACCATTTTTGTGAAATAGCTGGGAGTCTGATTTGTGAAAGTAATATTAGTATCTTATGCTATGAAGTAGATATTTACCTGAAATATATAATTTCTACTAAGATTTTTTTCCTATGTATATTTTTATTTTATTTTCTCTCTAGGAACCTGTATGTTTTCCACAAGCCACATACATATGCCTGTAACTATCAGAAGACAGATTTTAAGGTATATGGCTGTATTGAGGTTTTTTGTGCTTTTAAAATTTTTTGTCAAATAATTATATAATACATATAGCCTAAATTACATTGGTAGATCACATGGAACTGCTAATACTGAAAAAAACACAGTAATACCTTTAGATTACTATAGTCAATACAAAGATAATGTTTCCTAGCAAATATCCAGAAGTATTTTGCTGTGTTTGAAACATGAAAAAATGTTATGGAATGATATTGCACAATAATAAAGAAAGTGAGTATGTAAATCATGAATCCCGCTAGTGAGAGTAAATATTACAGTGAATCAGATCTCCATCCTCTCTTTATCTTAATTTAAACCTAGCCTATAACAATTTACAGACTAAATTAAATTTTATGATGATTCAGCTGCAGAGTCTGTCCTACAATTCTCCTTCATCTTTACCTGTCATCTAAAACTCAAGTCAGGAGTCTGTATAGCATCACCATCCATTTTCTATTTACAAAAATCTGTTGCAGGGATTAGAAATACCCCTTCGTTGCACTGAAATGACAGTATTTCTTTAAACCCGTCAATAGTTCATAGTATCAGAAGGTTATTCA
Organism: Patagioenas fasciata; assembly: GCF_037038585.1. NCBI lineage: Eukaryota > Metazoa > Chordata > Aves > Columbiformes > Columbidae > Patagioenas > Patagioenas fasciata. The sequence continues at coordinate 56,815,441 of NC_092522.1, forward strand.
ACATGCTTGAATATCCTGTTCCAGCTCTAGTTTTATTCTGTAACTGAAGTGTAATTGTAGAGTACTGACATGTAAACTCCAGGCATGAACTTTATGTAAAATCTTGTACAGGGAAGGTTAACTACGTGGATTATGCTTCATAATTGTAGTATATCTGCAATTTCACACCTCTTTGTATTTATAATCACATCACAAGAAAAGTTCCCAGTCACTGCATGGTACTTTTCACAAGCCATAATCAGCATAAAGATTATGTAAGCCTGTGTGCTATTGTGCCAAAAAAGTAACCCTTTGCTGTAAAACCATTCTACTTTTATTTTTTTTTTTTTAACACTGATACAGATGAGGTGTTTACGCTATTAGGTAAATTCTGTACCAGACTTATAAAAGAACACTTTTATATTATGTTATGAAGATAATAGTAATGGTATTCCGCGATCAAATACAAAAATTGTATTGATATTATTCTGGAGAATGTAGGAAGACATATTAAACCAGCAAAAATGTTCATTCACCTTCAGATGTTGAAGAATTTCTAGGAACATTAGAATCATGCTATAGTTTCTAATATTGACATAGGAATTATGTATTAATGTTGGGAGTGAAAAATGTTGCCTCCATATATTTTTGCAGAGAAAAACATAATGAGGCAGAATCAGTCATGTGTTACAAATTAAGAGTGCTTATTTCTTTCAAGCTTACTGTAGTTAATTAGAATCAGAAAGTTGCAGCACAAAAGAAATATTTTGGTTTTCCATTGATTGTTTGGCAAGGAGAACTACTAAATTGAGGTAGATACGAAGAATATAATATAAAAATAGATATATTCTCATTTAAGAAGCTTTTCTGTATCCTCTTATCTCTTAAATGAACTCCGTGGTTTATACATGCAGCATGAGGTTTAAATCACATGTCTGAAATTTGGAAGAACTAGTGACAGTTAGTTAGTTACTTCCCATACCATATCTAGGGTCACAATATCCAAAATTTTAGTCATAATTTGTACAAGCCCAGGTAGACACAATTCAGTGAATGTGAAAGATGAACAAATATCTGTTTTTCTATGCAGTGTACCAATGACCGAGTCTTCTATTATTTACTTGTGGACAGTCTGACGCCCATTGAAATCCTGGTTAGTTTTTCTGCATTAGTACGCTGGGATGATACTGGAGGTAAGGTCAACACAGAATACTGCATGTTGATGTTGTGTTTTCCCATACTTGAATATGTCTGTGCCATTTTGTTTGGCTGTGGTGTATTTTGGCAGTTTGAGACTTTAGCAAACCTTAGGGTTTTATTTTCTACAAATTTCATTCTTTCAAGTTATTTTATGCCTTAGCTGATCAAAATACAGTAAAATCAGTGGTTTATTTTGAAGTGATTTTTAAACTCATGCACTGTGAGCTCAGAAGTATATTTACAGCTAGTTTATTTCAAGATCCAACAGCTTGGATGGTTTGAATAAAAATCACTTGTATTTTATAGAACTCATAGAATGGCATTCATAAAAGTTTATGTGTGTTATGACAATCAGCTTAATTTAATCAGTCATTCAAACACTGCATATGGATGTAATTTTAGTGCATCTAGAGCGAAGTAGATAGAACTGAAGGAAAGCTTATAAAAACCAAACTGACCATCCTGTTAAAATAATTAAACTATAATAGAAATATATATTTGCATGGCTGTTTGCTTCCTTTGCAGTGGACAGAAAGGATTCTTACAGAGTTTTAGTGACTTAAGTGACTTGGAACAGGTCTGATCTACGCATCATCCTAACAAATTCTTGTAACGATTGTTTTCTAGGAAACTGTACAAATCAGCCGTATTCTGTACCAACTATGCCTTTTAGATGACTGGCTGTTTTCTCTGAATCATCAATGCCTAAATGGAGATGTCTATGACTGTGAAGTAGATACAGATTCTGCATAAGTGTATTTTTCTTCATTTTCCTATAATTCCACCCACACCAATTGCGAGGGATTTTTTTCTTTCTTTTTCTAGGTGCAAAACAAGAATGTTCCAGTATTTCGAAGGGTGTGCTAATGGTTGAACATTTCTCCTGGAAATGTGTGGCTCCCGGTGAGCTTGTGTTAAAGATACATACATCTGCAACCAAAGCTACTGTGTTACGTCTTCCTGCTGGGTATGTATGAGGTTTCATTTCTGTCTTTACTTTAGTCTTAAGGCTTGAGATGAGCTTATACTTTACACAGTAACTAAGAGTTTATTTCCTAAAACATAAGTTTTTGGAATATCAAATTGGTTGATAGCTAAGATTTGGTAAGACTGCAAAATAACTATGAATTTAAAATAATTACCAAAGCTGTTATAAGCATTTTGAATTCTTTACTCTTACTTACCAATTAAAAAAAAAAAAAATAGTCCTGGAGTACAATTTCTTACTTAAAAGTGCTTCACACTAGAATGATTTTAAGATGTTTCATGGAGTACCAACAAAAATTAAAGAATTAGGATTTTTAGAGGAACTGTAAAAGAATGATGATATCATAGGAGGTTTCATAGCTTTTCTTGAAACAGGATTCATGAAACATGACAGGAGAAATTCCAAGGTTATCCATGAAGCCTTCCATATCTTACTTCACATTTATATAGTGCTTAAAATGATTTGTTTCTCTTTGCACGTAACTCTAGATATTCAGTATAGAGCATTGTTTGTTTAAGATATATAAAAGACAAGAGCCTTTGATACTAGTTTCTGAAAACACTTTCAGTGAAACAAGGAAGATGCTATCTTCATATGTTGTTATAAATGCACAATTGCAGTCTAATTCATTGAAATCTTCTACCTTTCCAAGATAAATCAGCCATTTAATCTCAAAGACATGAAACAGAATGTAGTTTGAAACAAACAAGTTTGGTTTCAAATAAATAGGCAAAGAATATACTGCAACAATAGCACATTGATATTAAATCAAAGATCTCTAATAGTTCCCTCTATTTGTTTTGGTTTAGATTAAAAATGAAAAGTAATTATTTGGTTTATAGGCTAGTCCTGTCACCACACTTTTAGTGTAGTTTCCAAAAGTCATATATCTCCTGTAAGGATGCCAAAAACATATATCTTTTTGCACCTGCAAATTTCAAAGCTACCAGAGATACAGGCAGCTCAAATTGATAAGCTTCTTAGCTTTGGTTCTCTCTACTTCAGGCGGACCCAGAAGGCTTCCAGGAAGCTTTGATTTGCGGCAGGTGTGGGAGGCAAATGAGCTTATTGACTGCTCCCGATGTCATTCCAAATTAGAAATGACTTGCTAAGCCAGGAAGGCACTTTCTTCCACCTGTCTCTTGGTGTCCAGGGGGCTTTTCAAATTTCACATACAAGAAGATGCAATTAAAAAAAAAAATTGCAGGGGTGGGAGGTGTAACTCTCTGTTACGGTTTAAGGGAAAGCGGCAATAAACCATGGCAGACGCTCCCTGTTATCCCCTTTACCTCCCGCCACCCCTTCCTTTAAATCGGAAAGATGATAAGAAAGATAAGGGAAAAGGAAGAGAGACTTAGACTTCAAGTTGGAGAGTTTTAAAGGGTTTTACTAATACTACTGATAAATAGAGAATATATATACAAAATATGCAAAACCAATCTTGAGTGCTCGATGTGGAGTTGGCGTCACTCCAGCAGCGACGGAGCTGGGTGTGCGGAGCTGGTGGCTCCAGCAGGTGCAGCTCAGGCCCCCGGAAGTCACGGGTGGTACTTCACAGCAAACCGGAACCCGGTTGCAGGGATGCAGGGCCTGAGGCCTGCAGATCACAGGCAGACAGGCAGGGTCCTCTCTAGATGCCAGCCATGGTTGAGGAGCGCTTGACCCTTGTGATCACCCTCTTATACAGGGGGTATGATGATTATGGGATGGAATACTTCCGTTGGTCAGTTCTAGTCACCTGTTCCATCCACCCCTCCTCAAACACGCTCCTCTCACAATGGAACGTGGGAAAACCTATCAGTCTTTCTTGGCTACCATAGTAATAAACCTAAACACGAGCTTCTTCGGCATTCTGTTGGTCTCTTATCAGCACCGAGTACAGCATCCTAGGAAAAATATGCAGACTAAAACTCAGAAAAGTACAGCCACCTAGAAGAACTTAGCTGAAAGAAAAATCACTAAAAGAAAACTGGTCTTGTTTTTAACAAAACCAGAACACTCTCCTTTCTTACTCTCACTGCTGGATCTCTGGTTAACACTTTGAAGCTGTGGCCTGAATGAACTTCTCCAGCTAAATGCCATTCTGGCAATGACACAAGACCATGAAGCTTCACTGTTTGATATAGGCAATCTGCTCAAGTATTTCAGGGGGTGTGCAGAATGTTGACTGGAGAGAAAAGCATCAATGCCCTCTGTCATATAAGTACAGATAAGAATGTTTTCTTTTATGGTTGGAATCTGTTATAGGATATGATCAGGCAAACAAGAATGAGGTGGGATGAGTGTATCCCATTAAGACCTGAAGAATTTTTGTGGTTTGCCAACTTAGGAGGTTACAATTGAGTTGTTTGGCTAACAGTTGCTCCATAAAATGTTCACTCTGTAGTGTTCATCTAGTCTGACACAAATACGTGTTAATTTTTTTCCAATTTTGTCAATGCAAACATGGAAATTATGATGTAAGTAACATGCGACTGGAAAACTTGACTTCTGCACTAAGCTTTCTAGAGCAAATGTGTTAGGTGTAGCTAACTATAATACTGACTAAAACACTAAAGTTTTGTATCCATCTGAAATAGTGAAACTACCTATTTTGTGAAATAAAACTGAAATAAAACCTAAAGAAATAGAGTAAATTATAGTGACTTCTCTGATTTCACCTACTACCTGTATTTGGAGGTTCTTGAGAAGGAAGAAGATAGAAATGCAGGATTTGAAGAGCCAGTATATCTAGAAGTGAATTTCATTTTTGCCATATATGTGAAAGGAAAAAAGGAAAAGCTTAAGAATTGCTGTGTTGTGGGTTGTTTGTTGTTTTTGTTGGTTTTTTTTCTTTTTTTTTGTGTGGGGGAGGTGTTTGTTTGTGTTTGGTTTGGGTTTTTTTTAAAGTGCTTGCTTTTTTTTTTTTTTTTTTTTTTTTAAATGTAGGCGGCACATATTGCTCTTCACAGTAAGTTCTCCCATAGGGCACCATATTCATCTGTGCAGCATGCTGCCATGTATCTTTGGAGAAGAGGATACTGTGATGCCAGTTCTTGAAAAGGTATGTGTAACCAGAACTAGTCAAGAATTGTGATAAAGATGTTTCTGACTATATTTAGAGTGAAACACTATTGGATCTTCAGTTAGAGTTATTCTATCTAGTGGTATAACATTAATTTCAACATGAAATGGATGAGAACATAGAAGAAATGTGTTTTACAAAGCAGCAGGCACTGAGATGGATATCGCAATAATTGTCTCATATATACATGTAACTAAGCATTGAATAGTATTGTGGTTTACGTAGAACAGCAACACAAAATGGAATGCTAAAAGTACTCTTGTTGAAATACATGTCAGAGGTAGTGTATAAACTCTCCTTTTGAGGCATGTGATGAAATACATGTAGAGACATTAACTAATATGCAAAAATAGCTGCCTAGTAAAATAAACTGTCACATCAGTAAAGTTTGTTTTATCCCATGAGATCACATATTACTCACTGGATCCCAGAGTAGCTTTTATACCTAAAATGAACAATTGATTCAAACAACTTTTCAAAGTTGAGATAAGAGGCCCAGGGGAGTAATTATTACAGCTTTAGTTCTTCATTGCCTACAGGCCAGATGGATATCATTGCCATCCATATTTTCAAGATTTCTTTGGCAAGCAGTAGGCCCAAATACTTATCATGGGCACTGGGAGGAGGGAACAGAGCTTCTAGAGCACAGTTGTGCAAAAATATTTTTAATATAGCTGTAGCTAATTTAATAATTAGTAGCAATGTAGATTCTGGGTCCTAAGTATAGGACATTAAAGCAGCTTATGCAAATTTATTACACTTATTGTAACAAAGAAGTTTAAACATAAGAAGTTGGGCCATTAAAAATGTCTTGTGGCTGTGCTATCCCCTTGTCTTCAGATTGTGGATGAAAAGCTATTCCTCATCAAGAAAATAAACCAGAATTATGTCCTGGAATCTTCTCTGTACTTGTTTTTTGAAGACAGCAATTTCCCTGCAGGGTGTCATTTGCAGGAAAGTGTCCGCATTCTTGCACAGAAATCCTGATGGAGATTAATGATGCTTTAGGCAGCATGTATTTGTACATTGTTTTCAACAGTATACAAATACTCATCTGTCCTTTTATAATAGAAGAGGTGCTGTGTATTTCAGCTAACAAGAGTCTTATTATCACTGCAGTAAAAAGTCTTTATGTGCATCTTATTTCTGATTAAATGTTCTAGAACTAATGATACAGGAAAAATATCCTCAATAAATGTGTGTTTTGCTGCCTGTTATAATGTTGTAACATTTTCATTTCAGTAGCCAAAATCAGTGAAAAATTTGTACACTTTTGAATACAAGAGACCTAATTGATTTTGCAGTTTATAAAATCAGTCACATTTAATTAATTTAAGAACAGTTTTGTACTTTACCACAGAAAAGATGCTTGTATGCTGTCACAGACCAAAAAGAAAACAAAAGAAAATTTTTAAGCAATCTTTCTAACAGTGGTTGTTTTTCTTCTCTCTCTCCAGGATAGCTGCCGTTTTATAGAACAGGCTACAGGTATCCTGAAAGCTGTTGGAAATGTGATAAATAATTTCACTAGTGAACCTGAACTCTCTAAAGTCTTGAAGGAGTTGGAACTAACTCACTGTCCTCCTGGCCTTCATGGGACTGGAATGGTTGAAGAACACTTCAAGGTGAACAAAGAATTTTAATAAGCATGTCTTTAGAGGCTACAGAAGCTGGATAACAGCTTAACGTTGTCATTACCCTTTCAAACCAATAACTATGCTTTTAAAAAGGACCTCCTGAGTGCTCCAAATGTGGCAGTTGATATTAAGTGTAAACTCAACGTAACTTCCAACTGTGTAATAAAATTATCTTCTTTTAATATGAACAAATTTTAATATCACAGTATCACAGTATGTTTGGGATTGGAAGGGACCTCAAAAGATCATCTAGTCCAATCCCCCTGCTGGAGCAGGAACACCTAGGTGAGGTCGCACAGGAATGTGTCCAGGCGGGCTTTGAATGTCTCCAGAGTAGGAGACTCCACAACCTCCCTGGGCAGCCTGTTCCAGTGCTCTGTCACCTTCACTGAGAAGAAGTTTTTTCTCATGTTTAAGTGGAACTTCTTGTGTTCCAGCTTGATCCCATTACCCCTTGTCCTATCATTGTTTGCCACCTAGAAAAGCCTGGCTCCATCCTCGTGGCACTCACCCGTTATATATTTATAAACATTAATAAGGTCACCCCTCAGTCTCCTCTTCTCCAAACTAAAGAGCCCCAGCTCCCTCAGCCTTTCTTCATAAGCGAGATGCTCCACTCCCTTAATCATCTTTGTTGCCCTACGCTGGACCCTCTCCAGCAGTTCCCTGTCCTTCTTGAACTGAGGGGCCCAGAACTGGACACAATATTCCAGATGGGGTCTCAAATATGCACAGAATAGCACATTGTAAATTTGAGTTTCTAAATTTGTCAGTTTAGTTTAGCATCCTTTGGGGAAGAAAGCATCAGCCTTTCTTCTTTTATGACATAATTTTGGATTTAAAAGACACTACCTGAAATGCAGAAAAGCCAGAATGATTCCTTTCTGTGCCTAATGTTGATGGCGCAGGAAAACATTATTACAGCTTATATTACTGAAGACAGGAATGAGGTTTTTTCATTCACAGTATTTCTGAGTTGTTTGTCTTAGTTTTTTGAAAGTACAACATTCCTGTTCGACTTTTCTGCTCTATGTGCATGATAAATTAAAGGGTCTTGTAATGTTTTCATCATGCATCCAACTTTTCAGTAGATCTCTATACCGCAGCTTTTCAACATTATAAAAAGATTGCATGAAAAAATTATGTAAAATATGCTAATTTTTATGTATATGTAAATGTTGATAATACTGCTATAACTTGATTTTTCTACAGTCAGTACTTTATATATTCCAGACTCAATTACTTTCGTCAAAGTATTAGAACGTTCATGCAGTTTAGACTGTGTAATTGATAACAGAAGACTGAATAGAAGAAAGGGATTAATATTTTTGTAATTGCTGATATTAAAAACTGGAACACTTAAGCCAGTGCTTTCATAGATGGGCTTGACACCAGGCTCAAATTCAGCAAAACAGTAGAATTAAAAAATAGCTATTCCAGATGCACTATTCATGAAAGAGGTAGTTTAAATGCCAGTTACAACAGAAAAAATTCATTTGACCTCTCTGGAATGGAAAATACAAATTTTAAATGCATATGCTCATATGAAATATGTATAAAACTTAGGAGCCTTAAGAAAGATTCAGTAAGCATGAACATGGACATCTCTTCCTCTCTCCCTCTCTAAGAAGACCAGTCTGTAGTTGGAATAAAAAAAACCCAGAAATGAGATAAGCGAGAGGTACTGAGCTGACATTGATTCAAGAATGAAAATGTGGATGTTATCTACCTTTAAAATGAACAGTTGAAAATTATTCTGAACATAAGAATGCAGTAAAATAGAGCCTTTCTTCACCAGACTTAAATCTTTCAAAATAATGGAAGTGTTTATTAATATTAAAATACATACCTTAAGATAAAAAGTTTTCAGACAGCTGGAAAATCTGAAGACAATGAAAGAGAAAAATTATATCTTTTCCAATAAGTGATTGCTCTGTTCTTCAATTCAAATTAAGAAACAAGCTCGGGAAACAAAACAAAACAAAACAAAACAAACAAACAAACAAACAAAAACCCACTAAGATTTCCATGTATTGGAAGAAGGAAAAAGAGACTGGATTTCTGGTCTTTAAAGAGCATCAATATGTGGAGAATAAAAATAGAGCCATCAGTTTAGTCATATAAGTAGGACACCAAATCTTGCCCTCTTTCCCATCAATATAGTCCTATGTTTCCTTGCTGTGTTACCTCCTAATTCAGTAAGTGTGCTGCTTCAGTTGTTGGTTTCTGTTCTAAAATCTCTAAAAAGAATGACAGTTGTCATGATGGTGATTATGATATGTTCTTCTCTCCTCTGGTATGAGACCATCTACTCAATTCAGATAAACTACTAAGATAATTTTGGGTGATAAAAACTTATGCTGCATTATGTATTTAATAAGACAGGCATGAAACAGGTTTTGTCTCAGTTGTTGGGTTGAAACATTGTAGTACTACAGTTGGGACTGATTTTCAGACAGTGTATTTGTTAGAGGAAGTTAAAGACTTCATTTTTACATGAAAAATAGAAGAGCTAAACAGCTTTTGAAACAATGATGAGAATCAATTTAAATCAATGTCCAAAAATTATTCATTGTTTGAATGCTTTTCCTCTTTTTGATTTTAGGTTTTCAATGGTGCATTGTGGTATTTGATCAAATGTGTATTAGACAAGAAAGCTCCTTGCAGCTATAAATTTGCCTTCAGATCCTTCACTTTGGATTTTAAAGATACTGATGTTTCTGAGGATGACACTGTGTCTTCAGGTACTGTACTGGTGTTGCTAATTGCTTCAAATATATCTGACCATACTTAGTTTTTAGGAAGCCAACTCTGCTAATCTTGTGTTTTCTGCCTAGGTAAGCATGGTTCCTTTCTTATGAGATGCCCAAGTCTTCTCCTGTTGACAGCACATCTGAGACTTTTTGTCTCAGAATAGAAAGGTTCCTTTTCTTTGTTCATGTTTTGTTAATTTATATCACTTATAAAATAGCCCTTTGTCTTCCTGGACTTTCATTTGTCAGTATTGACAAGCATTAACAGATGCTTTTTTTACCTGATGTACTGCAGATCATGTTTCTTTTTCAAATTACCAGCTGAAAAGACCTTAAATGCATGCATTGTTCACAAAATGAGAGTGAAGAAAGACTCAAGTTAGTACCTTCATTGAAAGTACAACTATTTCGTGGTGATGAGTTGAGAGAGTATCTTGGATTTTGTTTGTTTACTTGCTTTCTTGTTTTTTAAGCCTATTATATGGCAAATTTATCTTGTTGGCTGGATAGTCATACATGTGTAGTGGGCAACGAGGTACCACACCATCCACATCTTCTCCAGCATGTGATTAGCATCTGCCAGATACCTGAAGGTACTATGGGAGGAGCCATTGGAAAGCAAATAGATTTATTACAAGCAGGGATAATTCTCTTCCAACAGGTTCTTTGCCTCATTTCGGATGCAAGCTGGAGGCATAAGGAGTTAGAATTTCTAAGTTTGCCTGACAACCAAATATATGTTTCTTTTCCATTTTAAGAGACTTATTTTGCAGTCTTTGTAACTTTCAATCTATTCATATAAATACTTAATTTATTAATAGAAGCTTTATATATATGGTTTCATATTAAGATAGAAAAATAATTTATCTGAAAAATTGGCAGGAAGATACATCATCACCATTTGAAGATACATCATCACCATTTCAGGGTGACTTAGTTTTTCCTTCTGTTATGAATTTACAGTGTAAAGTCTTTCTCCTTGGTCAACCAAAATGATATTAACTTCCTTTTATTAGTCAGTTTGTTTTGGAAAATCACTACAAAAAAACTTCATTAAGATACATACAAATATGTTTACTGACCTAATTATGTAATATTCTTGTTCTTTAAGAAAGCACATATACTTCTCTCACTCTTTAATGGGGACTTCCATCCAGATCTCATTTCTTCTAAAAATTATTCTTCTGTGAGACATCAGAGATGAAGGATCAGCTAGAATGACTGAAAAACCCATTGTATTTTTCACAGAATTATAGACTACAGTATCCTATGACCTTCAATAGTCCCCTCCAGCCTATATTATTCTGTGATTATATGCTTCTGTTTTATAGAAGTGGTTGTGCCATTCGTATTGTTGAGCTCTAATCTGTTGTCTGTTGAAGTTGGCTTGTGTAACCTTTCATAGTCACCAAATAAGAAAGAGGCTTTCTGGGGTTTGGAAATGAGGCAATAATAAGGAATGATGGTTGGGAATGCAGCCACATTTAACAATATTCCATATAAGAGATTAGGTAGAAATGTGTGATCTTCTCACTGATGACAGCAATATTTTTTCTTAAACTAGTTTGTTTGTCTGCAATGTTGCCTGCATTTTTCAGGCAGATTTCTCTCTTTTCTCCTTTTCGTTTGCTGTTACTTCCTTTTGGAGCACTGTTTCCTTCCTCAGGCTGTCTCACTGCCCTTGTTCTGTATCTGTGCAGTTCCAACTGGTCCCCTAGCACTGGCTCCTGGTAGTGCAGCTCCCCACACCCTCTCCCTAAACCCTGGTGCTGATGGCTCCCAGGATGCTAATTCTAGGCAAGAATGCCTTCAAAAAGCTCATTACTAACCTGTCAGAACCTACTGATTTCTATTCCACTCCAAAACTCCTTGGTAGCAGAAAGTCACAGTCAGATAAATGAACTCTCACTTTATTGTAAATTTTATCCTTATTCTGTGACTCCTTAGTGAAGGTTGAATATAATGTTTTGAACAACATGTTTAAACTATTACTTAATACGATGACCACACTGAGAGACAGAAACACTTAAAATCTTGTGAAGCTCTTTTAAGCTGTATTTAGAGTCAGGCTTTAATGTACCAGATCCTGTTCATGTTTGGAAGGATATTTTGAAATTACATAAAGACACTTGATTTTTAAAAATGCACTGTAATAGCTGTCTGTAAAGAGAAGTAAGAATTCAATTATTTGGTATTTGGAATTTGCATAATAGTTGCATTCTGACTTTGTGTTTTGTATGTAAACACAGTATGTTTTACTGTGTAAACACAGTATGTTTTGTCTAATATTTTCATGATAAGAGCAGAATTTTAAGAGTGATATTTTTGTCATAAATTGAAGTTTTATGCTGAAACCACTCTGTTTCTTGAATTTAAAGCTCTCAATTTTTTGTGTTGTTTGTTTGTTTATTTCTTTTTAACTTATTTGCAGGCAGCTACACGACTTCCAGCTTTATTGATGTTGCTAATTCTCCTCTTCTTCTTTTAGAGAGTTGTGATAAGAATTCCCTTAGTAGTTGGCTGAGCCAAACTCCCACATTTGAAGAAGAAGCAGCAGCTCTTAAACTTCAAGCCATCTGGAGAGGGACCTATGTTAGGAAAGTACTGAACAGCAGAAAACCAGGTGTGTCCTTTAAAAATGCCTTTTAAAAATGTTTCATACTTCACCTTATTCAAATAATTACTGTAAAGGTTTTGTTACTATTAAATATCTAGTTAAAAAGAACTGAAATGCAATAGAACATTATAGTTGAATCTGTGATCTCTTAAAAAAACAAGAATAATGGTCAGCCTAACCACTCAATTAGCATGTATGGTACTAGAAAGTAGAGGAAAGACAATATACTAGATTTTTTGTAGATATTAAACCAAAATTTATGTTAATGTAGATTTAGCTGAGAGCTGGGCTAAACTTTTTTTTTTTCTTTCTGGAAAGGGAAGTTCATACAAGAACCTAAGTATCATAGTGGATAATCAGCAGAACACAGAATCAAAGACTGATACTGTGCTGCAACTGTGCTGACACTATCCTTCATTCTTATGTATATAAATAGAGGAATCTTACACAGCAGTTGAAGACTTGTGTTACATTTCATGTTCAGCAATTCTGTTATCTCAGCTGGAATATTGTGTCCAAGTGCTGTGTCCACAGTCCAAGAAGAAAGATAGGTATCAACTGAGAAATTGTGGGTAGAGTTATAAGGATCAGGATTAAAGAATGGCCTTGTACTTGCAGGCTTTTTGTAATTTAAGAGAAAATTAAGAATGACTTCACTATAATCTTTAAGTACCTATATGAGAAAAGGAATTTGTTAGCAATAAGATCTTTAATTTGAGATGCAAAGGGTTATCTAGAATGTCTTTAGCCTGAGATTCAAAGATTGTAAATTGAATCCAGACCCACTCAAACTAGAAAAAGCAATGCTTATTTTTAAAAGGACAAGGCATGTGTTGGAATAAACCAAGATTTGTTTTGCACTACTGAAAACTCTAAAATCAAACAGATCCTCATCAAATTAAAAAATGATTATTCATTTATGTATGATGAAGTAGCAATTAATATGTTAACAGGACTGTTATGCAGAAAGTTCTATCACAGTGACTCCTTCTAGCCTCACAGTATGTGAATACTGGAGGACTGTGACAAAGAAAACTTCTCCATTGTGAGATATACATTCCCTCTTTAGTAAGTCATGCCCATTCTGCTACAAGCTCCTTCTTGAATTACCATCATTCCTGAGGTTCTATTGACTGTATATTTACCTGCATCAGATGATTTCTTCAAGCTGTCTTTTGCACCTTCATCTCCTCATCAGTTAATCGGGTGCTGCCTTTCTCCCAAACTACCACCTGTACTCCAGTCTTAAGCTTCCTACTAAGTAGTGTAGTGCCCTTCTATCTTTGTTTATGAAGTGCCATGTACGTCAGGAATTAACATAAACTTTCACCGGTATTATTAATTCCTACAATTCCAGAGCCCAGAAGCTGTTGTTTTCAAATTTAGATTTTAGATTTTTGTCACTTGAGGACAATGTATCCCAACTCTCTTCTTCCATTGTCTATAATGTTTTAAATTATTCTGATTTATCAATACTCTGTTACCTTAATTCTGATATCATCTTGTGGTGCTTTACTGTGTTTTTTTTAAATCATATTATTCTTTCTTTCCCCCATTATCTATGATTTTTTTCTCTCTTCTCATTACAGTAAAGTTTTATTACTCTCCCCAGCTTTTTATAGATTTTGTGTTTTGTTTTGTTTTTTAGTTTTACCCCTCATTTTCTGTCATTAATTGCTTATGCAATAAAGAAGGATTTCATTTAACTCTAGTCTTGAAAAGTTAGATACCAGGTCTAACCTAGTTGTCTAGTCTTCATCTGTATTCTGTGGATAGAAGTAGACACCTTGAGATGACAACACATCCTCTTATCTGAGATATATCAAACATGGGTGGGATTAATTACCTGCTAGAGCTACCCGATTCTTCTCTTTTTAGCTACGCAGATTGCCTGGGCACATGCTTACCCCTTCATGGTATCTACAAATAAAAGCTGTTTGGAGCTAAACAGTGTATTCTCCAAGGTCAGAAATAACCTCATATCACTAGCATGTTACAATGAAAAAGTGGAAATCAGAGAAAATATTGATCACATCGTTTTTGCAGTTATAGGAGTGCTGGAAAGTACAACGATAATGATGATTAAGGGAATTTCCTCTGTCAAAGTAAAAAATAGTTTTCAGCTCAGTGAGACTTCTATAAAATTCCAAATAAAACCTAGTGATTCATAAGACAATTTATTTGTGCGAGCGGCATTTTTCACAAGTATTTGGCGGGTGTATATTTAGGACAATAAAAAAGTTTGATGTTATGTTTTCTAACTTTTATCATTTCCAGGTACTAAAGAAAACACTGATGTCAAAGAAACCTTGCAAAAACTGTGGACTGCAATTGAGTTAAATTTTGAACAGTATGCTGTAATGCTGTTAAGGTAATCATGTAATAAATTAAAGTATTTTATTGCAGTCAGTACCATAGATTTGCCATAAATTCCTGGCTAACAAAATAAATATGGTAAGAGTATTACCAGTTTTAAAATTACAAAATTCTGTTGGAAGGGATGAGACATTTTTATTGAAGATATACTATGCTTTATTCTGTGTACCCTACACGAGTAAAAGTATAGCAAATCTCATTTTTGGGTATGTCGAGTACAAACTTTTTTCCTACAGCTTGACCTAGAATATTACCTTTCTTCTCTATTTAATTTTTTAATATCCTGTAGGCTGTTTCATAAGTATAAATCTGGTACTGATTCCTTAGTTAAACAGCTAACCACTTGATTTAAGAAGAATTTTGATTCATGCTACCTGTTAAGGAATCCTGTTTGACATTAGAAAGGAGATAAACTGTGATACAATTAAATAGTACAGTTATATCATCAGAGGATTTGTTTGTTACACTTTCTTGAAGGAAAGTAGATGTATTTCTAGGTAGATGCTTTCCCTGTTTTTTAATTACAGTTTTTTGCGAAGTTAGCTACTCTAGTTTCAACCGTGTTCCTTAAGACATTTGCAAGCATGATGCTACTTGATTATCACATATTTTTGTGAAGTCCATCAACAATCATTCTGTAAGTGTTCACACAACTATTCTATCAGTAGGTCAGTTCTTAAATTTATATAACAACTAGAGCCTTGGCCAATAAAGTAACATTCAGGAATTCTGGCAGTTCAGTATTAGGGTAAAAATTTTCTCATTCTCTAACCCCAGACTTGCCAGAGGCCAGAAGCAGTACCATTTCACAACACAAGCACAAATTTGAAATGCCCTAAAACCTCTCGGTTTGTGCTAGAATTGTCAACTGCTTCTCATTATACATCCCATGTAAGCTCATCTATGTTTGTCCCTAGTATAATTTTCAATGAATTAAAAAATTGAAGTTTCTGAGGGGCTTTTTCTGTCTGCGTGGGTTGTTTATCAGTGGTGGAAGGAACCTTTGCAGAGCTGCATGGGCTAAGATTTCAAACTGTTCTGTTTAAAATTACTTCTGGTAATATTTGCACTTCTGGTAATATTTGCATCCATTCTGTGACTCAGCTTAATTAAATGTCAAGGTCAGCTATTATAATTGCTAAAAACATTAATGTGGAGATTGTTTCTGTAATTCTGTTTGCTATATAGGAATAACAGAATATCAGAGTAGCATTGTCCAAATTTTGTGGCCAAAACTTTTGCAGCTGAACAACTTGAACTTGTTCAGATTTGACGCAGAAGACAGGTATCACTGAAAACGGATGTTGTGAGGTTCCTTTAGACTATCCTTACGATCCTAATTTACTGCAAAAAGCAGGTGGTTAAAGAACAATGCAGGACAGAGGGAGTGGCAGGGAGAAGGATATCCTTTCCATTACTGCTGTGTAGGCTTATTTTTACGCGTAATCCCCAGAGAAAATCATTGCAAGGTCCAAAAGATGGAGTGAGACCAGTTATCTTTCTTCTGCCCTTCACCTGACAACCTGTTCATGTAACAGTGAATTTTGTATGCTGGTCTTCACATTGCTTTATCTAAAGGAAGATTAATTTTCGATACTGCATATGATAAATAAAAATTCATAGGTGCCAGTGAGGTTAGCTCTAATTTCTCAGAATTTCATAACACCTGCAAGCTTATTTAACTTACAAATAAGTTCTGAATTTACAGTCTTAGGTTTCTTCCTGTGCGTATGTGTTTCATACCGTTTTAGATTTATTTGGTTTTGCTTTTATTCCCTTCCTGTTCAAAAAAGCTTTAAAAGGGGGTTTCAATCTCCTAATGATGACACAGCTTTAAGATGACAGCTTAATATACATAAATGGAAGTTATGCTAACTGATATTTAAAAAATATATATTTTTGGCTATTAGAAGCAGTTGTACTCATGGACAGAAATATTTGTATGGAAGTATTGGCCTTTATGGACCATTAGCTCTAAAACAGCTAATCCCTGACTGATTTATTATTTTTTTGAGATTGAACAGCTATTAGAGAAATATTAGTAACACATTTGATATTATTCTTTTACATTCATGCAGAAAGCAGTGTTCTTCATGATTAGCATAAATTAAAATCAAGATATATGTGATCTCCTGATTAGATATAAATATTTATATTGTTTTCTGCTTTCCAGAGAAATGTTTAAAAGAAACTGTGGGTCAGTTGAAAAGTATCCTTGTTATGAAGATGAATGGTGTAAAATCTCTTTTGCTGACTATACTGTAACATATGCCGATCAGCCACCAAATGCATGGTTTGTGATTTTTAGGTGAGCTTCATACAGCCCTATATAACCCTTATGAGGAAGTAATATTGATACACTGTGGTTTTTCACTAACCTTTTTTACATAAGTCTATTTTCCTTAAATTCTAATGGATACTTTTACTTTGTGTTCTACAACTCATTTTGTTCATGAAAATAATTTCTATATATATATATTTTTTTTTTAGAGAAATATTTATTGTTCCAGAAGACATGCTTATAGTGCCAAAGGTATATACCACTATCCCTTCCTGTAGACTTCATGTTGTTGATAATGACACACTGGAGGAAATGCCATATGTCTTCTTCAAAGTGGCACCTCATGTTTATCCCAAAAATAAGGTAAATGCAAAGAGTCATTGTGAAAAGTATAATTTTAATAACAGTAACAATTGCCCAAATTCTGTGGATGTTTTCAGCTCTGTCATAATGTTCTATTTAACAATGTGCCGTTATTTAGTAGCAAGTTTGAAAAGAGACTATCACTGATATGCTTCTGTGCTAAAGCTTTTACAGTGAAGGAATAGCCTTAATTTTCTTTGATATTTGTTAATATCACTAAATGAAGGAAAATCATCCAGCTTCCCTGGGCTGTGCTGTTCAGTGGCAATCTGGTTGCCGCTGACGCTGTCCATCTGACAGCACAACCTTCAGGAGTCAGGGACCAAACTAAGAATGAGGTTTGAATAGCCTTTTTAAAGTCATGCTTACAAAAATTAAATTAACATGCATCTTCAAGTGCTAATGATAATTGCAGCACTGATGCCAAATCTGGCTTTATATACGCTCCCCCTCAAAGCCTGTGTGTTACCTCAGAAGCACTGTCAGAAATTGCTTCTAAAGAAATAACTATGTTGTTAAATAATTATCACAACTTGGCATCCTCCTGCCTTTTTACCTTCAGGCTAAAGAAGACAGTTTGCTCCGTCTTTCCATGGAAGTTACATGTTCCACATTCTTGATCACTCTGTCCTCTGGACTGTTTCCAACTGCCGTTGTTTTATTCTTGTTTATCATGCACAACACTGAGCACAGTAAACTTTGCACTAAGGACATAAGGACTAAGGCCATAAAAATGATGGGCAAAAAATGATTAGTTGATATGTCTTCTGGGCTTTAATTCTGCTTAGATATCTAGCTGTGATGCTTGGCCTCTTTTGCAACACCATTGTTAACTTAGGTGCTTCTGTAACCCTAGGTGCTTTCCTGAATAACTGAAGCATGTAGTTTATTATTCTTGACTAAATATAGCGTATTTCACTACTTATTTTAATGTGTTGGGGTTTATTTCTGTTTTGTTGTTGTTGTTGTTGTTTTGTTTTGTTTTGTTGGGGTTTTTTTGTTGGTTTTTTTTCCAGACCATTTCCCTGGTTAAAAACAGTCTTGAATATTTATTTTCTTTTCCTCTAAAGTTGCAATCCTTCTTAGCTTGTGGTAACAGCTAATTAAACATACATGTTTTCCATTCCACCATCCACATTACTAATAAAAATACCGAATGGAATCAGGTTCAGGTTAGATCTTTGAAATCTCACTGATTGCATCCCACTCTTCCGGAAGGAGACATCAATATGTGCTTTCTGGAGGTGATTGTTTAAAAGTCACCCTAGTTTCTTCATTAGACAGCATTTCCTTAGGCTTAGAAGAATGATTGAAAACAGTGTCATGTGTCTCTTTCCTTCCCATAGTGTGCTTTCCTATAGAAGGAAGCTTGATTGATTTGATAGGGCTTGGTTTTCGCGGTCTTTTATGCTATGTTGTGGGAGTTGCAAGGAGTTCATTTTATGAGTTATTTCATGATGTTTTCAGCCATTGGAGTTACGCTGACTGGTAATTTTCTAGACATCTTTGTCCATCTAAAAAAACCACACCATTGCATTTCTGTAGTCTTCAATACCTTACCTGTCCCCCATCAGTTATCAAACATAATTTAAAAGTTTTGTAATTGTTTTAACCAGTTATTTAACCTTCAGACAGTTCAGAAGTTCATCAGTCCTAACCAAAACTTTAATTTATCTGTATAATCATTTATTACTTCTTTTCATATTCTGGCCTGCCTTTTACCTCTTTAATATCACCCCTAATATTCACTATTCTAGCCACATGTTTACAGTTGGCCTTTTAGTGACGACGGATTTACATTTTAGCCTTTTCAGTCTCTTCTGTCAATAACAAGGAATTGATGTCAGTTACAGTCTAACACTAGGACTAGTTTTCTTTCTTTTGTAACTTTACTTCCAATTTCATCTTTTCTTTTTTTTTTCACTGGAATAAACTTTCTTAATCTAGTGTCTATAGTGAGCATAAACTGAATGTGACAGGCAAGGACTGCCTACTGCTGAAGGAATATGCTTTAAAAATAAGGGTTGCAGACAAGCTCTTCAAACTCTCAAAAATAATTTGGGATCCTCAGAGACTGGTTGTGGATTCCACCAGACGGGAAAATTCAGTTTGGAGTCTGACAGTGGCAAGTGGCAGGATGCAAAAAGAAATCTCAGTGGTGAACATCACTTACTGCTTTTCAGGAAAGTGACAGATTATGAAAAGAACAATCACAAATTCAGATTTATTTCAGATTTCATCTCAGCATTTGTACTGCCTAGTAGGATACAACTCTCTAGTTCTGTCTTGTAAGACAGTTTTCTATTTCCCTGATTTTACTAACTGTGTCTCAGACCTCCTCCCATTTAAAATATCTTTCTCAAATAAAGATGTCCAAAACTGTACACAGTATTCCAAATAAGTTCTTACTAACACTTTGTGCAGTACAGTGGTTTTAATATTGAAAAGTTTGTTTTGCTATGTGGTACCTGGAACATTCTATGATAATTTTTTTTTTCATGGATACAGCATGATAGCCTCAGTGATTATGTCATTAACTAATGAAAATGGCCCTTTTTATTTTATTCCTGTCCTTCCTTATTGAAAAAGTCCCAATTTAAAGCAGATATTTTTGTTATTATCCTCTCATCTCATTACTCACATTTTATAATATTAAATGTGGTTAATATCAGTGAAGAGTGATTTTGGTTTACAAGTGCAGGTGTGCTGTATTTATCTGCATATTCTTGTTACATTTCTTAATCACTGCTACTGTGTTTCTTGGTAAAAGTATAACCTTATACTGTACAATTTAGCATGTTTTCTTTGTAAATGATTTGTTAGTGTTTCAGTGGACATGCAAAAGCTATTGAAAGCTCTATTGATGTTTTAATAGACGTGATGCAATTATTATGAAACAGAATACAGTGGTATTATTTCTTTTTAACAGTATTTTGTAAAAAATAGTCAATTATGGAATATGTCAAGCAAGAATTTATACAGCATGCCTGAATTCCAAAATGTCAACATTATTACTAAAAGAGTCCTTTTATTTTTTCTTTACTTTTTAAAATTTATTTATATATTTTTTAAATAAAACTGCCAGTTAGTTGTTCTGCTTCAAAACTATGAATCAGCAATTTACAATAGAGCTAAAGAGAAGTCCTGTCTACAGATATTTTTATTCTGCTCCAGAGACACTCCTGGAACACATTAAAGTTCATTTCAGAATGATCACCAATAACAATAAAATCTGCACAGTAGCAATAATGTCTGTCATCTTTCTGCAGACATTACAATCTAGATAGATACTATCTTCTTGCTTTGCATAATTTGGTTTTTTGTTTCCATTAAATTTTCTTTTCTACAGTAATTATTCCTACTGCTGGATACAGTTTGATTTAGTTTTATGTTTGGTGCATTGTCGTTGTTTGGTGGTTTTGTTTGGTTGGTTGGTTTGGTTGTTTTTTGTTTGGGTTTGTTTGTTTGTTTACTTCTACTGTATTATTCATGAGTCTTTTGAACATATTATAGAAAATGATAGAGATAAGCATTCCTCAAGCTGCATCTGACCAATGAAGATAAGAGGTTAAGAAATCATCACTAACAACATATTTATTCTAGAAAATTGAAGTCTATTTGAGCAAGGACACTGATCACTTATTTTTCTTGACTAGTCATGGAAGAACATAAGGAAATCATCTTTACCAAAAAGGTAGTTTAGGTGGTATATTAGGAAACGACTCTTTTGGATTCTCGAGACTGCAAATTGTAACAAGATATCTAAGAAGGCAATGAAACCTCTCAAAGGTTTTTAAGAAAGAGACGTAAATGTGATTGGGTTGTCTAGACTTATTTGCTTATTTCTCAGTAGTGACTGATGCTTACTCTGTGTCCCTATCAGTCACAAAATGAGGTTATTATGCGTTCTAAACCCTTATAGTGCTCAGAAAGTGCCCAGGCAGATGATTTTTTTTAATCTTGAGTCTAAATTTTCTGCCTGTTTATAGTGAACATTAAGATTGCAGAACCTTATATTTTTAAATAGGTATTAGTGTTTTTCTCATGCACACCATGCTGTCAGAAAGCAGTTGAATATCTGGCTAAAACCCTCTCAGCTACCAAGTGTACTTCTTAAGAATAGGGGGAACTGTAACAATACGCTTAAACAGATATTTAAATAAGTGAGTTCTCCTGAATCATTGCTTTGAATGGTTGCTATTACCTTGTAGTTATTAAAGGGTATGAAGTGTCTTACAGTTACAATTGCACAAATTAGAATCATTAATCATTTATTTTACTTCCATTCTAAATATTCAGTAGTCCTGAAGTTGCAACCCTGCATTGTTGGATAGTTCTGAAATCAAAACACTATTATAAGAAATTTTCAACAACGTTTTTTTACTGGTAAATACTGATTTTTTAAAAGAAACTGAAATTTAGCGGAAGACTGCCAAGAGAGAAAATATTTCAAAGAATTTTCATCTGGACTATTTATTGGGTCGAAAATGAAACTTTAGTGTTTCAAATAGCAAGTTGATA
This sequence comes from Patagioenas fasciata, assembly GCF_037038585.1. Classification (NCBI taxonomy): domain Eukaryota; kingdom Metazoa; phylum Chordata; class Aves; order Columbiformes; family Columbidae; genus Patagioenas; species Patagioenas fasciata. Next base: position 56,837,220 of record NC_092522.1, read on the forward strand.
GGGCTAGTTTGGAGAATTTGAAGAAGGGACTTAATCCTGACTTTCTCTGTTACACTGCGATTGGCCATTGCAGTTATTATATCCCATTTTTCTGCCCTTGCCTTTCAAGTAATCATATTCACATTGCCTTCTTTTTTTCAAATGCAAAATCAAATTTTGAAACATTTAAAATTATATTCGTGTTTCCCATATTCATCTTATTAGGATTCATAAAGAGTAGATAGATCTGCTTTCGGCTTATCAATTAAGTTGAATTTTTTATTACTTTTCTATTTGATTTTTCTAATACTAGAAAGTGCATTTTGAGTAGTGTTATTTCCAAGTAAAAATGACTTGTTTTCTCCTTTCAGAAAGGATACACATTTATGGCTGAAGCACGTACTGGTGACAGTCCTGTCTCAGCTGGAAGATGGAGGCTCCGGCTCATTGGTTCTCATAGTCCACTCCCATTTCTCTCTCGTGAGGCTGTAAATAATGTCTATACTACTAAAGAAATTAAGGAGTATTACCTACCCAATGACAAGCATGTAATGTTCAGGTAAATATTAAGACAAAAATTATTAAATTCGGCTTTTTATATGGATCATCTCTGACAGAAAAGTATATTCTTTCCTCTTTCTTCAAAGGGGAAAGTATTAAAGCAAATATGTAAATTTTATGGGCTATCAGTGTCTTGAAATATTATCCATAAGTCAATTACTGAAATTCCGTAGTACTTTTGGGGATGGAATATGTATTAAAATTGAGATTTTACAGGTGAGGAGGAGATATAAAGTTTGATCTATTTTTTTCAACTATTCAGATAAAGGTTGAAATAAAATCCAGAAATATAGAATTTCTTTTCTTATATATCAGACCAATTTCCATCTTGCAGTGTTGGCAGCAAAATCTATATACATTTTATTTTTGCATGTAGATTCACTTAGGACAACATATTTAATAAAAGCACAATCATTGCTATTAATATTTTTAAAATTTATTTAATTTTATTAAGATTAGTTTATCCGAGCTGAATTTGAGTTCAAAACTGACCCTGACTAAATTAGTATGCTTAAGTTTTTATACAAAGGGCTATACACTGCACTAAAATAGTCCCCATGATTAGAGCTGATTACATGTATGTATTTTGAAGGTTAATTTATAACATTTTGCCTTGATTCCTGACAATTTGTATCAATATTTCAAATCAATGTATTATTTTTGAGATAGAGGTCTATTCAACAAGAGGAATTGGGTTCAATATAAATGAAAAAAACACATAGTGGAAATATAACAAGTACAGTCAAATTCTATAAATTCTCTCTTCCTTGATGTTTTTTTTTTTCTTTTTTTCCCCTCTGATTTTGACCATCTTTAAAAACATATTTTTAAATACTTGTAAATATTTTTTACTCCAAATGTGCTGAACTCAGGGTGGTGGTTGGTTGTTTGCCTGCTGAGATTAGTTTAACAATTTGAATTTATGGACAAAAAGCAAGTAATATCTAAAGTTATGAGTCACAACAAAAATATTATTTAAATTTCATCCTAAGACACTAATTCTAGAATCTTTTAATTCCACAGTGTTTTTGGTTGCCCAGAGTAGCAGCTGCCTCCAAATGAGATAGCTCTACCCGTTTGAAAGCAAATCTTACTTTTTTTTTCTTTTGCTTGGTTACTTTTTAATTGAAACAGTTCAGTCATCTGGTTAATCATGTTTTTCAACAAATACTAGTACAACATGATGAAAATTTATATCTGGACATTCTCTAAGGCAGTAAAAAAAAAAAAAGAAATGGCAAGACCACCCATTTTTTTTTGCAGCAGCACTTACTTTGATCATGGCTTGACTGCACTAAAATTTGGTACAGGAAGCTTAGCCCATCAGATTGCAGGAAAACAATTGACTCCAAACTCAATTTTAAGTGTTCACTTTCAGGTCAGCACACTGTTTAGGTACTTGCAGGAAAAGAATGATCTAGTATAGTTACTTATATTGCTATAATTTTTTTCTTCCTTTTTAGGTATTCAGTAAAAGTCAGAGTATCACATATCGCTACAGTACAAGTACAAACCTCTAAACCAGATGTGTTCATTAAAGTACAAGTCCTAGACAATGAGGAAGAAATTGTGAGTGTCACTGGAAAGGGCCATGCCGTCATCCCTGCTTTTTATTTCTTGAGTAATGAAACCATTTTGAGTTCCCACTGTAAGTATTGTATTCTGTATTTGATAATTTTATTCAGTGAGGGACATACAGTAACTTTAGGTAAACACATAAAATATTATTTTATTCCTACTTTTTCTGTGATTTACAGAATTGCTATATGATTAAGTGAAATCAGCTACATTTTTGAGCAATGAACAGGAGTCCTTGGTCCTCAGTAGTTAGGGAAGGTACCAAAAGGATTGATTGAAACTTGGTGTCCAGCCTTATTTTCTTCCTTTGCCTTTTAGTCTTGTTTTGTAACTGTATTGGGTCTGGCTGAGATGGAGCCCTTACAGTGCTGTGCTTTGTGTTTCTACTCACAATTTTTTACACTGCTTATGCTACAGATTCACAATGATATTCACAGAAATAGAGGACACTGAAGGAGGAGCTACTTGCCCCAGACTTGCAAAGCTCATAAATGCCCATTATACTACTGCAATTCTTTATGATAGCAACTGAAATACTGAGAAAAAGTTATCCCTTACGGGGATACTTGAATTTGAACAAATTTTATTTTGAGACAAATTTATTCGAAAGTGACAGCAAGCTCCTCACTAATTTTTGATTGAATGGTTGAATCTGATAATTTTGCTGAAAAATCTTTCTCTTTTTCTTTTCTTTCTTTTTTTCTTTCTTTTCTTTCTTCCTTTCTTCCTTTCTTCCTTTCTTTCTCTCTTTCTCTCTTTCTCTCTTTCTCTCTTTCTCCTTTCTCTCTTTCTCTCTTTCTCTCTCTTTCTCTCTCTTTCTCTCTTTCTCTCTCTCTTTCTCTCTTTCTCTCTCTCTTTCTCTCTCTCTTTCTCTCTTTCTCTTTCTCTCTTTCTCTCTCTCTTTCTTTCTTTCTCTCTTTCTCTCTCTCTTTCTCCCTTCCTTCCTTCCTTCCTTCCTTCCTTCCTTCCTTCCTTCCTTCCTTCCTTCCTTCCTTCCTTCCTTCCTTCCTTCCCTCCCTCCCTCCCTCCCTCCCTCCCTCCCTCCCTCCTTCCTTCCTTCCTTCCTTCCTTCCTTCCTTCCTTCCTTCCTTCCTTCCTTCCTTCCTTCCTTCCTTCCTTCCTTCCTTCCTTCCTTCCTCCCTCCCTCCCTCCCTCCCTCCCTCCCTCCCTCCCTCCCTCCCTTCCTTTTCTTTCTTTCGTATTGCCATTCATTACATTGCAGTCTTGTCAACTCAGCTTTTGTTAAAGGTGAGAACCACTGTGTATTCAAAGGCCACCCTTCGTAAATATGCTAAAATTTCATGTATTTTCTCAAAGTACTTTGAAACTAGTAATTGTACCGAACAAAAATCCAGCTGGCATCAATTAAAACTGACTCTCTGCAGTCCACCAAACTACCACTCTGAATCTACTGTATGCCCAAGCCTGGCAGCAAATAAATAAAGGGGCAGGGAGGTAAAGAAAATGAAGCCAGGCTCTCTTCAGTGGCACCCAGTGACAAGACAAGAGGTGATAGGCACAAACTGAAATGTAGAAAATACAATTTAAGCATATAGAAAAGGTTATTTGGAAGTGGAGTTGTTTGGTTTTGTTTCATTTTTGCTCTCAGGATGTCACATATTGAAACAGGCTGCCCAGGCAGGTATTGGAGTTTTCATCCTTGAAGATAATCAAAACCCAACTGGACATGGCCAAGAGCAACCTACCTTAGCTGACCCTGCTTTTGCCAATGGGGTTGAACTAAATGATCTTCAGAGGTGTCTTCCAGCCTCTGGCAGGTCCACTCAGCCTCCTGTGATATCAGTTCACAGTTAAGTCTTAAAAGCTTTTTTTTTCTTAATGATACACGATCCAGTTTCCTTGGATGTGCTGTCCAAATAAACAGGTATTCATTTACAACTGGACTTAACAGAGAGAGCCTTCAGCCTGTAATTGTGACAATGCTCTGCCATCATCCACCTCTGATGTAGTGAGGTAACTTCCTGCACACTCTAGAGGGTAGCGTTAGGTTATCTGCACATCCTGCTTCACTTCCAGGCTTTCAGAAGCTCGAGTTCTGCCAAACTCTGTGTTCAAGAGCTACAGTCAGACATCAGCTGTTTGTTACTGACATTTTTATTGTTTGACAACATTGGGACTTGGCTACTAATGAAGCTAAACCAAAACTGGAATGAAAATATTCTCACCTGCAAGTACACTCAGCCAGTTGATTGACATTTGATTTTGAAGTAGTGTTTAATTTTACTGTTCAGAAGCAAGGAATGCAGCTTAATGAAAATTCTTATGTATATTTTCAAAAATTTTCCCTGTAGTGCTCGGGTCATTTTTGACAAAAATGAAGTACCTGCTACCTGTTTCCACTACACTTATGTGTAATAGATTTTAGATGCTGCTGCCATGCTATCTTAACTTCTTTCATAATCTTCATTCGTTTCCTTGTTTTCTATACACTTCACTTCTTAATCAAACTATTTATTTTTTATTTGTAAGACTATTTTGAATTCTTCATTTTGAGTTTCATGGGTTTAATTTTGAAAATGTATATTCTTCACAAGCATTACAAGTTTGCTTAAATAAAGCAGCTGTTTATAAGCAAACAAGTCAGCTACTGTACTCTCCTTGGACACCACTATACATCAATGTTGTAAGATATTGAAGTCTTCAGTCCTTTTATGAAGACTTTAAAACAATAAATCTTCTGTAAATCAACCAGTTTCTGCCTGTGAGTATATACAGAACCTGAGGCAAAGAGAAATTGTTCAAATACTGGATTATTGCTTCACTAAAGCCCAAAATAGCATCGTATTTCATGTGCTCATCTCCACTATTTTGAACAGTGTAGTTTTCTAACATGATCCTTTAGAAAAACCGTTTTATCTACATTTGAATTGCTCTGTGGGAAAAATTGGTAGTAGATAAAGAAAAAAAAAAAAAACTAATTTAATCATGGTTGTGAAACATTTTGATTTCTGTCTCGACTGCACCTTGTTATTATCAGAAATGTAAAAATAAACACTACGGAGACCATGCTCTCAAGGTGTGATTCATCAGTTGACAGTATTGTGGTTTAAAGGAAGACATGGAGAAACTGTCATGATTCTGTGGCTGAGCTGCCAAGATAATCAGTAGCTATATTTGGTTACTGCTTTTGGAATGTGGGAATGGATTAGTAAACTTAATGGTAGACTGGTGGAAACAGAATCAGGAAAGCTGTAAAATAGCTGAGATTAAGGTAAGCACCACAAATACTTGAAATAAATTCCCAAGTTACCTTCAGTAAAGTGTAAGATTAAACTTTCAGGAAACTGGCTTGTTGGCAAAGATCATAGTCTGAAGACTTAAATAACTTAAAAGGCACAGTTAGGTTGAAAGAGAAGAGAAATTTGTTCCAACAGATGCTGGAAGGGACAGGATGAGGCAGAATAAGAGGGACATTTTGTCTTTGCTGGGCTAGCAAGGGACATAGGTTAGAAGAACTTTTCAAGATATCCTCAGAAATCAGACGCATACATTAGGCTTTTATCTGTTATTCCTATGTGCTGTGGTACAAATAACTTATGCTAATTTAAAATTATTTTTAATCCATTGTGAATCATTCAATAAAATATCTGTTATATCAACCTGACTGAGAATAGGAAGGTTGTCATATCAGGTTCCTAATTCAGCAGTGGAGCCAGTGAATTCTAGCTGGAAAAAGAGGTGATGAATGACACTTTATTTCGAAGGGAATTTAAAAGAGTTTCTAGACCTGGCAAACTGACCTTAGATGATTTTAGACTGTATTTGAAAGTGAAATGAATATTCTGATGCCATTTAAGTGTATGTGAATGTATAGAGAGCTGTCATTTAGAAGGAATTACTGAGAAGCTGTCCCTGTTCGTTATTTTTTTTTACTGTTACTATTATTTTTACAATACTAGACGAAGTGGCCTTAACATTTACATTCTTCTATCTGTATGCAGCCTGTATATCACAAAGACACTTTGTGCAAGTGTTCCAGCTCTTTCCAAGCATCCAAACTAAATGAAAAGATTATGAAATGTACTCAGTATAACCAATCTGATGGTATCGTATTACTCAACCTGCCAATGTCTATAGGTACAATTTATGGCATTATAATAGAATATTTCTTTGCTATTGTCAAAAGGTTTAGGAAACTATGGCCTGTACAATAACTATATAGGATATTCCATAAATATTAATGCCAAAGTGAGGTGGGCATTTGTACAATCAACATTCAATATAAGATTCATACTATCAGTCTCCAATTATACTCTTAAAAAGTGTTTTTTCACAGAACAGGAATGATAGAAACCACAGCTGTACCATCAGCACCACACTTGTCAGTTAAGCAAGACACAATCCTCAGATTCGAGACCTGTTAAAGTATTGCACATGTTCTGCCTCTCATAGGATTGATCACTGTGTTGACAGAAGTATTCTTAAGTGAAATTTTGTGCAAGCATCACCAATAAATCATTATCCCCCTTTCCCACCCACAATATGTTAATTCATCTCCAGTCACAGCTGTTTTATTAATGTCTTTTATAGCTCAAAAACTACATTCAGTCAATTGATTTTGAATATACTTACCTCTTTTGAGATGTAGCAAATGACTTGGACCTTGAGCACTCACTTGCCAATAAAGGAGTTACTTATTGACAAGCTGCAAGTACAGCTTGTTTTATTGATACAAGAGCAACACTCCTGTAGCATAAATGGACAAATGAATTCTCATAATCCTTTTATTTTCCATAGTAGCAATCTGATAAAATCCAGTCTCAAAGTATCAAAATCTCATTTAGAAATTTGTTTGAACCTGAATCCAGGTAGTTACGAGTTCCTTCTAGGCAGAGCTTTGCTTAGGAAAAAACAAGATTGAATATTCATGGCTGCAGTAGAAAAATAAATTTGGTGTCACAGCACCATCTGGTGACCATTGCTAGGACTACTATTTTCGGTGTGTATGAATTTTTGGGAACTTACCGAAGTCATCTCTCCACCAGGAGTGCAATGAATCTTTCCACCATTGTGAGTTGAGTTATCTTCATGGCAGAATCATCGTCTGGGCAAACCATTGTAGAATTCTTCAATACTTATGCTTTTCAGATTTAGGAGAGTGAGAGAGGGGGGGATAGTGAGGCATTCATGAAAACTAATCATAGCTTGAAGAAACCAAGCTCCCTTGAAGCCCACCTACCTTCATAGATAGAGAAGGATTCTTTCAGAGAGCAGTGCAAAATTCCCAAAGCCCAGAAACCAGACATCCTGGAGAGGAGCTCACTTCTCTGTTGACTACAGGAAGTAGTAGTACGAGGCTATCTGTATTGCGTAATGTATACTATATATGTAGTGCTGTGGTGGTTAGTGCAGGAAAGGAGTATGGGGCTTGGGGGAGAAAAAGTTACAGGCTTTATAAACAGTAACAACAGATATATATACAGTCTTTCAATTTTCTCATTATTTACTTTGAAGAAATTTGTGATTTGCATGCAGAATGAAATCAAGACAGTATTTGGAATAAGTATAATTTTAATTGGGACCCTGTGAGCACAATACCGCATGAGAAAATTGACTGTGGTAATCCTTACAGTTTCTAGGGGCATCCGTTTACCTCATACCAATAATTCATAGAACTTCTGGAAATTAACACTGACATTTTTTTATCATCTTGCAGCAAGTAAAACCCAGATTAGTCATAGTTCAAAGAAGGAATCAGACACTGTAGGATCAAAAAAAAAGAGTCATACTTCAGTTTCAAAGGAGTCCAAAACTTCTCTCAAGCCAGGATCTCTCTCTGTATTAGAAGATGAATCTTTCCTCTTGGAAAACTTTCAAAATAATGATGGAAGTTCACAGCAAGTAAGAGGTTCTAAAACATTTGGATATGGGGGAAACAAAAGGAGGGGGCAGAGGGAGAGTGGGAAGGGGTATTGGTAATTCTTTTGGTATGTGTGGAGATCTGCTATCCTGAGGCAAGAACAGGAATCCAAAGATTGTTCGTAGCTTCTGAATGAGGCTATGGAGAAAGGATAATGTACATATATGAATAACCAAATAACAAGGGGTCATTTTTTTGTTTTCACATCAAAGTGATATATTCAGTCTTTAAATGTTCATCATTTGCGAAATCCAATTCAAGTATAGCATAACTATCAGCTAAGGGACAAACACTACTGGTAATGAAGTTAAACTTCTGATGCTTCAGTATGAGTTTTCTTTTAAATATGCTGTAAAATAAGGCTATCTTTAATAGTTTTACCAGAGAAATGCCTGTTGCTAGTCAGATGAAAGCTTTAGAAGCACAGACACAATAGCTGCTACTTAGCCAAATCTCTTGGAGAGGGATGTCAAAAACTTGGAGTTTTCATGACTTCACCTAGTATTATTTGTCTGTCTTATAAAAAACAACATTTATTTTTAAAGTAGTTCTTGTTTTTCTGTATCCAAGTGTTTCTCACCATGATTTTTCCTGACAATTGAGTTCAACTGCAAGAAAGGACTCCAAGGGGAAAAAAAAAAAAAAGTTCCTTTGACTCAGAACTGGATTTAGAATTTGGATAACCATTTTTAAAAATAATAATTTCCTGTTCAGTGTAGACAGTGTTTAAAAGAACCCATGGACCCTGTCACCTCTAACTCAAATTAAGACATTATTGAGTGAGAGCATTAGGGTTCGAAGCCATGTCTTTAGCACATGGCATATATAGGAAAATTTCATGGAAATCTAAAACAAATGTATTTCCTTATTGTATAGCCCAGTTTAGTTTCACTTGATAAACACATGAGTAGTTGTTTAATTTCACAGGAATTAAAATAAAATCTGTGGAATTAACACTATTTTTAAAGCTTCGTGTGAATACTGTAATGTGCCAGCTTGTAAATTAATTATATGTTTTATTTGCTAAGTTCAGTAGCTGGCCATTTACTAACTTCGGAGCTTTTGGGTACTTACTTTAGATAAGTCTTCAGCATGTTAACATTCTCCGTTTTCTTTCGCAGTCTCACAAGTATATCATACAAGCATTGGTGTTGTATAATAGTTGGCCACTTACTGAGAGTCAGTCTCTGTTTGTTCAGGAACTGAAAGAATTGGAGAAAAATGAAATCAAAGGTAGGTCAATCTAAGTATGTATTTAGTCAAATGCATCGTGTTACTGTTTAAAAAAAAAAAAAAAGTTTTATTGCTACAAGCCAAGACCGTATGACATTTTTTCTTTGATTCACTGCTTGATTGAAATAATTACACAATAAAGCTCTTTGTTCTGTGGATCATAGGAATGCACTTAGATTGCGTTATTCTATACCTCCAGCTCACAAGTTATAAAGACAAAAAGAGAATACACTGCAAAATTTACCTGAGCTTCTTAGAGCTCAACTTTAGGTAGGGTTCTGGAACAGCTGACAAAGTACATCCAGACATAGAAGTTTCTACTGAAACTAGAGAAACATGCCTGTGGATAATTTAAGAAAATGCACTCACAAAGGGGGAAAAAAGGGCTGGTTTGGGATACGTGTTACCTCTGTACTGCTAAGAGAACTATTTAGACAGGAGGCAAGATTAGGAAAGGTCCTGAGTAGAGGCTGTGTATTCAAGCCAGGAAAGAACAAAGAAATTACAGAAGGGACAGAAAAAAAACAACACATATTAAAAGCAGTTAGAATACTAGTCAGTATACTAGAAGTTAGATAAATGTCTCATATTTGCTTCTCCTACTATTGGGGCTGTCACAGAATGATTTAGATCTTAATTACGTTAGAGGAAAATTTATCATGCTGTATCCAACAGCTCAAGAGGCGAAGCTGCTGCCACTCCACATCCCCAGATCCAACCGTTAGCGAGGCTGAAGGTGTAGCCCCATCAGGCACACACACACAGAACACACATACATGCTACATATACACGCTACACATACACCTACATTGCCAGCCACACAGATTACAGATCACAGCTGTATTTAGACACCTAGTCTGCCAAGTAGCTGGCCCCTGGATCGCATATGAGCTCCTGAGCTTGCAGCCCTACTTCAGCTACTGGAGCAGGCCATCACATACACACACACATGCAGCTGACTGCCCTCTTCTCTCACCTGCAGAACCTAAAATGCTACTTTCCACAATTCAGTAAATTTCCTGCATCATTACATTAAAGTTCTATAACTCAACTTTTAAAATATGAGATAAGAAGAAATAATTTACGTTATCCTTCCTCATATGTGTACACTTGCCAATACCCTTAAATTTCCTTGGAAGATTTGATCCTTATTTATTAGCGGTATTTCTCACTTCTTACTCTGGTTACATATTTCTTTTTAAATGTCTGATCATATTTTGTTTTTTAATTTCTGTTACCCTGGACTGAAGTTAGATTCATCAGCAGTAATTGCTGACATATATTATTTAATGTATTGGTTTTGAGTGCAACATTTGAGATTCTTACAGTCTTTTTTCAGCTAGCATTACAGAAGTTTGCAAAGATACATTTTGTTGATTTACTATAGTCCTCAGTCAGTTTTAATAATATTTGAAGAGCTATGCCATGTAGCCTTACAGGCTTGTAAACAGCTTTTTTTTAGTGGTGATTTCACCTGCTTTTAGTTTGTTCCATTCTTCACAATATCATATTTTCTTCCTAGATGACTCCGTTTATTCTCCTTTTTTTTCCCCTTTAATGATCAACTGCTTGTTACAGTAGACATCCTATTACATTGTCTTATCTGAGTCATCTACATAGTAGCAGCTTGCACTCAGCACACCGGTCATGCTGCTGATATGTGTCCTTTCATACAGCTTCCACGTGGTCTATAAAACTGAAGGTCAAAGGAAGTCACTTAATTTCTTGAGTTTCTTCACTAGTTCTCAGCTGTTATTACTGAAGCTGGTCAATGTCATGAGTGTTCTCATGTTTTAGATCATGGTAGAAGTATCCTAGTTCATGGCTTCACTTCTCCGTGTATACTGATGCTTTAGCTCATTTGCAGTCAGTCATACTCAAGCCACAGTCAATGCTAATGAACACTTTTCTCTTAGAATTCTCTTTAAGTGTTGTGATTTCTGTGTCCTCTCATAATTGTCACCTTTTAAAGTAACCCAAATCAATTTCACAGTTTATATTAACTGGATGTCTCTGCACCAGGATATCAATAGGTTGCCCAGGCCACCAACAGGGTTTAAAAACAACATATATCATAAAGTTTAAACACCAACACTTACTGTATTTATTACTTGGCATTTATTTTATGTACTGCTATTAACAGCAATATTTATCTGGAGTGCTTACTATAGGTAACTATTTGGGAAAAAACAACATTCAATCTTTGAATCTTTTTATGGTTGTGAACTAGTCTTAAAGCAATTTGAAAACTGAGCGTTCCCATTTAAAGTTACCAGCACCAATTGTCAAACACACAATTCATATAATAGCAATGTTGATGTGTAATCAAAAAGGCACCTCTCACCATATCATTTTTAAGAAAGCTGCAGTGAGCCAGGTGGAAAATTCCTGCAACAAAATTTCACCATTTCAGGTATCCCTTTTTCATGTAAGACAACAGTGCCATCTGGAGTTACTTTTGTATTAAAGCTAATTTATCATGGGAAAAGCATATTTTGGCTTTGTACTAGCTTTTACTAAAGACTTCTAGACTAGTCTCCCTTTAAATGAAAACCAGTGCCATTATACTATTGATATAAATATTTCTTAAGAAAATTTTTGAAGAAAGTTCGTTCTCTGGCATTCAGATGCTATGAAAATTTTGTATTTTGTATTTGTTGATGTTTGTTATACTTTTCTTTCTTCAAAATCCTTAATACTGCAGTTTGGCAGTACTTGTAAAAAGAACTCTGTTAGCAACATTTATTTCATTACTAATATTTAGACATATTTATTATATACGAAATCTCATTAAATGTTTTATTAAAGAGCACATTGCACAAACGAAACATTAAAAAGGCATTAACCAGGAAAACCCAAGTACACAGCAATTAGAAAGTGCCAGATAGTTTATTACTTATACAGTCTTCATTCTTCCCTTTTTTTCTTTTTTTTTTTTTTTCCTTCCATTGGGAACTGTTAATGGGGTAAGACTTCAATCTTCAATGCAAACATAGTAAAAAAAAAAAAAAAAAAGGATCCTAATTTTTGTGTAAAAGGGCAAATATTAGCAGGTAGTCTTGCAACTGGTAACACCATTTTTAAGTGCTTAACTGTGTGAACAAAATTATTTTAAAATTCATTCTGCAGATACGATTTCCAGCTATTGCCTTTGGGGTTCTTTGGTTTTACTTTTACTGTAATAAGATCAGAAGGGGTTTTTTTGTGCAACTGTCACAACCCCGAGTTAAACCATCAGTGTGCACTGAATGCTGACTGCAGCATGTATTTTATATGTTGCCTTAAGTCGACTCAGGAGTATTAGGTGTCGATGAGAGAAGGCTGTCAGTCCAGCTGACGGAGCCAGGGACAGATGAGGCACCCATCCTGGATAGCAGAGATTGGTTTGAAAAGGCAGGAGCAGCAATATCCTTTGGAATATTCTTTTTTCTCCAGAGCTGGGAGTTTCCCCCACAGGTTTTCTCTTGCCCACAGCAGAATTTGCTGGCCTGTGCCATGGACAGGATTTCATGAGATGTTTAACAGGATATTCAGTTCTCCCTCTCTTTATCCCTTTCCCATCTTGCCTGTCTGTAGTGATTCATCACTTGCCTGGTATCCAGTGAAAAAATAGGTCATTGAGGATACACGATGGTGCTAAAGACCTGTAGAGCTCTAAGCCATGCTCTAACCCCACCTGACTACTGCAGCCATCGTGGTGGTTTGCTTCTATCTGGGTGTATTTTTACCACCACTATAGTGTCTTGATTAACCCAACATTGGAAAAATTTTTGCCATTGTTATCTGTCAAGAATCCAGTCAGAGACAGGAAAAGCAACATTCGAAGTTCTTGGTCATTTCTGAACCAAATCTGAAAGTTTCTTGAGGGACAAGTAAGAGCCATTTCTGCCAACTACTTAATAATCCCACTAAATGCTCAGAACCTATTTCAGGTACTGGGAGCATGATACCTTCTCAACAAAACTTCAAAAGACTTCTCTGAGTTTTACCTCTAAATAAGAGATCATATCTGTAATTTGAATTTCAAAAATCTGCCTGTCTTGCCTAAAAAAATGCAATTGTTGTACCTCAATCTAACGTTATGAGTTACAGATAGGCAGGATTTGATATAATTATTTACCTTGTCAGAGACACGACATCAGACTGGATGACCACTATGGTCCCTTCTGGCATTGGACTAAATGAATCTCAGTAAATAATTGGAAAGTAGTAGAGAAGCCAATTTTGAGAGTTGCTATCAGCTGCTTGTCGTCACTGTCAGTTGGTGTGCTGCCCAAGCTTTTCTTGGTGCCATACATGTACAGTAACTCACACTGAGAGTTTGTGATGATTTACGCATAAGCTGTGAGCTGGAATGTCTTTTACTTTCTGTATCATCTCCCTACCTTTCTTCATATCACATTCCATACAAAGCATTTGCCTGGCTTTGGCCTTGGAAAAGCCCTGAGGAATTACTCACACCTCCTTAGAGTGGGCCACATGCTATGGGGCCAAACTGTAGCCTGTGCCCCCTCCAGGTATAACTGATCTGGGGAGACCATGCAGGAGGGAGGATACCTGGAGATACCTGGGCAGTGCAGTGTGCTGTTAGCCAGGAGAGCTCGACTTTAGTCCTGTCATTTCATAGGCTTGTTTGTTATGTACTAACTTCTCAGTGTATGCAAGAAGTCCAGAGCATCAAAATGTTAATATTCAGAGTTGTAAAATAATTATAGAAGCCAGACAAAGTTTGTGGTATCCCATGACATAGAAAGTCTTTGTCTGATATCATTTAGCTAATGACACTGAATGTCTCTTGAGTGTTTGTATAAACAACAACAAATAATTTATCTTTAAAATTCAATAATTAACTGAATAATGCATGTACACCAGCCTGATTTATGGTGCTAATATGTTATGATAATGTGAAATTAATTGGAAAGCCATTTATGTAATGATATCATAACTTAAATACTGCCATCACTATTTATTTTATATTTACATTTCCTGCAGAGTTGCTTTAGTATCTTCAGTATTTGTAGAGACCACTTTGATTTTTGCTTTCATTATTTCATGTATGCTTTGGTAACATTAAATCAATTTAAGCTTAGCATTTTGGTGCCATTGTACATTATTTAAGTTGCATGAGGAGATAAAAATAATGCAATTTATGTTTAAACACACATATAATGTCTGATGTAATACACATATATAGCATATAATATATATTTTTATGTGTAGTTATATGTGCATTATGTTTCTATATATTTAATATTTACAGTTTTATATATCCATATAACCTCCGCCATGACACTGCAGCTCTGATCCAAAGTACATTAAAGCCAGTGGAATATCTTCAGTGGACTTTGGATCAAATAATGCAGCCCAGTGGTTTGTCGTCAGCGGAAAGAAATTAGAAAAGCATAGGACTAAGTGAAAGATACCTTGTTATTATTGTCAGATTGTAAACAGTCACTCATTTCCTCTTTTTTCTAAGAGAAATCCCCTGGTTTATTATATTGACTGAATTTAGGTTTTCAACATTTGTTTTAATGTTTCAAGGGAGGGAAAGGGAAATTTCAGACTCAGGTTTTTAATCTTTCTCAAAGTGCTGTGGGTTCATTCCAGGTTGTTTCAACTGACATTTTCCTTGTGCTATTAAAGCTGTACACTATTACAGGCTTTATTTATTTATTTGTTTGTTTATTTTAACAGGGATATGACATGCAAAATGTCTTGTTAACAGCTCCCACCAACTAAGACAGTGCAGAATAAGGGCTACAAATGTCAAATCTCTGTAATTCAAACATACAGCATACATATAGCATACAAGTGTAGTGATAAAATATTTCATCTAAAATGTTCTCAGATAGTTCTGGGAATTATAATATTGAATTTCTTAAATATGAATCAAATCTCAAAAATGTTTCTTTGTATTTTCCGTGTATTTTTGGTGGGGTGTATCTTTGCTTCTGCTCTTCACACTTACAAGGATATTGAGACAGTGAGAAAATTTACTTTACCTGCTTTGAGCTTCTCATCTGCCTGGTGCATAGCACTGACAGAGATTGTATGAGACTATAGAGAAATAAAAGTCAGACTGTGATTCTGTACATTACAACTTCTGGACTGACCCATACACAAGGCAACAATGCAGTGACTGATGTGCAGGGACCATGGCAAAATTCCAGTTAAGCCCTGGGTAAAGTACTATTTAGGACAGATAAGGCTGTCACAATATGTCCACCTTGTAAATTTGTTTCTAAAAGTTGTTTTGTCCCAGATTCTTTCTTGGCTCAACAATAATTGTTAGTGTAGTACTGGAAAGTGTCAACTATTTAACTGACTTTTCTTTTTCTTTCTGTATGGCTGTTTTGTGCTGTTATTCCACACTGGATTTTATATGGGGAAATATATTTATGGATGACAATGGTATCTTCTTATTCATCATGCATCTTAACTACATCTGAATAGTATACGGGGAAAAGCATGAGGATAACACCTTTTCCCAAATGCTCAATTATGTTGAAGAACGGAAGTCTGTAAGTATTCCTAAATCAACGAAGAAAGGAAAAGATAAAACATCTGAGAAGACAGAAAAAGAAAAATCCAATAAAGAAAGAGGATCACTTTCATATGTTGTATCTGGACCTGAATCTCAGGTGAGAACAAAACCAAAAACTGGATTTGTTGAATGTGCCATCACTGTACTGAGTATAAAGATATTTTCAAGTCTGCAGATCAGGATTACTAACACTAGTGTATCCCTTGCATTTCTCTATGCTCTGCTTTGCCACCTTTTTGGCTTTACACCTGAGAGAGATTAAATTGTACATGTAAAAGACATACATCCTGCATTTAGATATGTAATGTGCTTATTTCTTCGCTTATGTATAAAGCAACTCCTAGTTGTTCCTTTTGTTGGTCTACTTTCTGTCTCCACTGAAGATTTATTAGACTCTGTGAATTCACCATATTCATGTCCCATTGGTCCCTCATTGTAGTAGTTTTCATGGTTTTCCAGAGAGATGAAATAAGTCCCCTGTCATCAGTTCCTGTCTTGTATGTCATTAACTTGCAGACTTACAATGGCAGAAAAATTGGTGCCTACTTGCCTACTTTCAAATTCTTCTCCTCTGTGGTGAGATAATCTGAGTGTTCTGTGGCTGACAGAAAGGCTACTGCCAACCTGTATGCCTTAAAAAGAATAATTGACTTTATGGATTGCAAACAGATTAATGGAAGGCAAAGAAGAAAGTGACAGCTCCTCCTTTAATGGTATTGCTTTTGCTAAGAACTTTGCTGCCTCATGGCAGGTAGCTCAGGGGAAAGGCATCTCCATAGATTTTTTTCATGAAGAAATCTCTACTAAATTGTTTTGTTGACTAAACCTGCTGCACAGCAAACTTCCCTATCATTCATAACCACAAATAGTTATACAGAGTTCTAAAATAGTGTGATAACTTTTATTTCAGAGCAGTTGAGATTTTTGGCCGCAGAAATGCAGTGCAGCTTCAGGCTGTGTCAGATTTCTGCCTTCAGCTTCAGTCATGGAGTATGCTAGAGGTGCTGGGATGATGGTTCTTGGGAAGTCTTCAGTCTGCCGTTGAAACAGATGCAAGTTTCGTGATGAGACTGCTTGCAGATAAAGAAGATGGCCATTTTTAGTTTCAAATAAAAGCTGACCTCCTCTCTCTCTGCTTCTAAATCTTGGGCTTAAAGCTTCTACGGATGGTATGGTTTCCAGAAATATATGCAGCACAATATCTCATTCATCAGTTAGATGGTGGAATAGTCTCCTACATTTCAGGTACTACTTGTACCCTACAGTTTTGGAGAAGCCGTGTGTTAAGGTGGGTTAGAGAATATGGGAAGTGATTAGAAAGAACTTGATGCCTCATAAGACAGAACGTGATGTATTTCTACACAAAAAGCCTATTTAAATATAAGAAAACTTTGAGCAAAAAAAGAAGGAGGAAGGAAGAAAGGAATGAAGGAGGGAAGGAAGGAAGGAAGGCAGGCAAAAAGCAGGGAGATAAGACAATTGCATGGAAAATCACTACAAAATACTCTTGTTCAGACAGACTGTGTGGGACTGGGGGGAAGCATGTAAACAAGACACCTCAAATTGCTTCTAGACATTGCAAAGCAATTTTCCTTTCCTTTGTATAGTAATGCCTGTCAAAGACTATCAGTAGATTATGTATATCAGTCAGGAAAATTACCAGGATACAGAAATACCACTTCACCTTAAATAGTGGTAGTAGATGTATACCAATGAATGCATTATGATACTTTGCTTTCAGCCACCTGCTTCAAACAAAGCATACTGGACTTTACGTGTAGTTACTGAGCAGAGAGAGATGGACATTCTGGACATGAAGAAAGATACAGAGCGAGTAGATGAGATCAAAGCCATGAAACAAGCATGGGAGTCTGCAGAGCCAGGAAGAGCTATCAAGGTAGTATCAGAGTGCAATCCTTGCAGTAATGTTTCTTCACAAGTTCCAGGGGCTGCTGTGACAGTAGAGCAGTTGCCACAACAAGAGACCTGACTTCAAATGCCTGTCCTCTTCACCACTCTGTGGAAGGCAGGATATTTTATACAGCTTAAAGGATCAAAAGTGATTATGTGCATGAATTCTGGGCGGGAATCCAGATTATCCAGTTCAGACTCCTGTAGGTCATTGAAACTTTAGATGCTACTTTACAAAACAGAAGTTTTTCATCAGAAATCCCTCTGCCTCTATACAATTACAAAGCTGCTACTTGTGACAAGTTTAATGTTTAGCATGGGCAGATTATAGTGAGAAATACACTGTTATAAACATGTCAAAAAGATTTTTCTTGAAGAACTAGCACCTGGCCATGTCATCACTCAAATTGTCCCCTGCAGCCAGGATTCCCAGATTCATTCCGGGCTGCAGGTTACCCATTAGCCTGTACATGCTCCTCTGTACAAAGTAACTATTTTGGAGAAGCAAAACTAATTCAGATGTCAGCTGCAGCTGGGCTCTTTTGATATGGCATATGCTTAAGATGGAAAAGTAATACAAGTTCTTATCTAGCAAAGCAAAGAATTGCACTGCTGATTGATTGAGAACTGGAAACATCATTACCAAAAAAAAAAAAAAAGGAAAATAAAATAATAAAATGCAGTCTTTAAACTTACCTATCATCCCCTATCACCACCATGACCATTGAGGGATACTCGACCAGAAGCCCCAACACAGAAGCGTTGTGCCTTTTTTATATTACCTTTCAGAAATGAATCTCAAACATGGGTCTTCCCAGCTACACTTCCAGATTTTCTCAGTTCTCTTCAGTGTATCCAAGGCTCACAATTTTTTCCAACACTACTTTATTAAATTCTGATCTAAGGAGAGATGCATTACTCTGCAGCTTTGATTGGCTGTGCTGAGGCTGAAAATGCAAGTGCAGCCTACTAAAGATTAGTTGGAAATGAATCCCCTTTGATGTGTAGAGTCTCTTCAGGATGCTGGTTCTATAATCATTGCCTTTTTTGATCAGAAAATCGACTGAATTACAGGTAAAGCATTGCATTTTAAAAGTCCCCTTAAGTCTGTGACATTTTTCTAAAGCAGCTATCATTAAGAAAATTGAAGAAACGTCATGTAATACACTAAAAAAAGGTCTAAACTGGGGGTCTGCTACCCAGACTAAGTAGCTTCACTTCTTCCTGATCACCCTGCCCCAGCATCTGCCTGTTCCAGGGGTCACATACCTTCTGTCTTTGGGAATTAGGTACCTGACTCCAGGCTGGCCTTTGGCTTCTCCATCCATTCTGGCGATCTGATCCATTAAGAGAAAGCCAGAGAGCCAGAGTCACCTTCTGAAAAGACAGACAGAAGTGGTGATGCCTGGTTCTGGCATCAAAGGTAACTGAGTCTGAAAGGCTTCCACCCATAGCTCCCATTTCTCAGAAGTCTAAACCGCCAGGCTATAGGAGCTCCTAGGGGGAAGTGATCTTTCCCTACAGAGGTGCAGTAGCTGAATATATTCTGACCATACATTCAGCTATGAGGAAACCTTGCTTTTCAGGGTGTTTTATTTGTTTTTGTTTTAAATCTGAAGATTATTTTAAACTGCCCAGAGATCAGTGATTTTCCAGTATTTCCTTGCATGATGATCTTTACTGTAAGTATTCAATGTCTCAGGATTGATTCAATGGGAACCCTAGCATCTTTTCTGATTCCAGCCCCAGGCAGATTTGCATACTGCTCTCTGGCATTAGCTTCGTTATTGACAGCATTGTTTTCTCATTTGGGATAAGTACTAAATAAAGCCAGTATGCATTGAGTGAAGTGAAACCATTCACATTGTACTGCCTACTCTTTATTTTACTGAACTACCATCTCACAAAGGTTTTCTTAGGAGTTCTTATTCATATACTCAAGACATACTTGATAGAAATTAAAGATGAAATTCAAGTGCTAATGCTATTTGATTTCTCCTCCACACAACATATTGAAGTAAACAAATTTAAGTTCCAAAATATTACTAGAAAAATTGAATGTTTAATGTTGACAGGCTGTTACTTCAGAAAAAAATATCTGTTGGAGATATAGCTTGAATATGATTCTGACATGAAATGTCATCCTCTTATGTTTATCTTTGTTGTCTCCCCAATGACTCACTAATGGTATTCCCGTAGTTAGATGTGATGTTTTCATAGATCAAATCAGCGAAATATACTTACCAGTAATATGAAATAGCATCATACATGCACTGGACTTGAAAATCTACTGTCTTATTGAACATGTATAGATTCTTACTTTTTAAAATGCTTTGGGATTTAAAGTATGCAGTAGAAGTTTTCTTATCTGGATTAAAACTTTGATCTCTAGGCTTTTCAGGAACGCATGCGGTTTATTAATAAGTATGCTGTGAGAGATTCAGAGGAGCCCACAGCTGGGACTGGGACTGTCAGTTTAACACCTTGCTCAGAAGAAATAGGTAAAGGTATAACTTTCTGGCAAGCATGTCTTCAGTTCACTGTGGTCATAACGTTCATGTCCTTAGAAAATACTTCTGTGTTAAATACTGGTGGTAAATGTAAAGAACAGCCCCAACAGAGATCTCTAAATGCACAATGGCATTCTTAGTCTCCATCTTCTCTACCCCCTCTTGGTTTTAATTGTTGCATTTCTCTGTTTTCAGACTCAGCCTCTTAGAGGTTGCCAAGTTACTCTTAGGCAAACTTTAGGCAGTCCTTCTGTACTGGAATTCTAACCCTAAATTAACCTGAATTTTTTGGAAGTTCAGTGAAAAACACCTTCTCCCTCAATTCCAAGTAGGGTACAAGAGGCCATTACTGTAGAAATATTTTAAAAATTGTTTAGTAGTTGAAATAGTGTGTCAGTACAACACTAATACTTCTAAT
The DNA here is from genome assembly GCF_037038585.1 of Patagioenas fasciata. NCBI lineage: Eukaryota > Metazoa > Chordata > Aves > Columbiformes > Columbidae > Patagioenas > Patagioenas fasciata. Next base: position 56,857,835 of record NC_092522.1, read on the forward strand.
GTGCATTTTTTTATGTTGACGTTCATGGAAACTGTTCATGGATGTGGCTCTGGAAGTGTCAAAAATTGCATACTGACTAGCATCAGCTTCCTGGCAGCTTCCATAAGTGTCATTCAGTTTTACTCAGTGGTTACACCTTCTGTGGATACTTATTTTTTATTCCCTGGCAATTACTGGATTCTGATGAAAATTTGAACTGTGTGCAAGCCTGTTTCTTGTTTCTTTTCTTCTAAGAATAATGCTGAGATCAGGCCATCACAAAAAGGAAAGTATAATACCCAACCTGATTGTGACAATATCTGGTCATGGCTCATGTGCATGGAACAAGAACCTGTGACCAGTACCTAACTTGTTAAATCTCATCAAATTTCACAAGCATTTTCAGCACATCCAGACAAAGAAGGAAGTGTCGAAAAAATCACAACGCAGCTCAGCCCACTGCCGTGTTTAATATCAGCTACATCATTGTATTGTGAAAATGCTACATGAAAGCATAACATGGTTATTATCCATGTGATTAAAAAAATTCTAAGACTTCAGAATGACAATTTTAAGTTGTCATGGGACTTTTTTATCTTTAGACTGGTATTTCCCAAACTAAATCTCTGCCCAAAAGGGAATATATATTTTTTAAACTACAACCAGGACTGAATAATCAGATTTTTATTGATTTTTCTTTTTTAATAAAAGAATGTGATTCCTTGCTGATTATAAGTTGTTCTTATATTCTTTAGGCACTTTAAATTGAATGTTCTTCCTTAGATTTGCAAACCTTCATGAGTACTATACTATGGATTTAGCTAAAATGCATACATTAATTTCACTCTAGCATGTAAGTTTTTTGCACCATCCTTGATTCTATCATGAGTGTTGGAAATAGAAAGACAGAAATATTATACCTTCTCCTACCCATATTCTCATTTAATAATGTATTCTGCTGAGCTAAAAGAAGAAAACTATGTAAGAATTTAGATGGAGCCTCCTAGCATAACTGAATAACCAGTTTAATCTGTTCTATTGTAGATTCTCCTTCCACAGGAAAGAAAGCATCTCAAGCAACTACTGAAGCAAGCTCACAAACACAGCAAAAAAAGTGGGAGCCTATAGACCTTAATCCTTACATGAGGTAAAATGCAGCAAGAGCAATGAAGTCCCAGTTAAACACCAAAATGAAGGACTGGCTAAGGATTTTCATATAGAGAAAGTAGTAAATGAAATACATTTCATGCATTTGTATCATATCTGTAACTGGGTGCAGCATAATAGATGTGAATTTAGACTTTATCCTTCATGTGTCATTGAAGCAAGCTACTATTCTGCCACACACTTGTTAAAGTTGCTGTGAAAACCCTGGTCCATGTTTTTATCTGTCCTTTGTGTTGTGTACACAAAATCACTCAGTAGTGAAGGCAGAACTGTAGACAGCATCAAGATACAGTTTTCCTGGCATGAATGTGCTTTAAAATCAGTTCTTTCCTTCATCCAATTAGAATACGTGTCCTTTCCTTAATACATGTCAAAGGAGCTGAATTTCGGTATTGCATGTAATGATAATGTGATACAAAAATCTGAACTAAATCCATGTGCAGGCAAATATGTTTATTTCAGTGATCATCTTGAAAGAAGCATATATGAAATTTGTCAGGATGTGATGCTAGATTCAAATAACATTTAATAAATGTTGTTCTGTTAATATTAATAATAGTTAATAGCTGAAATCATTATATTAATTATATAATTTATTCAAAACCACTATATTATGTGTTGATATGAACCTATCTAGCTAATACACATGCACCTGCATGTTTGCTCAGCTGCAGCTAAAACCCAGTTTATGCTTAAGTCTATTTGTATTTGTGTAGCATTTATGCAGTTCACTGATTTTCAGAAGACCTTAGAACATGCTAAAATTTTTCCAATTTAATTTTAAAGTGAAAGGGAAAGTGGTGGTATATTGATGTGAATAGCATTTAAACAGTAGAAAATATGGTGAAATCTCTTCCATGGGCTTAAGTCTTGTAAGCATTTCATTTTGTTCAACTCCTTGACTTTTACACTAGTCAGTTAAGTCAAATTATAAAAAGTTATCTACCTAGCTTCCATTATGCCAGCAGAAAAACAAAACAAAACCAAGCCAACCTACATTTGTCTCAGCACTGAATTATAATATCAAAAACTCCTGGAAAAATGATATGTCTTGCAAATTAAAAATAAGTGTTACATGTAGGAGTTTTTCAAATCCTCAAAGATGAGCATGATTTTACAAATATTTTTGAAATAGACAGTGTAAGAAGACCTGGCTTCAGGAATGTACTTTCTCACCAGTGTAATATATAAGCAGAGAAGTGACTCCTTAACCATATCTAACCATACAGTGGTGACAATGCAGTATATAAGCCAAATATATGCATATAGGTGCTAAGCAAAATATACACCACCCAAAACAGTACTTGAAATGAGATAAATATCTTTTTATTTCCTTCAGGAAAACAAGGTCTGAGTCTGTGCTAAGAAATGAGTCTATCATTCAACAGCAAGAGATACGTAAAGCGGAAAAAATTAACCATTTTAGGGAACTTCGAGATCTGGCTTTGGAACAAAGAGAAAAAGAACAAAATGACAGAGCTTTATTGAAGCAAAATATAATGGAAATGTATGAGAATCTGCAGGTAGGTTTTCAAGATAACTTTCCAGTAACTATTATTGCAATATCCACCACTGGTATGACTATCTTGATCAGTCATCCTCAGGACTTTTGTAATGAGTACCAATAATTAGAAACAGTAAACAAGCTTGAAATTTTGCTTGGGTAAAGGTTAAAACCAAAGGTTCTAGGGAAAAAAAATAGTACTACACAACTTCCTTAGTGTTATATTTTTGGTACTTTCTTGATACAGCTCTTTGCAAAAGCACTATTTTAAGACTACCACCATAAAGTATAGTTATAAGTGAGAATAAATTGAGCATTTGACATACATGACCAAATGCATTTTAGATAAAGTATCGCTGGTTTGGCTGGTTTTTTGGCAATAGAATTGTATAGGGCTTTTTGGAAAGTAATAAAGAACAAGATACTTTACAGATGAGGGCCACTTGCTCCTAATATGTCTTATAGCAAAGAGAACACAATTTTCCTGGAATATGCATTATGCCAGCAAACAAAAAAATTGAATTATTAATCTGTGAAAAACTATGTGTATAAATAATAGATGTGGTTGTATTAGTGGAGGATCCATTGTTAGGATTAATTCAGCCAGTGCATTTGCACATGAAATTGATAAAAATATCTTAATAAAATCAGCTTAACCATTGAGCATCAACAGGAACAAAATGTTTTGTTACACAGTGGTGATAGAATAATCACTAGCAATCAGCTGGTGACTATTCAGAGCTTTTAAAAATGGGTAAGAAACAATAAAAATAATTCTACATCGAAACAACCAGTTTACAGACATCACTTGAAAACACCTCCTTAGCAAGTTCCCACACAGCCTGATTTATATTACTTAACTACAAGTATCCAAGGGGCCATATTTCTTTACCGGTAACTGATTGATCCTAATAAGAACACGTCTGTGTTTTCAGATGTTGCTGTGATTTTGAATGCCTAATGTATCACATATGAGAAGGGCAAATTTTTATTAAGAGTAGTTCCTCGGCTCTTTCTATAAAGTATGTCCCTTAAAAACGCTTCACAGTGTGAATTTAAAATGAGAGTTACTTGTGAATATGCACACTGTGCTGATTAGCATTTTTACAGTTTTTTCATTTGTAGGCCACGGAGAACTACATAAAATATCCAGATATGCCCATTTTCCAGGGTGGAAATGTAGAGGAAAAAGTTTTCAGAAGTGTCCAAGTCCCACTTGCCCTAAGTCTTGTTGAAGGTCAACGTGATTTAGGCTCCTTTAGTCTCTGAAAAGACTAGTTCTCCTAGGCCATTTCAGCATTTCTGAAAAATAGGTTTTGAGGGACTTGTTTAAGACAACAAAGCAAGCCAGTAACTGAAAAGGGACTGGATCAGGATGGGTAACTAGTCTGTTGCCCTATCCTCCTTTCAGACAATTAGCTTATTATGCTGGTGATTAAAAAAAAAAAAAAAAATCATGAACTTTCTCTTTTTCTTCATGGTGACAAGATTGACATATAGCTGTGTCACTGTGACAAATCAATAAAATACACATAAAAAGACAAGGAGAGATGTTCTCACTGTACTTACAGAGTCACAAAGTGAACCATAACAGGAAGGATGCAGTTCCTTATGATGAAATCAAGATTAATGTGTTGGGGGGGTATTGCTGTTTGTTTTTGGCTAGGCATCCTTAGATGAGACCCGAGGCAGAGTTCACAGCATTCGGGAAGCATACAGAAACAAGCTACTAGAGGCTGAGCGCATGAAACAAGAAGAGCTGGCAGCTCAAGAGGCAGCCCTTCAAGTAGAGCAAGACAAGAAAAGCCCAAAAAAGAGAAAAAGTTTAGTGAAAAAGAAGTAGTTGCTAGCACTACTGAGTTATATTTAACGGTTTGGGAAAGAAAGTTTCTATGCAAACGTGAGAAAGAATGTTATTTTCCAGTATTTTTGTCAACTATGTCACATTTTATCTCTTTGCCTGGTGCTAGTGAAAAAAAATGATCTATTATTCCTATTTTTAACAAAGTGCATGGTATTTTGCTTCTCATAAAGATACTCCCTACTATTAAAGTTTGTATGTTTTACTGGAAAAAAATTTTACAATAAAAATTCTTATTCCATTCATACTCTTCTCCTAAAATCACAGTGTCTTTTGTCTTTTTCCAAACAAATCAGAACCAGTCAACAATGAATCAGAGTTGAAACAGTGAATGTAACCTATCAGTTTTGAAGTCATTTAACTTGGCAGAAACATGAGCTCCTTGAGTGGATAACGATTTGTGGAGTTTATAAGAATTAAATAGCAGCATACTGCACTTTTCACATGCAGGCATTGGAAGGCTTTCCAAAGCCTGGTTCAGCAGGCACTCACAAACTTTCTGTGTACTCTAGTATTTTTTCGCTTTCATCGTTCTCTTAAGTGGTTTTGAATCTTAACTCTCTGTAGTTGCAAAGTCATGGTACGACTTGTATATGGTACATGGTACATGGCTTGTTAAATACTCTTTAAAACTCTATTACTATCTTTGTTTATCTTTCCTAAGCTATATTTTGCCCATGATGGCATTGCTCAAGGTGATTACAATAGTTCCTTAGTTCCTAGACTTTCAGCTGGAATTTTAAAATGTTTCCAAAAGATAGAACCAGTGTGTGAATGAAGTGGCTATCACAGGCTTTCTACATGGAGGGTAAAATATTTTCTCTAAGGTACTGCTTCTATTAGCATAGAATTCCTGTATTTTTTGATACTGTCATGAAACACAAAAAATAAGTGTATTCATACTCACTACCTAGCATGCTGTACTTGGAGACAATAGTCAAAACTCTAGAAATTGTGAAAACTCTCTCTAGATCAGACAGAGCTGTTCTAAATGGCTTAAAAAGTTTTCTGTGTGTGTAGTCACAAGCAGAAGCTTGGGAAATTAGACTGCCTACAGATTGTGTGCATACAATATGCCCAGGATATCCAAAAGCATGTAATTATTAAGGTGACATGAGAAACCATGAGACTCACCTACTTAATGCAAATCACAAGAAATGTCATCCTTTGTATTCTGGTTGCTGGTGCTGGCTAGCCATTGCATTTGAAACAAGCCTTTCTTCTGTGTCTTGATGATGTACCAGATGTCCAGTTTCTGCTGGTTTTGCTCACCTGTTTTATCAATGCCTCACTGCCTGGCTTGAACTTGACTCACTCCTCTATCAGTTTTGTGATGTCTGTTCTTTGTACATCATCACACCTACACACCTGCTGTGATGCTTCTGTCTCCACTTGGCCTCCTTCCTCCCATACATCATAAACTAAACTAACTGGCTTGAGTTTTCTTGTTTGAAAAGGAGGAATTGAAACCAGAGTCCTAAAACTGCACTGGTGATTGTTATTTCAAAGAGCAGGAGCTAAGTTTTCCTTTGACCCATACAGGCTGCAAATAAAAAGCCTGTCAGTCTTGTGCTATAATTGCTCTGACTTTGTCCTCTCTATTTTGGAATATGGGCTATACCGCTTCATAATATTCCATCTTGTTTCCATGGCAATAGCACGTGTTGGTTGTCTTCTTATGTGAATCTCTAATGAGCTTCTGTAGAGGAAGATTAAGCTGAAGTTCTGTTCTTGATGTCACTGCAAGTGCTATAATGACATTCTGTTGTAAAAATCAATCCAATTCCAAAAGGCAGCATAATCGACATCTAAATGTCAAAAATTCAGCTAATAACCTGCATGATCACAACCCATCCCTGCATGTAGTCAGCTATAAAGTGACTTAAACTCAGACACAATGTACTCAGATGTACATTATCGAACCTAGTTCTGATATTAAACACAATTCTAAGTTTCATAATTTCCTCATTTCAAAGAGTAATGTGGCATCGTCAAAATCTGCTGTGTCGTTTGTAATGTCTCTAGTGGCTCATTTATCATTTCAACAATGGAGATATGAGGGAGTGAATTACTGTCACACTGTTTAATTGCATGTACTTTGGAGTACGTACTGTTTTAAGAGAAACACAGTAGCAGTTTTATTAAATCCCTGTGCATATTCCAGAAAAACAAAATATTCACTTACCTCATAATGGAGCCTGGGAGAGAAAACCTCGTTTGGATTTTGCCGAAGAATTTACATACATCGGACCCAGAAACAGATGACTGATGAAAATTCATATGCATCAGTTTTACATCAACACAACAGCTTTTTACATGGTGCACTATATTACAGGCTAAGTTAGTGGGGAAAGATGTACAAAAACTAAACCAGAAATGTAAACATATTTCAAAACAGCTATTTGCAGTAATTTAAGGAGCCATCATGTTCAGCACTTTACTGTAAGAAAAACAAACAAGTAAGACTATATATTGTGTTGTCATTGGTAGGATTGTTGCCTCCAGATTGTAGACCAAGTTGTTCAATAGTCTAATTATGTGTTCACATGGATAAAGTACTTTTATTCTTTTGCCTTTTGGGAGTCAAACAGCTTTTATGCACCATAATATTATGAAATTTAATCAGCCTTTATATCAAAGGAATTTACTGTCTGTATTCAGTGCAAGAAATTTCTCAAATTCTGTTTTTACAGATAGTATGTTTCAGAAATATGCCATATTACATCAAGTATTCATATTTTCTGAAGGTTTCCTGTAATAAAAGCTCTGGTATTAGGATAGTTATCATTCCTGCTTATACTCAGCCTGGTCATTCAGGGCCAGATTCAGTAGAGGTATAAGGACAATTTTCAATTATGTACTTTCTTATTCAGTAAAGAACTTCAGCAAAGGATTGGAACATGGGGTCAAGCCCTTTACAGAACAGAATAGATAGGGAAAGCTTTTCTGAATCAAGACATGATTGCTTGATATTTTAAGATGAGGTGCAATAGAGGACTGGCTCCATCAAAGCATACCTTACCAAGTATCTGGTGGCTTCAACTCACAGAAGAGAGGGTTTGGATTTGGGGGAGTGGGAGCAGGGGTTGAACAGCTGCCATTCAACATGTCTCATAGAAAATCATCCCTGAGAAAGTTTGCACAGTTTGTCACTCACACAGCTTCTAATTTTTGTGCATGTAAGGACCATGTAATGAGGAACACCACAGGTAGCGATGTCAATCTCAAAATGTTGCAGTTTAGTTGTCTTGTAACTTGGAGAGTTGCAGACATCTCCCCTGAATGCCAAGTCTTACTCCTGAAGAAGAGTATGGCAATAGCCATCTCTGCACAGAAATGATGAGGTACTCCAACAGTTCAGAAATCCTGACCTGTCTCTAGCAGAAGATGGTGTGCTTCTACAGGGTCCATCTCTAATATTCTGGCAAGATTTTATTATTTATGTCATTCTCTCAAACCTTATGTACCTCTAAGTCATGAGCCAAATACAAAGCTAACTCCAGCCTCTGCGTTTAAAACACTGTTGAACAGTCTTTTAGTATCTAATCATTGCTGAGGACTTGCATAAGGAGAAGCGGTTTCAGGGCCCAGCACAATGTCATGCTAGAGACAAGTCTGGCTTTCCTCCTGTGGACCAGCTATGCAGTTTGAGAGATCTGATGAGCTCAGAGCTTAGGGCAAAAATATTTTAAATTTATACTTTGTGATTGGCTGGAAGTTTGAATAAAGATATATAGATTCTTAAGAGCAGAGGGGCATCTTTAAGGCTGAGCTTCATTGTTTTAATGGTAAAACAAAAATAATTTGTTTACTGATTCCTGATATTAATTTCTCTTTCATATGAAGTATAGACAGTTGTACAAATGAAACTGTCACTGGTCAGCAGAAGTTTTGAAAAGTTTTGATAGAAACTGCAAATGCCAGAGGAGAACGAAAACTTTTCAACATGTTAGACTGCATTGTGAATAACCCCTCAGGAATTTCTTAGCCTTTGCTTGCTTTACTTGTACATTTCAGGAAAAAGGGTAGCATTCACAAAGTGATGCAGGTACCCAAGAAAGAAATTGAGTCATTGACTTAATGGGGATTAACTCTGCAAAGAGTTAATCACTTCTAATAATTCTTTGCAGGTGTGTTCTGCTAAGCTTTAGTGGTTTTCACTGCTTGATCCTTTTCTTTTGACCAGCTATTATGAACTAGAAAGGATCTTTTTCATTAAAATACATATCTAAAGTTACTTTTAAACACAAGTAGCTTCATTAATCTTCAAATGACTTGTCCCATCTGCTTTGTGTTGATTTGGCTGGCATTTACACAATGAGCTACAGACCAAAAACCAGATCAAGCCCGTTCCAGGATGCTGAGACAAGTAATGGGCTGTGAAATCAGGCTCAGTTCTGAGCTGCCAGTCTGCGCACCCCAGCAATGTGCAGTTAACCAGCTATGTAAGGTCTCATTTTAATTCAAGGATGAGACAGAGCGTTTATGCACATGCACAGCGTTTCCCCTCCAAAAGCCAAGAAAACTGTCTACATATTTTGTCTGGCAGAAAACATAAGAGAACAGCTTTCCATAATCACACAGCAGTTTGCAGAATGGAAGAAATCTCGCTTTGAGAGCTTGTTTTTCCTCTCATTGATTTCTTGAACCAGCCCTAATAGATTCACAGTCCAGGTAATGTTTCAATGATATAAGTATTCTTGTTATTTACAGAAAAAACAAGAATCTGTTGTCCTCCATCTCAGAGGACAATGACAGGAAAGAAGTAGAAAATCAAGGAAGAAGAAACAGCCTGCATCATATGAAGTGAGACAATAGCACAAGAGAAAGGTGCACTGAAGATGTTACTAGCCAAAATAAAATTTAAAAAAAAAAATGGGAGGATGGTTAGGTGGGACTCAGTACCTTTGATTTCTGTGGCAAGAAGAATGTGGTTAGGGACAGTGGTTCCAAGACTGGCAGGCTCATCTGACCACGAGATACTGTATGGACCCAAGTGTAGCCAGAACACATCACTTGGGGTCAGATCTGGATACACAGTTCTCTCTGAAACCTGGGCTACTCTGCCCAGCATCTCAACTTCTCCCTGAGGGCAAGCATCATGCACGTGGTAGCCCAGTAGGTACAGCACAGTCTATGGAAAACAATACCAAGGCTTATGTATCCTCAGCCTGAGAAAGCTGAAATAGACCCCGTGGGTGTGTGCCCAACTCAGCATGGCATCACAGACATTTTTCCCAGCTACCCTTGAACTTGGACCACCATGCTCACAGGACCAGGTATAGAGCACAGCAGGAGGGAGCCTGACTCTGTGTGTAAGCTAGCTCCTTGCAAAACTGGAATATGTCAGAAGGAGGAATATAGCAGGTGTATGTTCAGGGATGTTGGTAAGGTTTAACTTGCTAGTAAGTCATGTAAATGAAGTGTCTTCCCTCCTAAAAACAGAGCACTGTTCTGTGGCCTGGAATGTCCCAGATTTAATTTCCAGCTCACGGCTGGGCATTCTACACATGGCAAAAACCAGAAGACATCAGCTACAGAGGCAGCCAAAGCACTCTGCATGCTTTTAGTCTTCTCTCTTACACCACAGAACTGTGGTATGAGTGGGTGTGAGGTTCAGCTAATGAAGGAATGAGAAGCTGCTTCCTCTCACCTCATCCTTACTCTTGATAGAACAAGTTCCAGAGCACTCCCTCATCATCATCAAAAGCATTAGTAACAGCAAGGGAATGCTTTTCTACTGTTCCAGTGCAAAAGGTGGGTTTCCCAAAAGCACATTTCTCAGGCTTGCCGAAGTGGCTTTCAACTAAACTACTCAGGGTTAACAGTTTCAAAGACTTCACTGGCATCTTGGCTTTTTTGAGTATTTTCTTTTTTTTTCTCCTGTATATATTACTGACTTAATATATTGCAGCTGCAATGTTGCAGATGGAAACTGTTTTGATAATTGATGCTCTGAAATACCACTTACGCATAGACTGAGATATTCAAGTGCTGTGTATGGTGTTTGTCTGTCTGTATCCATATCTGCTCTCTCTTGAAGGCTCTGAATTATTCACCACAAAACAAACAAAAAAAATGTGGAGGCCTGGCTGAGATGAGAATAATGTATTTCTCTGTAATAGCATTTACAAATTGGAGAAAAGCAAGTCAAGATGAAGTATTATTCTGATTCCAGTCTTCTCACTGACCTTAGCAAGAACAAGAGGTCTACTGTCTTCTCCCACATATCTATCAGCACGTGTGCTGAGTATATAATTTCTATAACTTAACACACAGTCAACAGTGTCAGTGTTCAGTGCAGAACTGAAAATCAGGTGTGAGACATTTTATAAGATAAAGTCCGTGCTCCGTGAAATTCAGCTAGAGATTTGCTAGAGGCCAGGACTCTACCAATGGGATACACAGGATAAGACATTGTGAGATATCACCCCTGACAGTCCATGTAAGTACTTTGCTTTCAGATACTACAGGGCTCAAAGTCTCCTTGTTCAATCCTCTTTTTTTAACACGTTCCACTGGATTCATTGCTGCTTTCATACTGTCACCCTGGTAGCAGTGTGGCTAGATGGGGAAGTAATATGGATAAAGTGGAAATTACTTTAAATAGAAACCTACAGAAAGGTTGTGCCACCGTCATTTTTTTGTCAAAGATCGTACAGATAGTATAAAGACAATGCATAATGCTGGCCAACTAAATCTGGAGGCTGAGTCATTCAGCCACTTTTAAAAATTCATAATGATGATTGCTGCCTGGAGGAATTTCTAAAATGACATGTGAATTGTGTCAATGCCAACAGGTAATATATAGGTAATTAAGAGAGTATTTAGCTTACTAAATGGCTTGTAATTTTTTTTTTTTTTTTTTTTTTGTAGTTCCAATGCTGCTGTTCTCTCTTGTAAAAATCTATAGTGTTTTATTTATTAAAATGTGACAGCTTTGCAGTCATTCTGAAGAGTCTAACACCTACTTGTATCAGGTGTTTCCAAGTCTCATCAAATACAAACCAGTCAAACACCTGAGTGCACTCTCAGTGCTTCTCTGCCAAACTGAAGATCCATTTATTTTTATTTTTTTCAGAGAGGCTGCAAAAAGAAGCTTAGATCCCAGCACAAGCCTGAGGTTCCCCAAAGTCCTGGGCCAGGTGCACTAGTCTCTTCTCCCAAATGTGGTGTTCGTTAAGATCCCCTAGCCCGTAAGGGCTGTTTTGCCTGCGACGCTCAGCTCGCTGATGCTCCGGCCTCAGGCAGCGGCGGGCAGCACCCGCGCAGGCACCGGGAGCACAGGGCAAAGCGCTTTCTCCGGCCTGCGCCTAAACCGAGCCCAAATGCGGAGCCCGGCAGCGAAGGGGTGAGGCAGAGAGCCAAGCGGCTCAAACAGCGGCGTCAGGACGGCAGCACCTTCCGGAGCCGCTCACTAGAGGGAGGTGTTTCGGTGCCCGCCGCTTGCGGTTCTACTCCCCCCCTTCACCCACTGGTGCTTGTCCAGCCACTGGGCTGCAAATTGGGGGCGGATGGGGAGGGCGGACAGGAGAAGCCCGGGGGAGTTCCTGCTCAGAGCTGTGTCCTGAGCAGGCTCCACCAAACCTCATCTCAGAGCAATTCTCAGTGACAAAAGAGAAATGCTGAATTTCTAGCTGACGTAGGATTATTTCTTAGACTACAGGCAAGGATAGCTATCTGTATTTTTTGTCTTTTATTTACCCCACAGCAAAATACGTACTCAGATTTGAGTAGCACTATAAATAAAGTAAAAAATACTAACTGAAAGGCACTTATCTGCAAAGTAACAAAAGCTTAGTGCTCTCAGCTAGGTCTTCAAAGCTGTGCCCTGTCTCACCCTATTCTACTTTTGAAGGAGAATGAGTCTGTGTGTACTGGAAGGATTTTGTGTGGCTTTCAATCCCTCTCCCCCTTCAAAGACTGTATGTGTGGCTGCACCATGATAAATCTCAAACACGGCTCAGCTGACCAGTGCATGAATCTTCACTCTTGCAAACCTCCATGGATGCAGATTCTGAATCTAGCTTCAGTTGCCTCAAGCCTTTGAGTCTTAGAATACTTTTCTACTTTTTGTCTTCAGTCCTTGTCCTCAGGCCATACAACATCTCAGCTAACCTCTCTCCTTCAGCAAGGTTGACAGCAGTGCATAGTATTGATCTCACTGCAGTACAAGAGGTGCAGCCGAAATACTAATACCTTGTACAGTGTAGTACAGTGAACTTCCCAAAAGTACAAGTGCTTGTTCAGGAGGCTGATGGAGTAAATCATTAAAAATACCTGCTGTCCATTGTGCCTCTCGACATTCGTTGTGCTGCAGCTGTGACTTGTTTTATTGACTCATTATAAGGATATAATGCACTGGGGAGTTGGTAACTGGCAAAGAGAAGTATCCGCTGTCCCATAAATTGTCCCTCTAGTTTTGTAACACATCACAGTTTAAAGGCAGGTCATAATGTTCCCGGTCAGTTACCAAAAGGTAGGTCTCTAACTAAAAATGACTTGATTTCATGAGGAGCTGAGGAACTTGCTTTGAATTGGGGCACTGAAAATCAGGCCAGTTTGAATTAACTGCTGGTGGAGTCTAGCTCTGAAAACACAGACTGCCATCTCTGAGTTCAAGGCTTGTCTTTTGAAACAGATCCAGGGAACGAACAAGCACAAAAATATTCTAGATAACTTCAGGGTACTGGCAAGTGGCACTGACCATGCCTGCACCAATGAGGAGCATGACCTTAAGGCCCTCACCTTGAGGTACAAGTGCCATCTCCACTGGAGGTGTGTTTGCTTGACCCTGGATAGGTACTTGAGCAGGGACACCAAATCCATGCTCTGCATGTTATACAAGAGGAAAATGGGGGATTGGGGTGAGGGAAGGTCTGTTTTCTCCCATCCAAGTACTCTTGCACGGACTGAGTAGCTAACTGTAAAAGTAAGTTGGATCGTACCAGGGGCTGCTTCAAAAACAGCTGATCGACCTTTTCCTTCCATTTATGAATCAGATACATATTAGTATGCTATTTTCTTTCAGCAAATTTTTGAGTTGAAGCATTGAGAGCTGCTGCAAACCACTTAAATTGAAGTTTCGTTTATTCCTTATTTTTCAAATGTCAGTATGCGCCAAAGGTCTGCGGGAGCCCATCACTTCTCAGGGACAAGAAGACTGCAAGAACCTTCTGATGGGGAACAGTCCGTGCAGTTTTCTGCCCACAATAAACTCTTTTTTTCCCAGTATGTGGGCAACAAGACAGAATATCACGGAGATTAAAAAACAGATTGAAGCTCTCATTGTGTTTAAGCTGCAGTATATATTAGGATATGGCATTTGTCTAATGATGAGTCTTATGGCTGAGGTGTTAAAAAAGAATTAGTCTAGGCAATTTAGCCGCCAGACAGCTATTGATATTAACAGAAGTATTCTGATTGACTTTGAAAGTCTCCAATTATAATCCTTGCTATAATGATGATTATGTTTCTCTGTAGAGCACTACTGAGCCTCCACTTTTGACTCATACCAGTTTCCCACTGAAGTCAGCAGGAGTTGTGCTTGAGACGGGGCTCTCATAGGCGATACGGTTTGTCTGAAAGTAAACAAGCTGTTCCTGTAAATTGGCTCCCTAATATGGACTGATTTCCCCTTTGTATGGTAATAACTCTAATCAAACATACAGTTTTTGCTTTGTTCTGCCACAGGAAAGTAAGGCCTAAGGGATTAGTGGTCTGGAGTATTTTCATACTTGTCCAGCACTGTAAAAGTCTTAACTAGACATTTCAGGCTGGCAGATTCAGGAGCTAACCCAAGTCGCTTGAGTCACTGTCCAATAATTCACTATCAAGAACACCCTGTTTGCCTGTACATCTTCTCCTTATTAGGTTTTGGACAGACAAGAAAATATGTTTAATTGATTTTATCATCATGATTAAAAGAAGACAAGTAGATTTAATGCAAGAGAAGTAAATACTCAGGTTTATTGTAGAAGGCTTATATGGGAAAAATCTATCTTCATCTCCTTACCTACTGCATTATACACTCAGGAAAACTCTGAGTATTGATTGTGGATGAAACTGTTAATTGCCTGGTCAGCACTGCAAGCGAGGAAACACATTTGGGAAACAGCTTTCTGGTTTTGTAGAAAAAGAGGAAACAAAGACCATAAGCTGTGGAAAACCTGAAACAGCAAAATTCATGGGACTGTCATTATTCATCTTGAGAGGCACAATGTGAGGGGAAGATCTTCATATTAGGAAGTTTCTGTAAAGGTTAGCTTGCTGACAAATTGCCCCCATTATCTCTATAATCACTTGCTAAGCTGTAAAAAACGTTAATCACCCATCTTGTAAAAAGATATGTGGAAGCACAATCCTGTGGGATTCTGCTTAGCCCTCCCACCCTGTTCAAGTCAGGGCTGCCATCTCAGGTTGTTTGAATGTTGTTGCATTCTCTTATTTTTAGGAGAAATGGCTTCTTCACCCCTTCAGTATTTGTCTGGGTATCAATGAGCACATATATCCACAATCAGAAGCATATGGACATTTCTTTGTGGAGGTTTCAGAAAATGAATTACAACTGTCCTTAAACACTATGTTCTGAAGTTTCCTATATCCTTCATAGTTCTCTGCTACATGATCACTGAGTTAACCTAAGGCCTTTTAATCTCAAGGTTTTTTTTACTGACTTGTCTTTCCAAAATTTCCAGTATCAAACACTTTTAATCAAGCACTGAAACAGAACGGAGAATATCACTCAAAAAGTTTTCCATTGCAGTGGTGGCTACAGTGTGTCACCCTAAGGTATTTGAACACTTGCATACAGGAACAGTTTCTGTCTCCTCAGAGCACTGAGTGGCAAGTGTTTTCCTAATTTTGCAGAGAGTAATTTGGATATTAGCAGTAATAGTACATGAGCATTGTGGCCTTTTGAAAGTGGTGTTACATGGGAGGCACAGCATGGCCATGGTTTCATTGTGAGTCTGTGGTCTTGCAGGACCTGGGCCTGTGATGCTTTTGACAACTCAATCAATGCCTTCCCTCATTAATCCACAGCCACGCTGCACAACTTGGCAGGAGAAATCCTCTTGCTGAGGGAACATTACCTTCCTTCTGTTGAGAGGGAAACCAAAATTTGAAAAGTCAACTCATCATTTTTTCTCACCTTACTTCTGCAAAATAAAAAATGAGGCTTCCTAACATGCAACCACTTGCATTAATCAGGGGGTGACTGTGTCTGAGAGGCGCTCAAGGAGCTCCCACCGGGAGAGGGGACACCAAGTTCATCCCAGATTTCAACATTTCTGCTACCTGCAGCCCGCGGTGGGGGCAGCAGGATCCTTTTCAAGAGACACGAGTGTCATCTAGTGGTGAAACAAACCCCCTCGATCACATCCCAAGGGCCATCATCTGCCCACTGGTTTCCATACAGAGCACTGGGTGACACATTTTGCTTCTGCTGCATTTTAGCAACCTAGTGCAGAATGTATGTAGTAATGCTCATTTTAGCTTTTGTCCTTGTGGGATTTATTTTATGCAGTCTAGTGGAAAATAATATGAGCCAACCATGGTTAAGCAGGCAGTAGACACTAATGGGTCACTGCTGGAGGTTTTTCTCTCCTTGTGATGAGCTACAGAAAGAGTCTGTCTGCCTGGCTACAATGACCACCAGCATCAGCCTTGCTTCCCAGGAGTTAAGCAAGAATTTTACAGGATAAAGGGCCATTTAAAGTTGTATTTACTGGTTGTATTGTGTCATATGTCTACTGCAGGAATGGACATTCAAGATCTTTGCATTTCAGAGCAGATTTTCTCCCAAACTCTTTTGCCTTCTTTCACACATAAATCCAGACTGATTAGTGAAGCAGAGCATAAACATAGTAATTCTCTTTTAATCAGTCAAATATAAAAGAAGAAAGACCTAATCAGAAACATCACTAGCAAAGGAACACACAGGGAAAGGTGGTTGGCAGGTAACAAAGCAGAGTGGAGAAATACTGGCTCTTTATGTATAATTTGCCTGAATTGACTTTCTGACATTTCATCACAATTATTGCAATGCAACAAGCCCAGCTCAAGGTGTTGTGCTGGTCTTCTGAGGAAAAGTAGGCTTTGAATACCCACAAGTTACCTAGAAATTATCATATTTTAAAATTACTCCTACAGTTGGGATCCACTTAAGTGTACTCCATTCACATTTCCAAGTGAAGAACTGGAAACTCACCTTTTTTTAGGACAAAAATGAACTTCCCATGTTTTGAGCTGATGTAAAGGACTAAGCTTAAGGAAAATCCCAAGTGCTAAAATCAGGAGAGTTGAGCAGGGGATGGTGGATGGAGGAAAGGGAGCTACATGGCCTCGTAACCCTGCTCCCACCATGGGCAGTGCAACATCTTATCACCCTTCCCTCCTGCTGGAACAAGATCTGTGAGCTATGCCAATGGAGAAAAGACCTCTGCTTCCCTTCTAACTTAACTGTTTCTCTGAGGAGGAATCACACTCTGATGGCTTTTTGGAACTGGCACGGGAAGAAGTGTGGCTGATCCAGCCAGTCTCTGGGACAATGTTATTTCATCTGTCTTGCCACCAGTTCAGTGACAGAGAATTGCTCCTGTTTTTAAGAAAAGGCATATTTCTAGTTCTTCCCTTGAAGCTGAGGGGAAAGGATGCTCTATTGGAAAAGGATGCTCTAGCAGCAGAGAGGAAGGGCGCTATAATTCCCTTCCTTTCCCACACTTCATCCCCTATCACAATTGTCCCAGCCTGTCCCCTGGCTCTGTGCTGTTTCCTTTCTTTGATGTCAGATCCTTTCCCATTAACTAGATGCCCCCATGTGACTGCATCTGTCAGAGGCTGACCTGCTGCCTCCTGCCCAGTTGCTCACCCTGGGAGCTATGGCCATGGTAATGCTGCTGCCAGGACCCTGATGACAGTGAAAAAGGTGCATGAGCCTGAAAGCCTGGGCTCCCTGATCATCACTGTCCTGAACTGTGCCACTCCCTCTGTGTGCTGTGCAAACATGAACACCACTCATCCCAGATTTGCCCTATTCACCGATGCATCTTATATTGTGCAATACAGGACACACCAGCTTGCAGTGAGGTTTTTGAATGAACCAAATCAAACTGTGCCCCTGGCTGCTCACTGATTAGCTCCTTACCCCAAGGCCCCTGTGGTCACAGGGAGCATGTTGTGAAAATGTGAGGATCCAGTCCCTCTTCTAGGGAGAGAGACTAAGGGCATACTTAACAATTCTTCAAATGATGCTTCCTCTCTCACTGCCTTGCAGCGTTTTCTGCTAGAGCAGCCTTTGGGCAGCCATGCCATGCACATTTCTTTATCCTAGGGGTGCATGCAAGGGTGCAAATAAACCCCAACAAACCACCCAATAAAAAGCACTGAATCCCTTTGCAAATATGCCAGCTGGTTGTGTAGCAGTGTGTTGGGCAGCGCAGGGATTAGCCAGATAGTCAGAGGCTCTTGGCAAGCCCAGGGCAGTGAAGCATATGGGTCCTTTCCCTGCATCGCCCAGTGCCCAGAGCCACAAAAGAAAGGGGGATCAAGAGTCGCCAGCTCCTGCTATTTCTGAACCAGTGAGCCTCTCTCTCCAGTTCCCCAGAAGAGCTGACCCAGCAGGGCTCACACTCACTCTTTCATTTGTCAGCCTAACTGCGTCAGCAGTAATACAGGGAGCTCAGCTGCTCATCATCCCAGCTGATAACGTCTCAGGAGGAATTAGGCAAGGCATGCTGGTAAGAGGGAGAGAGAGGGTTTGAGGGAGAGTAATCACAAGCACAGTGATGGGAAATAAATGAGATCAGGAAAAAAAAATCTCAAACAAGGTATTCTCATGGTAGAAGGGAATGTATTTTTAGGAGGATGGGGCTGTTTCAATCCCAGCTGTGGGCAGCCGTGGGATCAGCAGCACGTCTCCCTGGGATTTCAGCAGGGTTTGTCTGAAGGCTGCAGTGAGTGAGTTGCTACAAGGCAACTGGCATTCAGCTGTGCTGCAGAAAAACTGAATGAGCGGGCTGAGTTGTCCCCTTGTCCACAGATGAGATGTGGCAAGAGGCAGGGGAGGGCTTGCAGATGCTGTCGGCTCTGCACAGGTACTGTACAGGCTTTCCCTTTTTTGAGCAAAAGAGGAAAACTTTGCTTGCCACAGGTGCCCGGTGACACATGTTTTGGCTGAGATTTGAAGCACTCTTTCCCCATGAGGACAGTTGCAATGAGGAGAGGCCATGCCACAGTCAGTCTGACTGAAACCCAGAGAGGTCCCAGTAATGCGAGCAGCGTTACTCACTGTGCAGCAGCCAAATGAAGTCCAGTCCCTGGTACCTCCTTCGTCAGCAGAGTGAGCAAACAGAGTACTATATCAAAAGAAGGCAGACATTTAATCAATTCCTGTGGTGCTATAAAACTCAAATTTAATTTGAATTTTTTTAATCTGCTTCAGTGTTTTACCCACTGCTAGCACCAGAATGGCATTATTCTCCTTCTCCCAGTTATTTCCCAGCAGAATGCATCTCTCTTCACTGAAATTCAGTAAACATTTTGAAAACACTGTGGCAAGGTCAAAGATGTTTTGCAAAATCTTTATCTGTGTAGCCTAAATGGACCTGGCAACAGAACAGATTGTGCTCTGAACTTGGGGAAAAAAAGGTGAAATAACTCATCCCCATCAGTTCTGCTGTTTGTATGTGGGAGCGAATTCTGGCTGATTCTCCGTCTCCAAATGCCGCACTGACCTCCAGATAGATGGCATCCAGAGTCGCAGTGCCTGCATTGTCCCATTGGGTGCACCACGTAGCTGCTTGGCTCTTTCACATGTCACAAAGTGACCCTGGGAGAAAAGTCACATGTCCAGATTGCTGGCGCTGGGCTGACCACAGAGATTCAGTCCAAAAGTGTCAGCTTAGAAAGCTGCCTTTCATGGATACCAGGGAAGGAACAAGTATGACAGTGCAAAATGAGTTTTTTAATTAATATTTTGTTTTTATGAGTGTTGTACATGTCTGTGCATCTAGAGCCAAATACTGTAATAATTTCTGCCCACATTTTGCTTTTTTGGACATATGTTTCATTTTGGACACATCTTTTCCATATCTCCAAGCTTTCTGTGAAGTTCAGCAGGAAATGACTATTTACCAATCAAAAAAATCGCTTCCTCACCTTTTTTTTTCTTTTTCTTCTTGCTAACTGGCCACCAATAAAAGAAGCACTATTAGAGTGATGCTGAACACAAAATATTTAAGATTTTCAGAGTGACTGAGGGAAAATTGTCAAGGGAAAGGTGTCTGTCCTCTACACATCAGGCACCGAAATGTAAGCCTAAAAAGGGGACACCTTGGTGACTGAATTTTTGGCCAGTGGCTATATTTGAATATTCAACTGCTGTGATGGCAAAGCCTCCCTTGGAATGAATTATTTTGCCTGACATCACGCTGCCAATTTAAATTGGATTTCATATTTTTGCACAGAAATTATCCCATACTGTGTTTTTCTGTTTGGAACGTGCATGGAGTAGGCAGGCATCCTTTGCTAACAAGGCTGAGAGAAAAAAGCCTAGATTACACAAGTTAAAAAATGTCTGAAGAACTGATAATTTTGGCAGAAATCTCTTCATGCCCTGCAAGGGAAGATCACAAGGTATCATCTGTCATCTAGCCCATAAATTACCATGCCAGAGCAACTCTGATTATTTTTCCACTTACAAGAATACTTAAAATAAAATTAATCACAAGGTTTGCATGTTGTTGGTTAGTCCTCTATTAATAATGATTATGCACTGCAAAGGCTTTCACCAGGTAGAGTAGCAATTTGGGTATCAAGCAGGGTTTAGGGAAAAAAACATTGCTGACAGAAATGGGAAGAAAGTTGTGATCATCAGAAATGTCCTTTGGATTAGTGCCATCCTCAGCACTTGCTTTTGGCCTCCAGCTGTTTGGTGTTTCTCCTGCCTCTGGGGTCTGGGAGCAAGAGACTGTCACCCAACCACCAGGGTTGTCCCCACACAGCAACAGTGTCTCTTATTATACAGTGAGGTCTACAAATAATCATGTCAGCTTAGCATTATCATAAACTCTGGGTTATTTGTCCTTATTTCACTTTGGTTTTTGTTTGGGGAATTCAAAAGCTAGTCCCACGCCTTCGTAACCTTTCAGCCAAGCTTCACTTCCTCACCTTATTGTGGGAAATCTTCTGAAACGCATCTCATCACCACCCAGATTTACCTTGTTCCCCCGTTCTGCCCAAGTGAAGAGCTTTTTGTTGCACAGTGCATACATGTTCAGAACAGCTTTTGATGTAACTGGAGAGCATCTTCCCTCTCTGCATGTGTTCCCTGCCACAGCTACAATTTTCTTCTGCAGTGAGGATGGGACCAGCTGCCAGTGTCCTTCTGTGCCACAGAGCCAAGATGTCCAACAGCATGTGGATAACCAGCGCAGGGGCTTCTGCACCCAGGGAAGTTTAGGC
The DNA here is from genome assembly GCF_037038585.1 of Patagioenas fasciata. Classification (NCBI taxonomy): domain Eukaryota; kingdom Metazoa; phylum Chordata; class Aves; order Columbiformes; family Columbidae; genus Patagioenas; species Patagioenas fasciata. Next base: position 56,878,810 of record NC_092522.1, read on the forward strand.
AGGGTTCCCTTTGGTCTTTCCACCCCAGTGGCTACGGATGGCTAATAGTCCTGTCCCTCTCTAAAGAAACAACCCCTTTTTAGATGTTTAAATATCCCAAGGTGCATATCTTCTTGAAACCTCTCCATTGCATCTCTGTTTGCTACCTGCAGCACATCATGAGAACCAGTGCTTACAGGTCTAACTGGTGTCCATTTGTAGACCAATAGGTGAGCTAATGAATTGTCCACCATGCTTGCTCCTTACTAAAACCTATTTATTCTCACTTTATTATACCAGCTAGAGGCCAGCAAAATCAGAGTCTGTGTATTTCTGTCCATATCTCAGTATATGCCTACACATACACACATACATGAATAATCTGCACTCAAAATTTGCAAGATTCAAGACTAAGGAGGAAGAAGTGTTATCCACATTTTATAGATAGGATGCTGAAGGAACAGGAGATGACATAAGTTCCAGACCACACTCAAGGTCTGTGATAGATCTAGAAACTCAGGTTTAACGAGAAAACCATCCTTCCTGCCTGGAATGGAAAGAAGGAAGCTAATACATACAGGAATAAATAGGATTGTACCTTCTGTAGAGTACTTGTAGTATTAAAATAACTTTAATTCCCTCCATGAGACAGTCTCCCTGCATTTTCTTCATTTTGCATTCAGTCGTTCAATCTAGAGCAGGAACTGTGATTTTTTTTTTTTTTTATGTTGAAACCTGCAATAAATCAGACTCAGGAGCTCTGTGAAGTTTGCAAATTCAAGCTTTACTCAGCTCCAGGCATTTATACATGATGCATACACTCATCAGTGCTCACTGCTCTTGTTTTTCTGCCAATCACCTTACCCAATATGAAGATGTGTCACAACACTGAGCAAACATGGAAACAGCCACTTTAATCAACCATATTTTCCCCATCTGGTAACTTTCCTTTAACATGGTAGTCCAGCTTTCACACAGATTTTATATAGAGAAAGTTTACAAGCAATAAAAATTAACAGCCAGTACATACAAAACAAATCAACAAAAACCCCCTATAGAGTGTGCCTGAGTGGATCTAATTCAAACTGTGACTAAACTGTGGTTGCATTTCCCTGAGATATTTTTTGCCTGGGGATATGCAGTAAGTAAAAAGTGTGTGATTAATTTCAACGAGAACCGGACCAGGGGTGACAGGAAGAAGTTCAGAGGACAAGCACAGAAAACCGGCCATAACAAGAGAGAAAAGCTGTACAGAACTGTTTTGCACAGGTCACGTTGCCTGTTGCTCTCAGAGCAGAAACTGGGCAGGGCAATGAGGCCCCTGCCATCCCACATGCCTGCGAGTAACTTAGCTGGTTCCCTTCATCTTTACCTTCCTGTAATGAAAAACAAAACAAAACAACAACTGAACGAACAAAAAAAAAAAAAAAAAAACACACCACCAAAACCCAAGCAAGCAAGCAAGCAACCACCAAAATAAAATAAAATAAAATAAAATAAAATAAAATAAAATAAAATAAAATAAAATAAAATCACATACATCAGAGTAATGTGATCAAGGGCTTGGATAGTTCATGTTTCCAAGCTGTCTCTCTACGCTGCCTCAGGTCACACCACAGTTATAGCTCCTCCATGTACACTTGAAGGACATTTCTGGAAGCACGTCCTTCCCAGGAGAAGCCTCTGCAGAGGCGGGCAGCAGGTGCCTTGCTAGAAGTAATCCTTGCAGTTGTCTTGTTCATGTGTTGTTAAGGCAAGTACAGAATTTCCCCTGACATAGATTGGGAGTATTAATGGCAATAGAACAATGAATATCTGTGCAACCAGAATCTGACATCTTGTATTTTTCGTGGCACCAAATAGCTTGTTTTCTAATAACAAAATGCTTGTGTGGTGAATGGAATCAGACTGTGATAATTTGTATGTGTGAGCGATACTTTAAGGTCCATTCATTGCATCTTGTTCAGATACTCCCAGGATGGATGTTGGGTAGATGGAGGAGCACATACACTTTCAGAGAGGCTTGTCTTTGCACCCTTCAGTGTGGCTAATTGAACAGCCTCTACTCTGGTTGTTTACTTTCAATAAGACTTTACTTCAGTAAGGAGAAGAGAAATCAAACACAGTACATCATCTGAGGAGAGTGTTTTCAGAGTTGGCTGGGAGTGGTAGTCTGTTTTCTTATCAAAGCAATGATGTGACAGCTCTGCCTGTCTCTTTTTGTCCAATCTTCTCCTTCCTTCCCCTTGCTCTTTTCCTTTTCCACCAGCTGTGTTACCTCAGTTATATCTAGCAAAGGAATTGAGGGGTGACATCTCAGAGATACCAAATTCCTACAGTCTTTGTCAAAATCAGAGGAAAGAGACCCTGCTAGAGCCTACACTAGGGGAGAAGCAGACTTTGGCCATTGCCTTGCAGTCCTGAGGCAACCACTTTCTGGCCGGTCATTACGTACAAAGCTCCCAGTTGCTTCAGTTATTTGCTGCTTTTTGTCCTATTATTTTCTGCTTTTTGTTCAGTCTAGAGGCCAAACATAGGTGAGGTGGTGGGATGGAATGAGGCTACACGTGGTGGTGGGACGGAGGGGGACACAGGAACAGCACGGGGGGGATTGCAGGCGTGCTGAATGCAGGAGACAGAAATCTGCAGCAGGGGCAGAAGTGGAGCTGGGGAACTGGAAGCTCTCCAGATGGGACTGAAGATACTGTTTCCTATAACAAATTGTTTCTAAGGAATGGAATGGAAATAAATTTTAAGAGAAAAAAAAGGAGAGAGAGGAAAAATTTTATTCTCAAAACCATGGAAGGATAAGTATCTACTTTAAAAATGTTCTTTCTTTCCAATTCTTTATTCAACTACTTAACCATTTGATTTGATTAAATGCACTTGGCTAGTTGGCTTTTTTTTTTTTTTTCTTCATAACAGTGAAAGGTGATCCCAGAGTCAGTTAAGAGATGCTTTGTGCTCTGTGGTGATTCCATGGTAAGGTGGACTTCCAGTAGCTACTGTATAACTTGAATTTTTGACTTAGCAAGGATAGAAGAGTATCGTTTCCTCTTAGCTGCTGGGACAATTTTGAGAGCTCATGATATCTGATGTCAAGTTAGCAGAGAGGAATGTCTTAGGGGCAGATGCAAACAACTATCTCCAGGCATGAAAGGAGTGGGAAAATATATATGGCCTGGGGAAATATTTACAGTCCACAATGGAAATATGGGGAAGAACAGGAAGCAGGAATTATCATGGCCAGAGGAATCAGGGGTTATCTGACACCTATCTATGGGAACTTACGCTTTCCTAGATCCATATTGGTGGAATTCCTTGTTCTAGCAAAGTTTGCTGGCATGGTGACTGCTCCGTTCAGTTGTATAGTGCCCAGAGTGTCTTTGTTTCCCCTCAAGGACTAATGGAAGACAATGGGAAACAACTAAAATAAATTCTTAACTGAGGCGTTTTCCTGGTATGTTCTTATAATTTTGTTCAATGTATTGAAATATACAATATTGTTAAATGCAGAAATACAATACATTGACAAAGTTGACTTAATTGCTATTGTTCTCTGAAGATCAATATGTAATGTACCTGTGATCCAGTATGAATTTCACCAATACAAATTTGCTTGCCAGTTTATTATCGTCTGAGACTTTTCTTTGTGATGGGATATTTCAGCATTAAACTTTACAGCTCAGCTCTGCTGGATGAGGAATGCTCTGTAAACAGCTCATCCAGAAACTGTTGAAAATGCCCAGTGATCATCTCTTGCAACTCCAACTGCACACTCAAAATGTCAGAACATTTCAGAATGGCTTTCTTCTCTGTTCCTTTTTGTTTTGTAATTTTAGGTGCAGCTGAAGCAGTTGTGCTATGTCTGGACAAAGGAAACCACAATATTTTTGCAGAGCAGGCAAGTGCCAGGAAGTTGTCTGATATTTTGTTTTGGCATTAACTTTCAAATTCTCCAGTTCACTTTTCTGGTATAATTTTATTTTAAAGCAATCTCACAAACAACAGGCTTCCTGAGAACTGATAAAGATTTTCTTGCTCTTTTGACTGTAGTAGTGCTGTACTGTTCCAGCTCAGCTTATCAATGTAAATTTGCTTGCCTTCATTAACTGCTAACCTTTCCAAAGATAACAAGGGGAGATGATAATTTTTCTTTTCCTGATGAAAAAGATTTGTGAGGTCTAACAAAGCCTTAACTTTCTCTAAACCCTTTTTCTTTTTTTCACCTGCTGATATACTGGCATGTTGGAGAGTGGCTGACATTTGGGGCTGACAGGAACTCCACCCAAAATGAAGACCTGCTGTTATCAATTCACACAGGGCCTCAGCTTAATTTAGAGATTAATCAACTGAATATGAATGGTGAGGGTGATTACCACATAAATAGCCAGCTCTCCAGTAAATAACTAAACCATTATCCTGAGATCTGTTAATTAACTTTATCAAGAATGGAAGATGAATAAACACCTAAGTATCTAGGTACCAGTAAGATACTAATTTTCATTTAGAATAATAACAATCCTCTGTGAATCCCTACCTACATTTCTGACTTCAAAGAAAAGCTTCCTAAGAGTTCCATGTTTGTGCCTTGACTTTGCCCTGGTGCCTGACCTTTGAGCAGACATGCAAGAGCTCATGGGAATTTGGAGCTGCCTGTTTGCAAAGTCGTCTTCTTTCGGTTATTATTTCAAGCCCACCTAGTTCACGAAACTCATGAGTCACCCTGCATCAGGGTGTCTGAAACTGTCTGTCTACAGTATTGAACACAAGTAGAGGACAGGGCTGACAGTCAAGTGTGATCCCATAGATGATCTGAATCAGTTTTGGAGCTCACCTGAACACCCACATTGGGCAGAAGAACTGTTTAGACTAGTTTTATGTGGAGATGAGGCCTGGATGCCTGCCAGTTGGCCAGTGATTGTGCCCATTGCCTTTTCATTTTTTGGCCCATTTTGGCCAAATTTGCTGGAAATGTGGAGCTCAAAAAATTATAGTTACCCTCTGCTTTTAAAAGTTGTCAGCCAGAGAAAGAGGTGTTCGTACTGCTAAGAAGGTTCTCAGCACTACTGTTACATGTTTCCTTCAGATCTAAGGGGCCTCAGGCCCTATTCCCTGCCCCACAAAGTACAGCATTATGGCTTGTGCCTTTTGCCTAACTCTCCTGTTTCCTGAGCCCTTACCAGGACAGAGCTCCCAGCTCTTCCCCTTTTTCAGGAGCTGCTATGAAAATTCATTCAGAGGCAGCTGTGTGTACAAGCCCTTCTGTGGTTTTAGAAATGGCAGCAGTGGAGCAGCATTTAATTTGCTGCTTCTGCTTCTTGACCTCAAAGGAAAAAGGTGGTGACTTTGAATTGCATCACAGCATGTGTGTGCTCGAGAGCAAAACAGTTTGTTCAGACTCTTGGTGTCCAGGGACCAGCAAACCTAACCAAACACAGACCCAAAGCACCACCTGTACAAACCTAAGCCCAAACTATACTGCAATATGTCTATATTTATTGTTCCTGTGGATTTGGAAGCAAGAAATCACTAACCATCCCTCAGAGCTCCTGATGCCAATGCACACAGATATACAAGATCACAGGAATGCTGACAGATATTCACTGGTGAGGGCAATCACACACTGAAGACTTACATGTGGCAATTCTTTCAAAAAGAGCCTGAAGCTGTTCAGATCTGGCCCGTTGCAATAAGTAGGTTGCAAAATCTGTTTCTGAGGGCCCATTCTTTAATTTTGAAGTTATGCCAGACCTCAGGGGTTTTGTGTGTGTGGAGGTTTGGTGGTTTTTGTTATCCAACACTGGCTTCAGGGTTCACAAGGAAGTGTGCATTAGTCTATAGGGGAAGGATTTTGTGTAAAAGGCTCCTGGGTAAATTCTGCAAGGTTACAAACTCTCACTGTTGCTTCTGCCTCAGGCTTAACCGTGTTCCTCTCACCCCTTCCCTCTTCCTTTCCCCTCCCTGCTCACACTTTGCCGAGTCTAGAGCTGTCACTGGAGATGTAAGAGCTGTAAAGGTCTGTGCTGCTTTATAGCAGCTTGCAGGGAGGCTGTGATGATGGAAATACAATGAAAATTGGACATATTCTAATTAACCTCAGGAAAATTGCCATCAGGAAAGCAGAGAATTCCTCTGGTAAAGATGCTTTTAAGTGGCTGATTGTGTGTTTGTCCATGAAGCTTTTATCAGACCACATAAGAGCTTTGGGGAAAGCTTGTGAGGACTGTTCTTGAATAGGCTTCCATCAGAGAAGGAGGGGTGGGAAACCAGCTCGGATGCTGAGAGGCAGTCTGTTGCATTTAGGAAATACAGTGAACAGCCATATAAGAGAGCAAAAGAAATGGAAAAAAACAACGGGACTCTGTTTAGCGGCTCAAAGGCTTAGGGGCACTTCAGCTAGCAGAACCCAACAATTCCAGACTGATGAGTTCTTAATCATTTCACACTGGTGAAAGCTTTTCTGCACCAGAACAAATATCAAATCATATTGCCATGCATAATGAGAGAATCTGGTGAACTATTTAGGCCAAGCTACAAAATGAAGATCTGAATCAGAATGGCAACAGACAATAATAAGGTGCAACCCTGCAGCTTTCCTACTGTTCATGATATTTTATTAGTAAATTAAAAAAATGCTTCTGTGTGATTTTGAGAAATCTCTTTCAAATAGCATTGCTGAGCAGTGTGGGGCATTTTCCTGGACTGTCTTGCCTCCTTAGGGCTTGAGATACTTGTATGTAAAATTATCTCCCCCTTTCCCCTCACCCCTTTCCAAACCTAGAGTTCATATATTCCCACACCTCAGTTTGTGTGAACAGATGCCTCCATCTCTTGAGTTCACAATTGCTGGCTGGGAAGTGATTCAGCTACTAAACAATTATAAGTGAGCTGGGGAATAATCACTGGGTACTGCTGACATCTGAAGAAATAATCTTGTGTTCATGACTTTGCTAGCAAATGAAAAAGGACAAAAATAGAGGCCCAAGCTGCCTCAGCGGGGCCACATCTGAAGTCGTTTGCAGGAAGTAACTGGCAAGCATGGTGTGGATGACTGCAGCCCTGCTCTGAGCCTAAGCCCTTCCACGTGCAGCACTGGCCCTAAGAAGCTGGACAACATCCCCACATGGACAATGCTGCTGACTTTCAGTGCAGGAAGAGCACTGAAAGAACAGGGTCAGTTTGGTATCTATAGGCGTGGCCTCCATGTCTTCCCACCATGGTGTCCTCCATCACCCTCAGCTGGGAGGTTTGACTTATAAAGAAGCAGTACCAGCTCCACAGATGGTTGCTACCGTGGCAAACGGATGGAGCCACCAGGGATGGGGGGATGTGGTACCCCTGTACCTGGGGGAGGTATTGTAAAGTGCCAAGTGCTGCCTGCAGTGCAGCTAAGCTCTGCTACAGAAGATGACATGAAGAAACAGGAACCAATAAACAAAAAATGCCAAACCTGTGGGTTGTAATGAGCCAGTGGAGGATTGCAAATATTTCTGACTCACTTTATGTTTTTTAAAAAATCTCCAGAATAAGCAGTCAGTTTTTATAGTCTCAAATGGGTATTGTGCATGCAGTGAATACATTGGATTCAGTTTTAAGTGTTGAGCAGTTCCTAGCTTGAGTAGTTTCTTAGTCAAAGTAGCTGAAAGATCTTTTCATGATTTATTAATCTTTGTAGATGCGGCCTCTTCTTTTTGATTAAATTGTGTTCAGTTTTATAAATAGAAATTTGGGGATTAAAATCACACACAGGTATTAGAGGAGAAGAATGTCAGTTTGCTGATTCTTTCCATGTTGTGTAATCTGAAGTGCAAAAGGATTAATTCAGTGAACATCCAAAATAAAACAAAAACTCATGCCAGAACAAGATCACCTCTGCAGCATACTGGCTGCTGCCTTGTCTTTTGTGTTCTCTCCACTGCAATATTCTGTTAAAAAACTAGGCAACTCCAGTTAATAGTACAGGGGCATAAGTCAGAATCTATGGTCCTTCAGGCTGATAAATCTAAACTTCAGAGTCAGTCATCAAAATAGGTATCATAAACAAAAACTGTAGGTCAAGCTCCAAATTCATTTATCTCCATGGTGGGCAAAATTATGATCCAGTATCAAAGTACTAATGGGTGATGGCACTGGAACCCCACATCTGAACCTCTTCAGACCCCCAGGCCTTATCTTTTCTATATGCTGTTATTCTACTGTGACCATAACTGTGGAAGGAAATTCCAAGACCCACTCCTGGGTACAGGTGAGACTTTCAGATGAGGATGTGTTGTATGTTAAATAGTCTTTGTCTACTTTGAAGATCAAAAGCCATTGTATGGATGTTTTGTCAGGCAATAGATATTAGGATTGACCTGTTCACTGAGCACCTTTTCACCTCTATACAGAGAAATGTATTGGTATAGAAATTAGAGAAGTAATTCTGCTATATGGGTTCCACAGGAAAAAAACCCCACTGTGTACAGACAATATGGAATATTGCCACACATATTGCAGATAAGTATCTGCACAAGAGCTTATTTTGTATTACAGTAGTAGAACTCGCTGTACCATGACTACACTGATTTCACTCCTCATGCAGTCAGTAGCAGTCCTGTCATCAGATTAGCAGGAGGTCCACAGAGAGTTCTATTTCTGGTTAAAAAGGATTATTAGTTTTCAAGTGATAATGATCATGCTAAAATCCCAGCTATAATTCATTCAATAAAAAGGAACTCTTTCAATGAGTAAAAATCATTACCACTACCTAAAACCATTGTGATTGCTCACCAGTTTCTTGTTAATGTAAATCACCATGCAATGATGTTCTGCAAACCAACTTTAAACAGACTGGATTGACGGAAGTGAATATTGGTAAGGAAGGAGACATGAACACATCTTACCACTACAACCAGGTAGGTGGACCACTACAAATGTTACTGTGGCAGATGCACTTCCCCCACCCCTCTCCTTTCTTCCCCTTTCCTCCCCTCTGCTGAAAGCACCGGAAACTTCTAGGCCAATGGACCACAGTGGTGACGCACACACCCCTTGGTCAACAGACAGGGCCCTTGACCAGTGAAACAGCTCAGCTGAGAGCAGTTTCTGGGCCACTACCATAAATGACAACTACTCAAATTCAATTATGGTATAAATGGGACCCGCTAGAGACCCCTATTGTTTTGGTCTTCCTTGGACCAGTGGGTCAGCAGTCAAAGACTCTCCTCTTTAGACTGGCCATCCAAGGAAAGTTCCTTGGGGACTGAGACACCTTGTCTTGTTGGTAAGCAATCTTCTGGGTAGCCTTTAGAGTCTGCTTTTTCTACAAGTGGAAAGATGTGCATTTGGAACCATCTTTCTAGAGTTTTGCGATTCCTTGAGTTTGAATTTGCTTTGTAGTAATTGAACTTGTAACTGGTATTTATGCTTAGTCGGAGTGCTGAATCATTTTTCATAAACCCTTTCTATAGCTGGTTAGTGGCAAAACAGTTCTATTAGAATAAAGTCTGCTTGGAGCTTATCACCCACCTGAATTGATTTTTGGGGTGCATCTGTGGCAGTTCCCATAGACCAAGAGGTTCTGAAAAGGATGCTTTGGTTCAGGAGTTGTTGAGGATGGATCTGTTGTGTTTAAGATGGCATTGAAGCTTCTCGGTATGAAAGTGCCTCTAAGAAGAAGACTTTTTCTGTAAGGAATTAAAAAGGGGAAGTTCAATTAGCATTTAACCCTGTCTTTCATCCTATTAAAATATATTAAAAAATTATAATTCTGAATGAGAGGCATCATATGCTCCATCACAGAAATTAAGATCTTAAGATAAACTCTCCTGATAAAAACTGAAATAAAGCTGGGAAGGCAATTAGAAACAAACTGTGCAACATGTGTCCCTATTGGCATGAGTATCCCCTGGAAAGAATTGTTTGTGATGATCGTGGGAGAAGAAAAACAAAGGTACAATTAAAGATCACACCTGGACAAGATTGTCTGGCTAGCTGGACACCAACAGACTAATCTGGATAAGATGGATTTATTTTACCTGGAAAAGATATTGGTGAACTTCAAAGCTGTCAGTTTGCACAGTGACCTGGCAGAGAGCTGCAGCACAGACTCATGACAAAAGGGGTAGGATTAATTTTCAGAATAAAATACCTCAATGTAGACATCGACATGTAAACTGGGTCTCTAATTTCCAAATATGGTCAACAGAAAGTTTGTAAATTCAGGCAATGCATCCTGAAGAAATGCACAGCTGACCAAATGCAGTTGTCTATTTTAAGATGAGCTGGAATATCTTTCTATATTGTTCATGGAGCTACACCAAAGTATTTTAACCTGGAGGTAAATCAAATTCAAAATTGTCAAAATAAAGAGAGGAGCGTTATGAGAGAGGAACATAGGGAGACAAGAAAAAATGAAGGTAAAAAGAGGCAGGAAAAGAGCTCCTGATTTTTGTAATGACACAGAAAATCCGCTAGGGAGAATCCAAATCATTCGCCTGTACTCTCTGAATCTAGAGGCATGGGCAGTGCATATTCAAGTAGGATTTACTCAGCTGGACCTCTTTAAGCATCAAACCTCTCGCTCCTCTTCTGTTTGAAAGAACAAGCCAGCTGAAAGGAAAAACTGATAAACAGATAAGAATTCTGTGCAGAGTAAATAGTACTGAAAAGGGAGAAAGTGTAGCCATAGACTTATTTACCTCAGTTACCATCAAACTGATTATGACAGTTCAATCTACCTCCCAAGTTCCCTTTTGCAGTTTGGAAGGAAAAGCAGACAGCCTTCCTTCACATTATTACCAGATGGAAGCAAAAATATACACATATGAACATTGGCTCAGTGTCAGTTTTTCCTTACACCTGCTGGAAGGAATTGTAGAACACTCATTGACTTGAGTGGAGCAGACCCAGAAGAGGAGGTTACTGCATAAACCTTTTCCAGTGTATTTGCAAGCTAGTGTGCATGGCTACATAGTCAAAGGCCTCTCTTCAATAGGATTATTAATTTCAGTCTTCTCTTATTTAATTATTTCATATCAACTCTCAGCCTCTCAGTCAAGGCTCCAAAAACCTCTGCCAAAGCCTTCAGTGAAATCCCTCCTTGGCAGCCACAGCTCTCAGAAATTTATTTGCTATCTACCTTCCCACACTCACCCCTAGCCACTGCCATGGTCCTCATAATCTCAGAATTTGGCTGTATCACACAAAGTCCAACACTGTACAAGCCCAAAACTTATCTTTAGTCTTTAAGGTGGACTGTGTATGCAGTTTCTGTTATTTTCTGCACTTTTTGTCTCGGCCTTTTAATTTACATATGCTTAGTCCATCCACGCTTTTTCATATTAACATAGAATAAAGATTATACAAGTAAATCTGCCTTGCTTGCATTTTCTGCCAGTTTGGGTCTAGGAAACTTGGTATGATGATATGATAATATTTTAGAACTGGTCATAGTATTATATAGCGATGCCAGCCCCACAGCAAAGGTCTCTATAGTGTGTAAGCTGTAGACGCTACTCAGCCATCTAGGGTGACAGGAAAGAAACATCTGAAGAAGCAGCAAATCGCATCCTCTGTTTGCAGCCAGCTCACATCAGCCTGGCAATAGCGGGCTGAAAGGCAAATTCTTCCAGACTGCTAAGAAATATGTGATAAAGCATCGTATGCATGAGGATTTGCGTTGACTCAGCAGGTCTTGCAGTTATTCTGCTTCCCACACCAGGATCTTTTTGGGGTATTTTTACCATTCTTCTTAGGGGTTCAACTTTAAAATCTTTTGCATGAAACTAATTGTGACGAAGTGAATGGCAGACAAGAAGCTTTCCTCTGTCAAGAACAAGGACGATTGATACAAGTAATCTTCCTTATTTAGAAAGGAATGCTCCATCAAGCACATTTTGATTGAAAAATAACTGATCACTAGCTTAAAAATAGTAATAAAAACAGCTAATGTGCCTGAATGTGAAGAAGGCTGTGATCAGGACTGTGGAGATCTCATCAGCATCAGTCGGATCCCTTGGGACAAATGGTTGGGATTTAGCCTCCAAGACTGACAGGCTTAGTATAGATAACACCTAAGAATTTTTTTTTTTTTTAATTTTCTGGAAATCAGCAGCTTCTCTTCCAAGTAGCTGAGCTCCGACACTGCTGCTTTGAGTTTGTCTGTAAACTTCAAGAGTCCTGCTTCCATCTGGAGAAGTAGGTGCTCAGTTCTACAGGCCCAGAAAATCATTTAGGTAGCAAACTGGGGAGAGCTATGCAAATCTTTCCTTGTGCTTTTTGTAATAAAGTACAGTAATTCAAATAACCTACAAGTGTCAGAGCAATATTTAATAAAACACTCTGCTGTCTCTCAAGTCCGTAGGAAAATAGCTGAGGATTTCTTGACTTCGGAAGTCATATTGAAAATTATTTTTACCCCAAAATCCTATAAGATGACTTTAAAAACCCCTAACAACAGCTGTTTTCTGTGAAAAGATATTGAATTTTGCAAAAATTTATTGCTTAATTATCTATTATGGAACCATCCCAATATGGTTGTAGCGGGAGTCAGCAGATGGCACTGTTACTCATAGTGATAAAACTTCTTTTTACAGCTGTGCAAAGCTTGCTACGTCTTTGAATAAACTCTGCATTGCTGCTCATTTTCTCGTGAAATGTCCTTGGCCAAAAACTAGGCATTGGCTCCCCTGCCACACCTATCAAACCAAAGAAAATACTTGAGACAGATTTGGCCTTAGAGAACTGTTCAAATTCCTGAGAAAGGGGGTTGTTTGCATGATGGCTGAGTACCTCTGGTGCAAACAAAAAGGAGTAATTGAATACTTTAAAGCAAATAGCCATACTTCTTGTCAGTGGTGTGTCCTCTGCTGGGAAGCTGATACTTTCAAGGATACTGATGCATGGGCCATATGGAGACCATCTCAGAGCCCATGAGCACTGATGGAAAGGCTAGATGGGCACTTCAAGAGCAAATGTGTGCAAAGCAACCAGAACCATGTAAATCAAGGGAGTGCTTCAGTTCAAGTACAAAAAAGTAAAAAAAATCTTTTTAAAGATACATGGTGACAAAAACAGGGTGAAGAAGGCAGCTGAGGTAAAGCAGAACTTCAGAAGACAGGGAGAAGGACTTGGAAACAGAAGGGGATTCACCCGCATGGAAATGGTGGAAGCACTTGAAAAGCCCAGGTAGAAACACATGTGGAGCACTAAGGGGACAGCAAGACTGGAGAAAAACGACAAGGGATATGACAGGTACATCAGGGTGGAAGTGAAGTGTGCCTAGAGGAGGCCAGCAAAGGAAGGCCATGAGGTGCTCAGCAGTGGTTATTCATTTCCTAGGAAGGAGCAGCACCTCTCAGAAGACTACTGGTCTGGTCAGAAGTATTTACCTCACTGGTGCCATGGACTGAAAGAAACAGCACATAACACTCAGTAATTTTCTCAATAATTGCATGTGTCTTTGTTAAGGTTGTTCTTTCTCCTAATGGTCTTGTAACACCTCTGTGAACAAATTCCACTTATCAATGTTTTGCTAGTGTTTCTGGCTTTGGTTATTAAAACTGTGACATCAGTCACTTCAATCTGCCTGTTAATAATGAATAGGCACACCGATACAGACAGACACTTTTTGTTTCAGAATGACAGTTCCTAAGGTAAAAAGGATTTTACTGTTTGACTGAGGCTACATGCTGCATAAATCATCAGTCTGTGAGGGCAAAAGCTGGTTTCTAGGAATTTTCACTAGAATGTTCCCATTTGGCTTCAGTTGTCTTTGGTGCATACAAATCCACAGAGATTCAGGTCCCACCAGAGGTGATTTAAACTTCATCCAGGGTTGAGCTCTGATGGTCGTCCTCAGCTTGTCACACCTGTGAGTCACAGCTGAGCCAGGTAAAGCAGAGCTGGGGCCAGGAACAGAGCTAATGGGTCTCCTTATTCCTCTCCTCTTTTAAAAATACCTGTTTTGCTATGTTTTTGCTTCTGTCAGTTAATGTCAACATCCTATCCACAAGATATAATGTAGAGTCTTTATGCCCTGTGGAAATTTGAAGAGTGCATTTTTTCATCCAAGTCCTCACAAAGTGCTCACAACTGGGTAAGTTTATTGGAAATTAAGAAACACAGATCTCTAAAAATAACAGTCTATTTATAGTCTGTTTATAATCCACTGTGTTGCTACTGTAGTGGTCACAGTTTTCTCTAGTTTGCAAGATATGTTGCAGATTTTTTGTGTTTAAAAAAAAAAAAGGCAAAAGTAAATAAGGACTGCTGGAATTGTTGAGCAATGTTATGCTTTAGGCTCTTGGTTTTCTTAGATTCTGCAGCCAAATTGTTCATCAGCTATGAAATTTATGAAATCAAAAGGACTAAAAAAAGACCTTTAAAACTGCATGAGGAGCATAGGCTATAGTCTCAGTCTGCTTGCAAAAAAAAATGTTGCTTGCTTGTCATCTGTCCTAGGTTTACCTGTGCTAATCAACGTTTGCTCCATCTAGGGCAGGGGTGGACAATAAGGGAAACTGACAACATGGAATGAGCTGCAATACAGAAAAGGGTAGAAAAATAAAACTGTGTAGTAGATTTCTATTTTTGCCTATGGATTTCTGCACCAAAACTAGTATCTTCTTACATTAGCTTCTGTGTAAAGTTTTGTTTAACTACTAGCTGATTTAATGAGAGAGAACTATGACCAAGGCATTAAGGAGTGGGAACTTAATGCTAGGGAGATCTCTGTTTACAGAGTACTAAATTATATGAGGAGCACTGCTGTACATATGTTTAATAGGAACTGCAAGGTTGAAGACCTGCTAAAATAATTTGGAAACAAGTCACTTGCATGGCTTTCTTCATATGCCTTTAGGCAATTACATATTTAAACTCTCAGCATCAATATCTTCTCTTTCAGTGAACAAAGAGCTAAAAATGTCCTTTTAAAATCCTATTAAATCCATGTCCAGTTCTGGGTTTGTATTTGTAGTTTTGGTAGCTTCATTAATTTTTGTTGAAAGAAATGCAGTCTTCCTGTGTATAAAGGAAGAAGCCACAATATGGAGGGGTGGGTGGGGGAATGCACTGTTGTAGATTATGATTATTCTGTATTCATTTGGATGAGAATTGCAAAGTAATAATGCTTAAACCTTTTAATCTATGTTTTGGAACAGATAAAAAAAGCATGACCTTTTGTCTAGTAGCTATTTGATATCATCTGGAGTTTTATGAATTTGGAGGCAATAGAGTGTATACCACTCTTCTTGTTATGCTTTGGTTTTGGGCTTGATTCTTTAAGCCTTAAGAGGGTTTCATTCATAGCACCCAGCCCAACTAGTTATTTGGCCTTTGGTTATAGCTGCCAGCTTATGAAGCAATACCTCAGGGGGAATATCTGCATGCTGAACAAGAGGAATGGCTGCATTGCTTCAGTGAGAAAGTACTCATTTCTGGATTGTTGTTTGCTGGGCAATAAAAAGTTGGGACAAATTATCAGCAAGGCTCTGTCTGAATGTGTATCAGATATCTCTGGGTTAATGTGAATGGTTCATGGCCAAAGTCAACCTGCAATTTAAAAGGGAGTCCTTGAATTATCTTGCCTTCTCTCTCCTCACATTTAAAGAGAGCAAGAAACAATACATGTTAAAATGATTATATAAGCACTCAAGACCAAGCTTTTGGATGAGATTAATTAGAATCCTGTTCTTCAGCTGCAAGAGTTATCTCCACACCAAGCAACACCTCCCTGTCTGATCAGTCCCGATTAGGAGGATGAATAGGGCTGGTGATTTGAACTTAATTTTGCTGTTCTCCACCAGTGTCCCTGGACAGCACACTGGAGCTGAAGTGTCACACGCTGCCAGGACTCGTCTCCTAGTGGGGCAGCCAGGGAGTCCTTTCTAGCAAGGCCCTGGGACACCGTAAAACTGAAGGACGTAGAAAGACTTGTGGGTCTCCAGAGACTGTCTTCATCAAAGCTTTGATGACACAGGCATCCGTTTAAGCACTAGTAGCCCTTTTACAGGGCTGGCATGGGATTTGCCTCCTCCTGTGAACATCTCCGATCAGGATGTCAAAGATGTCATTATTTGGAACCAGGCAAAGTAGATGGCTCAGGAAGAGTCTTTCTGAATAATATTCCAGATCTCTCCCAGAAGTATTCTGTAAATTTAGGGTAAAGGCATGGGACTTTTCTCCTGTTTATGTTGTTTTGTGATTCAGCCCCTTACCTTCCTGAGGAAGGTTCGTTCACAGCCATTCTGTTTGGCACAGCCTTGTAAAGTGAGATTTTTTGCAAACCTCAGCCTAAGAGCATGTGATCCTGAATCACTTCTTTTCTACTGAAATATCCAAGGATTGGTTTTAGACGAGAACCTTGGCTCATGGTGTTTTTTAAAGTAGAGGCAAGTAGAAGAGCTGTCACACGCCGTGTTTTGCTGCAGTACTTGGTTGGTCTGTCTGTGTAATTTCAAAACTGCTGATTCATTTCCAGACTTTGAAACTAATGACCCCAAATATGGCCCTTTTCTAGCTTGAGGAACATTCTTTTTAATGGTATATAGACAAATGACATGTTAATGTAAATCATCAGGCTTAAGCTAGAGTTAATCTGATTTGTTTTATGGAAGACAAAACAAGGAAATTCCTTCAAGGCTGTTCCTTAGATTCAGACATTAGCTCCAGTCGTAGCCTCTTTCTGTAGTTGCCAATATGTGAGCAGTGGTCAGAAAATCTTGTGCTCTAGCATGGGAGTGTAACAGTTAACAAGAGCAATACCTGACCCATCCCTCTGCAGTCTAAACCAGGGGCCAAAGGAAGCTTTGCTAGAGCACTTTTCAGACTCTCTCCATCTCCACTAATGTTTGTGAGTCCCTGGCATGGGCAGAATTCAGTGAGACAGAAACATTGCTGCTTCTTCCTCTCTACATTTTTCTCCCTGAGGCAGTTTGCTAATGGGGCAGTGGGGAGAGGGGGTGAGTGGAAATTAAGCCTGTGAGTCATACAGGGGAACTTCACTGCATGTCACACAGTTGTATACCCTACTTGAAAAGAGCTGAACTCACCACTGGACTTGGCATACAGTAGCATGGTATTGTGTAGCTGCGGAGGAGATCATGGTACAGAAGCTGTGTTTCTGAAATCAGATTAAAAAACAGTTATGGGATGCAGCAGAAACGTAAGGTGGGAAAGTTCCTGTAGACGTAGGGATGTCTAAGCTAATGCCTGTGCACTTGTATGGGGGTTGCTTGCATGAGAAAAGGTTCAACTAAGAAGAAAGAGAATTCTCAGGAGATGTGGCCTTTCACTTTTGTTTGAATTTCACTTCACTCTAGAAAAATGTGTAAGGAGTCAGCTGGTTCCCTCAGGTGTGATGGAAATGTGAGCTGCAACTCTACTTTTAGGTATTTCCAATTAGAAAAAAGTAGAGAACTTGCAGAACCTCTTCTTACCTGCTTACAGGTAAGCTTCTAGATGGAGGCAACAACCACTCAGTCTAAACACAGCTAAATATCCAATTAAGAGCTACATTTTGGAGCAGAGAAAAAAATACTTAACATCTAGTAGAATGCTCTTCTTCTAATTGTTAAATGTGTATGTTAACTACCAGTAAGGCAAATACTTGCAGCTAAACCAGCTAAATATGATAAATATGTCTTTGGAAAGCAATTGATTAAGGTAATTTAAATTTAAGCAATCTAAGACTGCACCTTGGCTCAGTACAGTTCATGCTCTTCTGAAAACAAAATGTATGCCATATATTCACTTCTGAACAGAATGCCTTTTTCCCTCTTTCATAACCACCTATGTTTAAAAAGATAGAAGGATGAAAAAAGAGACAGAAAAGGTGGAGAGAATGAACTTTGCATTTAGTGTTTTGGAGAGAGTATTGCTGCCATATGACTTGGAATTCAAGCTGTTGCTTACTTCACAATGCCAAGTGAAAGTCACATACCAACTTCAGTCATGTGAAGAAGAAAACTGGATTGGACTGAAATACACTGGCCAAAAAGTGAGGTGGACCTGTTTAGTTCTATACCACCATTCCATAATCTAAGCTTTCCCCCAAGAGATGCATCCTGAAAAAAAAAAAAAAAAAGGCAAGAAAGACATGCAGGATCACTGCCTACAATTTTTAGTAATGAAAAATACTTCAAATGGTCTATTGGCCATCTTCCATAGCATGCAGGTAACTTAGCTAGACCATTAAGTATTTAACTGTGAACTTAAAGTTCTGGCTGGATAGAATGATGATGACCTAAAAGGAAAGACATATATTGAAATAATTTCACATTAAATTCTTGTGAATTAACTAGGGAATCATGGTCTTTAGGAAACTGGGTTGAGTGAAAAATGGATTATCTCCAGATAAGCTGCTCTCTGGATGTTGTTATCAATGTTTCAGCTTCAAAATAGGAGATATCTATTTGGATTCTTTGCATGAAAGGTTGTTATAGGGTTTTGTTTGTTTGTTTTTATGAAGCATGAAGGAACAATCTGATCTCAGTCTTTCAAAAGCAGAGCAAAGAGCTCTGAGTTCATCGAGCATTTTGCTCAGTGAGCTTTAATTGCAACAACAGAGGTAGAGATCAGGTGTTAGAAAAAAAAAAGCCACCATCTGAAAGTAAAGGTAATATTGTCTTAGACTTAGGAAGCTGTGGAGGTCTTTAAGAAGATGTTGGACAGACATCAATCAGAAATGACAAAACTGAAGCTGGACCTGGGCACACACTATGTGACTGCATGAAGTCCTTTCTAAGCATCTTGTATAGTGTTGTAACTTCTGCATAAAGCTTACATATGAAAAGCAACAAACATGTATTGCCTTCATGGAAAGGTTAACTTCTAAATGACTGAACCAGAAGTGAAGTCTTTTTCTTCTAAGAAATTGGAAAATACTAAATTGATAATGAGGTACTGAGTAATTCTTTCCACTGCACCATCAAATTATATGCTTGCATCTGCCAGCCATATGCCATTCCAGTCTTTCCTGTCTTGATTTCATTAATAACACTGGGCCAAACCAGGCAGAATTCCTGTTTGTGTAGGCAGGTGACCTCTCTCATTAATATCTTCTGGCTTTCTGTTTCAGTGAGTATAACCCAAACAGTATGACATTTCAAAATCACATACTTTATTAATACCTGCAACTTAAGAGCTAGTTCCTAGACAGCAGAAACAAAAATGCACTGTTTATTTTCCATCCCCTACTTCTTGCACCTTTCAGGGACCCCATTTATATTGTGTTCTTCCTGGGTTGCTTGTTCTGTACCTCATCCCTCACAGTGGGACTGCAAATCCTAGGAAGAGCTGTTGTAATATTGACTATGATCTTTGCTGACATGAATATCAACTCTGTGCTTTGTCTGAAAATAATTATTCTGGTAAATTGATCCTCTACTGGAGTGATGACTCGACCTCCCCACACTGAATTATTCCCTTAGAAAACTCAGTGAGACACACGCGGCAGACTGTTTTTGTAAGGCTGGATGACAGTTCATAGATACGGGATATAATTGTTCTCTGGCGAAAAGAAAATCTCAGTGGGACAGATATGCTAAGAGACCTTTGGTGTTTTAATAAAAAGGCACGTAAAAGTGTGCTGCTGTGCCCAGAAGGCTTTTGGAAGATAAAGCCCAGGCTCTCTAATACAGCTAAGCAACTTGGATATGATTGTAGGTTTGGGGCAGGGAGTGGGGGTTGTTGTCTTTGAAATGGTGAATGATTATCACACCCCATTTTATCACCTTGCTAAGAAGGCACTGCAGTGAGATTAATTTTTAAACGTCTTCCCAAAAGTGTCTCAAGCTTTTTCTCTCTGCCCACAAATATGAGCTGAAAACCCTCAGGCTCCCTGTGAAAACCCTCATGATTCAGGTGAGTGGTGCAGTGATTACCCCATTGCGGACGAAGCAATGCGAGCCATGGGGAGCAGACAGGCCAGGAATAGGTTTCTGTTTTTTAGACACTTGGCAAGTGCCAGGAAGAGGTAACAAGGAGAGAAATTCTGACATGTACAAGAAGTGGTGCACTGCTGCAAAAATTATGGTGCAACAAGGAAGCTTTTTATACTTTTTTTATATTTTTCAGAGAGCTAAGTCATGCTACCCCAAGACACTTCACAGGCAGAAAGGTTTGGATCTAGCTAAACTTCATTTGCCACGGAGGATGCTAAGTCAATGGCTTTTTTTCCCTGATTTTGCTTAAATTATTTTATTTACTGAAGGAGCTGCTTTTTGCAAAATTGTGGTTTCCCTGACCTGTCTTAATATTCAGCATAGTTCTGTGGTTTTATAGTCTCTTCACATTAACTTTACAGTAAAGTTAATATGGTAGAATGACTTTGTGCCAGAATCTCTCAACATATTTTATTAAAAAAAAAAACACAAAAAACAAAACAAAACAAACCCCAAACATGGTCAAAAACACAAAACAAGACATTTTGCTCTCAAAAGAAAAGGGATGATCTATCATTTCAAGACTCATCTAGCTGATGTGGAGGTGAGTTGTTTTTCTTTAGGAGTATTTTTAGAAAGACCTAGTCTTTACTTGTACTCAAAGCAATTTTTTTTCTCTGTTTTCTCAGTCCTACCACTGACAATGTCTTTTCCTGGCATCAAGTCTCTGGTTAACAGAGATTTACAACCCTGTCCCCAAAAAGTGTAGATACTTGGCCCTCCTATCTAAATCTCTGTTTACATATAGACTGCTTCTGATTTGGGAATCTTTAAGAGGGAATGGCATTGTCTTTTCCATGTAGATCTCAATTTTATTCTTATCTCATATTTTCTTCATCTTTATCCAGGGCCATTTTGCCAAGAAGAAAACATTGTCTTTAAAGTTCGGTTTGCTGCAGGAAACTGTTTAAAGAAACTTAACAACAAATGTCACTTCCCTCAAAATTAAATCACCCAAGTGTTGTTTACTTTGCAAAAAATAAAACTTTAGAAGGTAAATATATAGGTTCTTATGTTTACAGCAGAGCTAATAGATTTTGAGGTCTAACATAACATCATCAATTGTATTTCAATCAGTTCTATTTCAGTGTTTCTAGTTATTTTTTTTTCCAGTTTCATTATTCATTTGATTGTTGAGAAGGTAAAGCACAAGTTTCTGGTTTGTTGGGTTTTGTTTGTGGGTATGGGTTTTTTTTGTGTTTTGTTTTGTTTTGTTTTCCATTAAACTGATAGACTGAGAGTTGCATCAATGAAGAGGTCTCCTTTATATTCAAGAACAGTAGATGCAGGATAGTGTGAAGACTGCCCTGAAATGAGCCAGGCTGTCTCTGGAGTGGGAAGAGGAGGATCTAAGGTGGATTTTTCACCTTTCAGCCAGAGGAAAAAAAAAAAGTAATCCAAGATGCATACTTACATATCTGCAAAGCAATACATCTGGTAGCAAGAGAATTCCCTTGGATTCCCTGCCCACAAGTTTAGGAAGAGGCTTTGAGTGGCTACCTTGCCATGAATCCCTGAAATCTCTTTTAGATGTGGACCTCCAGACTCCTCAAAGACTAGGTGCTCTTCTGTACTGCTGGGAATAAGGGAGGGTACAGACTTGCTCAGCAGGGAGCAGTGCAGGGAGTGAGTGAAGTGAGGTCTTGCATGCATGTAGGATTATATTACTTTTATATATTGGCATATGTGGAAATAGGGTAAATCACTTTTACCGAGGCTAGTGCAACTCCTACAAGTGCCTAAAGCCTTAAAAGTTAGGAGTGAACCAGTAATTGCTACTATTTCTGAACTATCTCAAAAAGTATGGTTTTTTTCTGCATCACCTGGCTAGAATATTTATATTCAAGTAGTGTGTAAAAGGGCCTTTCATTATATACAAGTAAATACCAGACTACATAGCGTAAGAACTACAAAAAACTCAATGCTCTTAATGGCCTCATATGCCTATAAACTGGACTATATCAGCTGGGTTGAGTTTCCAAAGAGCAGAGAACAGGAGAGCTGGAAAGAAGGCTCAGCTGGGCTATCAATGTCCAAGACGCTTAAATAGGCACTGAGACAAATATGGTTGAAATGAGGGAAAGATTCCTTGTGTCTTCTAATGAAATGAGAGGAAAAGTGTAGGGTCCTTGCACAGAATCTAGATTGGTGGGTTTTTCTTTTGTTTTGTTTGGTTTTTTTTGGTCTTTTTAAGGTACAATAATTAAGTGTTATTGGGATGATATTTGTCACAGCTTATATCTGAAGACAAAATGTATTTCTTTACTTAAGCTGGTTGTGTATGTTGTTATCCCTGAAGTTTAATTGATTGGTTTGGACTGAACCCATCTTGCTGCCCTTTGATCCATTTATGGAAGTTATGTATATTATCGTTTCATTGCAAAGTAAGTGATGTCAAATAGTATAAAGACTTCAGTCTCCATCATAGTCAGGATTTCAGTAGGATCAAATCTGTTGCCAAGACGACTGGAAAGTGTAAATCTGAGACAACCACACTTTCCCTCATCTACAGCTTCTCACTGGCTTTGGAGGAATAATTTGTTTCATAAATGGGATTTCTAGAAGATTGTGGAGGGTGGTGGAGATACTAGATGGCTCCTTTATATCAACAGATACTGTAATGCTCATCTGTGACAAAAGGGAATGTACTTCAGACTGTTTAGACTGCTGATCTCTAATGTCTTCACTACATACCAGTGACATACCATTCACAGCCACATAGCTGTCTCCTGGAGTGAGTGACAGTTGTGCACCCAGCCTTTCATTGCCCACATGAGCTTTGGGCACATAGCACGTGTGTTACGCAGCACATAGTCTCAGGTAAGCCTTTGGCTATTTTGGGAGTTGACAGAAAAAGACAAGCCAGAAATTAACTCAGCTGAAAAGGTGAGTAGGCTGCATACTATTAATATCTATAGGTCACTATACAGTTCTGCTATATGTACTGCCTCAAATGCAAGAGACAGCAGGAAATTGAAAGTATCATTTATGAAATAGATGTTGATCCTGGAAACATGCCTTCCTAGCGTTTTGTCTACAAATACTGGAATATTCCTGAAATTTGCTGGTTTTTTCTAGCTTTTGTACAGGCAACACCAATGAAACAAAATAGGTCTTGTTTCATAAACCCATAGCTTCTCCTGCACTGTGGAGCCAGTAGATGATGTGGCAAAGGGGAAAAAAATGAGGATTTTGGGGCTTTGAGCAGAGCAATACAAGAATGAAGGGCTCCTGCCATTAGACCAATTGAGGGGAAATACCAAAGGGTTTGAGGAACAGGACTTGCTAGGACACTAAGGTAGGAAGGCAAGAGAAAAATATATGGAATGGGAAATGCAACAGTAGCATGAAATTTGAGTACAGATTTATGGCTATGAAAGAATAAAGAAGTTATTTAACTTGTTCCCTCTCCCCTTCCCCTAACCTCATTCCCATCCCCCCAGCTCTTTTCTTCATTGGAAAAGACGTGTCTTCTCCCTTGACCTCAAAGGATGTCCATTTGCAAATTAACCTGGAAGGATCCCTGGAATATCTTAGGTTTTTGAGTGTGCCTATGAGGTTTTGGTGTGGTGCTATTTCATAGGACCATGCTAGCAACTTAACAGTATAGATCATCACATTCTCATTCTCAGGAACAGTCTCAAGCATTATTTAATTAATGAGGACGGACAGCGCCAGTATTCCCATTCTGAGACTCTTTGGGTGTTCCTGGGGAGCTGCAGTGAAGTGACAGAAGCTCTACTGATATTTAGCTACTGAAAATCTGATAGTTAATTGCCAAGAGGAAAGCACAGTGAAACAATTATCTCTTTGATTTCAAGACTTCCCTCTCCTTTTAAAAATATCTTCATCTGTTACATGCATGCTTTTGTAGAGAATGGTATTAAGATTTGTGATAACTCCTTCTTGAAAAGCTGTTGGTTGTGGTGAAGAGTGTCCATATTTATCCTGAAATCCAGATAAGCTGTTGTTCTAGATCTGTAGTTCAAATGTATCTGAATTAATCTAGAAGTGAGGTGCTATGCATCATCAACTTAATAAAACAATAAAAAAGAGGTCGACTAAGGATCCATCTAGCTTACTATTCTAGTTACTACAGTGGCCACAAATGGGGGCATGTGGAAAAGTGAAAACAGTGCAAACATCAGTAACCTCTAATATTCTTCTGGATACAACTATTATTGTCTTAGGGAATGCTGTATAATGAACTTTATAATTTTGTTTGCTCTGAACCTGGCTCCAAATGGCTTTTTTGATGCCTCATTTATTTTACTGGCAAAGAGGGCAAAATAAGCAATCCCTTTTTTAAAATTATTCATGAGCGTCATTGTTTTGTAGACTGCTATCCCCATTTGGTCATCTCTCTTTCTTACTGAGCAGTCCAATCCTGTATCCTTACTCTTTGTTGCTTCCCACCTCTGAATCTGTTCCAGACTCCCACAAGAGATGAGGAGACTGCATATAATATTCATGATCCAAATGAACCATGGCATAATGATGGTCTCATTTTGTTCTGTTTATCACCTAATAATGCCTAAGCTTTAAGTTTTGAAGCATTGCAGAGTATTGAGCTGATGTTTTCATGGAACCTCCTATTACATTTATACAATTATATATTATGCTCCTATTTCTGTTAGAGTCTCAAGATACCACTTCTGAGTCGTAGTGGTCAGCTCAGTGGTAAGGGCCATCATTATGTGAAGCTGGGATAGTGCTTTTTCTTCTCTGCATCCATTCTTACCACCTACACTGAATTTCCCCTGCTCATTATTGTCCATTGAGCTCTCTGGCCCTGCTATTTTTTTTGTTGTTCCTCATGCTTAATAAACTTAATGCTTACAAAATAAGAAAACTTTCTCACTGCATTGTTCAGCCTCTTTCAGGTCCTTCACCAAGGTGAGAACCAGCATGAATGCAGGTTGAACCAGTATTCAGCACGAAATGACTATTTATTTCCCATCACTGTTTCCACTCCTTTCAACTGATTGTTTATGATAACACCTTTTATGTTGTAGTCGCTCGTGTCTACCACTTTGATGAGATATCCTTATGGAAATGTAAGTAGATACCTGCTTGATTGCTCTTACACATAGAGTTTCTTGTTCCCTTCAAAATACAGTTTTTCAAGGCGTAACTTGCTTCAGAGCCATGTTGAATCTTGAAGTTGATCATTCATATGCTTATTAATTCTTTGTTTGGTTTTGTGTTGTGTTTTGCTTTGCATTTTTTTTTTCATATTTTTGGTGGGCTTTTTGTGTTGGTTGGTTTTGTCTGGGTTTTCTGTTTTTTGTTTGTTTTAATTGAAGTTGCCACTTACTTGCCCACTACAAACACCAGACCAAGACGCCTGGGATTCCCTTGAAACTGTTGATTAAAAATTGATGTCACATTTGTGGTGTTCCTCAGGTATGAATGCAATGAGAGACTGCACACTATCCTTGGTAATTCAGTTATTTCATCCTTGAGTTCCTTTAGAGCTCCTGGGTGAATACCATCTGGTCTTGGCAATTTCAGTTCATTTTGTCAATTTGTTCCATAACTTATCCTACATTCACTTCAATTTTAGACAGCTCCTCTGAGTTGCTAATTTAAACAGAAAAAAAACAAAACAAAACAAAACAAAACAAAAAAAAAAAAAAAAAAAACCAAAAAAACACAGACAAGACCCCCGCCAATTTTTTTTGCTTGTTTTGACATGGGAATCTTAGCTTTTCCCAGAATGAACAGCAAAATAAATGTCTTCATATGTTTTTACTTTTTTATTATGTTCAATTGACTCTGTAATCTTTGACAGATTTTCTGTTCCTCATGTACTTAAAAGTAGATGTATTACTGATACCTTTTATCAACTGTGCCTCAAAGTATTTTTGCCTGCTTCACTGTATATTTCAGTTTTAATCTGCAGGAATTCATGATCTTTTTTATTCAGCTCATTTGGACACAGCTCTTTAGCTTTCTGAGGGCTGCCTCTGTTAATGTACAATATAGCAATATTGAACTCCTTTTGCTCCCTTTCTAAAAGATTTCTCAGTAGATGATATTTATTGATCCCATGCTTTGAATATGGTGGCTTTTCAGAGCTTTGAGTGTATGGTTATGATTCTTTTACCTATATCTTTAACAAGTTTTTCTTTAATTTTACATAGAGTACTGACTTTTTGCAAGTAACTTTTCCTCGGTGAGAAGTCAGTGTTTTATTTATTTCAGCTCTGAGTGTCAGAGATTCTTTGCTTTTTTTTTACCTTGAAACTTGTTCTAGATAACAACAATAGTTAAATACTCACTTAGCTCCTTTGTGCAGTCACTGAACACTGAAAAGCAAACAAACAAAAAACCCCAACGTATATATACATATGTTTTATGTATATATAAAATACATATACACATCAATAAAAAGGAAAGTGTGTTGTGTTCTGAACCAGTAGCACCACATGGGATGAACTGGGTAATTCTGGATCATTTTTATGCTTTGGCATAATAAATGAGTTCCTGATGAGCTTGTTCCATAACCTTTTGATGTTTTTGTGTTTCTATAAGTCTCCTTCATTGGATGGCAGTGACTGCAATGAACAGTTCAGATAGCTTGTACTAGTTGCTAAGCACCAAGGAGGCCTTCAGTAAAAAGGAAAAGCAGAGAATAAAAATAATATTTAAAAAAATCCCTATCTGTATATTTTTCTTTGAAGTTGTTTCATTTTGTCGTTCTGAAGCAGGTAATTAGGAAGAGTAGTGGTCTAACCTGAGCTTTCCTTCCTCTGGTTATATATGGCATGTCTGTGAGCATACCTTTATGGGAATCTTAACATAAAGCTAAGGCTACTCAGTGAGGCATCCTGCTTACAAATTAACAATTTTATCAATTGCTAAGAAACACAGACAATATTATCTGCTGGTAGCAGATCTCTGCATGTGGATATCTTGACATACTGCAATCTACTTGAACCAGAACTGTCCTGTGCAATTATATCTTTAAGGCTGATTAAAACACCGGGAGAGTTGCATTGGAGTTTTAAATGTATTTATTAAAAGTAATTAAAAAACCCTCACTCTATAACTCTACATGCTACTAGTCCAGCTGACTTGTGGGCACAATCTTGTGTACTACATATACATCCTTTTGTCTTTCTGTGAAAGATGAGAAAAATGCTTAGTAACAAGGTGAGAAAAGGAAGACATGCTGTTATCTTCCTACCCATGACAGGCAGTACATGTAATGGTTTGATCCTACTGACCCATTAGCAGCAAGCTTTG
The DNA here is from genome assembly GCF_037038585.1 of Patagioenas fasciata. Lineage (NCBI taxonomy): Eukaryota > Metazoa > Chordata > Aves > Columbiformes > Columbidae > Patagioenas > Patagioenas fasciata. The sequence goes on from NC_092522.1 coordinate 56,905,968, forward strand.
TGTTCTGTCTGCGCATTTGAAGTGGTCAGAATGTGCCAGAAAACAAGTCCAAAAAAGTTCATTTGCCAAACCCAATGTATTTGTTCAGATTCTGTTGAAATGTTTCATCTTGGGAAGGTCAAAACACAATTTAGTTGTGATAAGGTTGAGGCATCTTAGTTAAACTTTATCCAGTGAGCTCATCTCTTACACTAAAATAGACTTTCTAACACTGAGTATTTGAACCAGCTTTTAATGCTGTGTTGTGCTGTGACCAGAATAGCAGGCAGGGTGTCATGCAGAGGACACCCTCAGCGGGCACTCCTCTGAGAGCAGTGCCAAACCACAGTAAATATGACTGAGTCCCTCCAGCTACTGCTGTCATCTGATAAGAGGGAATATGATTGTTCCCTGTAAATAAGTCTTGACATAATATGACCAGCACTTCCATGTGCATACACTGTGTTATATAATATCATGTGTAGGCATTCATAGAAAACTTTGCAATCACTGTCTTATTCTCATTTTCTTCTCCTTGATCAGATGTTGATTTACAAAGACTTCCTGATTTCCTTCAGTTGTGGTAGGATTATAGCTTAACATTTCTTCTGGGCTCTAATTCTAATAGTAACATAAATGCTGTTGCAAGTAATAGTTTATTTTTCAGTGAGATTGTTTAATTTTCTGTTATATGCCTTAATGGCTTGCAGCTGTTGGTAGAACAATAAGAAACTGTGATTATATTTTCAGCCACTTGAATATGACTTTTAGTGAAGTGAAATTCGCCTGCTTATATATAAGATCTAGTACATATGGTGAAACAGGATTTATTATGCCCAAACTTTGTTCTCTGAAACTCGTCTAGGCAAGTTGTTTTGGACATCTGTAGTTGAGGCAGAGAGGAAAGTACTTCCAGTGTTTGATTCCTCCCATGCACTGAGGATGTCTCCTTTTGGATGTGACAGATTGTCCTGGGGAACAGGCTTTCTTTTTTTTGTTGGCTACATGTCCAGCTCATAAATGACTTTCAGCTGGGTCCATAAAATCAAGGGTGTAGCTGAAGGATTAGGACTTCAGTAATCCTCTGATAGGATTAGTCTATGCAAGTAAGTCTTCTTTCACTTGCTAGCTAAGCCATGTTCTTTGGTGAGGTATAAGGTAACGCTATGCCATCGTTTTACTTTTGATCTGTGCAAAAACTATTATTCACTACTCTCAATGTATAATCCACAAAACACTTCCTTACAAGCTGCATCTTGTTGTGTCAGCCTTATCAACAGGCAAAGAGTAATTATTTGCTGAGTATAAAATATCCACCCATGTTCATATGCCTGGCTTCTTTAAACACATCATGTCTGAGATTTCCTGAGGTATGACTGCACCATTTTTCTGTAGAGAGTTTTTTGAAAGAAAGAGGGCATAAAATGTATGCTATGAACAAGCCAGAGCTTGATGTGACTGAAGTGTGGGCCAGGGCCTACATGGAAGGTTATCTAAAGACACCAAAGAAGTAAACAGAAGCTGGACGCAGGAGGGGTGCTGTTGTCACTGCATGTGAACAGCTCGTGGACAGTGCCCTGCAGCTAATCACCATGGGGGGGACGCGTGACTGCAGAGAGTAACCAATCATAGCCTGTGTTTGTCACGTGACCACTAAGGGTATATATGTGGTGTTAGAACGTGCACAGGGGGACATTGATATTCAGTGTGTTGTTAAAACGTTCATTAAAGGGCATTGATGTTAAACACATATTAAGCCTGAGTCTCTGTCCTCGCTGGTCTGCCCGTCGCACTCAAAGAGCCTTACTGTGCCAAATTCTACATTCTCCACATTCTTCTCCTCATAAAATGCTAAATTCCTTCTGGAAGAAGGTTCTTCTCTCCAAGTGAGTGGCCTTTCTGAGGTAGTAACTTAAGGTTTGAGCATGTATCTACTAGAATTACTAGGAAAAACTTCTCTCTTCCGAAGTAAAGGGACTGCAAGTGTCCAGATGTTGCAATGGAAAATCATGGGAGACATCCCAAACCTTGTAGAAACTGAAATGATCTCTCAATGTGGACTGGTGAGTTAAATATATGGCTAGAGGCTGTTTCTTGGGAAAAGAGGTCAAAGACATTTTATGTCATCTTGAAGACATCCTGATGGAAGAAAACACAAAATGGATCTGAGGGAGTTACACTCCCACGTTGATTGTCTCTGCTATGTAAGCTTTCCATACAAACATGTATTTGTATTGAATGACAGTTTGCTTCTACAATTAAACTTTTATCTCTGATTCCTGTAGTCCTCAAGATATTTAATGGTGAAATCATCAACTTGAGTGTCGTAAAATGGAGTAAATAAGCTTGGAGGTTGGAAAGGGAGGAGACAGAATATATCTGTCTTATCATTTACACCTGATTGTGCAGAAAGGTGAAAACATTTTTACCTCTGCCCAGTAGGGATTGCAGTGCTTAAACTAATTCTTGCTCCCCTCCTTGATGTGGCACTAATACATCCTTTAGGAAGGACTGTGAACACCTGAAAGATGAAGGAAGACTTCCTTTTCCAGCAATAAAAATCTAATGCCCTCTAGCACCTGCCACCTCTGGGGATTATCACTCGCTGTGGTCTGAAGTGGTAACAGAAGTGAGGAGTCATTAGTAGAAAATGCCTTCTCCCCCTCCCCCCCTTTCTCTTGTCCCAGCAATGAAACAAAAGATAATTTCCAAGTGGTTCTGTTGGGTAGGTGGTGGTACACCTGAGTGCACTGCCAATGAGTCTCTAGTCTCCTCCTGTATACAGCCACCTCAAAATTGAGGCAAATTAACTGGTGAGAAACCTCAAAAGCAGAACGGCAAGTATAAAATTGTTTGAACTAAATTCCTGTGCAGCAGATGATATAATTCCATACTCAACTACTGTTTGCAAGGCATGTCTAGCTAGTAGGATTATTTTTTTAACCAAGTCTCTCTTAATTATAAAGAAATTGCTGAGAAATTATTTCTATTGAGTTTCTGAAGGAGGCATTTTGGAGTTGCAAGTGATAATTATGAAACATAATTATACTTAATTTAATTTATATGTGAATTAAATTGTATTTCGGTTGTGACTCAAGTCACTCTTGCAAGATTATTGCTAAGTGGGAAGAATGAGTCAGACCTGAAAAGAGAGTGCACTTTATGAACTGACAATAAAATTCTGAATTACATTTCAAAATTTCAATTTTAACTAAATAATTGGTGTCACAAGTGCAAGAGAGTTGAGAAGGCAGAAGAAGGTTTGTAATATAGTCCTTTAATTTTCCATGCTCTGCTTGATATATTTTATGTGAATAACATCTGGTTTGTTTAGTCACTTTTCACAAGTTAATTCATGTCAAATTCAGAGGGTCTTGCTTGAAAAAGGTGAACAAGATTTGGCTGGTCTGAGTCCAGATACAATATACAGCTAATTAACTTCACAGAACAACCACCCACAAAATAGCTTTTATATCTGTATCTAAATGCATTTGGTATTTAATATTTATACTGGAGACACGCAGTGTTAGAGTAATGAAGGGGAAGGGGAAAAAATACACTTTTAGAGTTTTGGGCTGCTTTTTGATCACTCTAATAAAACAAGAAATAACCAGTCTTCTGGATTTAGAGTCTAATGGGAACATTTCCAGCCTAAGTATAAGGGAAACATATCCCCCTCAACCAGATTTTTTTATTTTTTCCCCAGATGTCTTTTAAATTAGTAACTAAAATAGCATCTTTGCTCCTTCTGCCTGAAGTTACCTATTGAAACAGCCTGGCACACAGGTTTGTTTGCCTCCATGAGGGAGTCACTTTCCCCACAGTTAATATATAACATTGCTGCACTGAGCATGGGGCTGATTGCTCCAGCAACGCATTGTCACACACTCCATCACAGGGCAGTGTCACTGCCTGGCAAACTGATGTGGCATCACAGCATAGCCCGAGAGACAGGCCAGGCAAACCATTCACTCCAAGGCAATGTATTAATATTTAAGCTATACAGAGCATGCATTTGCTCCCAGGCTCTTTGCTTATTAGGAAGATTTTCTTGGAAAACTTCACCTTGCCGTAAGTCATAGCACTTGCATTCATGTTTCGACCAGCTTAGAGTCCCTACTTAAAAACAATTTTGTGGACCTGGAAAACCCTGGCAGAGCTGCTCTGTGAAAAAGGCAGGAGGGCCCCAAAGCTGCTGAAAATAACTCCGTACAGAGAGAGGCATAGGTGTTCTAGCTGTTACTGGCTATAGTCATGATCTGGTGAAGTGCACATCACTGATTTCAAACGGCAGGCTTTATATTGCCCAATGCAACAACTTTCTTTGATTTTTGCGACTGAAAACTTTTGCAAGTTGCCACAGCTGAGCTCTGGTACCCAGTTTGTGGGAGGCAAGAAACTGAAATAAAAGAAATGTAGTTAGTTTTTTTCAGTAATGTTTTGAAGTTTGCTTATTTACACTGTTCTATTAATATATACATAATACAAAAATGTGTACATATTACCTTCCTCACTGGGAAAAGGGAATTTTTTTGTGGCATATTAAGCTCCTAATTGTTCTTGGTTTAACTTCCTTTCTTAGTATAATACAAATATGGCATATATAACTAGTGAACTGTGTAAGAATAATAATTGAATCTCTGAATCTTACTTCTAGTCAACAGGTAATGCAAGCACCCTGTTATCTATTGTGCTTATTAAATTATGTACAATTTACTGTAATTTTTAAAAAGCTTCTTTCAGGTATTTCATTCAAGTTAATTAAAAATGGATATATATATACTAACATGTTCTTAATTTAAAAAAAAGGTGAAAAATGGGGCAGAATTATAATGTTTTAATGTGGAACTTGATAAAGCTGCTTTTATGGCTCAAGCTTTTTTTCACTTGGATGGTTCAGTACATACAGAGTCAGACTCCTTTCAGTTGGCAAGCACTTGCTTCTGATCACTTAATGAGAAGCAGTGTTCAGTTCCTCTCATATTTGAGCCTTTTAGATCCTGTGTTCCCTTACTAACAATGTTTTTCCTAATTGAGAGCAATCTGGGAGCTTGCTGGGATTAGCACAAGGACCGTGAGTCCCCAAGTTGACTTGTTTTGCAGATTGTTTATATATCCGATAAATTAGCCCAGTAATCAAGAAATACCAAAATGTAGGAATCACTTTTAAACGGGTATGTCATGAATAGGGCAAACTGTACTCTAAAGGACTATGTATATACACATCCATGCAGATACACATGCACATAGGCAGATTGTGCAGTTTTCTGCTAAACTTGCTGTTTATTTCTTTGCATCAACAATCAGAAGACAATTAGGATTCCCAGAGGTTCCTACCAGGATTTGTTCCAAGTGGTCACACTTCAGCCTGGTGGGGCTTTTGGCACTTATACTTGATGAAAAAGCTGCTGTTAGACTTCGAAATACCTTAAACACTGACACACAAAGACAAAAAACATTTGGAGCTAAGGTTCAACACAACTTCAGACTCCATATTCACCAGTGCAGTGGAGATGAAAGTGTCTTTTCCATGCAAGGTGTCTGCCTGAGTTGAATTTCTGTTCCACCTTCTCTTAGGCATTGTGTCTTTGTAACCATCATTTTATACAAAATGCTATATGATAAATTTATTTATTCAAAGGCTAGTTGAAGTTTTGAGGTGACCTTGTCTTGACTAGTTAAGGTCAAGATGCAGACAGCTGGTGAAATCCTGTTCCAGATAAATGTAGTGGTTGTTTTGCTATTATGATTGACAAACATTTTCCTCCAACAAATTGTCCAAAGGAAGGGCTAACAGTATAAGGAACAGGGTATAGATGAGTGTTTTGAGATGTACTATCTACTGGTAATAAGCAATATAATTAGCCAAACAGTCAATAGTACATTTTTTCTACTAAACTGCCTTGAATCATCTTTATAAGAGGGGTTGTTTTTGTTTTGGGTGTTCCACCCAGCAGTTGTCTAGAACAAATCTAGTTCCTCCGTAATTTCACTTCAGTTGGTACATACAGGCTCACTGGTCTTCATTCTGCAGAATCTCCACTTTTTTTTTTTTTTTTTTTTTTAAACCCATCACAGATGGAATTAATGCATGTATGGATTTGGTAGTCCTATATGACATATTAAACTAAAGTCGTGATGAATGATCTACAGCTTATTTGCAGAGACATATTAAATATATGGGTTTGTTTTCCTGTACTTGCCAGAAACTTTCATGATTGGTCTTCTAGTTGAAAAAGCAAAGGCAATTGGAAGAGCTTCAACTTCTGTCTAGTCCACTGTGCAACTGAAACAGATGTTTAATTGTCCTCCTAGCATCTACTGATAGAAGAGATGTTTTTGTAGAGTAGAGCTGATCCTGAATGCCTCTTCCTCCCAGAAGGGATGCACGTTCTGGCATCTGAATGTGCCTGCAGCAGCATGTCTTCCTTCCTTCTTTGGAAGTCCAAAAACAAAGCCTGGCCTCTTGCACTGCAGCCCCTAGCAGGGGCGTTTGTCTCATTTTCAGTGTAATTTCCTTCTTTCTGTACTGCATGACACAGCTATTTGATTTCCTTTTTTCCAATCCAATACAATCATAATTCAGGAAAATGACATGTTTCTAAAAGCTGATGTTGTTTACAATTGGATAAACTGAAATCCATTTATTGTTTTTGGAGAGACTTGTTTAAAGCTAAAACTGTCATTAAGGAAACTTGTGAACAGTGCCCTTTGTTCATCTCACTGCTTCATGGAGAAGATGAAGATACAAAAACTTTCATAAGGATTTCCAGAAAATTTCTCTTCCTCTAAAGTAGCCTGTTCTCCCACCTTTCTTTATAAATACAAGAAAAATATGCTCAATTAATTTAATATTAAGCATAACCATGCAATGTCTGTGTAGTTTTAGAAACATGTGCATTGTAACTGATAGAGGCAATACTAGGTGGATGGCACTGTAATGATATCACATTTATCACACCCTTGCTAAACTCCTTCACCATACATGAAGTTCATTGTGATCTGTGTGCAGAAACCGTGTTCTTTGTAAGACTATGTGCATCTATATTGGTACAAGGCCAGCTAAACTGTCCTGCATTTAAATAACTCTTAGTATGCAATAAAGTTGGAGCTTTATTTGTATATTGCAAATATTCAAATGGCTTCATAGGTGTCTGTATACAAGTTTGACTTTTTCCAGCAGCATAGAAAATTTTGCAATACTTCTAGGCATGTTCTTGTTGTACTAATATACATCCTTATGAGGTGATACAGCAGAATTTCAAACCTGCGTAGTTAAACCCAGTTGCCATCTCTCCTGCTAAGGTCTGCTGGTAGTAAACTTTCCAAGTATGAGCTGGGTAGCAGCCTCAGTTATACAAGCCTACATGGCTGGTGTAACTTCAGAGCAGTTGTATATTTAGGACTTAGATACTCCCTTATCATGATCTTTTTCTGATTCTGAAAAATACATTGCCTTGAGGGAGCTGGGTGCTATCATGTTATTGGCATATACTTTTTTTTAGGGTTTATGGTGATGTTTTTGTTGCAGTTCTCACTGTAGCAAAACACCTAGAAACGAACCAGAAGCAAATATGCAAGGTCTTGCTACCACTCTACACTGCTTTTGCTTCAGATTTTATAGTTTCTGGGTTTTTTTAAGAAAAAAAAAATCAAGGCAGAAGAATAGCAATCTGTTTAAAGAATTTCTACCTGTTTTCTATGTAATAGAGGCACGTACTACCTAGGGGCTTCTCTGTGTGTCAGCAACCAAAATGCTCAAGAACAGCAAGTGGGGTGGGGTGTGTGGAAACCTGTTTTTAAAAAGACCTGGTTTATGTTTGAACTTGCCCATAAAGAGCTTGGATATTGCTACTGCATTACAACAATCACAATGCTGAGCACTCTTGCACCTGCTGTGCATGGTATAAGTTCGTTCTTGTTCATTAGAACTATCATAAAGAACAGATTACGTACAGTTAAACTAAAGAAATATCTAGCACCCCAGAAAGAGTGTGGAGGAGAAGAAAGGCTTGTCGAAGTCCACTTATAAAAAGAATTTGGAACTAATATATATTAATGCTAAAGAATCTGGCTAATATGCATGCCAAATCTGTTCCCTGCAGACAAATACATGAAGGAATACTATAAAATGAAACTAATATACAATCATTAACAAATAATGAGGTGGATAGGAACAGGCAGTTGACTGAGAATACAGCAAGTTGCTAATGATATCCTTCAAATAAATGATTAATACACCAAGTCTTTTGCTATAATCTCACTCATACTCTTCAGGTCTCCGAGGGGAAAGAAGAGACACAAATCGTGTTTTGCATCACTTGGCATCTCAGTATAATCAAAACCCCAGATCCAGGTGAGTGTGCTGTTGAACTGTAAAGTATTCTTATCTCTTTCCTAAAAATGTCTCTTCACACGTATCAGCTTTGAAGTCCAGAACTCTGCTGCCAAGCCACAGTGAAGCTCAAAAGTTCAGTTCAAGCCAAGTGTAATGATAAATGGCAGTGATACCAGGATTTCTATGAAAATTGCAACAATAGGATTAGAAGAAGAGTTTGCAAAATTTTACTTCTCAGCAGGATGTATCAAATTCAAAGTACTTCAGTCCCAAATGAGGCTTGGGGTCAGGTTTTTCAAAGTTGTGATGCTGTGTAGACAGGAAGGTAGGTACTAATTGGGATTTTCAGCAGCATCTGAGAAGCCTGGTTTCCAAAAATCAGCTTTTGCTCACCTTGACTGTGATGCTTTGTCCTGCATGCGTGTTGAAGATCATTTATGTGTCTGTATATGAAAATAATACAACTTTCTCAGTTACAGGTGGAAAGGAGACATTTCAGTACATTTTAGTTTTCAACAACGCTCCATGAAATTTATGCACAAATTTTGTCTTTAGTTTTAACCTCATTCTGATCAGAAGTCTGATTGATCAGTTCACCAGACTCTGTCCCTTAGCAGCTGTGAAGTGTTTTGAAACCTGCAGTAATTCATGGGACTTTCGTTATAGGGTGTCCCTGGGATAGACAGAACTGGGGAACTTTTGATCCTCTGCTGTGGTGGAAGTTTTCCCAATGAAAGGTGTATTTGTCTGTTTGCCAAAGAGTCTTTCTTTTGTCTTCTCCCAAACTTGGAGTGTAGCCACACTTATGGCCAGATGTCCGAGCTTGCAGGCTGCCTTTCAGTTTCAACAGCAGTCAGTACCCCAGCTTCATCAATAATTCAGGTTTTTCCTTCTGTTAGGAAATCAAGAGCTTTTACTCACTAATCTTTAACAGATATTTTAGTCAATCTTAACCATTTTTACATGTTCTGCTAGGTGGCAATACAGTCTCTGGTTGTGTTCTGGATGTGTTTTATTCTATAGTTTTCACTTTGAGCACCCTTTTAATAATGTATTAAGCAATATGATCATCCCTATCGAGTGTCTGTTTTTTTCATCTCATCCCTTGAGACACAAATGTGTTTAGGAAGCTTTTTATTTTGGAAGGGCAGGTCCTGCTCTGGTTGGAAGGAAAGAGTTCTCCATTTTAGGGGGATATTTCAAATTTATTATAGTTGAATTAATACTTGCGTTACCATGTGGTTATGCTACAAAAGACCAAATTCAAGAGATGTACCTTCCATTTAGCTTGGAAGCAGCAATTTTCAGGGGTTGTCATTTTGTGGTTGGGTTGGTTTTTGTTTTGTTGTTTGGTTGGTTGGTTTTAAGTTCATTTCAGAATAAATATGTTCCCTAATTTCAGACTGGCCCTTCATAAAGTTTAATGTGACAGTCTTATAAAGTACAGAGCCAGAATTTCAGCTCTTACTTCCCTTATTTTTAATAATTTATAAAATATCTTGCAGTTTTTCTTTCTTTGATATTCTGTGCTTTTATTTAAGTTGAGTCTAAGCAGGACAACTAAAAAAACTAGGAGCACAGGAAGAATTAGTTCCAAGGTAAGCATATTAGCCAGACATAAAATGTTTGGATGTGATTTCATTACAGGTTCACATTCAGCTGATTTAATGTGGAATGGCATATTGGCATTTCTTTCTCACTGACATCTTGTTCCCAAGCATCTAACATTCTTTTATTTTTAAATAGTTACTAACATGGTCACTGAGAAAAGTCTAAAAGCTGGGTGGTGTTGGTATAGTAGCAGTACTGGGGTCCTCTGTTTGCCTCTTCAGGAACCTGAGAGAGTGGCTTTGCAAAGGTGTGAATTGCTCCATTCATCACAGTGCCCTGTCACAATATTTTAAAAGCCAGTCTCCTAATGTGCTGCTTCTCAGAGCGTATGGAAAAGGCCTGACAGAATAAAATCTGTCCTACTGCAAAGGTGGTTGACTGTGGCAGTGTTACAGAAATGCTTTTCCTAATTATCAGAGTGGACAGTGACTACCCACACTAGGAAACAGCCAGATCTTTCTCCTCTCCCATCATTTCCAGTTAATATCCTTCCCTTCAAGCAGAAGTTTTTGCTGTCTGTCCTGAAATGAATAAGCTTTCTATGTGGAATGACATTCACTCATATGATTTCTACTACTCTGGTCTGCAAGGTCATCTATTTCTTCTAATACAATTGTCTAACCCTATTACATCTCAGTAATGCCACCCAACTTCTCAGGGTCAGCAAATGTCACCAGCATGCTCCAAATTCTAGCAAAAACATTATGTAAGATGAGACCAGAAGACCAATAGCCAAGGAACTGTCTGCCTTGTTTCCTTCCTGCTTGATACTTCTTTCCAACCCACCCTATTTTAGCCTGCTTCTTGCAGGTTACAATTCTCACAGGTATCCCCCATCTTCTCCAGTTTAATTAATAACTTTCTGTGTGGTAGCAATTTAAATAATATTCTGCTGTTCAGATAGGTTAGATCAGCTATATAATTCCCCATGTGAATACCAATTATCTCACAAGAGAAAGAAATAGGTCTAATTTGATCTAACACTGGCAAATTCACACTGTATCTTGTCCCATTTGCTATTTCCTCTTCCCTTCCATGTCTACAACTATTCTTTTATTTAAAATTCCCTTAAGTTATGGTAAAAGCAAAGCTAAGAAAATGTCTTCATTTCTGACAACATAATTTATGGCTCCTTTATAGATAAAGGCATTGTGTTTGCTGTTCTCCAGTCAGATAACAATGCTGACCCCCCACCTCCCGTTTTAAACGTGGCAGACCACTGGTTACTTTCTCTGAAACTCTGGGGAGTAAATTGACCTGTACCTTCACTTCAAATGCATCAATTACTTTAAGTATTTTACTTTTACTTAACTTGTAGGTGCTTCTCTATACTGACTAATAGTGTCCCATTCTTGCTTTTTCTTAGTGCAGATCTAAACCAAAATGTTAGTGTTTTGGGATCATAGTTGAAATGCCTTTACTCTAAATGTCCCTCTGGGGCAGGGTGCATGGGCTCTGTCAGGGCTCAGGAAAGCAGATACCGCCTGTGGGCACCAAGTCAGCAGAAGAGAGGGCTCCCAGCTGGCAGATTTAAATAGCATGTCTCTTGGAGGAGATTCCCAGAGGAAACTAAATTCAGCTAAAGCCTTTAGAGCTGGAGGAGGTTCTCTTTCTCGACTCCAAGCTGAAGAAAGGTATCCAACCTGAAACCAGGCATTGGCTGCTACTTTTACCCAGTTTTAGAGAAATCTCTGTGGCAAACGTTGCTTAAATTGGTAGGCAGGAAGAGCCTATGTGCTGACCTTTCACAGCCTTAAAAATAAGGACAGAGGGTGAAACAGAAGGAAAGACTCCGCTTATTTTGAAGAGGAAAAGAACAGTTGAGGACAGATGCTATCTCAGTTTGGGAATGTGCCATTGTATCTTTGTCCTGGTCTCAATGAGAGGCAGTCGGTGCATCTGTGCCACTAAAAATAAGTCTGCAGTTCACTCTCTTTCTACAAGTGCATAAGCTGGAGTGTGTTCCAGCATAGAACCAGTAGAGACTATATCTTGTGCTCTGAAGTCCCACTCATGCAGGCAGAGTTCTGGGCAGAAGTCTGCAGTGCTTCGCAGTGAAAAGCCATATGTGAGTGTTGGTATAGTACACTGAGAAACTGTAAAACCTACTTCAGCTTGAATAACCTGAGAGAAACTGAGCTTCAGCCTACCTGCGATCTACTTGAATCTACAGATTGCACTGTTGATCTTCTGTGCATCTTGCCTGAGGAGATCATGTTGCAAGTGTTTAACAGCCTAATTGCAATATTATGATGTAGTTTGGGATGGGCAGTGAAGGTTGACTTTATCATAGAAAGTGATTTAAGAAACAGATTGGAAAAAAAAAACAACTTAGCAACAATACCAGGAAGTTTTCCGTAGTGGTGGAGAGGTAGCACCTTACTTCTGTGAAAAATACTGTGAGGCTGCTTTATAAAACTACAGCTCTGAATTAACTCTGGTTTCCTATAGCGATCTCTGATTTTACTTAATAAAACTAGCCCTGTACATTTTATTTTTATCTTAACCTGTATCTCCAGCCTGAGAGGAAGAGCACATTTTTCCATGGGCAGACATCAGAATAGCAACAACTCAGTATTTTCAGGACATGCAAAGCGTCTCAGCCATCACCTTCAAAATAAATTATTCTAATCACTCCAAAAGTGGTTTGGCAACCTTCGAGGCTTGCAGAACACAAAATGACTTATTTTAACGTTGAGTTCAAAATCAAGCCTTAGAATAGACACTGAATAACAAAATGCTAGCAAAGTGACCTTTTTGTCAGCAGTTATGAGAGCTTACTCTGCTTGACTGAGCAGACTGGACAGTCAGAATACTCTTTCACTGTAGAAAATTGAAAAGAAATATTTAATGGAATTGGCAAAAGGCTGCATTCCTACATTGAGTAGGTGCCTAAGAACAAATTTACAAAGGAGTGATCAGTGATATAAAATTGCTAGGAGCTTTCTGAATTTGGAGGAAACATGTTCAGTAGACTTTAAATTACTTGAAAATTCTAGGCCAAATTCAACTCTGATGTGACAGAGAAAAATTGGTTTGCTATTCTTCTGTAAGGGTTTAATATATCAGTGCTTAACAAGCCAGCAAACCTCACACTGTGAGCCATCTGATCTTCTCTTTATGACTGTGAAAGTAAAATAATCCCCAAGAGGTAATACTTTAGGTGTAAATGCAAGATTTGTGCCACAGCAATTACACAAGTACAGAGCAGGAGAGGTGAGCAAGATGCATACTGACAATCTGACTTGTCCAGAAGAAAGTTTGCCCCTGATAAGACAAAGCTACTTCACTGTTAGTTTTAAATCTTAATATTGCAGCATTCAAAATCTTAAACATCTTGACTTTTCCCTGTCTGATATGTTTACTTACTATTTCTTCTCCTAATGTTCTGTGTGGTTCATTCTTTCTGAGGCCTTAGGTAGAGAAAGACAACTTTATTTTAAGCTGTCATCACTGTTTCTGTTGAATGGCGATCAAGTAAGGTAGAAACATTTTGTGGATACGTATAGAAAATGTCTGTGGTTTGGTCTTTTTCCTTGCTTTTTGCTTGTTTGTTTGTGGTTTTGTTGTTGTTGTCTGTTTGTTTGTTTGTTTCATTGTATGATGAAATGGGCACTTGGTTAATTCTAATCCACAGTGCCTGAGAAGTGACCCTGCTGACACTAGGTCTCTTTCATGTGCCACAAGAGAGAGTAGCTCTAGTAGAAACATTACTATTCCAGCTTTCACTAAGCACTGAGCATTTTAGTCTGTATTCTGTTTTTAGGGCTCAGTATGAAAACTCAAATTTCCATCAAAACTCAGCCATGACCACCATTTTTTCTCAACCATAAACCATAGCGGTTCCTAGAAGCATATTCCAGGCAATTTGCTCAAGGTTCATTGAAATTTAGCCCAGTCTTATCAATCTGTGGCTACTAGTGAATCATAGCTGAATTGTGGAGCTGTCAAGCAGGGTCAAGGGACATTTGGAGGTGCAATGTTTTATTTGAGTGTTACCGAGCATGTGCTGCAATTAACTTTGAAAGTTAATTGCAAAAATGTTCTTGTCAAATAGGTTAAAGGGAGCTGCCTCAGAAGCTACTATGAGTAAGATCAGGGGCAATTTCAGATAGGATTTGTCCCAAGGAGTCCCATTTGGGCACAAATGCTGAGTGGGGCAAGCCCTCAGCAGGTACAGATGGCAGTATGGTGTCATTCATGGTCTACTGCAGCTTTAGTCACTGAGCCCCTATCTGGAAAAGAATGTACATGTAGGTGCTTCTTCCTTAAAGGCAGGTTTTCACAGCTGTGGAGACTTAAACCATCTGGCTTGACATTCACAGGGGAATTATGACTGGATCATTTTCCTTGACTTTTCACTAACCCAGACCGCATGTGCAAAGTGGATGAGTGTGCACAAGGCCCCTGTAACACTTCGTGTGTGTATGTGTAGGAGATGTGGATTCTGACAATTCTGATGAGTGCTTGAGGGGAAAGATAATGTTTGTTATTCAAGTTTGCACATGTTACTTTTGAGGCTATGCACTTAAAAAGAAGCATGGCATTTTTCTCTGCTGTCTGCAAGTTGCTCAGTGTCATTGGAATGTCTGTAGTCCTGGCATTAAAATGACATCTTTTTTATCTCTGAGTATTGGTATCTGCAAAAAGCGCGTTGGCCCTAATGTGGTGCTGTTTCCAAAAGCCTGATACTGGGGCTGCATTATAAAACATTTTCATAAATACTGAGTTTCATAAAATAAAGTATTCTCCTTGACAATATTAGTATTTCAAAAGAGTTTAGAAACCCTCTTTTTCGTTCAGTACAAAATAGAAGCATAGCTTTGTTGTTAAAGCCAGATAATAATTGACCTATATTTCACACACCTTTATTTCTAAAAGTTGCCATAGGCAATGTACTCTTGAAGCTGATAAGAGCCTGTGTCGGAACTGGGTTTAAACTTTTTGTAGTGTTCCTCTTTACATAGGTTTTGAAGCCCAAATGATACTAATAAAAACTGCTGTACATTGAAGCAGTGTGCTGAGTGATAGTTTCAGAGAGGAAGAAAAATCCTATTTTTTATTACTGACAAATTGTGGGATCCTGTCCTAATTAACCTTCACAAATAAACAAACAAAAGACTACTGCTTTCATTTTACCTTAGCCAAGCATCTACCTATAATGACAAGGAGAACATGTTTTCTGGTCTGTTGGCAGCAAGAAGACAGAGAACATCAGAAGCTCCCAGTGAATCAAAATAAGTCGAACTCTGGAAAAAAACAGTTTAACAGTAGTCCAGAAATGAATTTAATTTACTTGCGTGGCCTGCAGGCTTGATATTTTAACCTGACTTAAGGTTGCACAAATGCTTTAGTAATTCCAGTAAATGAAAGAATGTCAGACAATTACAGCCCTCTCTGTTTATAGTGGGAGTTAATAACGAGCATTAACTTTAGAATATCTTGGATATGTGTACAAATACTTGCAAGCTTATCTCAAACATAAGTTTGGGCTCAGGCTTTTCATTCTTACCTTGCTCTTTTGTACCTCTGGTTCTGTTTAACTTAGATTTTTTGAAAGACTAGTAGTCTCTGTCCCTTAAAAATACCACACTTACTTGAAAATGCCATTCGTGTCAGCTGTTCTTGTCATCTTGCGATTGGTGAACTGAGTGTATAATTAAAGCATAGTGGAGTAAGGAAGATAATCTGCAACAAGAACAAAGTCTACACTCTTCAGATAGCGTGTCTGGCTGCAGAACTGAATCAAGCATATGTGAGGATGGGCTCTCTCACAAGGCTGGTTCTTCCTGATAGCCTGGGAAAAAGAAAAACTGCAGCATCACATCCACTAAACAACAGCCTGGGTTAGGAAATGGGCTTCTGGTATAGCTGGTCAGGAGGAAAAAAAAAAAAAATATTATTTTGAAGAATGAATCAGACCTACAGTGTATTACTGGCAAGTTCCCTCTCAAGGTGTCACAATCTGTAAAAGGCCTGTGAGCTGATTCTATGTGTCAATTAGGTATGACAATGAAGTCTCTACAGACACATAAATTGAATCAGGACTTTTACAGACTTAAAAAACAGATGCAGGTGGGAACTGGAAAAGTGACAAAAGTGAGGAATAATAGATACAACATCCCTGATGGAGTCACATTCTGAATGTTTTCTAACTAGTGTAATTGTACTAAGCCATGAATTTGAGCTCATGCTGTGAAAAGGGAAACATCCCAAGGGCTATTGTTGTTATAGAAAATTTTGCATTTATTTTTTAATAGTTCTGCCTTTAACAAAGGTTTTATGGAAAATGTAAGTCTTGTGATTTGAAAATTGGTTTTCCCATTTTCATTAGAACCCTGCCATCTGACAAAATCAGTTTTTGATTGGTTTTGTTAAGGTTTCCCAGACAGTTACATTAACTAAGTAAAATTAGACATGTTTAATTAGCAAAGATATTTTTGTTTTAGCTTTTTAATTAGTCTAGATTTGCTCTCTAAAGCTCTATTCCCCTACCCCATCTCAAGCCCCATGGACTGCTGTAATCATATTACTGTCAGTCACTTAAGGAAGACTAGCAGTATAAGTAATGAAAGCAGAGCCAACTTGATGATGCTATATGAAGGGAACAGCCAATTTTCTAAAGCAAAGATAATCCTGAAATTAGCAGGATGCAGGTTGTGTGACACCTCTGGCCTCTTCCATTTGTGTGGAGTCCTGAATTCCTGACACACAAGTCAAGTCTCTTCTAAATGGCCACATTATTTTTTCTTTTTTAGTGGTTTTCTAACAAAATATGTTTTCTAGTTTGTTTTGTTGTTGCTGTTCATTTGTTTTGGTTTTGTTTGATCTGCATTTTTTTTGTGATTAAATTTAAATGACATATTCCCAAGCTGGAAGAGATAATAGGATGCGTGAAAGAAAAGAAGCTGCAGACAGCTATTCTTAGCATGCCATAATTTGTTAGAAGACACTTGATTTCTCAAATTAAATCCAAAATTCTCCTCTCCCTACTAAGTACGGCAACTTAAGAATAAAACAAAGATCTATTAATTACATAAGGCAATAAATACGGAAATACAAGGCGAAAATGCTCGTCAAGGAGAGAAATTTGATCTCATTATTAGTCATGAGTGAGTATTGACATACTGTGGGTAAAACCTACTAGCAGCTTGAGGCTGGGATGCAAATACTCTGAGAGTTTGCTTTGCCAGCCTGTGTCCCTTCATTAGTGCTTTCTGCTTAAAACTGGAGCAATTCTTCATCAAGGAGAATACTGTTATATTCTGTGCTTAGGAGTATTTTTTTATATAATTTCTTTATGAATACTCCAAATAATTTTTT
The DNA here is from genome assembly GCF_037038585.1 of Patagioenas fasciata. Classification (NCBI taxonomy): domain Eukaryota; kingdom Metazoa; phylum Chordata; class Aves; order Columbiformes; family Columbidae; genus Patagioenas; species Patagioenas fasciata. The sequence continues at coordinate 56,923,219 of NC_092522.1, forward strand.
TTTTGTTTAAAAAATGCATTTTATGGAGCTTGGTTTATTATCAGGGAAAGGCTTTCAGGTTATTTTCCATTTCAAACAAAAGGAGAATCATTTTATATTCAGAATTGACTGTAATTGACTGTTCTCTAGCAAACTTTCTGAATACATGCACAGACATCCAATGTGGTGACACTAAATTAAAAAAAAAAAAAAGAGAGAGAGAGAAGCTGGGAATATAAAGTAGATCCAATTCAGAGATGCATATATGTATGGTTAAACACTTGAAAAATGTTATTATTTTTGTGTGAACAGGCAAATGGTTATTTAAATATGTTCAAGGCCACAGATGAGTATCCAGCATGATTGAGAGTCATTCAGAATTACTTAAAAGATCATTAAACTGTGGCCCAAAGGCCCCTTAGTCACAGGTGTAATCTGCTTTTCATTCAGGGCTGGAGGGCTAAGAACTGATCAGGGTGCCTGTCACTGTGCTGGGAGCATCACTGCCTGCTGCTCCCTGGTGAAGGCTTCTCCTGCCTTGCATTGGCTCAGCATCACACAGGCAAGCTGGAAGAAAGCGGCCGTTCTTCCTCCTCAAGTGCCATGTACCCAGGTGTTGTCAATCTAAATCAGTGAAAGCAGCATATAGCCAGTAACAGACTACAAACTCAATATCTAGTGAAAAGATGATTTCCTAACAAGGATTTTTCTCATCCTTGAAAAAAAGAGCATTCCATAAGCTTTTTCTCAGCAGAAACTCTAGTATTGTTTTTGAATTGTCTCAGACCAATAACATCCCTGCTCTGACTCACTTTCGGTTCCACTTTAATGCTTGAAAGAATAATACTTTTTGATATCTTACAAGGACATACTTCCCAGATAACAAGAACAACCAAAATAACTTGGAAAAGAGGCTATGTCCAGATCATTCTGGATAACTACTGTTTCACCAGGTTCTTCATAGCAGGTGACTTTTTCTTTTCTGAGGCAGGACCACCAGCTGTGTCTCGGAGTTTCTGCCTTTCCACTCTGCATCTGACACAAATAAATGAGAGAGGGGATGTTTCTTAGCAGTACCTAAACTGAAATAATCCTCTCCAATCTCATAAGGAGCTGTGGTTTTCATAAAATTAACTCATTTCCTATTGACTATTTCTTCTAGCTTTAGTGGGAAAAATTCCACTCAGTTTTTGGTTGGCTTAAGTCTATAAGTGCTCTCTACAAAAAAAAAAAAAAAAAAAGTATTAGTTATTCAAATAGGAGATTCCCTTTAAACAGACACCACATCTTCCTTCTCACTGGTTCCTGGGGATTTGTGCATGCCTCAGCAAGTACAGATGACCTCCTATTCTTTCAGCCTCCTGGGAATGTAGCGGCAACTGCAAAGCTGCTCTGCACAAGCAGGCTGATGATGGGAGTAAACGATAGTTTGATTTCCCTGACACTGTGAATTGTAAGGTACAGCAGGAAAAAAAGGTTTGTACAGATAAGGATAGTGCAGATTTTTCCTCTGGTCCCCAAACTGGCACTAATGAACAGCCCTCATCAGCCCTGGCTTCTTCAATTCCCAGACATTGTGGGTCTGGTACACCCCCATGCCTGAAACCTGCAGGAGGGTTTGTGGGTGGCAAATAACCAGTGAAGGCTTACTGATATTTGTCTCACAATATTAGTGAGGGGACATGGTTTCTGCTGTCTCTTGTTCACAGGTCATGCTCTATCTCCAGAACATTGCCAAGAGAGGAGGGATTGTGAAGATGTTGAGGGGAAAAGGAGATAAATAATGAGTTCTGAATCAGGGATTAATCTCTGGGGAGGTACAGGCTTTCTCTAAGTAATCTTCTCTAGGTACCAGTCAATTCTGTCTTATTTTTGGCATCATCCAGCTTCACAAGTTTCCAATGGCTTTTAAAATCGTTTTGCAACAAGTGTTTCTACTGTTTCTGGCTGACTGGCTCCCTGGCCCCTGCTCTGTTGGGCTGACTGCAGAAAAAAAGCACTTCTCTGGGCAGTGACTGAAAGCATGCTGCCCCAGCGGCACCTGAGAGCTGGTTTATGGCAGTCAGCAAGGGATGTCACACCTTCCCGGTCCTGCTGCTCTTCCACATGTACAGGTGAAACAGCTGAAGAGGAAAACTGCTTAATGTCTCAATGCATAGGCAGCACAGGATGACAAGTTAACAAGCTGGGAGGTCAGTGTTAACGAAGCGCCTAAGAAAGGAATACAGTTTAAAGAGTCACTGATTCCCCAAAGAAAATCTGTCAAAAAGTCTACTTGTGTGTAATTCTCTAAAACAAGCACACAATATATCTTCTTCCACTTGATACCTCTTACAGCAAAAGTTTTGTCCCTGTAGCTGGGGTGGTGTTTTGGGAGCTGTACTGCTGCAATATTGCAGATAGTGCCAGCATGTCTAGTGAAGCTATAGAACATTCACATAAACAGCAGGAGAGAAAGGAGCGGTACTGTGGAAAAGCTGGCTGCTCACTTGATATTGCTGTCAGTCACAACAGCACATGACAGGTTTACCAGGGAAGGAACTATACTGCACAACCGTATCTGTGTAGAGCAGGCAGAGGAAAAGAGTTTGAAGGGAGAATGATCCACGTTCTTGGAGTTTGTATTTGCTCCAACTGGTAGTTCTCCTACCAAAACCTTAGTTCACCTGCAACATTAGAGCTGTCTCTTCAGCACAGAACCTTGTACCATGGTGCTGGTATTAAGAGTGGTACAGTGAAGGCTGGACATGGACACAACTAAGACCAGCATTTCTATTCCTGTGTACTATTTGAAACCACAGCATTCAGAGTGTGCTACAGACAGCATGGCACTATAGAACGATTCTATGCAAAAGTGCTTAAAATTGTTATAGATGCAGAAAGTAGGAGGAGTAGCGTGAAAATGGGCTTGATTTGAAATGTTGGCTGAAACTAAAGGATGCTGTGATAAAGAACTGCAGGACTGCAATCTTAATGCAAACTAGTTTCAAATTTTCAAAATGTATTTTGAGGATTTCTGGATGCCTACCTTCTAAAGTTCTGAGTATTTACACTGGGGAAAAGCAAGCTTCCTTAATGTGACAAGTCATGAATGTGGAATTGAAGGCATCCAAAATCATTGATTTCTTTCTTTAAGTTTCACTATGTACCAAGATCTATATTAAAATACGGCATATGTCTGAAAAAAGTATTGGCAGTGTTTAAAAACAGTTCTCACTGGCTTTAGCAAGGCATTAAATAGAGAAATCTTTGACAAGAAGTTAGTTCGTGAATTTCAGGAAGGAAAATATTTCAGACTTAACAAACAACAATAACATGCCTTAAACTTAAACCCATGGGACCTGAACTTTAAGATCAGATGAGACCTGAGGCAGTAAACCAAACATGTGATTTAGGACATAAGCCAAGCCAGCAGTCTGCTGAGCTGATGCACTGCCTCAAGGGGAAGCCAGTGGTGCTCATGTCATGCATAATAACAGGACAAACGAGCTATGGACTTAAAAATAGGAAGAATGTGCTAACCTGGAGCAAGTCAGATTACAGTGCTCTACACCAGTTTGAACCATCAAACTCTTACTAGAGTCGTCCTACAGAGTATCAGAAGCAGACTAGTTCCCAGGCCACAAACTCATGGTCAGCTGTGCATGTAGCTCACATAGTAAAGGACTATTGACTGTACAGCTGATAGGGAAGAAGTAGAGCAGGAACCTACTTTAATAAAACAGTAAAAAAAAAAAAATATCACTGAGTATTGAAGTTTAAAATATACATGCAAGCAAAAGAACTGTGTAAACAAAGCACAACCCACTAAAAGCACAGTCTAGCTCCATGACTGTTGCTAGAATAGAGCGCCTTTTTTTTTTCTGTAGCTGCAGAGGAACCAGCTTGATTCTTCTGCACTGGAGTAGCATGTGAGAAGGGGCCAGCAACCAGTAAGTAGAAGCCATCCTTATTGATGAGGGTAGGTACCAGTCCACGTAGGAGTGAGGCCTGTGCCTCACAACCATGCCCACTTCTGGCTCTGGTCTCCTGTTCTTCAGAAGGACAGGTCAGCCTCAGGGTAGCAGCCACAGGGCAGCCCCTATAGCCTGCATATCTGTAGATGCCCTGCAGCAAGCATGGTCCCTGGGGCTCAGTGTGTGCGTGCAACAGGGCAGAAGACTTCCACAGGTAAAGCCCAGGGTCACATGCAAGCTTTGATAGAGTTATATGTGTACATTAATTGCTGCAGAGAGTTATCATTCTGTGTTGCTCCAAACTCTGTGTAACAGACAATCTTTAGACTACTTGTGCCTCCTTCAGGGACTTTCTTTTTCAGAATGTCTGTGCCTGGTGCAAATGGTTTCTGAAAGTCTGGATCTTTAGAAGAGTTGTAAATGAGCCCAAAATAACCCAACTAAAAAATGCTCTGTCTCAAATGGAAAGGCTGGAAACAGGTTCCTGGGAAAAGCCCTGGCTTAAGCCCATGCTTTGTCTTATATCTGTTTCTGTTCTCCAAAAGTTTCAGCTCTAGCACTGCTTTGCTGTTGGGGCAGAAACTAATTAATTCCCCTTTATATTATGCTTTTCTTTCCATGCTCTTCTGGTTACAGAGAAGCCAGAGTTCCCTGAAAACAGAGAAAAAGAAGTAGTTTACAAAACACCTAAGGTTTAAAATTCAGCATTTACCATGTTACGCAATTACAGAAATTTGTTGTTTAATTTAGGCAGAGGCATCACAGCACAACTGCAGCTGCAGAGTGCCTCTTAACAGAGTGCTTTTAAGGTAACAGTTTCTCTTTTTCCCTCCTTTTCACAAAACATAAAAAAAAAATGGCATCCTTATTGCTTGGTATTTTTCAGAAGGTGTTTGATTCTTTCAAAAGGTCACGATAGGGTATTACTTGTTAGATATACAGATCACTGCGAACTTTTTTAACTACCTTACGTTCTCTGCATGCTTTTAAAATTTCTGCCTGAGTGCTTTTGATGTTTTGCAATATTTCACGGACAACAAATACCTGAGAAGGTTAGAGTTGCCATACTTGCTGGCTGATGCCTCCTTTCTGCTGCAGAGGGGATGATTTAAGACACAAAGGATAGAGAAAGGTTTTCGTTTGGAAAATGCTTGTATAGAAAAGAAATCACAGGGACAACACTGAACAGACAGGATTAAAGGGCATGCAGGATTACTCAGAAATGCTACTTGAAAGATAGCGATAGCAGACTAATTAAAAGAGCAGCAAAGCATCAAAGGATTATGTAATCTAAAGCTAAAAAAATGAATAATTCTTTACAAAAAAAGGCGGGGAATAAAAAAAAAACAACAACAACAACAAAAACACCCTACTTCTTGTATGGGAAGAGGAGGTTCTTTCTTATAGTAACCAAATCAAATTTTGACATTATGTTTTCTATTTTGCCATATGGGCAACCAAACAAAAAAACCCAACAAGCTGAAAACCAAAAACCCCACTTCCCAATCTGGGTAAAGGTTGCTCCTGGTTACCTTTCTTTGAAGGAGTAATGACCACATGTAATCCAGGCCATTAATTATCCTCCATGTCCTATTCCCGCTTCTTTCCCACCTGTGCTCTCTCACGGTGTGTGTACATATAGGGTCTTGGATTCTCATTTAAATGCATTAACCTTAAGTTCTGGGAAAATTATAGCTCTTACCAAAAGGTAGAGGAAAATAGGACTTCAGTATTTGTGTCAAAAATGGCTGTCAAGTTAAACATGTACAGCCCCTAAAGTGCTGGCTCATACTTGATGAGATTTTTAATGAACAGATGGATAATAGTTGACTCTTTGCAAAAGAAGAGTCAGTGTTCTTTGTAAGAACAAAGCAGATCAATGTTGTCTTAACTGCTGTCTCTTCAGAAGAGAAAATGACAGGTTATGGATCATTTCACTGTATTTTCTGGGTTTTTTACCCTAATCTCACTGGATGAACCTGGTTGTTCCAGCTCCTTCCTATTCAAAAATGATTATTCCCTTTGCTTATGGCCTGTGCTTTCCAATATCCCTACTATTTCTTCAGTACAACTTCCATCAGGAGTCCAGCTCCAAAATCAAGCTTTGTTAGAAATAAAGAGTCTTTACTTGATATTGGCTTTCCTTGAGAAACTCACCTATGGAAAATTCTAGCAATAACTTTAGACGTTTAATAGTTCTGCTCCTTGTGTTTGGCTCAAAAACATTGTAAAGAAAAATTGCCACTTGAAATGTAAATCCATGCATATTTATTTTAGAAGAGCTCAAAGAAATGGAGAAAATGTGTCTCTTTACAAGAAGGAAATCAGAAAACACGTTCTAAAGTACCACTGTGCAAAATATAATTTTTTTTTTTTACAACTAAAACCAGAGGAATTTGAAGTTCTTCTGTAAAAAATCTGAAACAGGTTTAATCATTTAATTTCTTACAAAGCTGATTTTTTGTTTGGCTGAATAGCTGACAACGTAAACAGAGCCTGTTACTCTGATGCTTCACACTCAGGGAGATATTTACAAAAAATCAGACCCTTGTTTTCTGTTTGCAGTGAGAACCTATAAATAACTGACAGGTGCGGAGCAAGAGGAAAAATGCAAGTTTTTGCTCAGTAGTTTGATTTCAGACAACCTGGGTGCTGGGAAAGGGAAGTCAATGACCGTATATGACGTGAAGTGAGAGTACATTCCTCAGCTGTATGGCTAAAAGACACCTGAATTTACCATATAGCACTCCCATTGTGTCCATGCCAAACTGGATACTTTCCCTTTGAAAACTTTGGGTTTGCTGCACTTGCTAGCAGAGGATGAATACACCAACCTTTCTAGGAGTCATGTACTCTCAGAGTTTCTTTTAGATCACATTTATGATTGGGTATAACCTGCAGTCTGTACCATACTGATCTGGGGGCCAAAGAGAAAGAATAATTTCCTCAAATGGCAAAAAACCCACTAAATGTGAAAATAGGTTTATTATAAGGATAGATAGTAACCTGCTTGCAAGCTAGCCATTTCTTGACTCATATTGCAAAGACAGAGGAAAGCACAATATTCCTATCTTACCATCTGCAGTCATGGGGGAGTGCCTGAGTGGGGCCACAGCCAGCTGAGCCATCAGCAATGTCCCCCTGCCTTGTGTGGCAGGGGCAGGAACTGCAGGACACAGAAGGGAAGATGTTGTGCCTCCTTTGCAGGAGGGCTGTTTGCATTCCTTTTGAACTCACAGAGCTGGTTATCTAGATGTAATCAAGAGATAAGGTTACTTTATAACAGACAGGAAAAATAGGGCCCTTACCTAGAGGTATTTTGGATGCCTTGCCTGGTTGCAGGTGTGTAAACAGCATAAAGCTCTCTTTTTAGCCATTCAGGAACAGGACAAGGTTGTCCAATGTGTTTGCTCACATTGGTCTGTCACTGCACTGTTCAGCACCAGGTTTTAACTTTGTAAAGAGGAAGTTTAGATCTGACATTTTGGTTCAAATGTGCTATGAGAAAGGAAGTCAGAAGATTTTTAATACAAGAGTGGTCCAGCCAGCTATGGAAGTGCTGGCTGCTTAGCTATTAGTGCTTGTCATTTCCATACGCTCTGAGTTTCAGCCAAATACTGAAGAGACAAGAGGGGTTATTTGCTATGTGCCATACAAACGTAGGTCTGGGTGCAGGTTGGGTTCTCATTAGACCTAATCCAATTACCTAAGGCTGTTATGCCTGCAGCCTTGTAGCAGAAATTGGAGAATGAACAAAAAAGCCAAAACATGTTCCTCAAGCCTTGACTCTTTTCCTTCTGTTTTCCATTCACCAGGACTTCAGGATAGGAGCAAAGGGGTGACATCACTCCACTAGATAAATTAATTTTAGATTCTCACCAGAAAGCTGGCAGGCAGTGCCAAGGAAGAGAAAGGACCACAGGAGGAGTGGGCAGGCCACCATCTGCACAGTGAGGTGGCTGGTGCCAACTGAGCCCAGGGCTAAAGGATGGAGAAGGGGAGAGGATGACCACTATGCTGTGTGCATGGCTGTCTGCTTTTGTTGTTTTTCTAGCTACAGATGGGAGATGCCTGGCATTTGGAAGTCCCTGAGACTGCTAGGAAATAAGAAAGGTGGAGAACCTGGTACTGGAAGCATGGGGCTGAAATTTGTCTAGGGTACAATTTGTAGTGTCTAAACATGCATGATGCAGTGAATTACATTAGTCCTGTCCTTCAGACTGTGTTTATTTTAGAGAGTTGGAGGGTTTAATGTTACGAAAAGATCAAAGAAAAAGCTACTTCTTCATGCTTAAGTTTCATCAATTTGTTATCTGTCACTTTTATCAAAGCAATATTTTCCTAGTCTGGAAAATTCAAGACTGTGCTGATGTGTATGAGATACCAGGATATTTTCTCTGTATAACCCCATTCAGTCACTAGGAATCTAGTATCAGCTGGAGACTGCTACTGTTGCATCTTCAATTCAGACACAGGCTGTTGCAGAGGAGACGCAGACTGTATTCTCCCACAGCGTATTTATTTTCAGCTTCATTTGTTGTTCCCTTTTATGCAAAATAAGTGGTTTTGAATGTAAATATAAGATTAGGACTTGTATACGGAAAATGTGATTAGTGAGTGTGCGCCTACCGGCATGCATATTATTTTCATTAATCAATGGTGACAGTCATTTTGTTTTCATGTTTCTTTGGCAATCCGTTTCCTCTATTCTGAGACACTTGGTATCTAAGGAGTTTGCTGGAAAACATAAATTTGCAAGAAGACACTGGAAAAATGCATTCTTTCACCCAGCTAAATGCTGTCGTTGACAGTTACCCTCATATTATATGCAAACCATGCGTGAAAGCATAACACAAGCCCCCTCGTCTCCCCTTTTGTCTGGTGAAGGCTCATGGAGTGAATTGCACATATTTCAAGACAAGGGTTTTTTTTAACATCCTCTTTAACTCCGTAAAGCAGGTTTCTGATTTTTAACAAAGCAGCATTTTTATGTCCTCTAATATAAAAAATTAATAAGTGAGATTTCAACTAGACTAGGTGCAATTGCCTAACCTATCACCACTTCTAAACTAAGACTGTTTTCTTGCTAGTGAGGTCTCTCTGATTTTATGGCCAGGTCATTTGGCTATTGGCCCAAATAAGCATATGTATGACTGATGTGTCAATGCTAAATTTCTTCTTGATGAAAACCAGGTGTTTGAAAGTATTGCTTTAGCATCTCCTCTTGATAATGTTAATTGCAATGAAATGGGATCTGTCTTTTATAGCTGTAACCATCAAAAAGCTATTCCAGGTCATTCACCTAGGCTCTTACCATAAACCACGCAGGCACTTTTTAAGAATAATTTGTTGGTCCTTTATCTCTTCTTAACAGCTAAGGAGATATGTACATGTCAATAGCAGATATCTAACTCTAACACAGCTAACCACAAATTAGGTGGTTCTTCCTTAGTGTAAATGACACTGATCCATCTTAAAGAAGCCATTTACATAGCTTTTCATTCAGTTCCATACCCATTTGGGACAGTTGAAAAGTCATATAGGACTAAAGCTGCAAAAGGACTCACCTTCTGGGTTTCCATGACTAAAGTTCACAATTTGAACCCATGGCCTCAAATCAAATGCTCACATAGTAATAACCTTGGATCCCCCCTCTTCTCTAGGGCATATGGCACTTTAGTGGGATCTTTCAAATAGCTTGAGCATTGAACTTATTTATAAGAAATGCTTCAGACACAAGAAAGGAATACTCAATGTCATTCTCCTCTTTCTTTCTGTGTAGTTTTGAAAGAATACAGCTTACAGCAGTGTTCTGACTGGGGATCAGATCTCTTTATGCGTATGTTTTCTCAAGAGTGTGTTGAGGATAGCTGCTAGATCTGTTTCACTATGGCCAAGAAACATTTGCACTGAGGAACCTTTCCAGTTTTGGGAATTAAATGAATTTCCTGAGCCTAGGAGATGGAGAACTTGCTCTGGAGTTAAGCAGAAGCAGAACTTCAAGAAACTTAGTGAAAATTTAAAGTATCTTTTTTAAAGAAAACAAAACAAAACAAAGCTTTCTCAAAGAGCTAAGCACAAAACTTGGGGAGTACTCTGCATTGTCACTTCACGGACTTGCTCCTTGGGCTCTCTAATAACATCTAAGTATTAGGAGAATAAATTTCTAAAGTCACAAGTTTAAGATTTTGCAGCAGTGAGAGCCCCATAAGCACTCAAGAAATATACAAAAAAGGAGCCTCGAGCCCTCACTTCATGCACTGTCAGAACTGCTTTATAGTATTAGGTATATCATTTGTGACAGTTTTCAAATGACTGTTCTGCTATAAGGGCAGAATATTAATTCTAAATCCAAAGTGTATTTGGCTTCACAAAGACTTATTGAGGCCTTCTTGCACTTTAGATGAGAAACAATAAAAAGTGGTATGAGACAATATAACAAAGAATAAGAAAACAATTTCTTATTATTTGTCCCCTAAAGTATTATTCTGTTCAAATTCAGTCCTCATTTTACTTGTAATACACTTACAGAGCTTAAGAGGGAGGGATGCTATTCTCTTGCATTTTTTAGTATCCTGAGAGCAGTGGTCAGTCTATTTTATTCTCAGTGCAAAGTCTAGTTGAAGGCCTGTAGTTAGTGGGGTTTCCCAGGGGTCAGTGTTAAGTCCAGTCCTGTTCAACCTGTTATTCAATGACCTGGATTAAGAGACTGAGTGCACCCTCAGCAAGTTTGCTGATGATACTAAATTGGGATGAAGGGCTGTCACACCAGAAGGCTGTGCTGCCATTCAGTGAGACCTGGACAGGCTGGAGAACTGTGCAGAGAAGAACCTAATGAAGTGCAACAAGGGCAAGTATAGGGTTCTATACCTGAGAAGGAACAACCCCAGTTGCCAGTACAGTTTAGGGGCAGACTTCCTGGAAAGCAGCACTGCAGAGAAGGACTTGGGAGTTCCAGTCAGCAACAGGTTGACCATGAGTCAACAACATGCCCTTGTGGCCAAGAAGGCCAGTGGTATCCTGGGGTGCATTAAGAAGAGTGTGACCAACAGGTCAAGGGAGGTTACCCTCCCCTTCTACTCTGCCCTGGTGTGGTCGCATCTGGAGCACTGCATCCAGTTCTGGGCTTCCCAGTTTAAGAAGGACAAGGAACTACTGGAGGGAGTCCAGCAGTAGGCTACAAAGATGATTAGGGGCCTAGAGCACCTTTCATATGAGGAGAGACTGAGAGCACTGGGTCTGTTCAGCCTGGAGAAGGCTGAGATGGAATCTCATCAATCTTTATAAATATCTCAAGAGTGGATGTCAAGGCGATGGGACCAGACTCCTTTCAGCTGTGATCAGGTGAGGGGCAGCAGACACAGACTGAAGCATAGGAGGTTACATCTGAATATGAGGAGAAACTTCTTTACCTTGAGAGTTACAGAGCCCTGGAACAGGCTGCGCACAGATATTGTGGAGTTTCCTTCTCTGGAGACATTCAAGACCCACCTGGACACATTCCTGTGCAATCTACTCTAGGTGTACCTGCTTTAGCAGATGGGTTGGACTAGATGATCTCCAGAGGTCCCTTCCAACCCTAACCATTTTGTGATTCTTACTACATTTATTTCATACTATCCCACCCAGCCACATGAACAGTTATTTCATTGAGGTCATATGTTTCAGTCTCTCTCCCTTTTTATTTTATGACTCCATAGCAGATGTCAGTGCTTACTGCCACAGTCAGACTCAGTTGTCTCAGTGGTCTTGCTTTAAATCTTCACTGTCCAAAAAGGTATCTATTCTCATAGTTCAGTTATTGAACCTGTGACCATCCTAGTTGCTCTTCAGGTATTCTTCAACCTTTTAAGATGACAGGAGAATATTTTAGAAGACGAAATGGCAAACAACTTTACTTGGAAAATATACAAGATAGTCATATACATGAAAGTGAACAAAACCCATCACATTAGCAGAGTGGCCCACAGCCCCAGTCTTAATAACTGCTTGCTTTACTGAGGGTCAAAACTCTACCCATAAGACATTCCTTGTACACCTGGAGCTTCCCTCGTGAAGTTGGTTGGACTCAGATTGGCTTCTTGTTGTCCTGTGTGCTTGTACCACTCCAGTTTGATGCAACCTAAGTATCCGAAGTCAACTCAGTATTTCCACAACCACCTTGCTCTGGTTGAATAAGTCTGGCCCTGCTTAATTTCTCTTTTCTTGCCAAGGCTACCAGTACAAGGAAACTGAACACAAAAGCCCCACCTTCTCGAACCTTTTGTCTTTCAGAGACAGTCCCATTATTTCCACAACATGAGCCTAAGTGTATCTGACCTTTAACATAAAAAAGCACTGTTGCTTCAAAGTAATTCAAATGAGCATTTCTCTCAAGCACCAGCTATAAAACAGTGCAGTCTTTAAAATGAGTTCACAGCAAGAGCCTTGGGCATGTAGATAATGGCTGCATCTCAATGGATTGCTGCCCTTAGCCTCTGTCTTTTTAATTCTTCCTGCCATTAATGATTTTTCTTCATATTCCCAGTGCAGATACAAAGAGAACAATTCCAAACCCACCAGTAAGCCAAATATTCAGATGCAAGTACTACAGTATCTACAGTGATTCTGTTCCTCCTCCTTGTAACCAGGACCAATTACAGGTTTGGTGTAATTTTATCATGGAAAACATAGTTCCACAAGAAATGACTTTTAGGTAATTCCCAGTGGACAGCCCAGCAGGAGCTCTTTACATTGATGCCAAGTCCCAGAGCTGTCCCTGGTATTTTTTGGAGAGAGTCTAGAAAGAGAAGTTTTGATTTTTTTTTTTCCCACCAGTATTATGTTTCCAGTGAGCATTTCCCTTCTGAGTAGAAAATAAAATAACTTTAAAATGTATAAAATGTGATATAAAACTGTATGCAATCTCTTTTATTGGACTAACTAAAAATAACAAGCTAGCTTCCATTACTCTTGGGAAGCTGTAAAAGACTGAGGATGTGATTTAGTTGATAAAGTTATTGAACTTCTCTGACAAAGGTACACCCATCAATAACTTCTGTTATTATATTTTTATGTCCTCTAAAAATAGCTGCTTATTTGCTTTACATTTTTTTCCTTTTCAGAAGCAGTTTGTGGGACAGCTCCCTTTAAAGAATAATTAACTTTAGCTTATAAATTATGAGACACTTAGAAGTTTCCCTGAATAAGTCAGAAGGCATCATAAGTAATTCTCTCTCCATTTTCCTGTCTCATATTTGTATTGCATTGCCTATGGAAAAGGAAAAGACTCCCATGCAAGTGTGTAACTGTGCCACGGTAAGGGAATCTGAGGTTGGCCCATGGGCCAAGAGTTAGTACAAGTAGGCACTGCTGTGCAGGAACAGCCAGCTACCCCCTGGTGACTTCATATGAAGGAGATCTAGGACCCCTACAGCTCTCTCTGACAAAGAGAAACAGATCACCATCAAACTCATAACACAGTTGGCAACAAACAGGTAGCCACAAAGAAAACAAAATACAGCCTCACCTGCTTTCACCGGGAGTGTTCTCTGGGGATTAATATCTGCTAAAGGTTAATGAGCCAAAGCACAATGTGGGCCATTAACTCCTCCCAGCTGTGGTTCTCCATGAAATGTCCTACACCTCAATCATTATTGTTCAATTACACCCCACATCGTTGAGTCCTGCAGCCTTGCTGTGCCATCACATTTCTAACAGCTGTGTTTGGCCAGCCGCTAACTAAAAGGCTGCATCCCAATTTGAAAGTCAATGGAGGGAGAAGGACATGAAGGCTGGTTGATGAGCAGCTGTGGTCAGTCTTGCATCTCTCTGGGTTTCTAGCAGAGCAGCGTGTACTGACAGTAGATTCAAGTGGAGAGGAAAAAAAGCAATAGTCATGCTGGCTCCTTAGCTTAGCTGTGGGCAATGATTAAGCCCGTGCAAATCAGGAGCCTCCTCCAAGCATGTGCCTGGCAGAGCATGACAGCTTCAGTCAGTGATTTCCATGTAGAAGTGTTCAGAAACCTGACTAGCTTCATTGCATAGGCAAATCTGATTTCTTTTGTTTTGTAAAGCCTCATCTTTCACACTTTCTGTGAATGGACACTGTGGAAACTACAGTGTGAAACTGCTATCAAAATATTTGCATGTGATACTGTCAAACCTTTTCCATAAAGTTCAACAACTAGGTTGCTTTAATGTCAGAATACTATCTATGTTATGTGTATACAACAACCCATTTAGTATTGAAATGCACTGCAAATCAAAATGGTAAAAGTTGAGATGAACTGTTTTCATAGCATAGAATTTAAATGAATAGGCTCATTTTTCAAATGGGAAGCATCCAAAGGAATCAGTGCTGTCATCTTTCTGTGAAATGTGTCAATTTTAATAGAACTGTCTCTTTAATGGAAACATTATTCTGTCAGAAATTTTCCAACCAGTTATATACCCAGCAGCAACTGGTAAAAATGCCAGCACTGGGTTTGAAGGCTCTCCCACTTGCCCAGGGCAGCCTGGCCAGTGAGCCAGCCAACAACCTCTTTTGCCTGACAGGAGCTGCTGCTTCCATGTGAGGGTGCGGGCAAGTACCCCCTGCCAGCCCCAGTGGTGGGACCTGCTCCCACCACATGGCTGCTTGCAAAGTCTTCGATTTTCCTCCTTCTCTGCCACCTTGCAGCTAAGTAATGTATCCTGTAGTGTCACATACCAAACTGGCAATGATCCTTTTTCAGGCAGAATGGCAAAACATGACATCTGAGGGGGTTCACATCCCACTCAACTGCTCAAGTCCTAAAGGGCAACTAGCAGGGAAACTTCCAATCTCTTGGAATATTTTTTATTTGCATTTTATATGAAGGTGACTTTTCAATATTTTCTTCAGTGTGTTAATTGGAATGAGTCAAGATTAAATAAATGAATATTTAAATACCTGGGTAAAAAAAGCTGGAGTTTTGAGGAGTCACTAGCACACAGGGCACTAAAAATGAAGAGTCTACAAAACATATGTTGGCTTTAAGGGACAAATTTAAAGACAAAAATCCCCTAAATGCCATGAAATTTTAAATTAATTTGCATCCATTGAGAGCTACATACCCAAAACCAGCAAACAATCAGAAACAAAAATTTCAGTGTCACTTGTTTTCATGCATAAAAATGTCAGTTAGGTTTGAATGTCCATGGGGACTCCCAAAAAACTTGGAACTATATAGTTCAGGGAACCAGTCTGGGAAGTTTTATCCTGGTTGTGTCTTGCAAAAAAAATTCTCAACAAGTTAGTGTGTATGTGTTAGCTGGGTTTATACAGAAAAATAGAGGTATTTGGGCTGTAAGAAGCCTGTTGTACCTGATCTACTTTTTAAAATGTAAGTTAACCAAGGTTTATTTTCCTAGATATAACATTGTCTCTTTTGTCTAGCTGGAATCGTGACTTGCAAGCTCTAGAAGCAAGGTAGTATGAGTGTGAAATTTAAAAAAAGGAAAAAAAATTAAAAGCAGTATGTTAAAAGCAACACCTGTAGAGTGAATTCCAGTCTCAAAATAGACTTTTGATCTTCTGTTCTCATCAAGTGCATAGTGAGACACTGTTGCTACAGCAGAATGCAAATAAAGTAGGTAGTCTGTATCTCTGTACTGAACCTTACAAATCTCAGGTCCACTTTTATTCCTAATCCTGTACTCAGCTCATAAAAAATTATCCTTATGAGTAAAGGAAGCAAGTTAAAAGGTGCAATGAGTAGCAATGCTGAATGAGAGCCCTTCCATGTTATGCAGGTGCACAGTGATCACTCTCCTGGATGGGCATCAGGGCTTTGAGGCAGGCTGTCTCTGTGAGACCTTGGTGGCAGTGGCATTGGTCGATGAAGTTTGCATCTGCATAGCACCTGCCAGTGAGAAAGGGAACTGGGACAGTTTCCACACAACTTTTTCTTCACACGTCTCAGAGACCAGACACCTCTACCTTCCCACTAGAAGGTGCTGTTTCTGCCGGCTCTTTTTGCTTTCTCTTTCCAGGGTTTGCCCTGAACTGACCTTGCAGTTTTCTCTCCCTTCTCTTGTCCCTCAGAGTAAGCTGGACAGCCTAGAAAGTAGCAGTGCAGTACGGAATGGAGTGCAGAGCAAGCCTCACCCCCAAGTACTTACCAGCAGATCTCTGTGTCCTACCTTTTGTTCATTATTATTGTTAACATTTTTTGTTTTAGTTACCTCAAATATAGTTTACATGATCTGCAGTTGCACCTTCAGCAGGAGTAGCTAGTAGGAAATACCCATTGCCTTCTGAATGGCAGGTGCTTTGTAATCTGCTATTAAAAACAAGTGTAGTCTAGAGCTACAATGCCTAAATTGTGGCTCCTTTGGTAGTGACTCCAGGAAAGCTTTCTCCTACATGTCTGTCCATCAGCATTCTCTCCTGTGAAAGACAACAAGAAGCTTCTACCATCCTTGCATTTATAACTTGTGCTTGTAACTCATAAATCGTGTTCCACTGCTATGCTTTGCAGGCTCCAGCAGCACGGTTCCCAGAATGAGAGCCAAAACAGCTCCCTATAAATGCTAATGAGGGTCACGTAGATAAGTCTTTATTTGCTGCACATTAAACTTACCCTGAAGGGCAATTTCCAAGACTTCAAAACTTCAGTGAGATGGGAAAGGAGGAACATTAAGACTCTCTTCTGATGTCAGTGCCTTCTGGCCAGTTTCATTACTTTCATTTTATTCATTGCCACTGATCCTTAAATAGAATTTATGGTTGTCCATTTTGCATTCACCTTTCTCATAGGGTCACAGATGTATCCATGCAGAATGATTACTATCATACAACCAGAGGAAATAAATGCTCCTGGAGAAGGAGCTCCAAGAAAAAAAAATTAAAAGGATAAAATCTCTTGGAAAAAAAAAAAAATCAAGCTTCTCCTGTCTGCTGTAGAAAAGACCCAAAAGGGACAGTAGCTTTTCAGCTTTACATACATTGTGGCAGCAGCTTTGTGGTTGTTAGTCTTGCCATGTCCAGCATTATCCTTAGTAAGCACACAGCTTCACAGAAAGAATCCAAAATTCATGGAGGAGAAGTTACGCTTATCAGCACACTGGCAGACAATAATCTTCCATTTGCTTGTAAGGATCATATCTTCTCATGCTGTGAGAAATAATATGCAGTCCCTGAAAGTGCCATGCATAAAGTGAGGCAACAGAACACACACACCATCCTAATAATATCTTTGACAAAACTGCCAAAATGCTAGTTATACTTAACCTGTTACTGTGACTCCTTAATGTGCCACTTCACTTGTAGTGTCTAATCATGGGGGCACATTATTATGTTGAATTGGCTGTGTGTATCAGATGGATTGGAATACATCTTTGCATCATTTGAGTG
This sequence comes from Patagioenas fasciata, assembly GCF_037038585.1. Classification (NCBI taxonomy): domain Eukaryota; kingdom Metazoa; phylum Chordata; class Aves; order Columbiformes; family Columbidae; genus Patagioenas; species Patagioenas fasciata. The sequence continues at coordinate 56,940,511 of NC_092522.1, forward strand.
ACCTCTCATTACTCAGTTCAGTGGTCTGGTTTCTGTCTTGAGGTGCCCTGCCTGCAATGTTGGTCCGATATGGGCATGTGTGAAAGCCAGGATGTCACTATCTAACCTGGTGAGTCAAAGTAACATTGCTGACAGGATGCAGTGCCCTGAATGTGCTTTCTGTAAAGAAATTATGTAGTGTCTACAGTGCCATCTGCAAAGAAAAACTTGCATAGACCAAAAAAGAAACACAGAAATGGAGAGGATTCTGCTAGTTTCGCTGGGTTTTTAAGGATTTAGAACAAGGCCATTAATAATTTCATTCAAATTGGCAGAGCAAGATTTTGAAAACATTCAGCACTTCAACCTTCAAAATGAAAGGTAACACAGTAATTCCTCAAGAAAACTAACACTGCAAAACTGTCTTACTTGACATAAAAGTAGCTCTTATGTGATCTCTGCTAACTTTTGGCAGTTTTATTTCAAGAGATTGACTTTAGTGTGACAGTAGCCATGTTACCTACTTATAACCACAAAATAGCTTACTATCAAAGGGCGGAAAAGGTGTAAAAAGTTTATGATCTACTTTTGAAGAAATATGTAGAAGAATCTAAGTGAATTGGTCCTGGACTTTGAGAAACAAAATGTGTTTGTTTTGTTTTTTCCCCCCTTATCTCCTGTGTATCTTTTCACTTCGTCATACTTGGGAATAGAATTAGAAATGCCACCACAACCATCAAAAAGATATTAGGCACTCAACTGGAGCTGAGCAGTGAAGTACAAGGGGTCCCTTTGCAAATCACAATTTTCAGTGTTATTTGTTAGTTACAAGGACCCTAAAACATTTTAAGTAAGACAGGCGATACACTTTTAACAGATGCCCACTGTACCTGATGTGAAACAGTCTCCTCAGAAGAAACAGTTATACAAAATCTTGCAAATATTTGTCCTTATGAAAATTTCCACCTTTTAATTATTTTTAGTAACTCAAGAACTTGTAGATCTGAAACATCCACATGTAGTAGTACTTAAAACGAGGGAAGTGGAACATTTTGGAACTTTTCACGCTTCTTTCACAATCAGCAGAGGGTTGCAAAGTAAAAGGTTGACATATGGGTCACTTTTGCTGACACATTTGCCAGATCACAAGCAGCTGCCAGACAATTTGTTTCAAGGACATAGAAATCATTGAGTTACAGTAGGAGAGTTGCAGACATCTTAATCAGTAGCTTGTCCGCAGAAATGTATATCTAAGTTTGGAAGTAGTCTACTTCACTAAAGAGAAAACATGCAGAAGAAAAAACACTTTTTAGGTCTTTTAGAAGAATTTATTTGCTAATTATGAGATATTTTGGTTAATTTCCTCTTTCATAATGTGATAGATGAAAACTGAGGTGCATTAAAAAGTCAGAAACATAAAATATTTCTAAGGAAATAAACTTCCTACAGAAAATCAAAAGTTACTTTTCAGAGTTATGAAATTTCTCCTGAAAAATATCATACTTCCTTCACTGCCTGCTCAGATGGTGGAATTAGTGTGGCATTTGAAGTCTTTTATGGCCAAAGTCTCCATATAAAGTTTGCACTTTCTTTTTTTGTGTGTTTGCACTGATGATGTGTACAGCAGAGTCTGTTTATGGTCCCAAAAGCAATTGATACAATTTGTATGTAGTTCTTGATGAAGGAGTTGTCTCTGTTAGCATATTTTTTCTGCCCAAAAAGCTCTTACTAACATTCTTATTTGTAAAATCAGTGCAACAATGTGGAAGTGAGCTGATCTATACTGTGACTCACATACAAGAGTTACACTTCTACTGATGGTCCTCACTACTGCAGGATATGCAACTTACTTTGCACTAGAGCTTAGGTTTGCTGGGCTGACAGAATACAGTCAAACAGAAGTCTCTGAGAGACAGAAAAGGTAAAACCTTCACTAACATCTGTAAAAAATTAATAATATCTTCCTGAAAATATAAAATATACAACATATAAAGACAAATCCATTTGTTATATGTATTCACTGAATAGAATTTCTTTCCTCTCACAGCATACACACTCTAAGAGAAAAAGTTGCTAATGACAGTTTAATCTTTTCCTGATGCTTATGTACACCTCAGTCTGTAATACCGCAGTCGTTCATTGTGGAAGCTGTGATGGTGCCATGGAGAGTAATGACTGTAGTTGACAAATTAGGCATGGAACAGGCTAACCACAGCAATATTCTTGTTAATGTCACTTCAACTCACTTGCAGCCTTGAAACTGGGCACATAGCTAGTTTGTGTAATTTCTTCTGCTTACCTTGATTAACTTAAATTACTCCTTATTTCATTATGTTGGCCAGAGTTTCTGAGTTTCTTCATGGATATCCTGCCAGCACAGGCACAAAACAAAGCTTCCAATCTTCCCCTGACAAGCCTATTTTTTCTTTAGCAAAAACCATTCCAACTTCCTTGCCAGTTTGTTCTTTACAACAGTTCTCACCTTGATCCTAAAGCTTTCTCAGAGCTAAAGCTTTTCCCTTATTCCCTCCATAACCTTCCAAAAATTGGCTACCTCTCTTGTCTACCTTCACAGATAGATTTCTTATTCCCCTGCCATAACCAGAAGGCTACTGCAACAATGCTTTTCTTGGCTTGTCAGTACTGTCTTGAGGAGGGCAGAGAGGTTGCATTCACCGGTAGAATGAGCTATTAATCTAAAAAAAAAAAAAAAATTATCACAGCACTACTTGTCACTTCAGCTGTGATGCTCTACAAAACTTTTTTCCTCCCTTTCTCTGCTATGAAATACCTGCTTAGACTATCCCCTTGATTCTGCTCTCGACCTCTTCTTTGGCTTTGCCAATAATACAAATCATCTTGTGTTTTTCTCTCATGTAAGAAGGGGCCTCCAATAGTTTCCCTCCTGCAAAACTCTCTCTTAATGCTGACAGAAACCATATGCTTGTTAAAATTCAGGTAGGAGACAAGCTGGGGTTACTTCATAGCAGGCTACCTAGTATTGAGTCATCGTTATCTTTCTGTTCCCTCTGTTTCTTCAGCAGACATTTTTCACTACTTACATTACGCTTAGGTTTTAAGTTCCTATATAAGGTATATACTCTATCTTGTAGGATGAGGTCCACAAGTTGGATTAGTTTCTGCCAGCTGTCTCAATACAATAACAGAAATAATACGTTACTACCTCAGTTGTAGAGAGTGAGACCTGCACCTATAGGTTTGCCAGTCTACTTGTCACCTTTGACAGCCATCATCATTTGCATAAAAATAGTTGACACAGAATAAATTCCTGTTTTAAATTAAAGCATATTTCAAACATAGATATGAAGGGCAGCCCTAATGGAGACTGAGGAGGAAGCTATTGATGAAACAGTACTTGAAGGTGTTTGACACATGTAGTGTTACATACTGTGTGTGTTTGGGATGGGATGAGAGATTGCAGGTTGTATAGATACCCTTCAGACAACAGCTCTGCATTAAGGAGTGTTTCTAGTTGGAAAGGGAAAGAGAAAAGCAAATGAACAAATTTTACGTGGCAGATGGTTGCCTTTCAAAGAAACCTGTTTCATGAATGAAAAGACAGCCTTTCTTCCACAATCTAGTGAGACCTGTAAGAGCATCAGTCCCTCCCTAACAGGGTGCCCTGAGCAAGCCCAATATCTCCTGGGGTGAGAGGAAAGAGGCAGGGGAGGTTTGGCGTCTCAGCAGATTTGCTTGCCCTCGACATTGACAACCCATGGCTAAGGTCCCTCAGCAGACTCCCTTGTCCTTTCCTTGGACTCTCATACAAGAAGAGATGTGTCTGCATAAGAAGCTGCATTTGGGTGTCTGAGATACTGCATTTTGTTATGTAGGCACAGCTCACCCTGGGTACCATTGCCAAGGGATGCTGATGCATCACCCTCTGAGCAGAGACAGGCTGATACAAGATACATAATGCTTCTGAAGTGGCTGCTTTCCACAAACCTATGAAGCATTGATAGCTTTGGAAATTAATTTTAAAACTAAGGTTTTTATGACAATGCATGAACTCGGAGCTGGGTGAAAGCTTGCCATTCAAAAGCTGTTTGAAAGGGGAAAGCATATGCACATCTATACCAGAAGCATATTCCGTTAAAAAAAAAAAAAAGCCCATAAGCTAGAGGTGATGCCATGAAAATGAACTCTGTAATGTAAGGCTATAAACCAAATATACACATGTACATTACTTAGCATTGATGTGTTCGATTTTTTCGGTAGTGTGAAGAAACCATCCAATGTTACCATTTCCAAGTACTGTAATTTCAAGTCATATAAAACAACATAACCATTTCTGTCTCCACAGGCTGATCTGCATTGTCCTTATTTTGCCACTTCACTGGTATTTAATGTTCTCCCTACAAATATGCTGATTCAGCTTGACCTGCATCTCACGCTTACCATCCGCTCTCAAACAACTTTACTGCAACCTCACTACAAAACTTAAGTTCAGATACAGTCTGGGTCCTTGCTCCTTTGCCAAACATTACTTTTTGCATGCATCAGTTCAGATTTTCCATTCCTCTGCTTTGGTGTAATTCAGTTATGCTTAATTGAGTTACTCCTGACATCCTCCAGTGGCAAAGAAGAGACCTGGCTGATTATCTTTGTTTTGTCAACTGTAATTTTCAGTTACAGTTTTCTTAAATCTGTAATCTCCAATTCACTGGCTACTTCAGAGCAAGGGTGGACAAAGCTCAATTTAAATGGCAAGCTGTATGTAAACAGCCTATTAGACCAGTCCCTGGGGAAGCACCAGCCCCCATTGAGCTGGAAGCTGCTTGAACGCCCAAGAGAGCCTCCGCACTGAAGGACATACGGTTAAAACAAGCAAGATGGATGGATGGATGGATGGATGGATGGATGGATGGATGGAGAGAGGGAAAGTGTTACCCTAACAAAGACGTGGAGCTGAGGAAAATCTGGTTTGCTGGGCTTATATAGAAGAAAACTGAAAAGATACCGTCAAGATTTTACTGAGTACCTGTTCCTCATGGCAATACTCCTCTTCCCATCCACAAGCACACTTAAAAAATGTATTTCTTCTCCATTCTTTCTGTTTTTCCCAGCTAAACAGGGCTAGAATTGGTCAGTTCATTACCCAGGGCAAGGCTGACTGTCCCCACTGAAGTGAGCAAGGACACGCTGTTATACATACCAGGCTCAGGCTGAGGCTAACAACTTTTATTTCAAGGAAATACAGTGCTGCAGAAAGAGTGTCTGTGAGGATCTTTTTGCAGAATTTCTCCAGCTTTTATGGCCACTTCAAGTAGCATTTGATGACTTTGTATTTTCTGAGAACAATATGTGTGCCACCAGAGAAACAGCATGAGAGAGACAAAAGTGGTTAGTGTTTTGCCTCGTAAAGATCTCAGAACAAAATCATTGAACACATGTAGCAAATATGTATTTGTGTACACACTGAGAAATGAAAAAGGCTAATAACTTTTTATGAAGACTGTAAAGAAAATGAGCCATGTCAGAACAAAAATACTTCATCCTGATAACTCCTGTATAGAAGACATCATTAATTCTTTGTCACATGGCTCAGTATTTCAGAAAATAATTTTGTGTATATGTGAATATTTAAAGATTAGCTAAGATTCTTGCATCTTAATGCAAGCAAGTAAAAAAGTACTTTATGGCTTATTGCATTACCATTATTCATTGTATTTTATTGGTATGTTCTTTTTATTTTATTAGTACTTTATAGTAAAAGCTTTGAGTGTGTTATAGTTTTTGAAAGGAAAGATTAAACTGCTTAATATTCTACAATAAACTGATATAAAATAGAGGCAGCAATAAAAGCACACAAACTTTTGGTAAGCAGCTGGATCAGAGATTCAGGCTAAACAAAATTGTTATTTTAAATGACAGCCAAAGATTAATCCTTCAAAAAGACAGTTCTAAATTTGTCAAAATACGTCCAAACATATGTCTTAACAGTCATATCAGCATTGTAAAACAAAAAGATTATACCAGAGTTTCTTAGCCTGCATTTCCCTGGGATGTTCTGAAAGCATGGCAAAAAAATAAAGCTGACGGGAAGCACCGCTGAAAATGGCAAATTCCAATTTTCTTGCATTCATGCAATTTTGCTCTAGGGAATGCTGTATCTCCTTCACTCCTGTGCTGCCGGTGTTTTTGCTTATATTTAACTTTACTCCTCCAAATAGTCTCATCAAGTTCTCTAAAACTGATCATCATTTTAGACTTAACAGTAGAGATAAGAGCTTGCAGGATCTGGAGTGCACTTTAGCCTTCCAGTGTTAAAGTACAGCTAAACATTTTCTAAGTTGAACAGAGTTCTTCCAGTCCCTTGCAAAATCTTGCAATTTTTGCAAGTCTAGAAATGAAAGAATACTTTGCAGTTTTGAGGTTATATTTTCTTAAGTATCATATTTCAGAGATTTGTTAAGCTTAGAATAATGCATAATCAAAGCTGAAAATTATCTTCCTCTAAATTTGTCTCTGTGGACTTCCAGACCTCAGTATTCCTTGCCAAGTTTTAGTTAATAAAATGTGAAAAGGATTTTTTTTGTTTGACTATGAAAATAAGTCCTATCTGTTGCTCCATTTACAATTTTTTTTTTAAGAAAACCCTTCTTTCTGAACTGAAAAACTAGATTCAGATGTTGATACATTCAGTAAATCATCACTCCTGAAAACTGGTACTAGTCTATGGCTTTTCATACCTTTCTATAAACAAAAATGTGATGCCAGTAAATGCTGTTCAAGGAGTCTTTTTTTCCTCCTCTTATTATTTTTTCATGGCTTCTATTAATGCCTAAGAAGAAATACTACAATGTACAGAACACTGGATATGAAGTATTTTGATTTGTCATTTGTCCTTTGAACAGAAGTACCTTAAAAGATTTACAAAAAACCTACCCTTTTTAAACCCTGCATGCTCCTAAATGCCCCTTTGTTTTTCTTATATAAAAAAGAACTAAGCAGGGAGAATAAGAAAATCTGTTATTTGTTAACAGGACAATTTCCAAGAGATATCTGCTTTTTATCAAAAGCTTTCCTGGTCTTTTTCCTGTATCTGCACAATCACCAGAATCTGTCATTCATTGACCCTTGCATTTGCACAAATGGGAAAACTCAAGATAGCCTTTTGTTATAAATCTGGACTCAAACAAAGGTAACCTGATAACTCTTAAGACCTGATAAGAGAATTGCAGCTGTATGACAGTACAGATGTACTCTAGATAGTGGGAATCTCTAACAAGTATTTGTTCATGTACTTTGGCTTGGAAGCTATTAACAATTTAAATATATTTTAAAATATGTAATGTATATATATTCTCATGTATGTTCTTATAGCATCAGTGATGTGCAGCTAAAGTACATACTGGCATGATATATTCTCATTTTAGGCAGAATTGCTGATTAATGCTTATTCATAAGCAGACAGCTCTTTAACATAAAACTCTAACAATGAAAAAATGTATGATGTTAATAGAAATAAAGTAACAGCATTGATGTGAAGATATGTCTAATGTCAGCTATGAGGCACCAGAACAATTACATCTATGCATAGTTAATAATCTCTGGAACAATTCTTCCTAAGTATGCTCCTTAAAGAATAGATCATCAATTCTTTGTCTTCAGCTTGTACTATGCTGAAATAATTTACGTTACAGAAAATAAAATAAGCCAAAGCAGGCAACAAAAGTCCATGTTATTATAACAGGTCATGATATAAAATTGCCACTTCTTGCTTATTTTTTTCGATATGGCTAAAATCCTGTCTTCTAGGCCTGTGAAGAATATGTCATCTTCAACTTGGCTTTCAAAATGTTCACACTCATTTGCATAAAAATTTTAGAAGTTCTTCCTATGCTATACTTTTAAGACAATGCGTTTCTCATCCTCCCTATAGTAGCACTTTTATCTCACATGTCAGTTACCACAACATCTTTTTCTCTTTCTATGTGAAATGCAGTCTCAACCTTACTCCCACCTACCCTGCCTGCTGCAAAGGCCTTTTTCCTACTGTGCCACATTGACTGTCAAGATTTCCCTGTGCAGCCCATCCCTGGGTTTCCATTCTCTGTTTCACTGACCAAGCTGCTTGATTTCCTTCTGTAAGACTGCTGATGCACATCCTGGCCATGTGCACTTATCCTAATTTCTTACAAAAATTCCGATTTCTGTCCAGCTGTAATGCCAGCCTCCTCTTCTCTTGTCAACCGTCAAGCACATTGTCTTCGTGTTTCTCTCAGGCAGTCTTCATATCCTGAAAGAAAGATTCATGACTACTCACAAAGCTACCTCATTATTTTTCTTCCCTGTCTTCCTTATAATTTCTTTTGCCTGATGCCTATAAACTGTTGACAACTGCATGCTCAGAACATACGTTGATCAATAAATACTATTTCTTTACTATTTTATCAGTCTTCTCACTTAGCCTAAGCACCCCAAGAGACAGAGGATGTCTTGTGGTCCTTATTTCCACAGTGCCAAGGACAATGGGTTTTCATCCATGAATAAAGCAGCTATGTGCTGGAATATTCTGAATAGTAACTTATATTCCCTGCGAGTAGGTCTCTACCCTTGAATCAGATAGATAAACAGGATTTTTGAAACTTGAATTAGGAAATGTTTAAGAGCATTTTCATGACAAAGCTGTAAGGAAGTAGCAGGATTGAATTTTGTGCTGGGGTTTCCCATTGAACATTTCTATTTTATATGCCCAAGGAAACCCTTCTCCACCTCAGACTTCAGTTTGTCGTGCTCTATAAAAACTGCCGGTTGCTTCAGGGGAAGATTAGAAAAAACTCTGTAGAGGAAAATTATGTAAAACATATGATAGAAAGATTGTTTAATCCTATCAGTTCATCACTGGCTTATATCCTGAAGCATGAAGGTCTAAAAGTATTCATTTTCTCAAAAGAAAAACAATCCTTCCTCTAAATTACTGGATGTATGGCTATAATTCTGACTTTGGAGATATTAGAGTGAGAGATAACTAAAGAAAAAAAAAACAGAAAAATACTCTTTGTTACACATTTCATTGTTTTTCTCTATCCCCCTGTCATTAGGAAAAAGCAAAGAACAGAAATAGTCAGTGACTTTGGAACAGTGATTAGGAAATAAAATGGACATCAGTTACCAACAAAGTAGAGGGAGTAATGGCAAAAAGGCAATGATATTAACCTGGATAAGCTCAGTAAAACTATACTTGTGACATGAATAGTCTTTGCTAGTCCCTGCAGAAAATGAGAAAAGTACCCAAGGCAATGATGGCTCAGACACTCTTGTAAAAGCAAAAATTTTACCTTTTTTTTTGGTAAATGAATGGAATGCTACAGGGAGAAGCATGATAGAGAAGCCTGAGAGTGTACAGCAATAAAAAGAAATGGTTGTCTGAATGAACTCTGTGGCACTATGAAGCAAATTAAGAGGGCTTAAGAGATGGCAAATGAAAACTGTCAGCATATGTGGAGACATACTCGAAAGAAAAGGACGTAACAAAATTATAAAAGGCAGGTTGTCTATGAAAAAGTATTCTAAGTTAAAGGTAAAAACATATTTAAAAACATTGTTACTAGAAGAATGAGAAGAATGTAATTATGTCTTTTAATCCACTCACTGTAGTATCAGTTAATATAAACTAGAGAGATATAAAGTATTAAGTGCAAATCTACTCCCTTTTAAAAAGTACTCAAGCATAAAGAAATGTCTTTGCATAGAGAATGAAAACAAAGCAGCAGCAAATAATTGAAAAAAAACAAAATCTATAAGGCTACTTTCCTTAACAGTACTTTCAGAAGTGCTGAGGGCTCTTGAGATTTCTCTTGTCAATAATCTTCCTCAGACTTATTCTATTATAGGTTTTCCTAACATGAAGTTTCTAACCTTGTTTGATGAACACATGTGTAACCTGGCCATGTATGATGTTGTTGGGAGGGTTACACCATTAAGAAAATAAAAGCTTAGGGACTTTCTGAGCTAGAGGTCTTATATTTGATGATGCCATACAATCTGATAATCTGCTGTGAAGAAGTGTTAATAAAACCCCTTCAGCCTGAGGAAGAGAAGACTCTGAGGAGACCTTATTGCAGCCTTTCAGTACTTAAAAGGAGCCTATAAGATAGGGACAGAATTTTTAGAAGGGTGTGTTACAACAGGACAGGAACTAATGGTTTTAAACTAGAAGAGGGGAGATTCAGATTAGGCATGAGGAAGAAATTTTTTACAATGAGGGTGGTAATGTACTGGCACAGGTTGCCCAAAGAAGTGGTAGATGCCCCATCCTTGGAAACATTTGATGCCAGGCTGAGACTCTGAGCAACCTCATCTAGTTGAAGATGTCCCTGCTTATTGCAGGGGGGGTTGAACTAGATGATCTTTGAAGGTCCCTCCCAATCCAAACTATTCCATGATTCTATGAAATAAATTAATGCTGCCAGTGTTATTTGCTTTCTAGATAATTACAATAGTGCCTGATTTTGCTTTTGAGATTCCTGACACTGTAAGGTGACATTCTGAGGTACAATATCTGAGGACTCCAGGCTGCCTGTCTGCTTAATCACAGCAGCAAGCTCTAGCACTGAACTCACCTCAGGAAAACGCAGTGTCCCTGCTCACGGAAATACAAGACTTCAGATATGTTGTTTCTTGCATTTTTTCATATTATGTAATAGCCACAATTAAGAAAAGGTCGTTGAGCTCTCCTTTAAAGAAACGCTACCTGAACGGCAACTCTGAATCCTGAAAGCATTGCTGATAGAAAAAATATAAACTCCCACTTGAAGGAATATTATCATTCTTATTAATATGCCACACTATGGTAGTTTGTGATTCCATAGTTATGAAATAGATCTCTGGATCTTCTTAGTCTTTTGCAAACAGAGAAGGAAAGGACGCACAGAGAATGACTAGGGCCACCTGAATGCTGGCAACTTCTTCTAATTCACGCACATTGATGTTTACCTAGACATTCTCAAATCTCCCACAATTCTCATTATGCATTACCAAAATATCAGTGTTTGGATCCTACTTAGGGACTGTTATCACCTTCCACCGGCACTGGGAGTTCTCAGAGTGTATTTGTGTTAGACACCCAATGGAAGGAAATCATGTGAACAAGGAAGAAATAATTGTGTGATCCAAGTGTTCCTTAAACATAAGGTATCCTAGACAAATAATTCCTAAATAAATACTTAAAGACACTGTATTAATAATGGAAATATTAATACAATTTGCACTTCTAGCCTGCTGTCTTGGAAGAGAACTTAATCACCAAATATGCAAATGCTGTTCCATTAAATATCCAAATGCATGTTTACACAAGGTTTAGCTTGACAAATTTGATTTGATAATTTACATTAATGTTGTTGTTTATTGACAGATTAGCTAATGTCTCTCGCATCTTCTGTGCAATTGTTTGACAACGTTGCTTTATGACTTTCCTGAGCTGTCAAACACACTGAATCTACATCTCCACATGAGCATGCATGAATGGTTCAGTAGCTTCTGTGCACATGAAAGCCAGAAGGATGAAACACAGAAATACAGTTAAAGGCATAGATAACCAAACCCAATTACTCTACATAGTTAGCACTCTGTTGACTCTGGTAATTTTAATTGTTTTCAATCACAAACAAGACAAAGGTCAACATGAATGTGAATCATACTGTGTCATACGGTTCTCGCAGATTTACAAACAGGTTTGTCAGCATTTCTGGTGAACAGCAGCTGCATGACGGTACCAAATGTTTTATGTCTAAAGCTCATTAGTTTTTTCTTTGCTGTACAAAAATAGAAATCTATGCACGCTTTGAAATAAAAAGCTCTGAACTCAAGCTGTATATCAGTTATCTTTTCTTGAGATGCCTGCCTCAGGTAAGGCCATTAACATATTTATACTGATCCATTTTCATTGTAGAATAAGGAAGTAGGTTAGTTACAAAGAAAGTGCATCTATTCATCATAGCAAGAATCAGTTTGATGGTTTATTTGTAAAATAATGTAGCAATAGGGAGTGAGGGAAGACACGCAACAGTATCAAACAAAGGTTTCTCAGGCTTTCTGTACCATTGCCCTCACTTTTAAATGCTCTCTGCCCCCATTAACTGTACTGAGGATTTTCTTTTCATAAACTCAATCTATGAGAAAAGATCAAATGAATGAATGATGGAAAAAAGAGAGGTCAGATATGCTGGCTAAAATGAAATTACTATTAGAAACTGTTTAGAAGGATAATCTCCCTGTTTCTTTAACTTTCTGTATTTGCTCATTACATAAATGTTTTTTTTTAGTTGTTGACACATACAAGAGCTTGTCGCACCTCACAATTTATAACCACTAGATATTTTTCCCTGTGACACTGATTGTATACAGTGTAGCCAGAATGACTAAAAGCTAATGTGTGCTCTTCTAAAATGGTTGATTTGCATTACAAATATATCTTAGGTTGGATTTGTTTAAAATCTGTGTGCATTAATAGGTCAATGGCACAGGATCCCAAATGATGAAACACTGGAAACTCTGCCAAGACACCAAGGGAGTGTTTACTTTCTGGCTTTCTCACCATAGAAGCAGGATGGCCTGGAGGCAGGGCAATGCAATAATTAAATGGGCATTACTGAGCAGGAATGGACACAGCCAAGAGGTTTTCTAAGATGCTAAAATAACTTGCAGGAAAGACGGGAAAGAGAACTCTTGGTGTGACTGTAGCCACACAGACTTCCACAGCTGGAAAAAAGGGGGAGGATTGTTCCCCCGTGCTCCTCCCAGACACCAAGAATAGTGATGATGGTTATCAGGGACCAGATTTTGCCAAAGTATCATCTCTTCACTGCTGTGATTTTCAACGCACAAAATTAAAGAATGGCAATTCCTGTACTTATCTCCTTGGACACCAGGAGTAAATATATTAATTTGCCTGGCCAGACTTTTATAATTGATTGATTTGATATAATTTCCATGCTGCCTCTGTGGAGAGGCCCCTCAGGGTGTGGATAGGAAGTGGTCACAATATACACAATTACCTTTTTAGTGTGGGATATCTGTGCAGTGCCCATTACCTCCACCTCAGAACCTCATAAGCTTTAATGCAATTACTCTCTAGCTGTGCTGTGAGGACATGAAATGCCCCTACTCTTATTTATTAGGGGAGAAATGATGTGGTAGAAGGCTAAAGTCTACAAATTTAGATACTTAATTCCAACTAACCACATCTGAAAAAAAATAAATCAGTAGAACACAGACACCTTTATATCCCCAAAGATTTTGTTAAAATGGTTTGTCTAGGGGTACCACAGGAGCTTGTGGAGTCAGGGGAAATGGACCAAATTATGTGCTGTAACTGCAGATCCAGCCTTTCTCCCTAGTTGATTGTTTCCAGCATCTTAGTATTAACCTCCTCATAGGGGAATACGTGTTTCATGTTAGTAGAGGAGATGAGTTTATTTACTGACTGTAAAGGCAGTACACCACCTAGCCTGAGAGAATTTATGAAAAGCTGTTATTAACCTAGCCTTGTAACTGCATCCTTACCATTTGTTTATGGGCATGTGTGTCCTAGTATGTGCTTGTGTTACTTTACCTCTATCCATTTCAAAACCTATGAACTGGAATGAAACTAACCTTATGTTTGAATGAGTCTTTAGGGCAGAAGCATACCATAGTAATGCAGATAAAACCTTTTTTTTTTTTTCCTTTGGCATATGCAAAGCCTGCTGTTAATGTGCTTGGCCTGAGGGCACTAGAAGCTCCTCAAAGATTTCATTCACATTTGACTGCTGTGTAAAAGGTTCATGCAGATGGGAAGTGTTTCACAGGAAACTGTAGTAGATTCTGGCTACAAGCTTTTTGTTTCGACTTCTGAGTTGCCTCTGATGTAGTTCATATTCTTCCTTTTGCTGTCAGTGTTGCTTACAAGACTGTTCAGGGAGAATTTTATTTTGTTATTACCATGATGGTTTTTCACTTGGACTGCTCACGACCCTATCCAAATGTCTCAAAATCCCTCAGTAGTGTTCAATGAACCTTTACTAGCTTGAAGTTGGAATGGCATCTTCCCTTTTCTTCATTGTATGTTGTCCTGGGCACACCTGAATGGCTTTCTTCTGCTCTGCCAGCCATTTTAATACGTACTTCGTCGTATGAACAATTGTCTACTAGGACAACACCAGCTTTCAGTGCAAGGAAAGGCTATTTTTATATCTGAGAGCAACAACTGCTTACTTTCCTGGTCCATAATTTTTCAGATGAGTTCAATCTGTAGTGTGCAGCTCTAGACTATGATGAAGTTCAGCCCCAAGGCCTTTGCCAGGTCACTGTAAAGATAGAAGCCATCTGTAAAATACGGATGTCTGTGCAAACTTCCTCAAGACTGGAGCCATTCAGATCTGAGGCTTTGATTTGCACAACACACTTCTGAATATCAACATTTGGCTGTGTCAAAAAACACAAGTTAAGCCAGCCCAGAGCTTTCCGCTCCACCTGTTTACGCAAAGCTGCCAAGCAGAAAAATTAAATGCTTAAATTACTAAATGAGAAAGCCTGTTAAAACTCCTGAGCTGTTGATTTCTGCAGTTAGTTTTTGTTTACTTGTTCCTGTAAAAATGTTGGTAGCTCCTCTTGTCAAAACTGGATGTCTGTTCAGGGATATTGAGAACAGTAAATCCCACCAAGTCCGACTTTTCTTTTGAGATACAGACTGACAGAATGGCAGAGGCTGGAAGGCACCTCTGGAGATCACCTTGTCCTATCACTGCAGCTCTGTACTGGGGTCATGTCTAGCTATCAGAAAATCCTGTCAGTGCAGATAAGGGGTTCCTGTACAACCTTACCAGTGGTGTCACTTGGACCTAAAGCTTGGGAACAGGGCTTGCTTACCATCACTGCACAGCCCTTGAAGACTTGTTCAGAGCCAGTTTTCCTGTGTCTGAAACTGTGGGGCATGCTGCACTTCCTTTGTTTGCTTAATTTCAGGCCAGAACATCTATTTTACACTCTACCAAAAGAATGGCACACAAGAACATAATGTGATAGCAATTAGAAATATAAGGAAAGAGGGTAGTGACTCTGGTTTTGAACAGAGGAAACCAGTTACAGTCAGCAGACAGGGAAACCTCTTGGTCCATTTCTTGCGCTTTCTCTGGAACAGCTCAGGGTGATGCTGACTTTCCCCTCATTCTCCCCTGTCTCTGCCCTGAAAACAAATCTAACAGCTGACGGGCAAGTAGGTGACCGAAGTGATCAAACACCTCCCAGTATGTGCCAAACAGTAGGCACAGCTGTCTGTCACTAGACTGCTTTCTCAGCAGAGAAAATCGAATGGCATTTGTTCAGTTCTGACCAGGTTGATATTTCACATCTTGCTTTCAACTCTTTTTGATTCTCAATCTGTTGACTGGATTTCCCTCCAAAATAATGAGGGAGCCTGCTGAGGAGCCATAAAACACGAGAGCTGGGGGAAAAAGCAGCACAGCCCAAGGTTCACCATAACGGCAATTTAATGGGGTCTCCAGAGACCTGTACTTTAAGTGGCTTATAATGTAAATTCTTATTTCCCTTGAAGAAACTCCACTATATGACATTAAAAGAGTTATGGGAACTTAGTGCTGTGCCTGCTCAGTCATTACTTCACAGATGTTTATGCGCTGAGTGCCAAATCATGGTACAAATCATGGGCTTTGTGAGAGAGAAGAGAAGCAGAATTTGGCACAGTTAGTCATTTGAAAAACCTTTTCTGAAAGGTAAAAAGCAAATCTATGCCACAGCTTTCTAGGAGGGGGTGGTTTTGTTTCAGTTGGCCTGGATCTTTTTTGAAAATACTGTTTCTATTAAACCATCCTCATTCAAACACCTTCTCTCACTCCTTAGAAGTTGAGTTACATGTTTCCTGTAACACATTACAGTTTGTCTCAGAAATGTTAAACTCAGTGTCTCAGTTCTCAAGACTAGGTGGCACAAGGCCGGTGTAAGTTCATTCCTGCAGTGGATGCCTCTTTGGCTTAAAAAGTAACAAATCCTGCTAAAATATATCATCAGGAGCCGTGTAACATTGGAAGCAGGACAGCCTGTGAAGAGGCAGCACTGCCCTCTGTATGACATTCATATACCACAGTGGAAATGTGTCACATTCTGAAATAATTTTCTGTTAGGGATTAGAGAATGAAATGGGTGAAGTTGGAAGGAATCGGACTATATTTTTGTGATGAGAAGAGAATCCTGGAAATCAGAATTCTTTCAGTGTTGGAAAGGAAGAACCCGTAGAAGCAGAAGTGGGAGGACAGCTCTTGGAAGGAACACATTTCAGGAATGACTGGGAGCATTTTGCAGGCTGCTTGACAGCACACTGCAGGGGGGAAGTTTTCTTAACTTGGAGTGAAAAACACAGCCCAGGAAAGAAACCAGCTATTCCTGATGTATCTCCATCCCATGCATCATTGCCACTGGTATCCTGCAAGTTGTCTAGTCCTGCCCTTTTCGTCAGACTTTTGCAAATCCTTGGTCCAAGCAGAACTTGCCTCTGATTTTTCCACTGTGGGGATCTGACAAATATTTTGTTGTTTTCTTTCTAACCTCTTTGTAGGTCTAGATTTAATTTCAGAGTTGTTTATCCATTCGGGCTTAGCTCCCTGTTGTCTGTCTATAAATCAACATTGATCTCCATCTTCTTATTCTTTCAATTAATGCTTGTTCACTGAGAAGTGTATTGAGAGAAGTTTTACAAGACTGCTGCTGCATGGAAAATTAAGCTGGCGGGCAGTGGTGGGAAGGGTTGAAAGCAAACACGAGGATACTACCTTCTTTATTCTTCGTTAGTTACATTTCATATATCTCCTGTTTGCTATAAAACACAGTGTTGTTGTGTTGAAGCCAATCTTGGGGAAAAGGAAAGAAGGAGTCAGAAATAGACGAATGCCATCCCTAAGTAGCTGAATGGTCAGAGCATACATAGAAAATACACTTATTTGTCCAGGACAGCTTAGCTACAGGCTGTTTCCAGCAGTCATTTTCCTTCTGGATGCACATCTTTGATGCTGTCTGCAAGGAGCGCCTCGAGAAAAAGTTGCTTATGTCATGTTAGAAGGGAAGTAAGAGAAGAGGAGGGAGGGGAAGGAGCCCAAGATCATCTCTGCTCTGTAGCTGCCTGAGTCTCTGCTGTCAGATTGAAGTCACTGTTTCCCGTTTTGCTGCTCCTTGAAACATTTTTGTTCATGATGGTTGTTACCAATCCAGAAATTGCCTTTCCCTAGCTGCCATCTGCAGCCTCAGTAGCAGTATCTCACATGACCATGTTGCCTGTGGAGCTTGCAAACCAGCAAACTCTGGGGTGGCTTCTACCTTCCTGCCTTCACTCTAAATCCCAAACGCTGTTGGTGCACCCTAGCCCAACACCACAGAGACCACTGACAGCCACAGCCAATGCCTTACCCATGGCCCGGCAATGCCAAGTGCTGAACACAGTGAACGTTAAAATAGCAGAGAAAGACTAAGTCTCAGCTTAATAAGTTCTATTATAAGAAGACCCCTGCTTGTGAAACATGAACTCTGAATGGGTCTAACCAGCAGTGAAATATCTTTCACAGGGCCCTGTCTCAGAAGGCCTGGCAGGCCAGCTGCAGAAGCTCACTTTGCGATAAAGATTTCCTGCTGAGAAGCAGTAATAAATGCTGATCTATGATGTGAATTTGGCTCAGGCTTAGGTTTGGGCAATGGGCATTGGGCAATGGGTTTTTTCTTCTGACAAAGGAGGAGCACAGCTCTGGGGACAGAAAAGGGGATCTAGGCTGAGCCCCAGGAGCTCTGGGCTTCCCACCAGACTTTGGGAACGTTATTGCCTGTTTCTACACATCAAGAGGGAAGCCAACCCCAATTGCAGAAACTGAGAGTTCATGCCAAAATCTGAGGTGTAGTATGGCACAAAGGGCATAGGTCAGTGGAACACAGCTCTCCTGAGCATGGGCAACAGCTTGCATTTTAGTACTCTCACACACAAAGCTGTTCAACCAGAAATGAAAAAGGAAAGCCATGATCACAGAAAGGTCCCAGGACGCAGTTACTGAAAAGGACTCAGGCCACCAGTGAATTGCACATGAAGGCTCAGCATACCTATATGGCCATTATAGTTCTGGGGAGAATAAAAGGGGAATATTGAGTAGGACTACTGACATTGTTTCCACAGTATTCCTCATTTGCAAAGCCACTACTAGAATACCTAGTCCAAATTTGGTGTTACAGTTCAAAAACTGTACAGGTAAATTAGAGAATTATCAGAGCAATGAGGATCGTACAGTAACAACTCCTGGAGAGAAAGAGTAAAATAGCTCAATATATTTATCTCACAGAGATGAACAGTTACTTGGTCGCAGTTTTTGTGAGTAAAGAACAGGAATGTTGTAATAAGGTTTCTGAAGTCAAGTAGAAAAATGAATAATGAAATCCTGAGCAAGTGATGAATCCAGATAAGTTCCTGAACCTTCAAGAACAAAGTTTAAATTTTAGTAGAAAAAATAATTAACTGTTAAAACAAAATTTTGTATTTTGGAATGGTTCCCCTATCACTGAAAAATTTGTAATCATGGTAAGGTACTTTTCTAATAATGGCTTCACTGCAAGCAGGAATTAATTCAGCCCCTAGCTTCTGCTACAGCAGAGGTCACGAAGGGACGTTGATTGATTTTAACACCAGAATTAATGAACCAGAATTAATTCATCCTATAGTCCCAGGAATATGCTTTTAACATCTGGACTTCAAAGATCAAGATTCCAACCCATTCTACCCTAAAACTCTCCAACAACTTGGGGAGATGTTCTCTAGAGGAGTTTGAGCCATATGATCAGGTGATTTTAGGAAGGATAAAACATTACTCAGAAAACCAAATTTTCCTCAAAACCTCCGGAGGAGAAAAGACGGTGAGAGCTATTTAAGGCTGTTCTGCTGCCACATGTCACACATTGTGACGCACTCTGTCAGTGTGGTTACACAACACTGCCACCTCCTCAGACACAGCCGCCTTTCCACACAGGGCCTGCATCCCCCCTGTCATCCCCTGGCCCCCCACCATGCTGAACACAAAGTAGTAAAACTCTGCTGATATCTGTCAAACCTATCAATTCTGAAGCAAGAATGCATTCCTCTCTTCCTAGAGACTTCTCGCCTCTCTTTCTAGTACACAAAACCCTTACTATGATCAAAATACAATTGCTTTTTCATTTTTATTAATTATTTACTGACATTTAATTTGTTGTTCTGTGGAAGTATTAAAGGATGCTGACATTGCACGTGAGAGAATCAATCCAGCAGTCTTTCCACTTCCTGGCATCAAGGTGTGAAGCTGTACAGCAGAGGCAGATAAGCTGCACAGCGAGTTTTGTGTACACTCCTCCTGCAGCCTTACACCCCTGAGCAGCCCTGGTGAATCATTGTGTCTGTTCATGCAATAGGAATGCTGGAGTGCCCTGAAATACTGTTTTGCAATAGCGTTTTGGTTAATATGAAAAATCATTAAAAATTAAATTACAACTATGATAGCTAGCAGAAACTAGATAAAAACATTAAAGTAATTTAACATGAGTATTTTGCCTGTTTTTTGACCAAATTAAGAGCAATAAGCTTAAAACAAGTACTGCTGCAGTTATATTTTATTTTTAAAAATGTTTTAATGCTTTAGAGATAAGCATGTATTTACATAATAAACTACTGGCGTGAAACAGATATATAACAAATAAGACTACCACTAATCTCATAGTGAAGGTTGCGCAGTACTTTCCAGAACAGGGCTGTGCCTTGAAGTATTTACAGACGTGCCAATTTTCTTCCTTTTAGACTATAATATTATACTGTGGGTGTCTGCTTTTGAATGAAAGTTTAATGGGAGGAAAAAAAACAGATCAGCTGTTTCTGATCTTGAGACTGAAGGAAAATATCCTGCTCTACCATTTTAAAAGTACATTTAGTTAAGCAACTCGGACACCACTGTGTTTCTTTGACAAGGGAGCTAACTCAGGAGTGAAGGAGTAGTCCCTTGGGAAAACTCTGCACAAACAGAAATTAAAAGCCTTTCAAATGTGCACATTCAATGGAAACTTCTTTGAGGATTCCAGCTAAACACCCCCACCATTCTGTCACACTGAGAATAATCCAGTTCAGGACCCTCAGGCAAAGGGAAATGCCTGCACTTGGTCTTTTTCTGTCATGCGTGGTGCTGGCCTGAGCCATGGGAATATGGGAGCCATGGGAATACAAGGAACTGAAAGCAGCTGTCTCTGCTTTCATGTGCAGGCAGTATGGAGAAAAACAATGTGACCTAACCCAAGAGCATAGGAACAGGGATTACATGGGTGACTGAATCAAAGACATTTTGGGTTCAGGACGACATTAACTGTGAAGACTAAGTTAACGTTTCATAAGTGGCATTGCTGATAATGCTGAGTTTGCAAATTCATCATTCTCTGGAGAAAATACTGAGTTAGAAAAGTTTATTCATAATAGAAGAGTCAAGCCCTCATGAAAAAAATCTTACATTTATTTTTCTTATGTAGATTTTTCATTTTTTTGCCTGTAAAAACAAAAGGGAGAGGCAAACTCCACTATTATTTTTATAGTCTCAACCCATTAGTGTCTTCCAAGGCAAGCTATGTTTTTTAAACAGCTTCACATAAAAATATCTCTTCCTTATCCTTTACAAATACAGCAAGCTTTTCTAGAACCAAAGGTCAAATGTGATACTTAGATCTGTGCCCTCTGGAATTAGTCTTGTTTTCAGAAGCTGCTAGGAGCTTTCCACTCTTCTAAGCTGGCAGGAGCCCAAAGCATACAGGAACCTGCAGGAAGTTCCCACCCTAAAACTGCCTGGTGCTGCTTCTGTCAGACTGTCTGAGCGCAACACACTGATACTTTGCTTCCAGCACAATTGGTTGCTCTCTTAACTTCACAGAATCACAGAATGCTTGAAATTGGAAGGGACCTCTGAAGGTCATCTGGTCCAACAATCCCCTGCTCAAGCAGGGCCACCTAGAGCCAGTTACCCAGGACTCTGTCCAGACAGCTTTTGAATATCTCCAAGGATAGAAACTCCGTAACATCACTGGGCAACCTGTGCCAGCGCTTCGTCACACTCACAGCAAAAACGTATTTCCTGATGTTCAGAGGGAACCTCCTGTGTTTCAGTTTGTGCCCACTGCCCCTTGTCCTGTCACTGCTGGAAAGTACATGGCTCCTCTTTGCACTCTTCCATCAGGTATTCATACACATTGATAAGATCTTTCTGAGCCATCTCTTCTATAGGCTAAAGAGTTCCAGCTCTCCCAGCCTTTCCTCATGTGAGGTGCTTCAGTCTCTTCATCATCTTTGTGGCCCTTCACTGGACTCTCTAAAATTTGTCCATGTTTCCCTTGTACCAAGGACCCCAGAACTGGTCACAATGCTCCAAGTGTGGCTGTACCAATGCTGAGTAGATGGGAAGGATTACTCCCCTCAACCTGACAACACTTTGTCTAACAGAGGATACCATTAGACTTCATTTCTGCAAGGGCCCATTGCTGGTTCATGTTCAAGCTGGTGTCCACCAGATGCCCCAGGTCATTTTCTACCAAATTTCTTTCCAGCTGGTTGACCTCCAGCATATATTGGTGCATTGGGTTGTTCCTCTGCAGGTGCATGGCTTTGCACTTCTCCTTGTTGAACTTTGTGAGGTTCCTGTTGGCCCATTTCTCCAGCCTGTTGAGGTCCCTCTGGATGGCAGGATGACCCTCTGACACACCAGCCACTCCACCCAGTTTTGTGTTATCAACAAACTTGCTGAAAGTACACTCTGGCCCATCGTCCAGATCATTAATTAAGATGTTAAACATGATGCTGACCCTGGGGGTACACCAGTAGTTACTGGCCTCCAATTAAAATTTGTGCTGCTGATCACCATGCTCTAGGCCTAGTTATTCAGCCAGTTTTTCCCCCGGTCTCTGGGACCTGGGAGTCCTGAAGGATTGTCTTGCTAGTAAAGGCCGAGGCAAGGAAGGTATTTAATACTTCAGCCTTTTCTATGTCCTGCATAACCAGGTCCCCTGTCTTACTGAGCAGTGGGCCCATATTTTCCCTAGTCTTCATTTTTTCAACTATGTACTTGTAGAAGGCCTTCTTGTTGCCTTTGACATCCCTGGCTAGATTCAATTCCATTTGGGCTGTAGCTTCATCATAAGTAACCTTACAGAATGGCAGAGGTATTGACTTTCTGGCATTCTGCTATGATTCGCAGTGGTACCATGGTCTGGCTACAGACTTTGTGAAAAAAATTCCCAAGTGTGGATATCCTGTTCTCATCCAAGAAATATGAACTTTTAGTAGAAAAGGTCACATCCATCTATATGATTTCACTGCACTATTTGAAAACCATCTATATGGTATGAGGTTTTGTAGCTTTCCAAAGTTCAGACCATGGAAATCTCACTTTTAGAGCAATACATCATATTTCAGTTTAGAAAAAAAATGGTGTCTCCAATAATCTTTGTATGGTCAAGTGGAGCTAATCATAGGTGGATATACAAGCCAAGTCAGCAAGGGGTTTTCTGGCTTTTTTTTTCTTTCAAGAGTAGGAAAGTCATGTTATAAGGAAAGTTCATATTATGCTGTGAGCCGTTGTGTAATTCACATAATTGTGGAGATGGTTATCATACAGATTGTAAGTAGATCCTGTTTAATGGTATTTGCTGACTCATGGATGAATTATGTTAGGCTTTGTTTTGGCATTAATGATATTTGCCAGTCAAATAATGTCATGTTTCTTGTTGGCTAAAAACAAATTTTGCATATTATCAGTAGATTAATGGCAAACTGGTTTAATAGCTAAATACTTAGCATTTGTGTTCAGTAGGTAGGTTTGAGTTTGGAGAGCCAAGCCATTTGCTACTTAAAAATTATGTATCTCTGTCTACTGGAGGCTCTACATCAATCCGCAGATTAAAGTATTCAGAGATATATGTGGTTGATGTAGAAGATATATCCTGACATACTTTGAAAAGCATTCAGTTCAGTAAAAGTTCAGGTTCAGCTCAGCTGAAAAAGAGTTGAATCGAGAAAAATTTCAAAAATATTCCCTGTGTGTTTCTGACCAGCTTTAATATTGCTTGCTTTCCCAGAACATTTTTGTCTTTGCTCTTCTCTAAAATAGTGATTTCATTGATTTAGTGGTTTATTCAGCTAGCCCTGTACATGTTATTAGAGGGAGCAAGCAGGCTGGGATCTCTGGGACCCTGGAACCAATAAACAGAAAGGTCTAGTTCATAAAGGGAAAGAAATGGAGAGTGAGCTTGTGGGAGAACGAGTATCAGTGACATACACCTACTAACATCTCGCATTTCTCAACCATCTTCTTGAGATTGAAGTCCTTAAGTCACTTGAAGAAATTAGAGTAGAAAGATAGAAAAGTGGGCTGTGTCTCTCTGCTAACCTAAAAGTGTACAGTCCCCTGGTCTGGTCTTCTGCTCAAGATTTTTACTTGAGAGAGTTCCATGAAAATGCAATTCTGCTACAAAGCCAACTGTACTTACGACAGAAAAAGTACTGAGGTGGTAAACTGGAGCCCAAGGAGAGACGGTACTGTGGTATTTGTCTTGAGATTATAACAGCTGGGAGTGCTGATGTCCTGATGGCAATACAAGGGCGTAAACTAAAACAAATGAAATATCCAACCAGTTGATGATTAAGAACCAGTTCTTAAATTGGCTGAGGTAGCAGCACAAGCTAGCAAGGGGATGCCCATCTATGTTTAAATATTTGCTGAATCTTTGAGGTCGTCCTCCTGTTAACTGAAGTAACAAAAGTCAAAACCGATGCATTTCTATCCTCTCAGAGTAAGGTGTCTGTTTTCCATCTAGATTAGCATTGTAGGGGTCTAGGGCGGTCATGACCAGAAATGAAGGGGAAGGATTCATAACTGTGTTTGTCATAGAGTTTCAGAGAAGACTGAGATCTTGCACTATGTCTTCACAGTGATGAAATAAAAGAAGGGAGAAAGTAAAAGTTGGAGTCAGGGTAAGGGCAAGCAGAAGCGTGAAGAGGACTGGTAAAAGCAGCAACACATTCTGTCTGAACTTCTCAGCAGGGGAAAGACAACCTTCAAACACATCACAAAGGCAGAAAATTACTGCAAATAACCAAAGTGTAACTTATACAGGAAACACATTCTGTCTTCTTTTGGGAATATGATGTATCCTCTTTGTCAGGCACTGCAAACTACAAGAACACAGTGTGGATCTCTGCAGATACATGTGAAAAAAATCCATATTATTCAACCTGGCAGTAGAGGCACACAGATACAAAATAAAAAAAAAATACATTTAGAAAGCAAACTTAATATAGCAAAACTCACCAGATTTAAAAATAAAAGCCATGTGGCTACACAAATTCACTGAATAGAAAGGTCCTGTTCTGTTCACATGGGGTTTGCACGACCTAAAACTCTGTAACATTCTGTAACTCAAGAAAGAGATAGGAGTTAAATTCTCTCATTGCTGAGTTCTGCCCTTTTTTATTTTGCAATAGTTTACAATTTTCACTGAGGTTTCAAACTGTGCTGAGAGCATACTTAAACTACGCAAGTGCAGTCATCTTTGTTAGCTGGTCATCTCCTAAATTTCTGTAAGCAGGAGGACAGAAAGCCCCGTTCCAGTATGCAACCCACCCTGATACAACTCCTGCTGCAAACTGCCTTGTGAAGGAGCTACTCTCTCCATTAACTATATGGGAAACTGAGAAAGACTGGCTGACTGTTCAGGTCAGTGGTTTCTAACATAGTGGGTATGGAGCAGAATGCAAATGACAAGAGAAGATGGGAGAAGCGTACAGTTTTCCTCTGAAGGAAGAAAACTCGCTAACCAGTAAATCAGAGAGTTTCTTCTTTCCCCATTGCTCAGGTTCTTAGTCCACACCAGCGGCTTACAAGCAACACAAAGAATTACTAACAACGGTGATCCAACAAACTATTTAAGTATATTCTTAACTTTAGCTATAGGAGTGTGTACTCTAAATGGAGTACTTGTGGATTTAAGAATGTACTTCAGAGTTTGATGGATCAAGGTCTGTGTTAATCACAAACTATAAAACCATCAGAGTGGTTTATTTGGAGGATAGGTCTTGATACAGTTTAGATCTTCCTGACCTTAATTTTTTCTACAGGACTGCTTGCTGTACCGGCTTAATGCTGGGATGTGTATCAAATCTGTATAATTACCCATGGTGACATTTGTTTATCAAGCTCTCCAGATTCAACTATTTTCCCATTTTGTGGGCAAATCTCTTCTGCCCTTGATCAAACACTGTGACATAACAGGGACAGGGGCCTTATCAGAGCGCTCAGAAAAAGTGTTTGTTCTATGGTGTTAATTCCCCAACTTTGTTTGAGACCTGTTTGTTTTATACTGCTGGGAAAATTTTATTTAGTTAAAATCTGCAGCGCAGCTCTTCCTGCAAATTAAAATTATTTACCCTTAGAGAATTTATGTAAGTCTTTGGAAATTAATTTCAAAAGCCCTACTCTGATGAATTCATGCTGTCCTCATAGAACACACAATTATATTAATAAAAAAACCAAAAACATCACCTCTAAAACAACATAAAACACCACACATTATTCCTTTATTCATTTCTATAGGCCAAATATTTGGCTTATGCAAAATGCTAGAACTTCCAAGTCTTCAGAATGGACCAGTTTATCCTAGCTAGCCCACTATTTTCAAAATCTGAATGTCCTGAGCCATACATCTAATAGTATTAGATGTTGAATAAGTAGTTAATTAGCATTTTCCAAGCCTAGAGGATTGCTGAAAAACCTGTAGAAAGGAATTACCGGTTGTTGGCCTAGGTTAATCAATGTGAAATTAATGTGGTATTTCATGTTACATTGAATTAAGCATTCATAAAACTAATGGAGCAGGTCTTTTACGTTGGAGCAAGGGAAATCTGTTTTAGAAATAAGGCCATTCAGGAAATACAAATATCCGCACCATTCATCTGTTGCCAATGCATCATATTCAAAGGTCGTGAGCCTTATATATGGTATACATTTTCTCCTCGGTTTCATTTCTCTCACTTATTTTTTTTTCTATTTACTATTCCCTGCTGTTCTTTTTCTAAATGGACCTCCTTGGAGTTCTTTCACCCTTCATTGATCTATATCTGTAGATATATCTCCCTAGAGATCTACACTTCTTTCCTCCTTTCCTTGTTTTTCTTTCATATTTTTTATCTTCTCTACTTATTTCAGTGTTCCCCTTTTCCTTTATATCTTTCAGCCCATATCTCCCAAAACAAGTAACAGAGAAAATACTACTAATACTGCTAATAAAAAACCATTGACTCTGGTTACAAGTGCATCATAAATAATCACAGAAGTTAGGCTGGATTTACCATCCAATAAATAATCTTATAGTGTTAGTACATCTCATATGCATAAATGGAGGTGAGATTTTCATTCTGCCAAAGAATAATTCCATTCCTAGACACAATAAATAAATCTGTCCCATGATTATTACTGTCATATTTAGTCATTATTTCTTGCAAGTCCCAATTTCATTCCTTTCATTTTTAGTTTGCCAGTCTAACTTAAGATTTTATAAGAAAAATAAATTTATTTCTAATAAGCCAAATTTCTGTTGTGACCACTTGGCATGTGTGAACAGAACAAGTTTGCTCTTAGCAGAGGGATCCTTATCACTCTCTTCAGAGAAAAATTAAACAAACTGCCTTTTGAGAACCTTTTTTCAAGGACTGAAGGTCATCTCTTCTAAAGTCATAACTTCAGCCAGGGATTGCAAGATTGTAAAATCATGAGGGACTCTTCTTCAATGTAACACTTTTTGTATGCTCTATGGCTTCAGAATTCAATAAGCAGTTTGTCAATGAAAAGATGTTGTAATTGATGAGACGTCTTAATTAGAATCTCTGCCATTAACTCTTATTTTTTTGTTCTAACTTTTCTTTGCTCAAAAGTGTAAAATTTGGTATGCTTCCACTTGATCTTTCCTGAATGAGCTCAGCATACAAAAATTTATTTTCATTTTTTGACATGCTTGTTTTGCAGTCAACCAACTCCGTAATGGTCTTACCTATAAAAAACCAAAACAAAACCAACACCAAAATCCCAAACAAGCCAGTCCTCACAGATCATTGTTTTAAATTGTTTATGCAAAAGTGTAAGAGAGAGCATCTCTACTCTTAAAAAAAAAAAAAAAGAGTTGGCAGACAGTAAACTTGTGAGTAATACGGTAATGAAAACAATGCATACCAACAATGAGAGTCCATGCCAACACATCTAGCACTCTACTCAATGAAATAATTATTCATGTGCATGTGGTGTGTATTATATACATCCAAACACAAATCCTTAGCCCATTTGACTGGAAAGCACAATTGATTAATCATAATTTGTAAAGTTATTACAGAACCTCTGTTCAGCAATTTCAGATCTGTCATATGAGAATTAGTGCTGCCTCAAACCAGATATAGGAAGATAGTAAGAGGAACAAATGGGATCTGGGTGTCCTCTCATCAGAAGTCAGAAAGGCTTTTAGACAAAGCTGCTGATGCCTTGGGAAATGTTTGAAGAATACTAGTGTTATGCTACATATAACTTGCCTTCTAAATCATGTTCCAGACCTTACGGTTAGACATCACCACATCGCATAAGCCAGAGTCATCATCTCACCAGTTAGCTAACACAGATTAACTAATCCTGAATTTTGATAGGACTAGCAGGTTTATGTTAAACCCTGTTTTAATTATGGTTTCAACCAACTCTGTGTGAAGCTCAGCGAATGAAAAGGATGGAGAAATGGCTGGCTCACTCTGCCTGTTCTCAACTCTAGGGGCTGTATATTCACAAGAGGGAATTCCACTTATGCCAGTCAATATATGAATTCAGAATAACAATTTATTTGGAAAATTTTGTAATTTCCTGTTATTCTCTGTGTATCATTCCTTACTTTATTATAAACTTACCTCCTTATTTGTTGTTCACATCACTATTTTACACACAGTGTCTAATATATTGGCCCAGGTGCTAATGCAGTTATCATTATCCAGGACATGTAACTAAACTCATGATTGTAAATCAGGCCTGCTCTGGATTCAAGTAGGAAAACAATATGGGAATAGTTTTCTCAACAACAATATAACAATATAAATCCCCCTCAACGAGAGCAAAATCCAGCTAAGATCAAAGACCTTTTATATCCCTTTTCAAGAGAAAGGTCAATTTATACGATATTTCATTCAAAAACTGACAAACCTAGTGAAGTCTAGGAAGCGAGGGACTTACTGCCAAAACAATTCTCTGATCTCTGTTGGCTTTTGGGTACTGCATTTGCAGGTATCAGGTAAATGATAAACTCCTCACTCCTGATCTCACACAGTAACTTTCAGGTCACCCTGGTATACAGGTCCCTAAATTACCTTCATGCTTGTACCTACCCAGGAATAATACACCTGGCCTTTATTCACAGTGTGGTGCAGGTATAAAGTGTAAAGGTTCCCATGAAAATCAGTTGCATACTGCATGGACAGAAGGGCATATCTTAAATGTAAGATTGAGACCCAGTAGTTTATCAAGATCTACAAGGGTTTGGGTCTTGCTTTTGTTCGGTTGGGTTTTTTTTGGTTGATTGGTTGGTTGGTTTGGTTTGGGGTTTTTTTGTTGTTGTTGATTTTGGTGGGGTTTTTTTGGTTTGGTTTGGTTTGGTTTGGTTTTTTTATGGTTCAGGAAAATCAGGGAAATTAATAGTTTCCTTTCCTTTACATCAGTGCAGTAAACATGAACTTCATCACATTTATAATGATGCAGGTTTATTTGGAGAATCTCCCATTTCCATAATGAACCAATTAAAGATAAACTGAATATATTGCGGTAATGTGTTCCTGTTTGTATGGTATTTTGCCTGATGTCAGAACAAATAAAGACCGAAATAAAAAGAAGCAAGTTAAAAGTTCATAAAGAAGCTATGCATTTCTAAAGCAGGTGAGGGGAAATTTGGAATTCTAGAGAATGTTTGCATCCAGTTGTTATGTGGGACCTGATTTCATTTCATACGTGTAAATCCAATGGTATCAGTGACCCTCCAGGCATAGTTCTTTAAATAATGAGCATGCTTTGTACATCATTGGGAGCATTAATCTTCCAGTAGTTTATATACTATATGGACTAATTAAAAGAACAATACTTCCAGATGAAGACTTTTTATGGCTATACAGAACTGCCTCCTGAAACCTAAAGCCTGAAAAATCATAGCCATTTATTGTGTCTGCATGCTGTGAAACTGGTTAACCTATAGCCTTTTGATTTTCTTAAGGATGTATGGTGAAAAATGGTATGTACATCTTAAGACTAAGTTGATTACAATATACATGAATCAGTCATTTTCAAATATTCCCATATAAAGTTGATGCTTTCATTTATGAATTATGAACATTAAGAAATTGGAATAAGCAGACTTAGATCTTGAAATAAGAATGTAATACTTTACAGATTGTCCTGAGATGACCTAATACATAAGTGAAGCCATTATGTTTTATCCTCACACAGAATATTTAGTTCATGGAAACATCTATAAACAAACAATTCATGACCTTGATTTTCTTCTCCTTTGTGGTTCTTTTTGGCCAGCCCTAACTTTCTCCACCAAAATGTTCTGAAATAATTTTGAAAGTTTCTGACCCTCTTCTCAGTTATTCTTCTACCTCCAGAAGGGTTGTGTTTTAAATAAATGAATAAAATCCTCCCGCACTGAGCAAGCTAAGCAATTAAAGGCCCTATGGATAGAAGCCAATAGCTGTAGCTTTCTTCCTGGAGTTGTAAATAAGAGAGTTGGAAGGTATTTCTTGTGTGAGAGCTACAGTGCTGAACATTAAGTAGCTGTATCTAAAAATACAGGTGGAAGAAGCAAAGGTCTTTCAGACAAATTATTAATAGTTTATTTTGAATTAAATGAAGGAAGTAATCCTACCATCTGTCACACAAAAACTCCTTTACCAAAGTAAGAGATACCATGACTCAGAGAAGCAAAATAACTCCATTATTATTAGACAGTAATTTATATTTTAAAGTAAATAAGTAATAAATAACAGTGACACTACTTTGGGTCTGCAAAAAAGAGAAATAATTAGTTGCAGGAAGAGAATACATTATTATGGAAAGAAACATTACGAGAGTAAGAGTAAAACTTAACTCATCTTTTTTATCATAGTAAATGGTTACACCTGTAAAAAAACGGAAACTTACCCAAGTTCCATCATGAGACTCCCTTTACTTCAGTATATTTTCAACAATACTTTATTAATCAATGGAAGTCTTCATGTATTTAAAATGAAATAAATGTTAAAATGTGTTCAAAATGGAATGGGAAACTATATAAAAGATATACTAACATCACCCTATAATCAGGTCCATCCCACCTGTAGAATTTATTTTGCACAAAATACAGTAAAAGGAGTTACTCTCCATAGTTCCATAGAGGCCAGAAGCTAAGAAAAAGAAAAAAAAAAAAAAGCTTTTCATTGAACACCATGTCAGACTGAAATCAATGGTAGTCATTATTTTTTATTTGCTGTTAGTCTGAATATTTTTCAAATAATTACAAGTTTTCAGGTTTACTTCAGAGAGCCGTTGGTCAGTTTAATGTCCACTTATTGCTAATATCAAGAGTTATCTCCCATCAAACCCTACACAGCAATCTCTTGGCATTTTTTATATCTTTCCATGTGCCACACCTTGTTAACGAATTTTATTTGAGTGCAGCCTAACTTCAATACGCATCATACTACGAAAAGTTAACTCCTCCAGTAATGGCTATATCTCTTAAATATGCTTTTACTATGTTATTCTATTTGCTTTACATATTTATGTTCTCTATAGATCTCAACCATGTTGCATATGGCTAGCAATGCCTAAGCCACCTTCGCTAAACAAATTAGTGAATTCAAGTTACATCAACTGAAGTCAGCACTAATCATGACATTATGTTTTCATATTATTAGCACAACTTTGCTTTGCAGACAACTCATTAAAATGACAGGCATCAAAACAATTCTGTTATCCAATTCATACATCCTGATCAAAATTTTCACATCTTATGCTCTGTTCTCCTAATCCATTCTACCCTCCTCTGAAAAAAAATATTTTACTTATGCCAAGCTACATGTTTTACCAAAATTTTCCTTATGTGCTTTGTTGTAAGGCAAACGCTTCAATAAACTTGGTAGAAGAAAGGGTGATGTAATCTACAACTAATTTTAAAAGCATGCAGTTGGCTATAAAGTGTAGTTACTTGTGTCTGGAATAATTTTACTGGGATGTTTCATAATTGTTTACTCCGGTGGTTTTTGTACATCAGCCAACAGATGGAAGTTTGTGTGCCATACACCCTGGATCTGCTCCAGTATCACCAAGCTCATGTCCTAAGTAGTAGCCAGCATTACTGGAAGATCTATTAATAGCTGTGTACACCTTTGGTAAATGGAAAGAATCAGCTGTGGGTAACAGTACTGCTTCTTGGATGCTTGGAGTATTAGATGTAGCACGAAAGTCCCATTCCATTTTGAGAGTGATTTTTTTTTCTCTTAGTAGTAGTTCAGATATTTTCCATAATAAAACCAAAAACAAGCAAAAAAACCCCAATACCAAAACCCTTTTTTTTTTTTTTTTCTTTTTTTCCCCAAGGTTCAAAATGATTGCACTTGGATTTGTTTTATTTCAATGAACATTTTCAGTGAAGGGCAAATCACTTTTGTAGAAAGCCATTTCCCATTTTGCAGAGGTTTTGGTTTTTTTTGTCAGCTCCAGCTGAAAATGTACAGACATGCTCCCTCAGCCCATCTCTTTAGTGTATTAGCCATAAAAGTATCACAGCATGCTATGCTAGTGAAAAAAAAATTGCTTTGACCAAGTGCAGAATCCTGTTTTCCAAAGCCTATAACTCAAGCAAATCAAAACAATTTTTCACTCAATTTCAGCTTTTAACATCTCTCCATTACAGTTGTACAGATGTTCAAAATAACACCAGTGTCTTTTTTTATGATGAGAAATGTCTGTCTGTTTTCCCACGCTGACACTCCAAAATTAATTTCTGATCAAACATTTTTAAAATTCTTTTTGAGTAGAAACCAAGCAAGGAATACTCCAGCCAAAAGCTGATTTTTTTCTGACTTTGAGAATAACTGCCTAAAAAGGGAAATCACTATGCTGCTTCACCCAAAGCTTTAGTTGGCAGTATAATCAAATAACAGGCTGCTATAATAAAGTGAGATTACCTGTGGCATGTGCTCACTGGAAGAAGAAATAGAATTAAATGTAAGGCTTTATAAAAGTATAATTGTAACCTAGTGTTAAAAGTTACTAAACTCCCTGTCAGGAAGGGTTACCCATGCTGCCGATATCTGTACAAAACATTCCCAAAGTTGCAGTACTTGCATATTCACCACTTATCTGCAGACATGGAGCTCAAATACACAAAAGAACAAAACAGCTCCTTTAGTTATTGCGAAAAGTTTAATAAGGCAAAATTAATTTGATATGTACACAGAAGTACTTCATTTTCAAACACATTTGGTTATTATATTCCTTTTTGAGGTTAACAAGAAGGTGAAAGTTGAGAGGTGATAGCTGAGGTGATGATAGCTAGGATGATAATCAGGAGATTTTGTGCTGGTCTTTTCTTTGTGTCACATTTATAAATCACCTGAAATAAAGTCTGAACCAAAATCCAGCAATTTAAAAAATAAGTCAAATCAAATCAAAAAATTCTGCATAAACTTCCATCCAGAAAGTACAAATATACTTTTCAATTGACCTACACAGTCAGGTTGCTGGCATACATATGTACCTGTAGTGACCCACACTTATTCTGAAGGGTTATTAACTTTATACCAAAGTAAGGTTGATGTTCAAGATTGTAAGAAAATGAACTCCAAAGTTAAAGACAAAAACTGCCCGTCACCCAAACTTAGTAGATAAGGCTTGCATGCTTTCTGATGATGATAAAGGATTTTGAATGCTTCTAGTCCTGCTAATACTACATTGCCAGGTAGCAGAGACAATATTGTGTCCAAGTGGTGACTAATGGAATATTTCTGCTCCAAATTCAGACTAAGTTAAGGTTGGTACATTGCGAGCTTGCTCACACCAGTGCTGAATTTAGCTTCTTGTGGCGTCAGAACCTATTACTGGTCTCACCACCCTTACTTTGAGATTTCTCTGCTCGCTGCATATTCCCATAGAGAAGAGCTTCGTTTTAATCAGTTAAGGCTGAGTACGTATGACATCCATGCAGAGAAAACTCTTGAAAGCAAGAAAATGTCAGAATACGGAACTCCTCTTAAAGGCACCTCAGTGCCCACACAACACATTTCCATTGACATGAGTAGATTTCACACCTCCCCACAGAACTTCCTTCTGCCTCCCAAATATAAGGGATCCCATCCAGCTCATTAATTTCACACTATAGAACCCCCACACTATAAACCTAGCTCAACACTGATTACTTCATGAAGTTAGCAAGGTCAAGATGATGTGTATAATGTGAGATTTTGAAATAAAGAGATGGGGGTGTTTGAATTTTATTTATGCTTCAGATTTGTAGTTCAGAGCTGTCCAACTGACAGCATTTATGTATTTATTTTTAAATAGAATGACATGCAGGATCTATTTCTAATTCTACATTTCAGACTACCAGCTTGGAGAAAATGTTCTGCATTCATGTAACAGGTGAGGTAGCAGAGCAGTTGGTCCAAGGATTAAACAAGGATAGTAGTAACTGAGAAGAGTTATCAGGTTAAGAATATGAATTGAAATATGCTGTATGAACACAGGGGCAATTCTTCCATGGGATAAAGCCATTGCTTTGTTTCTGCTGGGTTTCTTTTGAAAATATCTGCTGCTGAATGAGAAAAAAAAAAATAGCATTATTTGCTAAGGCAGTCAATTCCTAGGTCTTTCATACACTACCCTGTAGTACTACGACCTCTTCTTCTTACTGTCACTTGATGTCTATGTATGAAGCAATCCAGAATATGTGCTTTATAACAGCACTTGCTCACATATACTCTGCCTAGAACAGGTAGCTCACATTAACGCTGAATGAAAATGTAAACTTAGTGAGAAATAAAGTAAGCAGTAATTAAATTTTAATCACACAGTCACCTGAATATTACTATTGTGTAACAGGCAAACTGGTTCCTTAGACTCAGATTAGCAAAGCTATTTAGGATCTTCTGGATGCAGAGAGGTCCCAGGGAAATCTGCAAGTTTACATAATCGCTCAGACACTTTTGTAAACAATCCTCATCTGCATGCCTGAATAGCTTTGAAATTCTGGTTTAGTCGTTTTTCTGGATTGTAATGTCATCTTTGGTTGATAAACGCCGAAGGGGCAAAGGAGAAGTCCTAGTTAGGACTGTATTTTAAAGGATTTTTTTTGCTTGCTCTTTCTACCCCTAACACTTCGGAGAGTACTTTCTGGATTACTCTGAAGTGTACCTAATCTCAACGTCAGCTGTCATTTGTTAGAGTACAGGTGTTCCAGTCCAACCCCTACTGAATCAGATGTGTCTAAGAAGATAGAAGAGCTGTGAAAGCATGATCTGGAAGGCATCTGTAGCAAGTATACACCACTTGATGAATCCTTACTAGTAAGACAAGTATGAACTTCTGATAAAATGAGAGCTTTCATTTTTAATTTTGTGACTGGAGTGATGCAAATGGGATCCAAAGTGGAGTTGAGCCTGAATTCACAATATTTTTTAAATCCTATTGATTGATTCAAAGAGCATTTTACTGAAGGTGAATGAGAGAGCATTGTAACAGAAATATAGGATGGTGGCACAATAACCATTAGATTTGAGGAAAAAGAATAGAAATTTAGATAGATTAACAAGGGGACAATAACAAGCAGCAACATCCTTTTCCCATTACTGAAAACAATCCAAATATTTTCCTGCAGGAGAAGATGGGAAAGAGGTTCTTTTCGTTGTTAATTTTTCCTTCCAGTGAAATACATTCCTGTGATCTTCTTGAATATGCTTTATCAAAAGGTAGCAGTGTTTCATTCTAGGAAAAACATTGTATTTCAGATAATCTTAAAACTAGTTTGGGAAAAACAACTGAGTATTTTAAGGTTAATGCTACACTTGAATCACTCTTTAAATAATAATGCCTTAACTTAGAGCATACAGATCAGGCAAAGAATGAGATCTGTTTAGCATTTGTCATTTTACTCTGCAATTTTTCCACATCAGTCTCTGAACAAGAAGTATAATTGCAAGATTTATCCCCCTGCCAATGCGAAAGTGGTTTCTCCTCAGTTTACCTCCGTTGGTCCCAGACTAAGAATACATAAGCTTGATATCTGTAAGAAACAAGAAGCAAAGCAGGTTTTTTTTTTTTTTTCCTTCCCCGTAAAATGCCTTTAGTAGTTTGTAAAACAATGACCTTGTCCCACTCTGCATTCCCCGATTTCTAGGTGTAACAGGTCCTCATCACAACAGGGTAAATACACAGTTCGGCCTTCTAATCACATTTTGTATACCCTCAGAAGAAGTCTATGTTTTTAAAATGTCAAATGTTAAAAAAATTGCATTTAAAAACTTGCAAACCTCTAAAAGTCTCAGAAGAGTTCCATTCAGTTCATCATTAAAAAGTATCTGTTATGATACATGGGATATGTGATACCTGGATCCCACCTCGGTGTTTAAAGAGGCTCTTGGCTTTTGGATATCTCGGTCTGAAAAGGATACTTCTTGG
This sequence comes from Patagioenas fasciata, assembly GCF_037038585.1. Lineage (NCBI taxonomy): Eukaryota > Metazoa > Chordata > Aves > Columbiformes > Columbidae > Patagioenas > Patagioenas fasciata. The sequence continues at coordinate 56,976,261 of NC_092522.1, forward strand.
TACTTTTATGACCGAAGACCCCAAAGAACCAGTTCAGTCCCCAGTGCATATCTCATTGCATGCTAGTTGCTGACTCTCCGGTGGCAAGTAGATGGCTGTGCATGCTATGGGTAGGGGGAGCACTGACAGGTCCTAGCTTCACATTTCACTTTGCTTCAAATATTCTAGGTACATCACTTCCCGTAATCTGTGAATTCCTTTCTTTAGGGATGGCAGCACATCCCCCTTCAGCAGGAAGTGCTCTAAGTCATTCCCTGTTATTTGCAGTTCGTTCAGACAATGCAGCACATTAAACAATTGCTTCCACTGTGACCTAGGTGTTTATTTGCTTTTAAGTTCCTGAAATCTTTACATATACTTTCAGTCTGAAATCTTAAAACCTATTCACATTTAGAGATATCCAACTTTTAAATAAGAGGTCATACGTACCTATAATTTAGAAAGGAATTATTATTCTTGAGAAATCCTGCTGAGTATACTGCTGCTTTTCCCCAGTAATTAGCCACTGAAAATGGTTTGTATACAGTGAGGTTTTCTGTTCTGAAAATGCAAGTCTGTTTAGGCATCTGTACAGTGTCTATAGAGCTCCTTCACTGCTGATTGCCACTCAGCAGTATGTGGAGCACAACTGCTCTCCTGCACTGGCAGCACTACTTGGTGTCAACAGTACTGAGCAGTAAAATTTTTATGAGCAGAAATGGAAACAACCTCTGCAACTGAAACTCTAGAGGAAGGTAGACAATGGGCTTGGAAATGGCATGAAATAAAGTTACTCAAGAGCAAAGCACTGAAGTGATGTGTGCTTGGGGTATTCTTGGCAGCTTCTAGAAGTACCCAACCACAATTTTTCCTACGTGTGCAAGGCAAGGGTTGAAGTTACTTTTGTACTTCCAGTGGAGTCACCTCTGCTATGAGGAAGTTAATTATTCTTTAATATACTTTGGATGTTAGAAGTCTATTGTTCATACTAATGAAGAATGTGAATACGTATTATTTTATTCTCTGATATCTCTTATATCTTCCCTCCAATATGATATTAAAAGACATTTTTTAAAGAGTCCTTCTGGATGGAGTGACACACCCATCAAAGTTTTTCTCCTAATCATAACTCTCAGAAGACATATTCTGATCATTGTACAGCTCCACCAGTTCTCTTTGTATAGTTTTCTGTGCATTAACATGAATCTCTTCACTATAATGTATATACTACACTCTTATTTATAATAATAACTTTCAAACATTACATTAACAGATTTTACTTGTTTATCTTGTTTGTAGTGTTATTAATGTTGCAAATAATGTATAATACTAATACATTTATGTTTATATGATTTTATTTGTGCATATTTCTTATTGTTAGGGTCCATACCAGAGACCAAATAAAGACGGCTCCAATACTCTAGGGCCTTGTCAAACATAGGTGACAGCATGGCCCTTCCTTGGAAAGGAAGAGAGCTATAAACCAAAGGCAGTGCAACCTGAAATATTCATTGCCAGATAAAGTATTGGAAACAACAATAGTGAAAAGAAACAGTGAACATGTGTGTATTATACTCTGAGGTCTTCTTTCCTGTATAGGCAGACTCCTTCTGTGTGTGGCTCTGACATGGAGGAAGCACAATAATGGCCCTTACTGGCACTGTCCATGGGGGACCAGGTTGCTTTTCCAGGCTGCAAACTAGAAGCTGTTCCTGACCCATGCTCAGTGCCTATACAGCTGCCACAAGCATTCAGATGACAGGATTTTCCACATCTATCTTAAGTTTGTAGCAGAAAAAAATGACAGAACAGACAGAAACCTTATGTAGGCTGGATTGGATTCAGCCATTGGATCATTCTCTATAACTTTTTGAAAACACAGGTACTTTGATTATGTATTTTTCTTACTAGACTTGACCTGATCTTTCTGTGTCTATGGAAATATTTCTGTAGGCAACAATAAGGGAATTAACATTGATGTCTGGTATGAATTCTTCTGAGAAAGTCATGTGCAACATCCATGCTGCTATTGACATGATATTTTAAGGTTTGACAAATACATGAGTCAAGCCTGTTTGTTCACTACAGGTAAAACTGGGACGGTTTTTAAGGAGTGCCTGTTTAAATAGGTATACCACACCCTCCATATCTAAGGGAAGGTCTTGCTCAACTTTGCTGGTTAATCCTTCTAATACTTTAATGATAATGCTGCTTGTTCCAAAGTACTTAAGGTTTTCTAATTTGCTCAGAACAATGGGTAGGTGTCATAGTACCTACAAGATACATTGGACTTTTCCATCACCGCATATGCACCCATTAACATCAATTCCATCATCTCTCTATGAGATGTTGCATGTTCAATGGTCTCAGCTCTGAAATTCTCACCAAGATAAAAACAACTGCTGTAGCTGATGAGAGTTCTGCTAAAATAAGTCATTTTTACCACAGAATTAGTCTGGAGAAAACCAAGGATGATTTTTGAGATTAATAATACAGTATTAGAATGCTTAAATCTTAATATTCTACTGATGGTGTTTGCTGATGGTGTTTGCTGATGGTTCTTGAATACTGTCTGTGATCTTTATAGCCTCAAATGCTAGAGAAGGTGGAAGTAGTTACTGGTTTTGAGTGTTGCCAGAGGGATATAAAGACACCAGGAAAGCTGTGCCTTTTAGCATTTGTGCATCTGGTGCATTGTGCATACCCTGGTTGCGTGTATAGCTGTGAGTATCCACACAACTGCTTATCCCTTGTCCCCTTATCTGCAATGTAGCAGTGACTTCTGGAAATTCATAGTTTTATCCGGAAACTCGTAGTGTCTGGCATTTTAAATATAGTCACCTGGTATTCCTAAATAATATGTGCACCTCTTTGTATTTTAACAAATGAAAATATACCCAGCCCTAGCATTTGAAAACAAACAGACAAAAAAACCACCTGTCTCTCAAAGAATGGCAAAAGCATACCTCATGGTTCAAAACACAGACTGTGAGTACAAAGAGTCAAATTTATCCTTATTCATTTATAAGGAAGTAGGGAAAGCTGATGTGTTAGAGTTTCATCTATGAAAATGTGAAACCACATGCTTAGCATTAAGGACATGAGCGTCACATACCCTTGACAGCTTAAATTTTGGCCCATGAATATATATTTTGCTCAGCCAACATTACTGTATTCATTTTATGAATGGGCACTTACTTTCAAAAAAAAAAAAAAAAAGAAGAAGAAGAAAATAATTGCTATGGTATTCCACTTTGCTACTCACTTGAAGGAGAATATACTAGTTCAGGGGGTTTAGTATCTGTCTTTGAAGAAAAATGAAGTAACTACCACACTGAACAGCTGTTTCTGACAACAGGAAAGCCACTTAGGCAATTTATGTTTGCAGTGTTGCTCACATACAGGAACAATACTCCAGAGCACAGTATGTGAGCTAAGGAAAGTAAACATACACTGATTTGTAAACTTTTATATATGCTTGGCTTACCATAACAATAGACTTGTAATCAGTTCCCAGGAGTATTGGTACAATAGAATGAAGTCTAACTTTGTACAAGATGAACATAAGATTTTTGCTTTAGCTGAGACTTAGACAAGCATGCCAAGGCCAATAAAATGAATAGGAGTCTTCCTACATGTTTAAATGCCCTTACATCAAAATAAATAGTGTGAAATCGAGAGTGCTGACTGACAGCCCTGAACAAGATATAGCACTAGATCACTAGACCAGAGCATTTTCTTTTCCTATCTTCATTCTCTGTGATTGCTGTGTTTGAGCAATTAAATAAGATAGGATTATTCATTCTTCTGAGGGAGCAGGAGAGAAAGAAATCCTAAAAAGAAAGTTATAGATCCTCAAAATCATCATGGGATATAATGCCCATTGTTTTCATTTTTACTGGATATAGACTAAAGATCCAATTCTGTAAAGATTTATTAATGAGAGTAATGAATTATAGTAATCCCCACGTGACTACTAATATAAATAAAATACAAAAAAAAGTAGGTTTGCAAAATTAGGTTCCATTTATAGCAAAACACGGTGAAGCTCTGCACATAGAAAATAAATGTAGCACACATAAAATAGATTTAAATGTTTAAAGCAATTTTAACAATGCCAAAAGCAAGCGACAATCAGAAACTGCAGCCTCCATGAGTGTATTTGGTATATCAAATGTCTATGTGCAAAAGCTTGAAGGTTTTTCTGCCATAGTCATTAAAGACAGTTATGGTTTTGAAGTTTTTGCTTGCATGTTTAATTTAGGTGATCAGCACAGATGTTGCAGAGCTAAATTGTCTTTTTTTGGCAGTATGAGCATGGTCTCATTACATCCATTTCTCTGTCATCAACAACTTTAGAGACTGATGCAGTTTTGAGCAACTCAAAAAAAAAAAGCTTAAAAACTTTATATTTTGTGGTATTTGTAATGAGCTCCTAGAAGATGTTGCATGGCTAAGACCACTTCAGTAAACTATCTTGGTAAAATCTCCCAATGTGCCATTTATATGCATAAATATGGCCAAAAAAGTAATAGCATGTTCCTATTTCAAAAGATATTTGATCCCTATTCCTGCAATGTCTGATGCAATATCTTTGAAGACCCCTTCTAATCCCACAAAAATGTCATGCAAACTTTCTCTGTAAATGAGTTGTTTTCAGTTTTCCTGTGCAAAGTAATCAAATTATCAGTGCTGTAAAATGTCCCTCTTTTCTTATTGCTTTCCTTTTAAATAATTATTTTGGTGTATATTGCTGTTCCCTAATCTGGCTTTCAAACTAATAACATGGATACAAGCGCTACAACTAGTAAGTGCTGTTTGTTACTTAACCTCATCTGATAATGAACTCCTCCCATGACACAGAAGGGACAAGGGTTTCCCAAAAGTGACCACTGCATTCTTTATAACAAATCTCTAGCTCTATCATGTCTATCTGGTTGGTGGTGTTTGATTTCAGAATGGATGGGGTTTTTCTTGCTTGTTATTTGCTTGGTGAGAAGAGAATGTCTTGTACCGGTTTAATCAAAGAAGATTATTATATAACATCTGTCAGATTGACTTGTACCATATGGGCCCTGGGCCATCTTCTGTAAGAGAACTTACAGAGACATCTCAAAATGTCTGTGAAAATAGAACATATTTTTAGAATTGTAGAATATCCTCCTACGCTGCCAAATGAACCTGTCAAAAGCGCATCTTGATTTGTGCGGCTCCTGCAATTAATGCTTGTTTGCAGTAATGATATTTATTGACCAAAGATGGGTGGTAGAGGTTTTTTCTATTTGCTTTTGCAGGTGTGAAATTAACAGTATCAAAGGTTTTGTAGGTGGGTGTTGGTTTTTTTTTTTTGCGAAGTTTCCTAGAAGTTCTGAAGAAATATATTTTTCTTTTTTTTCTCTTTTTTTTTTTTGTTTTTGGTACATGAGAGGAGGAACAACAAAAGTGACCAAATAATGAGAACAAAAGAGAAAAACATAAACAAAAATGAAAAATTATTATATGGTCCAGTCTTTGTGGTTGTGATCCAAACACAAAAATAACATGCACCTGATCCTATTCATGTCCCAAAAATCTAGATTTTCATCCACAGTAAGTAAAACTTTCAAATAATAATGCCCAGTTTGGTGGTGGCAAAATGACATCTCCTGAGCTGCATGGAGCTACTGGAGGTGGTCTGAGAAGAATGGAGGAAAGAGACAGTAGAAGAGAAACTTACCTGGCTGTGGTGAGAGGGTTTCAAAGTGACAGAGGAGAACCGAAAGGAGAGCATTTGGGAAATGTGGCAAAGCATTTAGTAGCTCAGTATGTGGGTTTTGACCCTATGTATTTAATTTACTTGTCTAGTGGGTTTTGAATGATAGCACACTTCTAGCCTACTTACTATGGTACAAAGAGAATCTGCTATTCCTAACAGGCAGGTATTCTAGCTAGTTTCTAAGAGGAAAGTCATCAAGCAGTTGGCTACTAAAGTCATAGCTGTTAGAATATGGATTTCTCAAAAGCAGTCCCTAACAAATGAAGACGCCTGAGCCTGTGACAGAACACTAACAAGGTTAAAAAGAAACATAAAGAAAAGGAAAGATCCAGTAATTGTTCTATAAAATCTCCATTGTCCTGAGAGTAACAGTAATACGGGTCTTTCTTTAAGAGAGATGTTTGATGGAAGATCACATTATCCTGATGTATGCACGCACACCTTCCTATTTAGAGCATCAGTGTGAGCTGGGAAAGAATGATTCATGTATTGTAAAGGAAGCTATACTGCTGGCCCACAAAAATGTGTCTTGTAATGAAGAACAGAACTATTCCTGCAGTTATCAGGCTATCATCAGCTATCTATCAACTCTGCAAACCTATGAATATATAGGACTACATTTTTAAAGATAGTAAGGGTAGGATCATAGATACTTACCTACATCGTACAAGTACTAGTGTCAAAAGCCACAACTCAGTCAGTACTTACCCTGTCAGGTAGCTGGAGTCGAGCTATAGCGCACAAAGAGAGGAGTGCATAGCTGTCTGAACTTCTGTCAAATGAGCTAGTGTGACAATATGGTGTAGCACATGTGCCAGCATGCTAGTTTAGCCTCAGGAAGTAGTCCGGCTGTGAAAGGAAGCCAGTGTGCACGAAATAATAAGCCTTACATCTCAGCAAGCCTAATGAGTTTGAGATTACACCATGCTGATATGACTGTGATGTAGACCATGCTCTTCATTGCACTACAGACATATCCTTTTTGTCCATCTGCTGGCATCTGCTAGCAGCTTAAATGCTGCTTCCACCTCCCAGTTTACAAGTTGCTCAGACCCTTAGCTCAAGTCACAGCCCCAAAGATGCTAAAGGATTTTCAGTTAGTAGAGAGAGCAGCTCAGAGCATTTTTCAGGGCATACCTGATACCTGTGACATATCCCACGCTCTTGTATTTTGGCACAAAGCCTCATTCTGAGGCCTGACACTTGATGCAAATATGACAGAATTCCAGTGCCATGTAGCTCTGAGTAGAAATGTGGGAAAATGACATTAATAAGCCGATGTAACAACACTTGCCCCAAGAATGCATGTCTTGACATGTGGATGCTGACACGGAGGGATAAGACTATCATCTTAAGACGTGTAACTGGGAGATGTTTAGGATTATGACATCTACTGACTGCCTCTTTGTTTACTGTTCCTCTCCAAGGAGTTGCCCAAGTAATCCAGTCTGTTCAAAGGCAGGTCAGATTCAGGGACTAGAAATACTTGCATTACCTTTTATCAGTTCTCACCCAGGAAACAGTAATTAACAGCTGAACAGCTTCTTGAATTGCCTTCATCATGATTATTCGATTTTATGACTTCACCTCTGTTTGTCACTGCTCTGACTTTGATACATAACCTAGCCCCTCTGAGTCAATGAGTTCTGCATGTGTCCTAGCTTTCATAAGATTTACATAATGTAGATTTTTGAATTTAAGATCAGTAGGAAAGTAAAGATTGATTAATATGTAATGCAACCATGGCTCACTGCTTGGCAAATTAGGCAAGTAACTCATATTGTGCATTGCATGGGAGTCTAACCAGCATGGTACTTGTTGAATTCCATCAGGACTTGGGCAGCTTGGTAGCGAGATGTTGCCATACAAACAAGCAACCTTTCAAACAATTTCCTATAAACCTGAGCCTATGCTTCCTGCCTCCTAAAGAACATGTGTGATAGTGGAGGCAGCCATTTCTAAGAATTGTTTTATAAGTGCACTTAAGATATAAAGAACTGGCATAAATGGTTGCCTGCATGCAAGAGCACAACGTCCATGAAGCTTCCACTGTAGACAGTCTTGGGCATCACTCAGTGCAACAGTAGCTAACTGATACTGCTGACGTGAAATGTACTGTCAATGTAGAGCAATTAAGATGACCTGATGCCAATTTTGCACCTTATTTACCTTCAGAGAAAGATCAGCAGGAGGTCTGCACTGCTCCCAGAAGGCTAAATGTGGATCAGATGCAGATCAGAAGCAGGATCACAATGTTAACATGCAACATGTGCTCAGGATAACATATGCTTATTTTAAGCACAGATTTGCAGCTTGGGTACAATGCCATGCTGACATGGCTATGTGATTTCCAGGGAACTTGGAGTACACGCAAAAGTCATTTGAGTACATCTATACCTGCCACATAGCCACACAGACAAGAATGCATCTAAATTTACTTTTTAAATTTTCCTTGCAGTCATATGAAATTATGATGCATCTGCATTGTTTCATTAAAGACAAAGACAGCATCCACTTTGAACATAGCAGGAAGAAAGCATTGCCAGCTAGACCAAGTCTGAAAACCTGAAAGTGGCTTTTGAAGCCTGTTTTTGCCTTTGAGGTAGCCATGTGCATTCCAAACTGCAGGTAATGGTCTGATAGGCAATTACAAGGTTTCGATTTATTCATTTTCACAAGGAAAAAGACTTGAATACAAATATAAATATTGCCAAAGCAGATTGCATAAATGGCATCTTCTTATGTAACTCGGGATATGTGTCATAGGCAAGCATTTATAGAAATTCGGCAAGTTTCCTTCATTAAGTAGAGATTAATTCTAGCTGATCTCTAGCTTCAGCTGCTTCAGGTCCAACTGAAAATGAGTCTGCAAAAATGTGTATTTTCTTACATCAGTGTGAAAGCTTCTGAACCATTGATCAAACAAATTTGGAAGATTCTTGAAACATTCAGCAAAGGGAAGACAATCACGTGTATTTCTTGAGCACAAATTGGCAAGAGAGAAAGGTCATTCTATTGACAGGCTGCAAACAAAGGGCATTTTTTTTTCTGGAAACTGCAAACTATAGTCACCATTCCCTCAGAAGTGTAATATTTGAGAGCTTGAAATCTATTTTCACAGGAAGCAAAAGTCAAGAAGTGGCTCAGCCTGTCCAATACACATAAGATGTCCCCTGTGATCTACTGTCCCCAGTTTTCCTGCCTTGACATCTCCCCCAAGAATGGTGCAGCACCTGCTAAGAAAAATTAAGAGAGGGAAAACACCAAATTGGGCAGCTGAATACCTCTAATCTGTTGGCTTCCACTGTCTAACCGCTATTGTAAGCAACCACATAAGGTAAGAATTGAAGTCTACTAACAAAATTGTCAATGCTAGTATTCTGAAATAATGATATTTACAAATAAGACAAAGTTTATAGAAATTGAGCTAATAACACATCTTACAGCTATTGTTTTAGGCTAAAGCACTGATGAATGCAGCACCATATCTATTGGCATTTAGATTATTTCCTTACAGACATATGCATTAAAAAAAATATGACATCTTAAAATCTACGCAAGACAAATAGCATATTAGTTTTACAGTGAGAATGGTTTTGGTGCCTATAATTTGTGTATCATAGGCATATAATGCTGCTTGATGTCTTTAGGTTTCTTATTAGGCTTGGCAATGGCCTGTGGTAAGACTGTGCCTAGATTTATTAAGATCATCTCTGCTTTTACATTGCGTAAGTTAAAAACAATATTTTCTATGCAGTAGCATTAAAAATAATTACGGGGAAGGATTGGCTTTTGCTATTTTAGTGGTAAACTTAAGCATGTTCGCATTCTTTTCCATAAGTGGAACAGACACTCAAACTGTCAGCTTTTGCAAAAGCCTAATATTGATAATAATACTTACTTGCTGGGCTCAGATTTTGTTTTGCATTTCATGTGTAGTTCTTCTCTATTCTGCTATATAACATGGGGTATCACTTCAACTGTGTTCTCTGCTTTAGGCAGCTACACCACATCAATTTTTGTATGATATGTATTATATTTCTCAGTTTTGTCACAGATACAACAAGACAATGGGAAAGTGAACCAGATTGTATATTGCCAATAATCAAAACACTTATTCCATCTTCCTTATGTACTGTGTGATCACAATGGTGTAATTAGAGGTAAAACAACTATTTCGAATATGTTTGGGGTGCCAAAGGGTGGTCTGTTAGCACGATACCTGAGTCAGTAAAATGCCAATCTTGGTTTTCATATCTCAGAAGTTGTATACTTTGCATCCAATTAGAAAAATCTTTTTTATCTATAAGCTTGGCAAATTTTAGCAAAAAAGCACACAGTCAATAAACATGGAATTCTAATTTTCAGTACAGAATCAACAAACATGCACACAAGCCTAGCAAATGCAATATTTAAAAAATGTCATTTATCACATGAATATCAAGAGGCAAGAGTTTTGTAAAGTTCATGTTGTCTAAGTAGTGCATCCTCCCAATATTTCATGTAAGGAAAGGCAGTTTCCTTGTGCAAATGAGTTTCTTTTTGATATTATTCTCAACTGCATGTGCTGTGAAGTACAATTTACAGAGCAGAGACTGCAACAACTACTACACTGGTCTCTTGGTAGATTTAGGAAAGTAAAACATATACACATAAGTGTGGTAGGCTGTTCACCCCTCAAAATTAACTAATTTCCTTACTACATGCAAGACCAAACTGAGGAAACTCTAAAGATTAAGCAATCTTTTCATATTATGAGAAAGCTAGCTATAAAATTGGTCCTACCCATAAGACTCCAGAGATTCCTCCATTGGGCAGGATATTAAAGACCCAGTCCAACTTAAAGTTAATACATCATTTGTCACACACAGGATTTCTATTAAAAATTTTGGACCTACATCATTATCCACCATCTAACCATCATTAAGTATGTTCTTCATGGCTGACTAAAGTTAGCAGAGACACAGTAATAATCAGAGAGATATTACGGCTTAGAATTGTTAATGCCTCCTTGCATAAGGACAAGCTGCTGACCGTGCTCAAGCATGGCAATACTTATATTTTCTTTCTAGCTGTCTTTGGATACCAACAGATTCACAAATTATTGTCTTGCCTTGTCAATCCCTGGCATTTATCCCTTTTAGAGAGCTATCTCAAATGATGTTAGGTGGCCAAGTATAGACACTATATATAGAGACTTCATTTTATTCTGTCTTAGTCAGACTGTACAGACTATCAGAACATTAAGCTCAATGGAAGATCTTTTCACAGAAAGAATCAGAAATAATTGTCCTGATTTTTTTTAGGTCTTCTCACCATTGACCATAACGTATTTCTGGTCTATACAGATGTATTTCAGGGATTTCACTTTGAAAGGGGATTCCAGACTGCTAGAGAATTGATTTGTTCTTCGAGCCTTTTCCAGAAGAACTGATTGTACTCTCTTTTGACCCTTCTCTTGTTTGGTGAGTTATACAAAAAACTCCAGGGAATTCTTACTTTTATAGTCAGTTTAACATATCTAATGCTTTTTCATTAAACACAAATTCTGAATTTCTTATTCCTTTGACAGATATGACAGGAAGGGACAGCTCAGTCCAGGAATGAAGTTTGATGGTAGAAAGCCATTTAGGGGAGCAGATAGAAGTTTTTTCTTCCCTGTTGTTTGAAAGTGTATTCACTTTTACCTCCACACTGACTTGTACTTGCAGGGTAAGAGAAAAGTTGCTTTTGAGATGTTGCTGTTGAGAATGATTGAAGCCCTGGGCAGCCCAGAACTGCAGGGCAGTCAGAGGGCTCCGAGAACAACTCCCAGTGAAGTGTTCAGAGCCAGCGGCAAACTTAAGTCAACACAGGTATCAAACACCAAGTTTTCTATCTCTCCAATTAGGGATTTTATAGAGTTCCTGCCATTCTAGTATCTGAGAAATTATGGAGTTACTCCTGATTTGTATCAATGTTGAATTCAGTCATATCTGGTGGCAGGAATGTCTCACTTGAGTGATCCTACTGTTGGGATGTGCTGCCCTTGAAGGCCTGAATCTCATGCCCTCCAGGGCATGACATCCTGATTTTTCAGGTCATCATTTGATTCACTCTTTTCCTTCTTGTTTTGATTTTTAATCTCCACGCTAAAAACATTTACCAAACCCAATGCTCATAAGTCACATTTTAAAAACAAATATATATAAATATATATATATATATGTAATTATAGTATTTGCATATCTTGAAACAAATAATTCAAGGATTAATATCATTGCAATGTTTTGGGTTAAAAAAGTAAAATAACTACTCCAGTGTTCATTCTCAAAGCTCAACACAGCTGAAAACCAGACAGACAGTATTAAAATTATGTATGTGGTCATGTTAAGTCTATAATATAGTACATAATCTTAAAAGAACTATACATACATGTAGTATTCTTTCAAAAGACTCTTCAAGTTAGAAGTGCACATTCATTGTAAATCACTTCAATCCTGAAACACTGGAAATGTTTCATAGAAGAAGCAGTTTCGTTGTAGGCAGTGAAAATTTCCTACAGATATCCATGCATATTTGCTGCTTGAATTTCAAGTGTCTTTCAGGATTCTTGCCCAAATATTAATAAGTTTTTAAATGTCAGATACATGTTTGCCAAATATATATAACGTTTAAAATGTTTTCTCAAACACAGACAGACAATACAGGGAATTTTTCTTATTTATATTACTTACGAAGTGATGAATCTTACCATTAATCTTGTTTAGAAGGTGGGAAATGCTTGTTTCGAGATACAGACAAGGTTCTTAGGGACATGGTTTAGTGCTACAATTAGTTTACGGTTGGACTTGATATTCCTGAGGTTCTCTTCCAACTGAAATGATTCTATGAAGAGAAATTTCAGAATTCGGAGAATAATTTCAGGATCAGAAAGGGTCCTGCATAGAGGTTCAGTCTCTGATAACAATAAAGTTAGATGCTTATAAATATTGCAAGAAGAAAGTAATTCAGTCATAAGTAAATAGCTATCGCAAGAAAAATGAATGCTGCCTTAGCTGGGAGGAGAACGACGGTTTACCAACTGAATTAAATCAGTGGTTCATACAATCCTGTTTCTAACAGTAGATAATACTTGATAGTTACACTAAATTAGAAAAAAAATCCAAAATTAAGAAATACAACAGACGACCAAGCACAGGTTCTCCACAAGCTTTCTACAGGCATGGTGCTGGTAATTTAAAACCTGAAAATAAAGATTCATATTTATATTTGAAATTAACCCACTTTATATATTAATTTACCAGCATTTTATTTTGCTGGTCATATGTTTCCTCTTAGCTTTGTGAAGTTTTCTGACTATCTCTCTCTCTCCTGGATGTAATTAACTGTCTTTTCCAGATCATTAATAGATATATATCAGTGCATACCTTAAGTATATCTAGGGATAGTCTGTTAGCATCATTATTGTTTTTAATTAGTAATTTCTGTTTATTTTGACTTTCATTTTTTGTCTTTTACACAGCACTAGTCAATGACTCTTTTTTACATAATAGCTGTTCAGATGGACATCATTAAAGACTAAATCAGACAAAACAAGTCTTCTATAGTTCCTTTGACAACCTACATTTCACTAAAATATTCAAAATAGTAAATCTGGTGAGTTTTTATTATGCTTTTATTTGCTTTATTTGTGGTGGTGCTGTTTGGTTGTTGGATTTTGGTTGTTTTATTTTGTTTTTTCTTTTAAAGATAATTGCATCTCTACCTTTAGACTATTCTCAGCATCCCTGAGAATGTCAAGACAGCAAATACTCTTACAGCAACCTCAGACACTTAATTCTTATGTGTACAAAGCTACTTCAGAAAAGAAACAGTGCTCTTCTTTCCCTTCAAAACAATCTCCTGTGATGTTTTAAGACTTCTGTGTATAAGGTATATCAATTCAGATCCATTATTTTCATTTCTATTATGGTTTTTTTTTGCTACATTGTTTACTATGTAGTGGGAAGGAAAATAAGTTCATTTCTTATGAGAAAAGTGGTAAATGATATATGATAAGAGATATAAAAAACTTTTTTTTTTCCTTTTTTTAAGCCTAAGTTAGGTTGCATGAAAGGAATAAGATTTTCTAAGACACCCAGTCTTGTAAATTGTTTTCAGAAAATTTATGTATATGCATGTAGGGCAGCACGGAAGAAAAAAAGGAGACCCTCTCAAGCAAACAGTGAAAGTTAGGAATATGAGCATCAAAAATTAATTTAGATATGTAGAAAGGTCTTATACAACTTGAATACACTGACAAAATGCTTGAAGTTGAGGTAATAACAGAGGAAGAGTTAAGCAGGTAAAAAAAAGAAAGACTAATATCATGGTAAATGATGGGCAAGGATGATAACTTGTGTTGCTGCATTTTGTGAAAAATAAAAATGTGTTAAAAGATTACTTCAAAGAAGCCAAATAGATGTTGCATTAGTTGTTATGGGATAAAGATCTGAGAAAGGAAGGCGTCCTTGGAGAGAGAAATCTTTGTGATACTGAGAAGGAAGATTAAGTAACATTGGAGCTGGTCTTCTTGTGTTGATAGAGTGGGGGAGAATTCAAATATACTACTTTTAGTGCTGGTAGTATGAGCTGTTTCAGATGTATGTTGCAGATGTATCATGGGAGGAAGACCAAGGGGTCTGATTCTCTGTGTGTAACTGAAGGCAAAAAAGAGGATACCCAAGACTGGTCCTCATCTTTCGTGGAGGACGACAGGGTTAGAGATCAGCATGAAGAAACAGTAGCTATAAGTGTGATGAAATACCTCACAGGAAACATCAAGTTCAAAGTTCCTTCAGGATGTGCCAGAATAAAGTATGGAGGACAACAAACTACATGGCGAGGGCAGTCAGGATGGGAAAAAGCCAAGAGTATGTAACATCTGATACTGCTCCTGATGATTACATGACATCTGGTGGTATAGAAAGCAAATATTTTTGAATTTTTTGTTACTCTGTTACTGGCAAGTTCTAAAATTTATGCAGAACAACACAATAAGTTATCTCAGTAAAATCTTTTCATGTTCAAATATTTTCATAAAACTTAAAAGTATTTATTAAATACTTTTCCCCTGGAATTTCAAGTACCACATATACTTTTACATTAGAGAAATAAAGGAACAGTTGAGAGGCATGAGTATTGAGGAAAACAACTCTAAGAGAAAAATGCATAAAAATATCGAGTCGGGGAGGGTTACATTGTCCTTTGCATAGTTCTCACTCACCAAAGGATCTGCATCTTGGGGTGTGCTTCTCTGCTAATTCACTGGTGCTGGAAGTCACTGACCTCCAGGTCATGCTATTTTTTACCCAGTGGCCTACTTAATACTACATAAAAGTCTAGCTTGTTCTGACTGGGGAAGATGTGATATCTTAACATTATTTCAAATTGTATATTTGTTTCATAACCACTAAACAATGCACATAACTACTTCAGAAATTAAATAGTGGTAGATTACTATCTTTTTCAAAACATGAAGAGCAAAGCAGAATCTTGCTTTTCCTCACTTATGTTCTTCCTTTAGTTTGTTTAAATTTTTTATTTTCCAGCACAAAAATACATTAGCACATTTTGTTCCTGTTAAATTTTATGGTGTTTTACTTCCGCTCTGCATGAGCTTCACTGGTCAAACAATCCTACAGTTTTTGGGTAGCAAGAGCTCTGTGGGGTGAGTCTGTTTAAAAAACATTCACATGTTTTGAGTACTTATTCTGTTTATGTTCTTAGAAGAGATACTGCTCCTGGCTTCCACCTTTATGAAAGCCATTTCTTTATTTTTTAAACAAAGTTCTATTTTTTCACTAAACTTAATTTTCAGTTTTGAAGAAATATGGATTGTCATAAACATTACCATTTTCTGCTTGAAGTGTAAGTCACATTTCTTTGATCACACTGCCTCTCACATAGAGATACAGCAGTGTGAATGTGCGACCAACTCTACACCTCAAAGAAAACTACCAAAGGGAAACATTTTAGTGCTCACATAATTCTCCTTAGGGACTGAGAGAAAACAAGCTGCATATGACAGATGAGAATTACTGCGCTGAAAGTAGAACTGGTGTTCACCCAAGAGCTACAGTGGTGATATACATATATATATACATAAAAGAACTTACGCAGAACAGAATATGGAGACAAGATAAACTTATTTGACTTAACCATTTACTTAGCTAAAAGATACCATGCTTTCGAAAGAAGTGAGGAAGAAGGCATTATTCTTCAGCATTATGTGAATAGTTTCATGTACAGGGTTTTGGGGGGCAATGTTTTTAGTGCTTTTATGGTGCATTTGGGAAGGACTGGAGTTTTATCATTAATTCTAACATGTTTTTTTCCTGGGAAGATGCCTTTCCATATATCTGTCCACACCTGAAAGCCCCAAAGTCACAGGCATTATGAATCCAGCTACTAGAGATTTATTTTACCAAACTTATGCTTAAATTAGAATAATTCCTTGAAAATACTATTCAGTGACCTAAATTATTTGATCTAATAAAACTGTGTTTAGTGCAGGATCAGTGAGGTAGACAAAGGTATGTCAGAGCACCTAACGAAAGATGGAGCAGCCTCAAGACTCTTGTAATGACGTGGTGGCTTCTGGTATGTGGTGGCTCTAGGAGATTCTTAAAACACAGTGTGTCTATGAATGCCTCCAAATCTGAATGCAGAAGACAGGAGGAAGTCTGTAGACATGGCTGTAGCATTTCATATATGGAGAATTCCCAAACACCTGGTTAGGAATTGAGGAACATTTAAGTGGTGGAAATGTGACTCCATGTCTAGTATGGCCTAGCGATCAGTAATCCCAGATGGATTTGCTCGATTGCAAGGGAACAAACTACACTAAAAGCTAGTGCCAGGCTACACACAATGTCTTGTAAGACTGGGGACAATAAAACAAATCTTTCATAATCACTGGCTAAAATGCAGCATTTCTTTAATTTTAAGATGCACAAGGACAATTCTCCAAATCCATGTTAGGCTTACAATGCAAAATGAATAGCAAATAAAAGAAAGCTCCTCATTTGCACTTATTTGTGATGACTCATTACAAGTTCTGCTTCCTTTCATGGGCACTTACGAAGTCACTACCTAGTGTTGGAGGTAAACATGAGGTAAAAAGTATGCAGTGCCTGCAGCCCCCACCATACCTCCAGACAGGTTTCAGCATTGTTACAGGAAAGCTATTTGCTCTATGCGTAAGGAGAAAAATGCAAATCTAATGCAAATTAAACAACTTCCACTGCAGATAGTAATTTAGGAGTAGCTGGATGAGCAGTACAAAGCAGGGACTTGCACAGCTAAACTTCCATGGCTTTACTTGCGTGTGTGTCTCAGTTCCCTGTTGCTAAGATGAAGGTAACTTTTTTTTTCCATTAACCTCTCTGATTTGTCTAAAGAAGTGGGCCTCTGTGCCAATAGTCTTTCTACCAGTGTTTCTCAGAAAGTGTCCTTTTGACCCGAACACCTACATGGTAATGCACTATAAAATGCAAGTATAATTATTAAAAATAAATGTTGGCTATTAACTGATGCTGTAACCAGCCTGAACTGGGATGCTATAGCAGAAGGGATGGTGACTCAGAGATTTGAAGGAGCAGGTGTTAATGATGCCACACACACCTTGCCTGAAGTAAAGCTCAAAACCTTGGTAATACACCAAGTTGCTGAACCTGATCCCAGCAGTAGGTCTAAATTCTGGTCAGGACAATGTCATGCACTTGCGGAGCTGATCTAATTAAAGCTCATAATTTGCTCTAGGCTTTGGTTCAATCAGTTACTCCATGCCAAAGTTCAATTGCCTCAATTAGAGTATAAAAAAGTCTTAGATTAAGTCACCAGTTCAACATAAAGCCTGATCAAGAACCTCACTCAGTAGTGTCTTGGGACAGATTCTAAAAAATGTAAACAATGGTAGAATGAGAATTGCCAGGCACATTAACTCTAATAGATTGGAATCTGTCCTGCATACTCTGGGCTTCTCCTATCCATTTGCCTTGTTACCCATTTACTTTCTCTGAAACACTTATTTGCTTTGTTAATGTCAAATTATTATGTTCTTCTTAAATTGAAGGGCACTAGCATTTTCTTTGGAAAGTCTCAGCTGTCCTTGCATTTCACCTGGTTCACTTTTTGGGAGAGTGGGAAAATATGTGGAAAGAGGTACTGTTTGCCATGCTTGGAATAAGTTAAATGAAGTTAAAACCATACAGAACCTTGTTTTTATGGGAAATCTTTTAATTGTCTTGAAATCTGAAATTTTCTCACACAACTGAGCTAATCAGAAAATTGAAATATGTATCTGGTATTATTATTTCTGAACTGGTGTTACAAGAAGGTTTTACATTCACAGAAAAATATTAACATTAATGAAAATAAATGTACTTAAAAATATAGAGCTTAAAATTAAATGAAGCATAGACACATATTGGATCTTCTAGCTTCAACATCGTTAGAGGGATTGTCCGCTTGCTTGCTTCTGTTCATGTAATTCACTGCTTTTAATTTAAAGTACGAAGAAAAAATACCAGTGAAATAATAGCTACTTTTAACAAAGGCCCAATGTTTCTGTAGTCTAAATGAGTACTTGTCTAGATTGTTAAACTACTGTGAAACAGAAATCCCCTTCCAACTAATGCACTGTAATTACAAGGACAGTAAAAAAATATGTGAGGTTTTTTTTCTTGTAGTGGGCAGTCACTTAAAATGACTCACTAATGAAAGAGTCTGTCTGAAATGCTACACTTCACACAAAATACTGTATATAGACAGATCACTATATTTGAAAGATGTTTTTAAAATTGCAGCACTATAATTCTGTTTTAAGAATGGATAAATTAGTTTTGTCCATCATATTTTAGCTTTAATTCATTTAGTCCAAGAAAATGCTTCTTCACTTGGCAGACACGCATACTTCATCTTAATTTGGCTATTTCATAAAGCTTGTGTTGATTTCACTTGTAATATTTGGCTGCATTTTATTGGAGACAGATTGTATTTCATATTTACTTCACTCTGTTATGCAGGTCTTAAAGTGACACTGTAGTAAGAAGCACTTGTATTATACTTGACCAAACACCATAAAATGTGTATGATAAATACATATAAAACAATATTCATTATTCAGTAAAGTACCAGCCCATATTTTTCTAGATGGATAAAATTCTTACCTTGTTTAAAACCTGTTTGACTGTACTAGCATTGTATGTCTGAGGTTTTAACCCTGGCTTAGGCCTACTATTAATGTAAAACTGAGAAAACACAAATGCAGAACACGGGATGTAAAACTGTAATTTTATTTTGTAATAGTGCAAAAAGCAGAGGTTACAGAATCTCCATCTTTGGAGATATGCAAAAATTAGACACAACCGTTGGACCAGATGACCACCAGACATCCCTTCTCATCTCAGTTATTCTGTGCTTATATGATTCTGCATTAAGTAATACAACATAAGGCAAGTAATGGTGGAAGTTTTGTACTGATGACAAGAATGTTACACTATCAGTTGAGTAAAAGTACATGGATTGCATTGAAAGAAACATAAGGTCAATTACATGTTGAAGGGATGGTATAGATCAGGCTAAAATTAAAAATTCCTTAGTATCATTACATATAATTTTGCTTTGGCATCTAAAGAACAACTACAACTTATTAAGCAAATTTAAATGTTGAATGTACATATTACGTGCTCCTCCTGTAAATCATTGGAATCCACTAGCGGTATCTGAGTAATGATTTTCTTATAAATATACAAAGACTGAAAACCCTAAACCACTTCAGTTCAAGTAAGAGATAAACATTATGAGTTGAATTCATACAGAAGAAAGTATACATAAAAGTACAATTAGTTAAGTATGGAAGATCTTGACAACGATCAGATCCGAAGTATAGCAGAAGTGGATTTTAGGAGCCTAAGCACACCACTTCCCTTCAAAACTGCTCATTCTGTGGCTACTGAGCCCTGATGGTGCTTATTCATGGCAAGAAAATGAAAATTTTAATTCAGACATCCCACCTTCCATTAATGAGTAGACATAATCCAGAAGAAAATGTCATGGAAAAAGAATCTATCCTCTACTTTGCTTACTGATTTTTTTTTTTTTTACCAAAAAGAAAGTAGGTGACAGGAGATGATCACTGCAGCTTTCAGAATATCCACTTGGAAGGCTGGCATTCTGAATTGTGAACCCTGTTCCTAGGACTCCTTATCCACAATACCCTAAAAAAAAAACGAACAAAAAGAAGTACAAGAGATTAATTTAACGGTAGAGGGCAACTAAGGGAGCTGTTGTAACTAAAAGCATGAAGCAGGAGAGTAGATGTGAGGGTTGAAATACCTCTATTCTTAACACAGAGCTGGCCCAGGCTCAAGTAAAATGTGATATAGAAAGCAGAAGAAATCAACAGACTGCATGAACAAAAGAGAACTGTGCATTTTTAGTACAACATAGGAACAAAATTAATTAAATGCCTGCACTGGCCAAAGAAGATTTGGATAAGCAGAAAAATAAATTGCTCCTTCAGTGATAGGGAAAGGGAAAGGGAAAGGGAAAGGGAAAGGGAAAGGGAAAGGAAAAGGATTGGCTGGAGCCAAATCAGTCAGACTATGCTGCTAGGATGACCTAACCTTAGGTACTGAGGTACTAGGTACTGAACACACAGCTGAAAATAATGAAAGTAAACTTGAAAACAAAAACTGATGTTAACGTCCTCCTTAAATGTTTCTTTAGTGTTATTTATTTTTTATTTAAAGAGCCTATATCTCATGAAAAAAAAAAGATGGATGCTTAAGTACAACATGTTTTGAAGGGACTGTATATCACCAGTGAAGATGACAATAAAATATAAATAGGTTAACAGATAATAAGCAATAAACATATTTTCATTAGATACAGTAAATTTTCATGTATAGCTGACACTGCTTTTGTCTGGTCCAAAATGCCATGGGTGGGACAAAGGTGCAAATAGGCATGTGAGTTACTAAGAAGGACAGTGCATAACCTCTTTCACAAGTCTTATATTCCCATCCCATATTGCTGCTGTCATTCATTCCTTTTGCCTTACGTACTCTCCCTTGCTAGGGCACTGTAGCTATTCACCTCTTGTCACATGCCACTGGTAGGGGCCAGCAGCCAGAGACCCACAGTGGTCAACTAGTAACAATTACCTAAATTCTTCCTAAGACAGCCATGCCTCCTTCTTTTGCCATTCTCTAGCTCAACACACAACAGCTACATGGGCACTTACATATTATTATCTGTACTAGTTGTGTAGACCAATGCTGCAGAGCCCTTCCAATTCATACTTCAACAACCAACATATGTCCTTGTCACTATGCTTGCTGAACTTCACTGCATGGGCAGGAATCTTGGTGCAGTCTCTGCAGCAGTAGGACGTGCCCTCTCTCTGCCCTGCATATCCCTACAGCCTAATGGCATCCATACATAGGCTGTTAGTCATGCTGTTCCACAGGTCTTTAATATAAGATGTCCATGATCTGTGAGCCTGCCAAAGACCAGACTTCCAGATGCAGGAACTCATCATATCCATACAGGCATGGTCATCAGGATGTTTCTGAAATGGCTGAATTTACAAACAGCAGGCAGCTCACCTCAAACTGAGGTTAAGGCAAGTACTAGCATAGCTTTTTTTCAGGAGCTGAGCAGCTAATTGACATGTGCTCTTCACTTCCTTCTTGTTTATGGCTTATTCAAATTAAGCTGCAGAAATACCAAAAAAGTTCACCTGTAGCTGGAAGTTCTCCTTACGATTTGTCACCAATGCAGATTATCGGGAGAAAAAAAAAAAATAACAGATGTTTGTTTGGCAACAGCTCTGAGTCTAGAAAGCTTGAGCAGTTTCCCAGCAGTCAGGAAAGATTCCAAAATTCACTTGGAGTTGTGGTTACACTTCCCTGTCCAATACATTTGAGTAGAACAACCTGAATAGGATTAGTTCAGAAATGTTTCCCAGCCTCTTTCTGTTTATGGCAAGGAAATGTTTGGCTAGGGTTCAGTCAATCCTGACTCTGCAGGGGGAGTGACTAAGCACCATTAAGTTCTCAGGAAAGCTAAACATCTTAGTCTTCAAAGCCTGGACTGACTGACTGTCAAAAGCTTTAGTGCAGTTAGAGGCCAAGCAGAGATCTTGAGGTCACCTCTGATCATCTTTTTCTCATTTGTGCTGAGTAGTGCAATAATTATTAGTGTGCAAATCACCTGGAGTACATTGCCTTCTTGGGATACAACCAGTAACACTTTTGGAGCTTATGCACAAACCAATGACATACTCTGTGAGTGGATCTGTCATTTCACTGCCTATCCACTGCTTCAGGACCATATTCTAGCATACATTATAACCAGGTGGACTTTCACTCATTCTGGCTCATGTGGGACTACCATCATATTCTTTCTTTTTCATGCTAACTCTGGTGGCGTACTACCAACAGGAAAAAGATGGGGAAGAAAAAAAAGCCTGTTAAGTACAGTGATGGTTGCACTCTGCAGTTATCCATAAAGTTATTGTGATTAACTTGAGCCAAAGACCCAGCCTCCACCAATTAATGGTCTGTGGGAAGGCACTGGTATGTAGGCCAACACTACATGCTCCACTGCTTCAAATACCTATTAGGAATAGTGGTTGCTAACGTGCTATCTGTAGAATACTGATCAAAAAATTAACAGATGATCTCCTCTCTCCTTTTCGAGGAGCAGTAAATAACAGGATCAGTATGAAAACATGGGCAAAGAAGACCAAATCAAGTGGATTCATTTGGCGGCAGTGACTTGTGTGGCCAAGGAAGATGCACTGCTGGCAGCTAAGTGACTCGTGAACATTTAACATTGGCTCTCTCACAGCTGGACTCTGTTACAGTTGAGTACCAAGATGTTGCAAACTAGTGAGTCTGATTGCTTCTTCTGCAGCTGTGCAAGACACTTGGGCTTTGGACTGGGGTGTAGAACACTAGCAAGAGATTTCAGACATCAGAGGCCGGAAGGTCTGGGTGGGCAACAAGAAGTAAGGAGGTTAAACAGGATCGGTCTCATTTGTAAACAGGATGTGGTTATTGGGTAAGAGTTGGAGGCCCCAAAGAAGCTTTGAAATACAGCAGCTAAATCCTGAGACATAATGGGGATGTTCGCTGAACTACAAAATTGAAAAGCCTAATACTGTTCCCACTGACATCCCAGTGAAATGGAAGCTTGGCACTAATATTTTACAGGAAGAGCTGGAGTCCCAGAAAGCACTGATTTGTTGAATGACATCGACTAGAAAGTGTGAGGGAAGAGAACTGATGTCTCAACCTTCTATATACCATACCATACCATACCATACCATACCATACCATACCATACCATACCATACCATACCATACCATACCATACCATACCATACCATACCATACCATACCATACCATACGCCTAAATGTTCACAAGTATTGGTACAATGTTACAACACAGGTTCCCTTGTGTTAGCTGCTAGAGTAAACAGTCAATGAAATCCAATCTCTCCTCTAAAAATGTGTAGTCCAGTTAGAGAACGGATTCAAGGGTCAAGTATATAGAAAGTAAGAAAAGTGACTGTAGAGTATGCAAAAAGTATGCTTTTAAAGTCCTTTAATTCTTCATTCAGTCTTGAAGATTTTTTTCTCTGTGGTTAATATTGCTATAAATAATGAGGCTAGTTGTGCTATGAAAGTTATAACTAGGAGTGTTTGCAGGGTCTGGCCTAACATATACTGATAATAAGTCTTGAATGGACTATAACTTACATTCTTAGAGTTATACACGTGCATGTCTTTACCTGTAAGAGTTTGTGTTTACCATTTAGTCAAACATGGTGAAGTTCTACAAGTTTTCTTCCCAGTTTAGTGTGTTACATTGAGCATGCATGAATAGATGGAAAAAAACCAGACATTATTTTTCTAATTTATAAATTCTTATCTAAAATATGTAATTGATAATTAATGACATACTGAAAATGCACACAATTTTCTCTTAAGTTAATTTTTACATTAGATGTTTACTGAACCTTACTTAAGTCTACTTGTTTTATTTCTAAGACTTTTGCCATCTCTGGAAGCATTTTACCATGTCCAGCAGTCCAGGTAACACAGGGGAACAGCTATGTAAGTTCATGACTCAGTCACTTCGTACAAGTATGCACATTGTCTTGGTTTCTTTCAAATACTCGTAGTTGCTGGCAATATGTAAACTGACATGGGGCTACAGGTCTAAGAAGAGTTTATGGAATTTTTACTTTTGAGGTCATGATGATGGCTGCATCATAACTATTTTGCTGCCTTCTGATTACCCTTATCCCTCTCCCCACTATTACACTCACTGTGCTAATAAAGCATGCATGGTTATCAGACTGAAAACACCACTTAAAAAGAATATTTCACTATATGCAGAGCCTTTTACTGCTCAGGCATTAAAGCTGTAGGTAGGGGATGTGAGCCAATGCCTTGAATCTCATTTCTACAAGTTTTCCTTCCAAAAGTGATGACCGATCTTCCAGTTTGTTTTAATAGAAAAGAAAGTTCAGAAAAGAGTCACAAATAATAATTATCTTCAGCAATACAACAACGACTGGGACAAGAGTAATATCTATTAGCTGACCACTGACTAAAATTAAGAAAAAAAAAATGCAATCTAGTACTAAAAGAAAAATAAAAGCAGAAAACAGAATACTCTGTAACACTGGTCAGCAGATAAAAATGTTCAGCTCCGTGCCACCTGCTCAAATGAGTTTTGCTGCCGTAAGAACGAATGGAAGCACTTTGGTAACCCCAGGGGCTCTCCTAGCACCCCGAAGGCTGGCGGAGACTGCTCGGATGGGGCCGCCCGGCTCTGCAGCAGCCCTCGGTCCGGACGGGTTTGACTACGAACAGCGAACGCTCCCAGGCCGGGGCCGCAGCAGCCGCGCAGTTCTCTCAGCACGGGTCGGGGCGAGGAGTACGGGGTCATCGCACCCCTTAGCCATTCCAGTCGATGGGAACGCTCCCCTGGACTCGCCCCCGGCCCCGCCTCCGCTCCCCGCTCCCGGGGCTGCGGCGGGTGCCGCCAGCCCCGCCGTGAGGCAGCGACACAGGGAACCCGTCTTGGCCGACACCCGCCACGACGTCCGGGTCGCCGCCGCGGGATGAGGCGCAGCCGCCCCGCAGCCGCTGAGGGATTTTCCGTCTGTAACCACGCACGAAACGCAGCTCCCGTCACGGCAACTCTGCTCCCCGGGAGCCGCCCTGCGCTTCCAGGGCCCTGCCAACGCCAGGGACGGCGCTGTCAACGGCGGCCTCTGGCCGCTGTCACCACCTGTTACCTGCTCCCGCCTCCGCCTGGCAGGAGGCCAACACCCAGCTCCCGCCAGCCCGGTGCTCTTGCTGCCGCCCCCCAGGCGCGCCCCCCCACCGCTCACGGCGCCCCGGCCCCCGCGCAGCGCGGCGGGGGGGAACGGGCACCGCCACATCCGGGCGCCGGCGCTCTAAGCGCGCATGCGCGGCCGCCCTACCGCTGTGAGGCTGGGCGCCGCGGTAGGCGCCGGTACCGTCGCTCCTCCCTGGGGCGCTGCGCTTCCGTGTTGTCAGGCAAGGGGGAGCGAGCGTGAGGCGGGGGAGGCGCCCTCCGCGGCGGCAGGAGGAGGAGGAGGAGGAGGATGGTTGTGGGGGCGGGCGGCAGCAGTAGCCGCTGGCAGCAGCCGGGAGAAGCCCCGCTGGTGGCTGGCTGGCGGGACACGCAGCTCTGAGGAGGCGAAGGGTGGCTGAGCCGAGCCTCGGGGCGGGCGCCCGCTAAGGGGGAGAGACTGCGGCGGCGGGAGGGGACCGACACACACACACGCACACAACACGCAGAGACGGATGACAGCGGCGGCCGCGGCTGTTACGATGTGAGGCGGGCTGCGAGGGGGGACGCGGAGGCTCCGCGGAGAGGAGAGGCAGCCCGCACATCCCCGGCGGCGGGAGGGGCGGCTGGGGCGGGGCTGGCCGGGCCCGGGGAGAGCCGTGCGCCTCGGCGGGCAGGGCACTGGGCGGCCGCGGGCGGCGCGTCTGGGACCGGCGGCGTTGGTGGGCTGACCGGCTCGTGTTTGCTTGGCTCCAGTCTCCCACCCCGAGGGCCCCGATGAGGAGCGCCCCTGCGCTGTCGGACTGACGCCTCGCCGCCCTCCCCGCGGACGAGGAGCGCTGCCCCGCGGCGGAGAGCGCGGCACCCCTGCTCGTGGGCCGCCCCTGCACCGCCCACCCCAGCGGGGGCTCGTCTGCCGCCTGCGGGGCAGGCGGCGCGGCGCGGCGGGCGGCGGTGACAGCGCGGTGGCGGCGAGGCCGGAGGAGCGCCGCCGCCGAAGACCATGAGGAAATTTAACATCAGGAAGGTGCTGGACGGCCTGACGGCGGTCTCCTCCGTCGCCTCGGCGTCGTCCGCCGCGCAGCAGCAGCAGGCGGGGAACCGGGAGACCGAAATCCAGGAGACGCTCCAGTCCGAGCACTTCCAGCTCTGCAAGGTGAATGAATGCTGCAACCCCGAGCCGGCTGGCGGTCGGGTAGGGGGGCGCACCGCCGCGATGGGCTCTGCGGACTTTGCTTTTCGGTACCCAGCTCCCTGAGGCTGCCCGCTGCTTCTGTTTACTTGTTTGGATTTATTTGGCGGGGGGGGGGAGGAGGGGTGACGGGAAGGAAGCGGTGGGTGTAGCTGTACAGGTCATGTTGGATTTCCGTAGTCATCTTTCCTGGAGAGTTTCAGGGTCTGTCGTCTTCCAGGCTCTTTCGTGCGTGTAATATTGACTGCGTTCATGAAGGCTTCATGGAAAGAGTGGGATGGATGGGGGAAGGAGTGATACCTAGTTGTATTGCACATCTGATTATCGCGGCATTTGAGTAGGAGCCTCTGCTAATGGGCTCAAAGGACAGGGGATCTGTCGCTCTGCATTATTTGGAAATCCATTTGTCCTGTTCCTTTGCGTCTGAAAAAGGAAGCTGTAGACGTTTGTGGTGGTTTCACTGCAGTGTGTTGCCAAGTTGCCGATGCTGCTGTTGCAAATGTTCTTCAGAAACAGAGGAAAAGTTCCTGGTTTTTATTTGCTTGTGCGTGATACAATAATGGCAGTTTGTGTCTGCACACTTCAGAAAATGATGCAGTGAATTAATCCACCAGCTGTACCAAGAGAAATAAAATGGGTATTGATATTCAAATCAGTTTTTTATCTTTACAATGCACCCATGGCCTAGCTTGATATGGATGAGCTTGTTTGTGGTTTCTCTTCCTTGTTTTATCTAGTATTGCAGGCGTTTCTGCCACTTTGCAAGTTGTTCACAAAGGACATGGAAAAGAGCAGAGCTGTTACCAGTTAGATTTTACTCACTGTGAAATACTGGGACTTGTGTGGTATGCCTGTAACTTCTGTGAAGTAAAAGAAGTATATAAAAAGTTTGCAATGTGTTTATGAGGTCCTAAAATAACTGTCCTTTAAAGGTTTTGAAATGGAAAAGCTGGCATTTGTGTGGTTTGTGTTGTGTATGTTTATAATGGAAGTAAGAGTAGGTTACATTTTTATGTTCTCGATTCTGATTAATTGCAACCTGAGAAGTGTAAAGTAGTTATTGCTTGGTCAATTACCAAATTAGTCTTGGCTAACCAAAAAGCTAAATGTGCCAATAACTTCTTATTAAGAAAGAATCCCATGGTTGAGCAGGTTTTTGCTTTGTTTGTCAGGGTGTTTTTTGGTTTTGTCTATTTTGGGGACTCTTTTTTTTTCTCTCTGGGGAAAGCAGAGGGTGAAAGATTGGTTCTGTGGGGCTTGGGTTGTTTTTCTTTCTTAACATGCCGAGGGAGGTTGCACTGTCATGTGAGGCCTGTTTGATTGAAATTGAAGTGATTCTCAGAAAAGCAGGTCTAGTAATTTGTAATAGTTCTAATGACAAGTCTGGCTTTGTTGCCAAACTTACTAGGAAGATGTCAGATTTTAGTAGTTTGGTGCCTTTGTTGGAACTGAAAATAAGATTACTCAGAGAATGAAGTAGATGGGAAAAAAAATGCTGAGTTGATACAGTCTTTGTGTAGAAGAAATGTAAGATTCAAATTAAGTTTCAGTAAGTATGACTGTCACTTGATGACGAAGGATGAATGAGTAAAGATGACAAAAAATATTTTATAATTGGTTCATGTAAGACAGTTGATTTTTCTCAGTCTGTTGTTAAAATGCTTTTTAGTTCCTTTCTTAATTGTGATTAACACTGAGTCCTGTTCCATAACATACAACATTGATTCTGTTTATTTTTGTTCTGCTGTTTGATCCATCATTACTGCGATGTTCTGACTTGTTAGACTGTACGCCATGGTTTCCCCTATCAACCTTCAGCCTTGGCATTTGATCCTGTTCAGAAAATACTGGCCATTGGAACTCAGACTGGAGCACTAAGGCTGTATCCTTTTATATTCTGAAGTGGATTTAGTGTGCCTCATGCAAGTGGTGTTTTGATTCAGCTGCTGGAACCATTCAGAAGTCTGGTGGGACACAAGGTATGCAGGAGGGGAGGAAAAAAGCTCTGTTTTCTGTTGGTGGGTGGCCTGGCTATTTTGGTTGTTCTTTGTATCAGTTCAAGTTCTGTTAATGATGTGAGGTATGGCTGCTCAGTCCCCATTATCTCGAGTCAATATATACATTTTCTAGAGGATTACTAGTGTGCTGCCAGTTTAGAGAAGCTGACTGCAAATCTAAGGAGAGATCTGGGCTGAGTTCTGTTTCATTCTGCTGTATCCTCTGGGATTGGAAAATTCCATGCTGCTTGGTGGGTTTATTTGGTGTGGAGTCTTTTGTTTGTGTGATGTGTTTTTTGGTGTGTTTTTTTTTTTTTTTGTCTTGATCTTGACATAAGATTTGTAATACTCTAGTTACCTGTTGCTATATCTGTGTTGCCCAAAGATGGTTTCAAGTAGGGACACTAAAGGGTGCAGGAATTTTATCTCACTAGTAGTTTCTATGTGACTGAGATGAGCAGAAGGAATTTGTGGAATAAAGCACCAGTAACACCGCTTCTTTTTGTTCGCTATAAAGTGTACTACCTGTATGTTCATAGCCATATGGTACCTATCCAAGCCATGTAACAACATGTGTTTAAACTTTTACTTTTAAAAGAAGGTACCCTCTGGATTCTTTAATCCATACTGCCATTGCCCAACCTTACTTTTCAGCAGAAGATAATGAATTGAATTCTGTTGTCCTGAAATTGACTGAACTCTGACCTTTTTTGGGAACGCTTAGGCCATCTTGCTAGGAACATTGAGTTAATCTGCTTTAAACTGTAGGCAAATCTCATCTTTTCCTTTGTTACTTACAATAGTCTGCAAGTAGACCTTTTTTTTGTTTTCTTCTGTAATATCACTACTCTGTCTGTAGACTTAATTGCCTTAAGAGGGTCATCCTTTACAAGCTGAAAAATCATAACTTCAGTGTCAAATCTGGGGCTTTTAGAAGAGGCTGAAATGAAGTAGCTTGTATGGTATCTATAATATCTATTATGAACTCCCAGGATCTCTTAGTGCAAAGTATGAGTAACAGTAATGACTGTGCAGTGCTCTTAATGCTGTATTTGAAATTACCCTTAACTCTGTAAATTTTGGTTTTAAAAAGGTGATAAAGTTGATTTAAATGAAGAATGAAGTGTGTGTGGGTGGTGCTGTTAATTACTCTCATATTGGTAGAAAAGATGAGAAAGCAGAGACCTAAGAGTAAGGATTTGGGCTGGAGGAAAGGGAGAGATCAAAATGTGTCTGTTTAGAGCTTACTCACCTGTAATTTTGGGCCCTATGATGTTGCAGTTTGGGTAATGATGACTTGATGAAACTTGTTTACTGCCTTTCACACCCAACTACACTTGTGAATTCTGGGAGTGTGAATTGTTTTCTAAATAATTGAGTTAAGTATTGGAGGATTGTGAGGGAAGAAACGGTTACTGAGAGGAAGCAGTAACACTGACAGAAAATGTATTTCCTAAGGGAGGAAGTTTCATACAGAGGCTGAAATGTTGGTGCTCCTCTAACTTGATGAAGATGAGTGTTCTTCTCAGTACCTTGATACAGATCTTGATTCTCAGAACTGGTTAAAAGCCCTCAACCTCAGCTGATCGGTTTGCCCTGTAACCCAGCAACCCTCCAGAAGCTGCATTTTCTGCGGTTACTTGGGATGGAGAAGTGCAGGCAGAAGGGATAGACTCGGACACATTCTCAGTGTGAAGCCAGCCTCATGCTTTCTGCCTAGTGAAACCTGCTGAAAAAGCACTCTCTGAGAAGGAAGAAAACTTGCAAGAAGTGCTTATTTCATTCTATTGCTTGAAGATAAAGACACAACCAAAAAGTGCTTCTTGACCTACAGGATGCTTTACCTTTTAAGGTTTTTACAAACAACAAATCATGTGCAAGGATTCATTGAAGTGGGAACCACTTATTCTTTAGAGCTGCAAAAGTGGTTTTAATTGAAAGGAGATGTGGACTAGAAAGAGAGTCAGTAAAGAGGTATTCATTGAGAAGTAAATCCGAGAAGTGGGAGGAAAGTCAATCCTCGTTTGCTTCTACATTAATGTTCTGAGAGTGTAGAAGAAAAGCAACAATAATCCTTCTTTCATTGCCTACCAGCAGATGGGAGCTGGGTATTAGTGTTTTCATTGCATCTTCAAGTACAGGTGCATCTTGTCAAGCTTTTACTTCTTTCCTATTACAAGTAAGTGATCTGAGGAATTGTGAAGCAGGTTTTTTTTTTGGAAAGGGTATTAAAGATAAAACAAGGAATGAGCTAACCTGTTTTAGATTTCATTAATATGTGAAGAAATTAATATTATAGTCCTGATTGACTTTGGACTATTTATCAGCTAACCCCTTTACAGAGCAAGTTCTCTGTACTTGAGCAGTCTGCAATTCAGGTATTTTAACTTCAAAACTTGTATTGATTAGAACAGATTAACATGAGCAGGAATTTTCTTAACCACACTCCCATTTCATTCTTCTTTGTGAGGATTCTGTAACCAGTAGTGGAAGAACAGGGAGAATTTTAATATGCAAATAATAAATGTTGCCTCTGGTATTGATACAGTGACATGTAAAAATAGAGCTAAAGCTTTTGCTGAAGAATAAAAATCTGTGGATACAAATATACTGGGAGTTCACTGACTTAGTAAATTTACCAATTAGAGATAAAGACCAAGTAGCATCATCACTGTATTGAATTATCTGAATCCACAAAGTAATTGTGAAAATGGAAATACCTAAACTATGGGTGGCATGTTTCGCTAATTGTATTTAGCAGCAGAATTACTCTAATATTCTTTGCCCTCCATCGTAGGCTTGATAGGTTAAAATCTGAGGAAAGCCTTATGGAGTTGGTGACTTAGTGTGCCAGAGGTGGGACTTGGCTGTTTCATGTGCAGAAGCAGCAGCTGACTCCAGATGTTGCTGGTTTAAGATGGAGAGAAGTCCATAAACATATTAGGTAGAGACCGCTTTTAGTGTAAAACTTGAGATTTATCAGTCACCAAAGTTACAGTTTAGGATTATTCACTACCTTAACTTGAGCAGTGCATCATTTGTATTCCTTTAAAAAAAAAAAAAAATCTTCTCTTTCCAGAGCTAGAAATATTTCTGTGATTTAGCTGGGAGACTTAAAAGCAAGTATTTCTGAGGCAGACTTATATTGCTCAGGCATTATCCTTAATTAGGGAAGTATTTTATGCCCTCAATAGAAAGGAACATTTTGATCAATTAATAAGAAAGGCTTTGTTGTATTTTCAGCTATGAACAATATCAATATCAAGCTCCTTTTACAGTGTGTGAGTAAAAGTTACAAAGTGTATAGCTTAGTAGAATACTGACCTTGGAGAGAGGTCAGGTGCTGGACCCACTACTCTTGACTATGGAACAGCTGGCTGATGTGACCCTCTCCTTGACCTTAGGATCTGTTGGAAATAGTTCAGCCCTTTGATCTGGTTTCCTGTATTGCAGGGGAAATTGAGTGAGGTAGGCATAAGAGCAGAAGTACAGCACTGAGTGACACAAAATCTTAAATTTATTTCTCGCATACACCCACACTCATCTGCTCATACCGATCCTTGGAGTTCACAATGCTGATCAGAGAATGGTTGTTTCAGCTGCTTGAGGTGTTTGAGTCTTGGCTGGTGGTTCTTCTGTGTGGCAGTTCTGCCTTGGGCTCACCCATCTGCACAGGCCTGGATGTTTGTGGATGTGTTCCCCATGAGGAGCAATTGTGCTTGCTATTGATTTCAAACTGCAATGATCTGTGTAAGTCGCTGGTGGCCTCATTTGTCACTGCAGGCTGATATCTTTGACTTTCTCCATACTTAAAGGGATTTAGCTGTTGTTACTAGAGTAGCTTTCGCCTTTTAATCTCCTGTCTCAAAAGTGTTAGATATCAAGTAGTTAAAAGTTCATTTATACTTTGCTTCTTTCCTGTGCAGAATCTAACCGTTATAGCAGGACATGTCATCTGTAGTCTTTAAGAAGTTTCGTGCATAGTTGTCTGTGCTTTGTTTTCCCAGCAGATACCAAAACCTTAGAATGAGTTAAAGTGGAGTATATATACTCAAGGTTTAACTTGCTTGATGATGTAATTGGGTAGACTTCATGTCATGCCATGACATTCTGACACTGTTCAGTGTCATAGGCAATAGCTCTACTTCCATAGTGTCTGTTGTTTTCAGTCTTTTTCTTTAAAGTCCCACCAGAAGATGAATGTGATCTGAACAAGATAACATTTAAACTGTAAAGAGGTTTGAGAAAGGTGAAATGAACAGATGGATTTGACTCTCTTTAGGATGTTGTTTCCATAGAACTTTAATTTGTAATGCTAATTGTGCAGGGCTCTGGACTTAATAATTGACTGAGCTTTTTTGTTTGCTTTTGTAGGAGGTAGAATAAGCTAAAGCAGAAAAATTGAAGGAATTCTTCTGCTCCTGCTATTTAACAGCTTCATCTTAAACAAGTTTCATCAGTTTTCTGTGCTTTAATTTCTCAATAGCAATAGTAGTATATCAAATGAGACATATTTTGATTTCCTGCCAACGTGAATGCAGTATCTTTATTGGTGCTTCATGCTTTAAAAATACTCATTTACAGCTTGAAGCTCAGATTCTTTCTTCATAGGGTGAATTTCTGAAAGGAAGACCATTTCCACTAGAAATTCTCGAGAATAAAGGGAATACATGTAGAATAAGTGATGTGTCTTCCACACAGACCAAGTTGTGCTTAGGACACTTTATTCCAAAGCAGAATAAGTTACTTAATTAAAGTTGGTGGTGTTTTGTTTTTTGTGGTTCGTTTTTGTTTTGTTCTCCTCCCCCCATCTCTGCCCTGTTGCAAACCTGGTTCACAAGAAGGAGAAAAAAACAGGTTGTTCATAATTCTGTCATTAAGTATCTGAAGATCCCAATCATTCTGAATGTCAGCATCTGTTCATTTTCCCCATTATTTTCAGCAGTAAAAGATGACTTATGTAAGCAAATGGCTGAAGATTTCATGTATATGAGGTGTATAAAACTTGCTCTCTGTGACTTCCATTCTATGGCCTTTGTGAGAAGAACTCAAAACTGTTATTCTTTGATAAAAATAGCCCAAAGCCTGGATGTGTGGCTCCATGCAGTCAGTTCCTGATGAAATGCTTATGTTGCAGCATCTGGATAGTTTGCTGTAGATGTACTCAAAACAATTCAAGCAACTTAGTAGATTCTCTGTAGCGCTAACAAAATTCGGTTTCAAACTTGTGATGTGATTATATCCTTTAAAAATACTTTGCGTTTGGATCATTCAGAGTGTGGAAGGCAGTCTGACAGTCTAGCTATGTGTTGGGGGTTTTTTTTTCCCCTCTCACAGAAACACCAGCTTGAGATGTTGTGTGTTGTGTTGTTTGTTTTTGTTTTGTTTCTTAAGTAGTTCTACACCTGTTCTTTATTTTTCCAGAGAAAGGGCAGTAGGGCAATGGCTGGACTTGTGTTTACAATATGCAGAGCAAAGACTTCAGTTTTTTCAAACCGGACATCTACTGTGACGTTGGCACAGTTTCAAGTGGGAGACTGGACCACATGAACTTTGGAGTATCTTTCCAACTTAAGTTATTCCATGGTCCTGTCTATTTGACCAAAGTTGAACTAAACTGCTGTTTTGTATATCAGTAGGTTTTTGGGTTTTTTTTTTTTTTTTTGGCATTTGTACACTGGAGAGAAAAGTCTCAACCTTTGCCAGCGTTCTTCTGGGCTTGAAACAAATCTTCCTGTTTTGGGAGGAGTATATCGGCAAAGCTACTTAAAACATTGCAATAGTTTCATGCCAGAGAGACTCTGTGGTTATCTGTTAATAAGAAAGTGTTTGTTGGCTACCTTGCTACCCAATTCACAAAGAGCAGTTTAAACAAAAAAACCTGCTTTGCTGAAAGCATATGTTAATCTTGCCATCTTTCTGTTTAACACTGCCACATTTCTTATCATATCTTCTAGCACTTAGTTCATGTGGGTATCCTTAGCTCTCTTATATCCTTATAACCCTGACCCTCTAAATGAAGAAAATCAACAACCTTTGGATATTCTGAAATGAAATAAGACCAAAATGCTATGGTGAGGCATGTAACTCTTTCAAAATTTATGGAATTATAGCAAGTTAGTACTACACAGAGAAAGCTATGACTTCATTCTTCATAGTAAATAAAGTGGTGTATTTTTTTAAATCCATGGTTATACTTGGTAGGAGACATGGTGTGCCCATTTTCACTGGGATAGAGTTAATTTTTTTTGTAGTAGCTAGTATATGGCTATGATTTGGATTTGTGCTGAAAACAGCATTGACAACACAAAGATGTTTTTGTTACTGCTGAGCAGTGCTTGCCCAAAGCCAGTAACTTTTCTGCTTCTTACGCCATCCCACCAGTGACTAGGTGGGGGGTGCACAAGAAGGGACTAGAGGGAGCTGGGACAGCTCAAATTGACCAAAGGGATATTCTGTACCATATGACATCATACTTAGCAATTAAAAACCAGGGGAAGAAGGAAGAGGGAGACATTTGAAGTGATGATGTTTATGTTCCCAAGCAATGGTTATATGTGATGGAGCCTGGCTGTCCTGGAGACGGTTGAACATCTGCCTGCCCATGGGAAGTGGTTGCTTTGCTTGCATGCACAGCTTTTGTTTTACTTATTAAACTGTCTTTATCTCAACCCATGAGTTCTCTTACCCTTATGATTCCCTCCCCCATCCCACCAGGGGGGAGGGAGCAAGTTACTGTATGGTGCTTAGTTGCTGACTGGGGTTAGACCATGACAGTCCTTTTTGGTACCCAATGTGGGGCTCAAAGGGTTTGAGATATTGACAGACTTGATTGGAATGTGCTAGATTGAATTTATAGCTGTTATTGCTGTTTAGCTATTAATTGTTGAATTTCTGTACTTGCCATGGGGTGTGCTTGCCTTGCTGTAAATTAGAGTCTAGTGCTCGTTAGTGGCTGCTTTTTGGTTTTTTGCTGCTTGCTTATCATACTCTGCTGTGCCTGGGAACATTTTGATAACAGCAGTGGTGATGTGCCTGGGCTGGCAGATGGCCAGAGCATCACTGCTGTTTGTGTGCTGCTGTACTGAACAGGCTGGAACTCCAATATGAACTAAAATCAAAGGGTCTGTGACCTGTGGTTGCGTTCACATGGGAGCAGGACACCTCAGAGTGTCTATGGCTGTGGATAAGCCCATACCAGAACAGATGCATCTCTAAGTGGTTGTGACTGTGCTGCAGCAGGTATACCTCTGAAGGGATTGTGGCCCAAGGATAAGTCTATGCTTGAGAAGGTACAACTTGAATCATCAGTGGCTATGCATGAGGTAATGCTGGAGCACCTCAAAACGCGCTGCCATGGGTAAGCCCATGACAGAGCAGGAACACCACTGGAGGGACTGCAGCCATGAGTAAGGCCTTGTTGGAGCAGGTTTCCTTCTGAAGGGTGTGTGGCTGTGGATAAGGCCATGCTGGAACAGGTGTATCTCTGAAGGCATTGTGGCCCATTGATAAAGCCACATCAGAGCAGGTGCACCTCAAAAAAAAGTGGCTGTGTATAAGTCTGTGTCACAGCAGATCTTAGACTTGAAGTGTTATTGTACATACTGTAATTCTACTAAACAGCTTTTAGTAGTAATTGCTTTTGTTCAAAAATACCTGAAGTATAACTGTATTCATACTGTAATTTACAGAAATTAACTTTATAATGAAAACTTTTCTTCCCTGTAAGTATTTTACTGGCAGAGTAGAAGCCCAGTGAATATAGCCTTGCAACTTCCAACTTGCTGGGTCATAGTGAGCTTGGGGAAGGAAACATCTTCAGAAAGCATGCAAAATTTGCAAGGTTGCAGGTGTTACTGTAGTACTCACATAGCCTGTTTCCTTGTACCTCCTAGCTATTTGTGGAACACTGAGATGGTATTCATTGTGTGGTCTGATGTCATTAGGATAAAAGACAACAGGGAATTGGACAGCTGGGACTTAGTTTAGGCTTTCAGACTTCTGGTATGGTGCTCAATTCACTAGGCTCTTAATTTGACATTTTAGTGGATTTGTTCTTTTTCAATCACTGTGGAAGGAATTTTATAACTGAGGTAGCATTGCTGCAGGAGAAGAAATGAGCAGTTCCAGTCAAGTCATGTCTGGAAAAGTAGAAGCAGCTCATGATTTGAGATGTGATAAAAAGAAAGCTTGAAAGCACAAATCAAGATTGCAAACCCTTCCTATCAAAACTTCCTGTGTGACAGAAACTTTGTAACTGCATTACATGACATCTCAGTGTCCAGATCTCCTTTTTTTTTTTTTTTTTTTTTCCCCCCACAGCCTTTCACAAGGCAAAGTTAAGTGCCCTTACATATTACCTTTAGGGTCACTAGAAGTGCCTTCAGTTGTTATTTTTATATGTAGTTTCCTATTGCTCTGCTAGAACTGTGTTTTTTTTTTTTTTTTTCTCAGTTTAATGGAACAGTAAAAACCCACATTATTTATCAGGGTTTCAATGACACATCTGTTTTTTTGGTTATCTATGTAGAAGCTAAGTGAAAATAGAATAAAACTTGTAAATTATTGCATTCTAGATGAAGTTATTTGAAACTGGAGGACGTGGGGTTTGTGAACAGTTCACTTTGTCTTTAATCCTGGCTAACTGGTAATAGTTTCACATTTTTAAATAATAGTCCTTAGCAATTTTTGAAGAATTAATACTGTGGTATTTCTTTATCTTTCATCTCAGGTCTTTTCTCTTGCTACTCTTGATGTGGTGTATCCTGGAGTGTACCATCACACTGATCACTGTAATTAAAAAAAAAAAAATGCAGATTCTTAATCCTGCCAAACACATCTTGTTAACTAGAAAAGATTCTACTTTTCCAGAGGTCTAATTTTTTGGCGTGAAGTGTTTTTAACTTTTTGCCAGCCTGAAGAAGTTTGTGGTACTTGTGAACCAAAACTGCATATGAGAGCATGTTGCTTACCCCCATCATTATGCTGTCTTTCAGCAGCTTTTGAAGTTACATTATTTTGCTGAACTGTAATTTTAAATTGTGGTATCATAATTGGTACTTGAATGCTGATCAAACATAGCATCGTGGGATTCAGCTGGTGATAACCTGGGTGACCTTTTTCATGTCGATGAGTCTATTGCAGGCACTTGATAATAATACAGCTTACATATTTATCAGGGGGAGTGTTAAGTTACTACTTCTGTTGATGTCTAGTGCAAATACAGGTGAAGGTCTAATGATGTAATTTAATTCTTTGGCAGGGATATTCGTATGACTTAATTTAGACACAATTTAAACTAATAAAGGTCTTGGAAATAGCTAAAATTGAAGTGTTTCACTAGTGGGGACTGTACTAGAGTAGTATAATTCTTTGTTTAGTAGGTTTCTAAAATATGTAGCAATTCTGTCAGCCTCTGGAAACTCATACTGAATTCTGATTCATCTTGATTTTTACAATGTTTTCATGAAATGACTTTGTTTTGTGGCTGTCATTTAGCCTTATCTGACGTGTTGATGTTTAGTTTAAGATTTTCTGCCACAAATGAGAACCAATTTCTATTCTTGGTAAGAGGTTCCAAAACTGCTTTTGTGTCTGAGATCTGTACAACTCAATGACATTCTTGGTCTGCATACTAGTTGTTCTAACTTAATAACTTCCTGCAAAGACTCAGTCTATTTTGAATCCTTAAGCTTCCTTTTTTCTAAAAAAAAAAAAAAAAAATAAATATTGATAGTGCTTGTATTAAGACAACTGTATCGGTTGCTGAATTAAAATTGGTTCTAATATTTTATTAGTAAAAAAGATTTCACTGAAGGTCAGGAACAGATCTTCCCTGATCGTTAGTCTGCAGTAGTTTTACTGTCTCTTTGGTTCCATACCTATGGATTTTTCATTTGCTTTTAAGTGTCAAGAATATTGAAAGTAGGTGAAACTTGATATATGTGCAAATAAAGTGCCAAATTAAATGCTTTGCAGAATGCTAGGTTATGCTGATTGAGCTAATAAAAGTGTGAAACTGAATTTTTTTTGTAATAATGATACTGATCTTCTAACCCTTAAAGTGCTGTCTGAAGTGTTGCAGTTTGCAAAATCAACTGCATGGTCAGTGTTTTACAGAGAGAAGTTTATAGCTTGTAGAAATAACTAAAGGCTGCTTTATTCATTTTACTGAATGTTATGGGATTTCGTTTCATAAGTCCCTTAAAAAGGTAGTAACTAAACCTGGTTTCTGTTTGGGCAAACATGCTTAATTTCCTTCTGAAATTGAGATTATATAATTGCAGTCAGCACTGCCTGTCCCATTCAAACCAGTGTTCATAAGAGCCGTACTGGTGGAGAGAGTTGTTTAGATTCTCCACCTAGAAGGCTGTAGCCAAAATGCACCTTTTTTTTTTTTTTTTTTTTTTTTGGTATCTCCCATGCATTCCTGAAGAACTAATGGTCATTTCCTGCTACTATGTTCTTGTGAAAAGACTTCACAGGAGCTATTTTAACTTTGTAAACTGGGGAACTAAAGAAAGATGCAGATCTAAAGGAAACAAAGACTTTGTATTTCTGCTTGGCAAGCAACTATTTTATTTTGTGTGATTCATGCTGTTTCAAGCAGGGGATTGCATTGCATAGCCTCTCAAAGCTGCTGCCAGGCTTGTACTATGTATGTGTCTGATTAAAATTATTAGATCTTTGGATCATGTTAAGATGATATATTTAACGCTTCAAGAGTAGCCAGCTAAAGAAGTAATCCAACTGGTATTCAAAGTTTTTGGTAACCTTTTCTACTAAAGGCTCTGCCTCTTTCCCACCTTTTAACACCAACTTGTAGTCAGCAGCAGCAGATGGACAAAAGCAATTTGCATTTTTCTACTTGCTCATTAGGCAAAAAGAGTAGAATGCTAATTTTTTGTGATCACTTAATGTTAAATTGATAGGATTAGCATGCCAGTATTTTTTCAGCATATGCTCGATCCAGTCTTACTACCTTGTTAAACAGAGCAGATGTTCATCTTCACAGTTGAAAAACATTCTTGACTGAACTTTGTAGTGTTGATATTAGAAGTACAGTTACTAAGCTTTAGTGATGCTTGATAATATGCAGAATGGGCTGCAGAGCAATAACTTGCCTGGCATTCCTTTTTGTGTGAGTTCCAAACTTGTGCAGTGAGATTAGCTTCACAGCCACCCATAAATGTCAGAGAGAAAGGAAAGTCACCAAAAAAAGCCCCCAGTAGACTTCCATTTAAGTGCCTGAATATAATGAGACTTCTTGCTGGTATGACATATATCCCCTCATTTTTAAAAATAATTAGATAGGAAATCTAACACTTAGGAAATGAATCCTGGTGAATTACTAACCTGGAAAAAGAGAGATTGGGTAGCCTACCTCTTTAAAGTACGTAGTCTTATTGGTACTGTCCCCATGTTTTCATAAGGGCTGCTGGCCAAAGGACATAGTATTCAAATAGCAGCTACTCACAAAGAATACTACAATTTTCTTAAACTTTATACTTCTCTTTCAGTTAAAACAAACAAAAAAACAAAACCAAACAAAAACAAACAAACAAAAAAAGCCATAGGTCCCAAACCCTTTTTTAGCTACACACGTTATATGTTGCTGCCTAGGAGTTAACTTTTACAACATGGTTTCTTTTCTTATGTAGCAAACTTTTGAACTCTGGTAGTTTAAAAGAGTTGTGAGGTTGTAGGTTTGTTTTGGGGGGGGTTGTTTGCTTGTTTTTTGTAATCTCTTTGTATGAACATTCTGCCAATCATTTCCAGATCAAATAAATGTTATGCTGGGTAAAAAGAAAAATAAAAATGTGGGAAGGAGGTGATATTTCCTGAGCAAATTTTACTGATGTTTTGATGATCTTTTCTGCTGGCCATTCCCACCCATATCACAAGGTGCTAGCAGTGAAATTTTGTTACAAAATATTTAGGAATTTTGCGTTT
Source organism: Patagioenas fasciata (assembly GCF_037038585.1). NCBI lineage: Eukaryota > Metazoa > Chordata > Aves > Columbiformes > Columbidae > Patagioenas > Patagioenas fasciata. The sequence goes on from NC_092522.1 coordinate 57,016,502, forward strand.
TAGCATATCATAACCAGAAGCAGTTCCAGTACTTTGTGATAGTCTGGTTATACATAGCTAACAGTGCATTCTGTAATTTCCAGACCAGGATTTTTGGTTACTTCTGTGCAGCCATTTTACCTCTTGTAGTTTTCTATAGATAAACTGACTGAAACTTAGTAGGCACATCTCTTCTAATGCAGAAAAGTTACCTGTAACACATTCAGTGTATTAATAGTATTAGTGCTAAGAACCCTAAAGACCCTTGTTGTAGCAGTTTGCAAATACAGCTCTACAGAAATAAAAACTTAACTGCAACTACATAGCCATCACAGCTGGTGCATAGCTATAATTAGAGAGCTAAGTGATCAATATTTGAATGCTTCAGTATCTGTTTGATCCCCTACTTTGCAGCAGAACTGGCTTGTATTTACAGCAGACTTCATTTTAAGCTAGGTGTATTTTAGTACCAGAAATTACAGTACCAAAGGGGCCAGGAATGTGATGGTGTGTGGTTTAAATGGGAGTATATGATAGTCACTAAAAAAATTGTCTTGGTGGATTTTCTTAATTATAAAACAGCTAAAAACAAGGCTTGCATTTTGTTTCAGTAGGTAGAAGTTGTAGAGATCCTTGCTATTTTGTTAAGGTCATGGACAGGCTCTTCTCCTAAAGTGCTCAAAAGTGACCTTAACTTACTTCTGCCTAGTGCATCCTGACCTGGGCAGAATGTTTATGGGCTTTAGCTGTTACCTTAGTGAAACCGTTTGAAAGAAGGATAGTTTCTAAAACCAGTAGAGGAAGAGTATGTAGTCTTCCTCTATATTCAAGATTGATGGGGGCGGGGAGGAGAAATGCTAGTCTGGCTACAGAAACTTGGGAAACACTACTACCAAGAATACTACTTAAATGTTTAATTCGTAAGTTCTGTGCATAATTTCCTAGTGATTCACCTGTCTGAATTCAAGCTAATATTTACTTAATATATACATGATACTTAGTGATTTTATATTTAGAAACAATGTACCAGGTTATATGCAATACAAACAATATATTAAAGAAAAATAGGATTGTCTTAAACTAGGTCTTTGCTGAGACATAAGGATCACAGCAGTAGAAGCTTCAAACCGATAGATGAGCGGTTATGTGTTTTCTCTGAACCGACTTCTAAAACTTGGCTTTTTGATTTCTGATTGTTAAATCTGCCCCACAAACTTGGAAGAGCATTGCAAACAAAAAAGGATCATTTTGCTGTCTTATAGAACAATCATGTGTCCACATTTTGAGACCTATGTTTTCCTGTTCTTTGCATTTTAAGTGGCAAGGATTTAGAGGAGGAAAACTAGAATTATTGAGAACAGAGTGGCTGCCTTACAAGGGGATTAATAGTGCTTGCTCTCAGTTTAGAGAGCAGGAGGAGAAGTAAATACCATCAAGGGTTGTGAAATCAAGCAGACACTTTAAAATGCATGCTGAGATGTCAATTAGCAAATTTGCAGTGCAAAATCTAGGGGGCTTTCCCTAAAGTACTATTAGACTGATTTAAGAGATAAAAAACAATTTTTGGTTTGAATATAATTAGTGAAATTCTAGAATTTATGTGTGTGGGAGTTGGTGTCAGCAGGCCATACTGGTGCATTCAGAAGGGGAGTGGACAAATTCGCAGACATTGGCTCCTTAAGCAAATGCTAAAGGTACTAGACTGGGAGTTTTCTTCTGATGTGCCTTATCCACCAGGATTGTTTGGTTTGGGTGTGCAAAAGGGAATAGCCACAAAGAACAGACAGGCTTGTGTGCTCTCCTTAAATAACACCAATTGCTGTTGTAGGAGATAGTGCTGGGCTGCGTGGGCCTCTGGTTTGAATCAGTGTGGTGGCTCTGGAACTCAGTCTGGCTGACTCCTGTCAGAAGAAAGAATTCCTTGATTGCGAATCATAGAATAGTTTGAATTGGAAGGGACTTTCAAAAGTAATCTAGTCCAACCCCTCTGCAACAAGCAGGGACATCTTCAACTAGATCAGGTTGCTTAGAGCCCCGTCCAACCTGGCCTTGAATGCTTTCAGGGATGGGGCATCCACCACCTCTCTGGGCAACCTGTGCCAATGTTTCACCACCCTCTTTGTAAAAAAAAAAAAAAAAAAAAAAAAAAAAAAAAAAAAAATTTCCTCATGTCTAGCTTGAATCTCCTCTCGTTTAGTTTAAGCAATTATCCGTTGTCCTATAGCAACAGGCCCTGCTGAAAAGTCTCTCTCCATTTTTCTTATAGGCCCCTTTAAGTGCTAAAAGGCTGCCATAAGGTCTCCCCAGAACCTTCTCTTCTCCAGGCTGAAGCAGGGTCTCACCAGAGGGGAGCAGGGCAGAATCAACTCCCTCAACCTGCTGGCCATGCTCCATTTGATGCAGCCCAGGATACAGTTGGCCTTCTGAGCTGCATGTGCACACTGCAGGCTTGTGTCCAGGCTTTCATCTGACAGGACCCCTAAGTCCTTCCACAAACTTCTTCATTTCAACTCAGTGCTTTGCATTATACTTACTTTTATAAATAAAACTTAAAGCTGCTTCTGTGGTTGGTTAGCAAAGAAATAATGTCTGCTACTTAAGTAAAACTTATCAGATGCCTGAATGGTTGATGAAATGTTCCTGTGGTATGATACAACATAAAATGCCAAGAGTATCGGTATGGTATAGTGGTGAGTTTTAACTTGAAGGAAGCTGCTTCGTAAACTCAAGTGTGGTAATTACACTGTGGTCTGATAATGTTCTCTGTCTTCCATTTTTGTTTGCAGTGGAGGTTACTGTTGCAATTAGAACAGTGTGCTGGGCAAGTTCAGAAAACAGTGTCCTTGAGTAAGTTTTAAAGGGGAAAAGCTAATTTGTGCCATTCTCCAAATGTCATAGCATGCATTACAGGAGCTGCATGCAATTTGACAAAGATGATGCTACTAACGCTCACTGTTCTAATCTACAGAGTAATGGGTTGGCATTTTCAGGAATATAATGTCACCTGCTGCATGAAAGCTCATTCAAAGAGGCTGTTCTTGCAAAATATTCCTGAGATTATGTTTAGTGTCAAACTAAAAATTACCTGTTTTGTTACTGAAATATGCTAAAAAAGCATGATTTGAAAACTTTGTCAGTATAGTTTGTTCTACAGTCCCCAGAAGCAGAGAATCTTCTGTATTCTGTAGCTTCTGTTGTCTGCTACAGTACATTTAAAACATAATTGTAAGTTATACAAATGCACTTAATTTGGGGAGAGTTGACTTCTGATGAAATTAAGCTCAGTTGGGAATACTTGTTATTGGTTAGTGTTGTCCTGGTGCATTAATGGAAAATCTTTAAAAATGATCAGTGGAAGTGCATCCTGTATGACTGATACTGAATAATTATAAACATTATTTTCAGCTTCTAATAAGAACTTTTAAAAATATTTAATAGTCTAAAGTATCTTAGTAGCTTGGTGGTCATAGATATTATTTGAAATGTTACTTCTGTCTTTTTCTAAAGCATAATACTGGAATGCATTTGTCAGTCTATTGTGATTGTTAGTAAAAGAGACTTCATTCTGGATTTGTACAATAGGCCAGTAGTTAATGTTGCTTTTTTTACTTGTATTTGAGGAGATTTTATAGTTGCTATTTTGGATTATCGGAAATTATTAGTTAATAGAAATAGTTATTTAGTTAATAGAAATAATCTCTGCTTGTCTTTTGAAACCTAGTTAGTCTGTCTTTATCTTAAACAAAGGCAATTTTCAGCGTCTGTATGTGACAGATTTCTTTTTCTCACTAAATTATTCTCCAAAAATACTCTTTTACAATTTTCAGATGTTCTTTAGTACAGTGTTGCTTCCAATAAAGTTAATTGTAGCTCTTGTCCATGAATAGTTTCTAAGAATGTATCTGTCCTGGAAGAGGTCATCTTGGGTGACCTGGGACAATTGATTTAATTCTTTCTCCTCTGCCTGAAGAGGATGGAGTTTGTGTATGTATGTGGCTTGTAAGGGGGGATACCACTTGATTCTGCTGGAATGTTTCTTTGTCCCAGCTGTGCAGCCTTGTAGCTGCACAGTGAATTCAAACACTATCTGTTCTCTGCAAATTCACTAAGTTTAGGGAGTCGAGCAGACTTGGAATGTATGTATGAATTTGTAGATGATTCTTAATTGAACAGCCAGCTTCTCTCAGCCTTTCCTGGAGGCTGAAGTTGGGAACCTGGGCATTCATAGGGGAAAAAAATGAGTAGTAATCAAAATTAAGGTTGCAGTGCTAGCATGTCAGTCGGGGTTTTTTTAAAGTGTTTTTCAAAAGTTGGGATGCTTTACAAAGAAAATGCTTCTAGACTTGTAACGCTTCAAGAAATCAAAGTGAATCTGCATGCAGTTGGCCAGTAAAGATTCTCTTTTTGTAAGGAGAAAATATACTTGGCTTTTTCTCTTAATACATGTGTGACTTGAATTTAGCTCCAGTAGAATTCTTAACATCAGGAAGTCTAATGCTTTGCCTTTTTTTTTTTTTTGGTGTGGCTTTTTTGTTTGTTTTCAGTTCACACAGAGCTACTGCCCACTGTAAATATACAACAGGATTATTAGTTCCTGTTGAAGATTGTAGTTCTGCTATGCTAACATTTGAAAGAAGAAATGCTCTTCGAATGGTACCTTGTAAAGATGACATTTGTTATCTTCGAACTTTTCTAGCCAATTCTTGGAAGCTAGTTTTCTTCTGTGGTTTGGTTTTGTTTTTCTTCCCTAGTAAATGTTTAAGATGAACGTAACAGGTGATTTAGTCTTACAGATATCAACTTAAATGCTTACTGCTCCAGTTTATATCTGTGTCTCCTTTGTTTTCACTTCTCACCATGCAGCACACATGTAAAACTTCCACATGTTGCAACTTCCAGTGAGTTCCATCAGCTGGTTTCCTCTTGTATTTTTTGATGGAAAGTGGTACAGAAGTGAACTTTCAAGATGAATTAATTTTTTCTTGCTGAGTAGAAAAAGCTGTCTGACAGTCAAAACATTAAAAATCTTTCAATCAAAACATGTTAAGCAGTGAATCACACTGTATCACTGCAGGTTCTCCTGACTCAAAGCAGGTCTGAACTGACTATGCTACAATGCAGTGTTGATTTTAAAAATCTGGATTTGCTGCTTAGAAACCATCTTGAGGTTGGATGAAGAGTCCTGTTCCAGACAATACTTTTCTATTGTCTGAGCCCCTGGATGTTTTCATGTTATGGCATTTCTGGAGTGCAGTTTTCCACAGCTGGAAACTTCCCTAGAGAAGATGGGAAACCCTGTCTATTTGATACCTGTAACTTCAAGCTTTGACATTAAAACCTCAGTAAAGTTCTGGACTGTGGTGATAGTCTACCTCAAACAGTGAATTTTTTTTTTTTTTAATTTGTGGGGTCAATATTGTGACTAATGGTGATGACAGAGGTTACTTTTTTTTTTGAAAGATGTAAGATCGCTAGGTTTTTAATTTTTTTTTTTTAACTGAGCAGTAGCGCTTTCACTCTCTTGGATGGCTCTCATGTGTAAAGTTGCTGAGTATCCCAGTGGAACCCAAATTGCTTAAAAAGGAAAGTCCAGACTTCCTTAATTTTGTACTTCAGCTGTCATTTTGAAGGTAGTTTTCTGAGGAATCCAACTTTCTCTTCAAGCACATCTTTGTGCAGACTGAGTATTTGCCTCCTTCTTGCCCTTTAATAAAGAGGAAGAAACAGTGGAAATGTGAATGTCTTCTCTTGGCATTTTGGAAGCAGAGTGATAGTGAAGGAGACAGCAGCACTGGGGAAAACCGCTGCCCTGTTTCTTCAGTCTTTCCTTGGCTATGCAGGAGGTGTAGACAAATGCTTAGTGTTCTTTACCCCCCTAAACCTTTCCTCTCTCCTAATAAATCAGAGATCCAACTATTACATTTTAGTGTGTGTATTTTTTTTTAAAGACAATCTCATTCTTGCAGAATTATTGCTAGATATTTCAATTAAACTACAGGATTGTAAAGAAACTTTGGAAGCGCTAAGCAGCGTGAACAGATACAGCTCTGCATCTTTGGAGGGTTCAAAACTGCGATTTGCCTTACATTTTCTTCAAGCCATCATGCGAAGAGAATGGGGTTTCCTCTTCCTTTTTCCTTGGAACTGGAACAGTTTCAGTTATAGGAAACAAGTTGTAATTTATAGATATTCATTATTTTGGAAACTTTTATCTAAAGGAAAGAACGATTTTATCTGTGAAAACTGCTATCCTATGACCCTGGCTTGTAGTATAATTACCCGTGTGTGTAACTTCTGAAATGTTTCCTGTGATTGCAGCATTTTATACAGAGCCTATATTTTAGGAAGTTGAGATTTTTCTGCCTTTCCCCTTTTGATGGAATATTCCCTTCTCAGCTTCCTACTTCGCTAGAACTTATAGCAAAGTATTACCTGTAAAACTCTTTCACTTCTGTTGAAGTTGATCAAATTGCTCTTCATCCCCAGAAATTGCTAGCACCTGACAAATGAAATGGTTTTTCTAATAGCAGGGCAGATGAGCACAGCCTGAAGTATTGACATTACTTGGAATCTGACAGGAACTGGAAGTACACAAGGCTAAGAGATTAGCAGGTTCTCTAAAGTGTCAAATAAAAGTCTCACTGAAGCTAAATTTGCAAGGTAATACCTTCCCTCCACCTAGTAATTAAAGTGCCTACTAAAATAACTGCAGGAAAGATGCATAGGAGAACTACTTTGGACTGTTCTTTTCTGTTGATGGTCTGTTTTCCATCCTTTTGCAGTCTTAAACTGAACTGTGGGTACTTGGAAATCTCACAACACTGTCTGATTTATCCCCTTCCCAGTGGTAATAAAAGCTGTTTGTTACTGACATCCCACAGCCCGTACAAAACAGTAGCTCTGTGTTTATACTCTCATGGGAACTCCTTAGCATTATGGAGTGGTGCGTTGCTTGAGACTGAAGGAGGGACCCAGCTGAAGACCTCAGCTACACTGAGGAAGAATAAACTACAGAATCCAAGGTGGCATCTGCAAAAAAGTTTATAAAAAAATTTAAGATTTTTAATGCTATGCTTTACATTTTAATAGTATTGAAGAACCACATGTTTTAATGCCAGTTTTTTTAATCTGACAACTTAATTTAGGTTTTTCTGATGACCATCTATTTTTTACTATATTTTTTAAAAAAAATTTAAGCTAAATAATGCAAAATGTTTGCTAATTATGTTGAAGGAGATCATAAACTTTTAAAAACAAATGACCCTGATACATTTGAGGAGATATGAATTAAGATTGCATAAGCAACTTCTAGGGACAATGTCAACCTTTTAATAGTCCATCTCAAGTTGCATTTCTGGTAAACACAAGCCACAGAAATAACGCTTAATGCAACACTGAAATGCAGCTATTTTTGTGGTGTGAAATGGAGCTATGTGTAATAGCACAAATTTGCAGTCAAAATAGTGAAGTAAAACTAAAGGTATTTCAACAAGACGTAGTAATTCCTCTTAATATTTTGGAAAGTAGTGAACTATTTTTCCAAGTTCTATCAAAAGCACAAAAAAATTAAGGAACACTTTAAGGAGTAGGTTTTGCATTTAAAATGAACAAACAACAAAAACCCACAAAACACAGTTCTGGCTCCAAGGTACCGCTTGTTTATGTGAGGACATAGTTTCCTCTTTTGATATTGGTGAAATAGTGCCATCTACTGAATTGCTTTAATGCTATTAATACCTTGGTTTTCATTTCTGGTGACAATTTTGAGCAGAGCTTTAAGATCATCACTGCTACTTGGATAGCAGTGAAAAATTATCTCAGTTCCCTTGCAAAACTAGAAATTATGTTGTAGTGGAACCTGAGGAACCTTAAAATAAAACTGAAAACGCTGCTCTTACAAAGATGATATTGCAAAATATTTGGCAAAGCAATGAGAGGATAATTACTGGTAGCTCATATGTTTGAGGCTAATTTTAAAAGTCTTAAGGTGTCATTTTGAATGAAGAAGATTTAAGATGCCTCTCTACTTATGAATTGGTGTGGAGGAGATTGAAGAATGGGCTCATATTTGCACAAAGTTGAGATGGAATGAGTGGTGATTACAAGTAGTGTCTTCTGTCATGAATATCCAGTAGTCAGTGACTTGAAAATAGCTGAAGAGGATTTGTTTGGCAGACAAGAGTTAAGTGGAGTATTTTAGATTGTGCTGTGTGAATGAAGAGGAATTTCTGGACCTAGCAAAGAGTTGCTTCGCAGTCAGAAATCAGTGTTGGCAGACAATAATTGACTGGGCATGGATTGGCGCTGTTCTTTGGAAATGTTAAACTGTCCTTCTTATTAGATAATATCTATGGTTCTTTATGCTTCAGAACATTACATTTGTTAATACTGCTGTTGGCAATGTCTGTACAAAATATTTGGACACTGGGAAGATACATCATTCTTAGTCCAAGTATTCCTGAGTTCTAGGAACATAGAATGGCCGTGCTTCTCTTGACGGAGAAGCTATGGACATAAGAAGAAAACCTTGTTAATTATCAATATTGTGATATAGTATGTGCTACCAAAAGGATGGATGAGCTAGGATATTTGTAACATGTTAACATTTGACATTAAAATTAAACTGGTTTGAATAGATGATAGGCAAACAGGACTTGAAAGCATGCAGCAGAATATAAATATTGTCTCTGAATTTTGATGAAGATATTTCAAAATATATAATTATTTCCTGGGTTTACTGTATATAGTCTTTGGAAAAAACTTAAGTGAGTTAGTGCTTACCGCCCATTTCTCTGCATTTTGTGTAGTCAGAGGAACCATTTGCAGGTATATTTGTAGCACTTTCCTACTTTTTCTTTGTATTCTACCATTCTCCTTCCTTTCTGTCTCATCCCGAAAAAGTACCAGACTAATCGCTTTCTTCGCATTGTTAGTGCTGAAATACAGCTTTTAGATTAAAGTAGTAGAACTTGGATCACAAAACCAAGTAAAATCAAGGAAAGCCTGTAGCAGTGTTAGTTTTTTGAAAATGCTATGTTTAGTCTAAATTGATGTTTTTACCTTTTCATTTAACAACATGCTTTACTGTCTGTGAATTGTGCATGTAGAAAATTATCCTTAAAACCAATTTTGTTTCTTGTTTGATTTTTAAATCACATACTTTGAATCCTGTTTGCATTTGTACTACTTAATTACAAAATACTTTAGCAAATGATTGCCTCTCACTGGCAGCTCAGAGAAAATTCTACCAAATAGAGCCTTTACAGAAAACATGCTGGCCCTTTTCCTAGCTGTTTGGGAAATACTGTATTTGTGGATATCTGTTTAAGCAACTTTGAAGTTTAAGATGTACTTTGACTCCTAGCTATTATTGTTGTTAGAAAACAGATCAGATATAAATAGCTGCTCTTTACACACTCCTTATTGGTTTCTATACAATCTAGTTCAATAATTGTTTAATTTTGAAATATATACGTTAAGGTTAAAAAAAGTGATTTTGTGCTTTGCAATTGCTGCAGTTTCCTGTATGCAGAAACTAGTTAATGAACTTTAACTGAGATCTGTGAACTTCAGTACTTTTCAAAATAGGTCTCCTTTTTCCCCCCACCAATCCAAGGTTTTTTTAAGTTAACATTAAGTCAGTTGGCTTCTGGCATTTAAAGGAGCTGAGCATTGTTTATATAAAAGTGAATACTTAAGGAAGTTGATCTGCATTTATGCAGGAACTAATGTTATTGGAGGCTGAGAAATTCAGCTTCCAGGCAGTTGTGTAGTCCCCAGTTCACTGGAATTCCTAAAGCTGCAGTAGCAAACAGCAATAGTAGTTGTTTGCTGCAACCTTTTAAGCTAATCTAAGGTCAGCTGTTTAAATACCGTATCTGTTGTTGCCTTCTTTCTCCCAGTCTCCCCACCTCCATCGGAAAGCGTGAACTCTTATGAGTGTCAGGGGCTGTACATGCTGCTGTACTCAAATGGTATTAAATAATTTTATGATAATGCATCTGGAATACTTTTTTGGACAGACATTGAGTATCTGAATGCAGCTTCTCAGCTTTTATTGTTATTTTAAAAAGTGCTGAACAGTCAATACCATAGCTCTCTCAAAAACATTTTGGAACTTTGTATAATGTTAACATTCCTAGGAAACGAGAAAAATAATGCATTTTCCAATATTTTGGTGTAGAAAGGATCTCTTCCAGTTCATCTTCCTGTCTTCCCCCCATCCTTCTCCAAGAGAAGGGAAGACCTCTGGAAGAAACCTTTTGATAACCTTCCAGGACTGAGATCCCAGCCTCTTCGTTTCTGAGGTGCCTCGCATTATTTTCATTCTTATGACTAACAGAACGAATTTGAATGTAGATTTTTTTTTCTTTTAATTTCATGGAAGTTATATTTCTTTATGCTCTAGGGACACTTGATTTGGTTCCCAAGTATGATATGTAATGACTGAGTTTTTTTTTCTGTCCAAGAAATGAGGTCAGACTGTATCTAGATGTCAGCTAATTCACAAGTGCTATATTTGCACGGAAGTTGCAGCCAGTGTCTTCTGTGACTGATGTCTTCCTTTCTCTTATCCTGTTTCATTACTGTCAGTTTTCTTACCTGCTTGCTCTCCTTAGCTGGCAGGAAAAGGCATCATAGTGGTCCAGCTGGAATTCCCATAGTAAATTGTTATCAGTAATTTGATAGTATTTCCACCTGGTGAACTTTAATCTCAGTTTTGAAGCCCTAGTTTGTTTTTGCTTGGTGCTGTTATTTACATATGTGAAAGTAGATCTGAAATGTTAATAAATATTATTGTATACTTTTGCAGACATAAATACTGAGACTTGGGGAGGAATAAAGACCTGCTTAGCTGAGTGATATAAACCAGCAAGATGCTATGGAAGCCTAAAGCTTTAGAAGGAAACTCTAATCCTGAAGTTGCTGAGAAATAGTGATATGGTACCATATCAGGGTTGTTATGAAGTATTTAGTGAACTTTTATGTTATCTTGTTTGCTAATAAATGGATGTGAAAGGTCAAAGGGAGTTTTGTAGACAGAGTTGACTGTAGGACTTTCTGACTAGCTCTCCCTTGTTAAATAGTATATGTCTTTATAGATTGTTCTTCGAGGTTGTTTCTGTGAGAGATCATGCTGTTGTGTGTGCAAGTAATAGTTTTGATTAGGTCTAGACCCAGGTAAGATTGACAGGAAAGTTGCCTGAAGCTATACTTGTTCTGCTTTAGTCCTGCTTAGATGTATCACCAGGACTTTATGCTACTCTGTAACTTGATGTAAACTAAGCCTGTTTTTTATCTGTTGTTGGATTGTATTCAGACTTTGCACTGGTGAGTCATACCAGACAGATTTTAATCTTTATATACTTAAAATACTATTTGGAAGTCTTGCTATCATTGTGTGTGTTGTGTGTTTTTGTTTCTGGTTGATTGTTTTTCTGAGGTTTTGCTTGTTTGTTTTTGGGGTTTTTTCCTATGTTAATTTTTGGGGACCACAATCAAAGCACACATAAGTGTGTGCAAAACAAGTGGTGGTATTGCTGCCTATAAAAATAATTCATGGTATGATTAAGTAAAGTGGAAGACTGCTATATAGCAATGACTGTAGTAAAACATGCAGGTATAATATGCAGTCCTGGCAAGCTATATGCTGCAGCCCAGTCTACCTAAGAATACAGTGAGTAATCTACTGCCCTTAGAGTTATTCAGATCAGTGGTATGTTTATTCCTCCAGTCAGAGACCAATACTTTTGCATCAAAATAGTCAAATGTTTAAATACTGTGAGGTGTTACAGGTACAGTTTGGACAATATCTGGGAATTAATTTTGAAAGCTGTTAGTTTCAGATCTGTATTAAAAATCTTGAGCTATTGTAACAGTGGCAAATCTGATAGAGGAACATGGTCTGTATCTTGTGCTGTACCATCAAAACTTTTCATAGCAGTGTAATGATACGAAGGTGCAAATATCTGTGTGATGGTGGTTTGGAAGGTAATTTATATGATAAATATGTTCCTGCGTACATAACTGATTTACACTTGGGATTGAATCGATAGGAACAGTTTTTGAAACTGTGTCATATGTCAGCTGGGTCAACCACAGGTGAGAACCATCCAATCAATATTACCTACATCTGCTTAGAGTAACTTAAAGAAGTATTTTAAAAGGACTGCTCTTCTAAGGCTGTCATAAATAGTCTGGAATTAGTTTTCTCTTTCAAAATGTGACTTTTAAGGGCAGATGTGCACTGAGTTGCTTCTATGTAAATAAAAAATATTACTATTCTTTATAGTTTAAAATAATATTTTGTAGAGAGAACTCACATATCACTAATTGAAATGCTTTAATTTTGCCTGGAAAAAAAAAGGTGTCACCTTAGGTCTGAAGCTTGTTTGGAAAAACTATTGCCTTTTCTCACAAAGTAAAATCAGTGTCATTAAATTAGGATGATACTGTGTTTTTCTTATGTATGACCTGCATTTCTAGCACTTATGAAAGTGACTTTGTGATATTGAGTACATTATCTCTTCTTTTCTCAGCTGCAGCTCTTGTCTCTTACTTGCTTTTTCAAAAAGACATGCAGAGAAGACAGTGAAATGCTAGTGTTCCAAGAGTTAACTTTCTAATCACAGTGGGGAACATAGAAGCAAAATTCAAAGGTACAGCTGAGAAGCTGTTAATTTTTCTTGTTGGTTCCTATTTGGAATAGGGGATGAAGCAGGAATAGTACAAACAAATGCTTGGTAGTGAAGGAGGAAGGATGAGTCTTTGATTAGAAAACTGCTCAGAGCAGACTGTTTCCTCTGGTGCTACCCTAGGACTTTGGCAGAGAGTTTTTCCTGTCTACAAAATTTAAAAGTGTTGCCCATCTTGTCATTGTTCATTATAATTGTTGCCTGTTTTGGGGACTACTATGCGGTAGCTGATCACTGCTTAGCACAGCGAGGTCTCTTGCCTGAAGCACACATACACTAGTATAAAGGAGTCGGACAAACTGCATTCCATGGAATGCTGCATGTTTTCTGTAGTTGAGAAACGCTGAATATGTACTGAAATGGACATGTATTATTATCCTTCTACAGTCAGTATTTAAGTGACATGTTTTCTCAACTTGGCATACTCTGCAAAACTGGGAGGCTTTAGAAAAGAAGATTAATGCTGGTTAGGAGGATGATATTAATTTGAGATGAGAAGAATAATTTTAGCTACTAGGTGAAAAAGTGAAGATGACATAATCCTTGGGTAAAGAAAATAAGTGGCACTAGCTGCAAGGACTATTTTTATTTTTTTATAACTGCAAGCACTATAAAAGAGGCCAAACTCTATTTTCAGATCTGCATAGGAGGCTTTCACTGATTTGTCAAAAAGAAGAAACTTGCTCTGAATGTGTAAAGCTTGTGTGAACTTACTCCCAGTGCTGCATACTTACTGCTTTCTAGAGAGAGACCACATTCAAGTGCATTGGAAAATGCAAAAGGATGTTTTTGTTTAAATAAATGTTCACATGTTCTTAATATTGAAGTTTTTACTGACTAGTTATAAATATTTGCATCAGAAGTGCTTAAAGGAAACATTTGAGAAACAGAATTTGAGGCTAGAGTAACATGAGGAATCTGTGGGCTTCTCTGTTTTTGTGGATCATACTCCTCTTGTTTTGAGGCAAGGTAAAACCTCACTTCCAAATAAACGGTGGGTGGGTAGATTAACAAGGGTTACATTTAGTTATGTTGGAAACTGATGTTCAAGGGAGGGCCTGGGGAAATCTTCTTTTGTTAGAAAACTACCTGTGTCAGTGCAGATGAATAACAAGTTTTAAAATTCACTTCCTGTAAACATCTGAATTTTGTATTCAGAAATTGCTTTTTATCTATTTCTGCAAATAATTATTAGTTCAAGTGAATGCAGAAGGATGAGCAAGGCTGAGGCAAATCTGCTCTGAAACCTCTGGTGTTCCTTGTGGGGATATTTTTTCCAATCTGGCAATTTGTGTAGCCAATCCATAGTTAATGCAAAAGCAATGATTTTACATTAAAAGTATTCAGAATTCTTTAGAAAGATATCATTTATGGGGTCAGCATCACTCCCCACCATTCCCCGAGTTTCAAGCTCTGTGTTTCTTTCCTTGTTTTGACAGCTATAAACTGTCAGTGGAATACAGATATGCAGATGACTTGTACAGGAAACATATTGGTAAGAATTAAAATACAAGGGGAAAAAACAGGTGAGGCAAGCTGGCTCTTTAAGTCCTTCCATGCCAGAACAAAATTAAATTACTAATTCTGTTCAGGGGAGAAAGCTGGTATTAAGTTTGCTGGATTACTCAACATCTGTTTAGTGGAGCTCTCATCACTTAGCTGGATGTTATGCAGATTCATTAGTCTAGGAGAAGAATGTGATTGAAGTTTAAAAGTTAAAATATTGTGGTGAAGCAGACTTGTTCCGATGTTAGTTCCACTTATGTTTTATCTGGCCAGCTTGGAGGTTGAGCAGGATGTGTGTTTCAGTTTTGGTTTGCATGCAACCTGGTAGTTTCTTCAACTGTTTGACTGTCTCTTTAGTGTGAATGTATATATTTTTAAAGTTTATTTACATCTGCTTTGGTTTTGATCAACAATTTCTCAGTAAATGGAAGATGTGTAGAATGAGTGAGAATTGTTCTGTTTTATTAATTTCTAGTGTATGCTGAGAGAACAAATTTGACATTATATTTCCTGTTTTGCCTATATCTTTGGAATTACTTCCTTTCTTCCGAAAACTAAGGTGCCTGTTTAAAGCAAGGAAATGTTTAGCTCTTTAACAAATTATACTCCAGAAACCCTGGGCGTATTATAATGATGAAATACTGACTGCTTGCATAATTCATCTGGACTTGTGTTATTTTTGCTCTGTCTCTTAGAGGCTGGAGAATTTCCTTAATTTCAAATCAGAAGAGGATGACTACATTTGAAATACAGAATCTTTGCAATTAATTATTGAATCAAGTATGGAGATTTGAAAGAACTGTGTTCCTGCTGCTTCTATTTGATATTCATTATGTCAGTATAGGACTGGTTTATGTGTGGGAGGGAAAATGAACAAGCTTTTGTTATCTCATAGTTGATGTGAATCCAGGAAGTCTTGATACAGAGATCCTGGAAATGTACTTTATACATAATTTCCCATTGACTCCTCTGTATTTTGGCTACTGATCTTTTATCTCTGTCACAGCTATTTTTTTTAACTTAGATTATTCAGCTGTCCTATTCATCTCTAAGTAGTGTTGAAAATGGAGAGAGATCCTTTAGCACTTGACAGTTGTGATCATTTTATTATATGCTTATTTATATCAGCTTCCTTTTATACTAATCCTGATATTTAATACTACTAAAATAACTCCATCAGTCTCCGTTATGATTCTCATTGATGAAGAATTCCTTTATAAGTGTACATTTAGCACTTACACGTTCTTTTTTGTATTCCATGGGGATAAATAAGATGAGCCTTTCAACTTTTTTGTGTTACTTTGTGTTGTTTATAAATTATTTTTTGGTGATCACTCAGATCTCTGCTGTTCAATGTTGAGTGTGCTAGCTAGAACCAGGATGTTAGCCTGTTTGAATGTGATATTAGTGCAAGTGACAACGTTGGTTATGGTTTTTGTTGTTGTTCTTATGTCACATACAACCGTTATTCCTTAATGGTACCAATTCCAGCTTTGGTCGACCAGGAGTTGAATGCTACTGCCAACATGACAGTGGAGCTGCAGTAATCCAGCTTCAGTTCCTGATTAATGAGGTTAGTAAAATGATGTACATATTCCATAATTCAGAGAAGATATAGAGTATATTTTCTTCAGTTTCTCATTAGACAAGCATAAAAATTAGCTAAAGCAAGTGAATCTTAGCACAAGTGGCAAACACTAAAAACTATCATAAATGAACTTTTTTAATTTTAGAGAATATTTGATTTACTGTTGAAAAGTTTTGTCTCTAGAGTACTCTTGCTGTAAGCAAGAACTTTTTCCCTAGTGATATTTTTTTTACGTCACTGAACATTGCAAGTCATCTCTTGAAGTAGTAAAGTATGTTTTCAATACTACTAACACTTTAAGTAGGTAGTTAATTCTGTTTTGATAGTTACTCTTTTAGATGTGAGCTGAGCAATTTTCCCTTATCTGATCCTTTGGGAATTTCAGGTATGTCTTTTCTAGGAGTGTAGCAGCTGAAATCTGACAGCAGGGCTGTTCAGGAGCTAGCTGGCACCAGATTTGTAGAGGAACTTTCTAGCTCGAAGGAATGGAGAAATCAAACCTCGCTAGCTTTGTCAGCACATAGATATTAGCAGCTGAATTCATTGCTTAACTTCTGTACAGAGGTGGGCATGAGGGAGCTGATGTGCACACACCTCAAAAAGCTTTTCCTTCCCCATCACCTCTCAGTGTAGCACTGAACCAAATGTGATCACATCAGTTAACTCATTGTAACTACTACTTAAAACTTATCTGTGCTGTGGTGTTGAAACACATGCTTATTAATGTTGTTATCATCCTGGAAGCAAATATATAATATTTCTGCTATGATGTTGATATCCTGTTATTATGGTTATGAAAATAAGTTGACTAAAACTGGTTTTTCTTACAGGGAGCTCTTGTGAGTGCCTTGGCTGATGATACCTTACACCTGTGGAACTTACGTCAGAAGAGACCTGCTATACTTCATTCACTCAAATTTAACCGAGAACGGTAGGGACTAGATTGTTGTTGTGTTGCCCGTTACCATCACACTATGTGCTATTGTAAGATCAGGTTTATTAACGCAGTCCAATTCATAACTTAAATAATTAATTTGATTTACATTAGGTGTTGGTGTTGCAGGCTGTTAAAGCCCAAAGTACTTGTGAGTAGACACACTAGTGGCCTAAACTGAGATGACTTTTTATCACTTTAGATATTGCATTGCTGAACATCCTTTTTCTTGTCTTTAAAAGGTGTAAGGATAGACTTTCAATGTATGTCTCCAAAGGAATTTTGGAACAAAAGAAAGTGTGTGTATGTGTGTGTGTGTGCATAGCAAGACAACAGGAAAACTAATTCAAATTTTTAGTTGGAATTTTTTCTCCTCTTGATGATAAATTCTGCAGCATTAGAGCTCCTGTCTTTATCAGAAGCTGAAAACAACATGCATTTTGACTAACAATTTTGAGGCTTGGATAACAACATTGAAAGCAAGCTAGGGAGACATTTTAGATAAAATTTCTACAAGGTTAATTTGATTTCATTACATTTCTGCAAAAGTGTTTGTTTTTCTTTTTTTTTTTTAATAACAAATCACAGAATCAGAGAATAGTTCTTCCCGTTTGGGAAGTAGCTTTTTTTTTTTTTCCCCAGTATGTGTAAAGTCTCACCTGCTTTTGAACAACATGTGTTAGAGATGGACTGCTTGGGGAGCTCAAAGGATACTAGAAAGAACTCAAAATAATCAGACTTATACCTATGTTGAATAGGGAGGGAAGTATTTAAGCTGTAAGTATTGGGTAGCAATATAAAAAGGCAAGTTAAGTATTTATGTAAAACCTCCTAAAGTAATGTCATACAGAGTACTAAGCAGGCTGTTGGGTGGGTTATGGAGTAACCTTGTGGTTTTAAAGAACAAGTTATGAATAAATCTGTCAAGAGTAACATAAATGCAGATTACTAGATTTTTGAGGGGGAAAAGGACTAAGTGGTTCTAAGTCCCTTTTGAGGTTGTTCCTATGATCCTTGTGATAAACTTTTCACAAGGACTTGTAGGGATAGGAGAAGGGGTAGTGGTTTTAGACTGAGAGGGGGTAGATTTAAAACAAATTCTTTACTGTGAGGGTGATGAGACATGGGATCAGGTTGCCCAAAGCAGCTATGGTTGCCCCACCCCTGGAAGTGTTTAAGGTCAGGTTGAATGGGGCTTTCAGCAACCTGGTCTGGTGAAAGAAGTCCTGCCTGCAGCAGGTGGGTTGGACTAGATGATCTTTAAAGGACCCTTCAGACCCAAACTATTCTGTGATTCTAAACTGTTATGCACAAACCAGAAAGTTTTGTCAGAGCAAAATTCTGTGCCCCGAGGGAGTGACAGTGTTCGTTTATGCAATGTAAAACTCAAATGGAGAGAAATGCAATTCACAACCTCTAGATTAATGAGGATCGTCCGACTATAGGAAATGCAGTGGCATATCCAAACCAGATTTTCTCCCCCTTCCTTCTTAAATGACTTTTCTCTTGCCTACAGCACCTACTTAAGTATTAACATAAAATTTGGATTTGCAGCCTGAAACCACACTTGGACATTGGCTTCTAACTAATGCTTTAAAATGGATGTCTGAGCAGGTGATTCAGATTGTGTGCAAATCTCCTAGAAGCTGGCGTAGTCTTAGATGTATGGATATCTTCAGTTAAACAGAGTGGAAGTTTTAAACCATCCTTGTCCTGTAAAGATGGTGTTCTCACTATCAAAACTTGTCACAGGGAGTTGAACTATGTGAACTCTTACCAAAAAGGGGGATGGGAGTGGAAGGGAGTCTAGGTCACTTGTACTGATTTTTGCACGAAAACCTGTCCCTTGCTAATATAAGTAATAATAGTGCCATAGTTACTACACATGATAAAAATATTAAGGCAAGAGCTTATTTTTCTAGTATTTATAATCTTAAAGTATCCATTATATTAGCATGTAGAAGTAGCCAGAACACTTAAGATCCCAGAACCACGCCTTGTCATTGCTGTTTATTATGTCATGCTGGGTGACTGTGAACTGTCTTCAAAAATTCTGGTGTTTTTTGACTAGTTTATAAAATGAAGATTTATAAAATAAAGTGTAATCTCATTACCAAGGAAATATTTTGATGTTCAGAGAATTGCACAAATTCACTGTTGAATAATTCTAAATAAGTGTCTTTATAAAAAAGGGTTCTTAGTAATTAATGATACCTAATAGGTTTGGTATGTTATGTGGATTTGAAGTACATGGGGTTTGCTTAGATTATTTTTATGGTGTGTATTCACTACTAAGTTTATTGATGAGAGTGTTCATGAATAAAACAGGGTCTTCTCAATTCACAAGCACCAAGTTGTTAGATACCTAATTAATAAAACCTTTTAAATAATTTATGTTGTGGGGTTAAGATTTACTCATAAGGGTAACTAACTTCTCAAACAGTAATTATTTAAAATATTGAATACTACAACAGAGCCTTGTAGCAATATGCTCTCTAATTATGCTTTAATTTACTAGCTTGTGTAGGGAGCTTTAATATCTTGGAAATTAGTTTGGATAAAAGAATAAATAAGTTAAACTGGAAAAAATGTCCTTTGAGGGTAAACAATACCAAATCTTACTACATGACTAAATAAACTATTCCAGCCATATCAGTATTGACTCTAGGACTTTGATGCTAAGGTTTAAAACTATCTTTGGGAGTATCTGCAAGTACTGTGCTGACATTGTGGAAAAGCAGTATTTCTGTCCTGTTTAATAGGAGTTGACCTCGACATTACAGGCCAATTTTTATTCAGACTTTGTTTCCAAATTAGAGTTTAATGTGTAAGGATTAGATGTGAACTGCTACAGTTAGCTCTCTACA
The DNA here is from genome assembly GCF_037038585.1 of Patagioenas fasciata. Lineage (NCBI taxonomy): Eukaryota > Metazoa > Chordata > Aves > Columbiformes > Columbidae > Patagioenas > Patagioenas fasciata. Next base: position 57,036,071 of record NC_092522.1, read on the forward strand.
CAGATTAAAGGATATTCTAGTCTTGAAAACTACCATTGAACTATGCTTTAAAAAAACTAACAACATGTAAGACTGTAACTTGCAAATGAATTCTGTATTCTCCTGGCACAGCCTTCTGGCAGCTCTGGCCAATTCCCTGCTTTTAGTCATATGGAAGAATTACTGCCTAATGTTTAACAACACAATTTCTAGATTTCACATTTGCTTCTCTTATTGGTACTGTAGTTTGGCTAGCTTCTTTCAGGCCTGTTTTGAACATCTTTTTAATAAGGAATAGAAAACAGACATATCTTCTTTATAAATGCTCGTGTCATGTGTTAAGTATTTATTATACTTACCTGAAAATTGAATTAGAGTATTAAATTACCTGTAAATTAATTCAGAATGCAGTCTCTACTATGTCGGGAAAGTGTTGTGAGTTCTTGCTTTTCTACTCATGAATTTTAAGGACAGGATCTGGTGAGAAAGAGTGGGGGCTTTGGTTTTGTTTTTTAAATAATTCTGTGCCCGTTACAGACTTTGTTCTGAGCTGTGGAAAATACTTTCACTGGGTAACTGGCAGCTTTTTAGATTTGAGCAAAACACTTATTTAAAAAGTAGTGGCCAAGAGTACTTAAAAATGCTGCTTTCTGTTGAATCTTTAAATGAGTATCTGTAGATAAGAAATTGGCTATTTAATGACTTCATAGCTCTTGGCTGCCTTTTGTACCAGTAGTTAGTAATTTGAAGCAAGTCATCTGAACTGGTGATTGAAGTTTTTGATGTATTACAAATCTATTAGTTGAAATTACTGGCAGGTGTCAGAAGCACAGTGCAAAACAAGATAGTTTTGCAAGTTTTCTAGCCTTTGGTTCCTGTTGCATTTGTGTGGGTTTTGTAGCTGCTTCATGTTCTAGTTACCAAATAAAGGTTAGCAGATATTAAACCAGTGTCATACTAAGCTTGGCCACTGTTCCTTGACTGTGGGAAGAGATGTGTATGGAACAGGAAGAAATGCTTAATGATTCTTACATGGGAGGGGGTTGCTTGCATGACTTGTCACGCAAGTGAAGAATGTGTAAGTAGTACATATTTGAAAAATGAACAATTCAGTGTGTGAACTTACTATCATAGGTTTTGTAGTCACTAAGATTTCTTCAGTGAATCACAGTGTAGCTTTTATTATCTACATAACTGCATAAATATCCTACACATAACATTGTGTGTTTACTTGTAATGCAAGACTCATGCCAAATTGGTTTTGACCTAGTACCAAATGTTAATGTTAGGCTAGATTTACTCTGAAATAAGCATAGTTAATGCTTATTATTAAAGTAAATATTGAAAATATGTTGTGAGGTAGATATCCAGTCTGACTTCGGTTTTCTTGCCATGCAGGGACTATTAAACTTTGTGGTGATCGAAGATGTGAGAGGCCAAACACACATCACTAGTGAGCCAGGGACTGTCACAGAGCCGGTTTGAGAGAGGGTCGAGTGACGAACTTGATTTAAAAAAAAAAGTGGTGTGGGATGACTAATTTGAAGCTCCTTTGCTGCAAACCAAACCACAAACCAATCAGCTTTATGTATAATTATGAAAAATTTGTCTAGTTATCTAGAATGTGCATCCTTCATAACTGAAATTCCCTATTCTAATGCCAAAATAAATAGTATACTTACTTTGTGACTTATCATAAAGACAAGAAGCAGAATCATAGCATAAAAATAGAACTGAGTGTTTAATGTGTGTTTTGTGTATCTTATAGCTGAATATGTTGATAGATGTTTAATTTTTAATATGTTGACTTTTATGCTGTGGGATTTTGTTTTTCTTGGCATGAAACTGCACAATTCAGAATTAGAAAAATATATTTCAAGTATCACTGATTTTGTATCCTGCTGTAAACAGCAACTTTAATGTTGTGTTTAAAATGCAAACTGTCTACAGCGAGTGAATAAACTAACTTACTAATAAACAAGACCTATCTTTTATGTTACATACCTTACCTTTTTGGAGACTGTAACTTTGTACCTGGCCTGTGCATTAGCAGGCATGAGCTGTGAGAGAATTTTTCCTTCTACCTCACTGGATTTCTAAACTGACCAATTCTGCCACTTTGTGGATAGCAGGAGGACATACAGGTTTTCTTGCTTGTGAGAGCAGGTGATGATAGACATTTCGTGGGTTTTTGGTTGCGGCTTTCTTCTTCCTCTTTCTGTGCATCAATATCACTGTTTCACTTCCAGCCTTTGTTTGAGGACTGCCTTTTCTCCTGCTGCCCTATGTCTTTTGGGGTAGGATTGTAGTATAACTAACAGAGATTACAGATATGTAACTTCTGAGAAGTTAAATATTTGGAGTCTTTGCAGTGTCAGTGGTATATAAAGAACAAGTTTAATATGACAACTAAGTTTTTCACACATAACTAAGCTTTTTTATAACTTTTTAAACTAGCTTTATTCTTGAGTGTGAAAGGAGATGATCACCAGGTCTGCTTACCTTTATGGTGTCATAGGGCCTTCTTTTACCTGGTAGGCTTAAAAATGTTACTCGGTGATTCAGTGGATTATGTATTTAGAAGAAGTTTTATTTTGTTTCAAGAAATTAGCAGGAGAAAATGAACTTCTTGACTGTGGTTTGCTCCAGATTGCTAATGTCTGTCTCATGCAAGACTGAATTCATTTGAAAAAACTTGTTCGCATACATGCAAAGTCCTGTGTGTTGGTGCAGTTGATGGAACTGTAGTTGCATCAGTTGCCTTCTGCTGCCTTTGGCACTGAGACAGTACTAAGTGCTGAGTCTTATTACTCTGAGATTTCAGGTGTCCAAGAAGCAGTTTTCAAAAACTGTCTCTATTGTTTTTCTTGCACAGTGATGATGTTCACAGTGGTATGAAGCACATAATGGCCAACTGCCACATTCCTGGGTAGAATTTAACCTTTAGTCTTCAAGCTCTGCCTGTCTGACAGACTTTTCCCCATTGGTGATGGGTATAATTCTTCTGTCGCCTGTGGGAAAGCTATATCTCTGTGACTGTTTATAAAAATTGCATTATGTGACTTCCCAGATGAAATGTTCAGCCTGAACTGCATGTGTTAGAGCAAGCTACTCAAGTGTCTTCTGATGCCAAAGGTCTGGTTACTTTTTGAGTCATGTCAGCTTATAAATATGGGGTGCAGGAGATTTTATTAGTGGCAAGAGGTCCTTAAATCTTTAGGATACTTGATGTGAATTCCTTCAATATTGAAAAATAGTTGTGGTTTTCGAATCAGTTGCCTCAAAATGCATGTGTGCATTGGTCTTTTGTCAGCATTACAAGCGGTCAAGTAACCCTTTTCTCTTTGTGTATAAATAAAAAATGGATATTCGTTTTGAGTGATGTACAAATGAAGCTTGAAAAGCCATCTTAAAATGGAGAGGTGAAATGTGACTCCATAAATGAAAGAATGCAGAAGCTGTGAAATATATTAGGAACACTATATCATAAAAATACAAATACCGGCAGCAACCTAAAAAACCTTCTAAAATTGAGCTTTTTTTTTTCTGGAGAATTATCTAAATGGCCCTAGTATCGATCACACCAGTGATCAGTGGTGACAGTTTCATTTCTGTTCTTGGCTCTCGCTTACCTGTTACTCTCTCGATGCCCCTCGTGTACACCCCAACTCAGACATTGAATGGAGATACTGCTCAGCTGCCTTTAGAGACAGCCTTTCAAGTGAACATATTTTGTGAAGCATTATTAGGAGTGATGTTATTGGATACAAATGGGATTGAAGTACCTGGTCCAGTTTCTATGATATACTGCATTTATCCACATGGTCTTTTGGTGGGACAGTTTTGGGATGCATTGAAGAAAAATTCTTCCTCTGCGTGTGCATTCTTCCCCTTTAGGCCTTCTTTATATGGGTAGGTATTTTAAGCTTATTGCAGTTACCAAATCTGGAAAATAGACCCCCTGCAGAAGTCTGGCAAAACCACAGCCACTGCTTCCTTCTGTCAGCCATTCTGACCATGGCTCTTGGTTTTTTATGCCCATTGAAGAACTGACAAGAGACCATAGACATGGAGTCCAGGCTAATGTAAGAATTAAACTTTTCAGCTTCTGAATTTGCATGGTGGCTATCTCATGCATGAAAGGTTGAGGATAAAGGTATGCAGAATACAACTTTGGTAGCTTAACACTTTTCTTTTTGTAAAATTCTTATTTTGCATGTATAGTAACAATATGAGCAGCCAGTGTAATTGCAGTAACTGCAGACCTGTAATATTAATCTGAAGTTTTAGAAATAGCTTAGTGGCTTAAATAAAATCTATTATCAGTGTTTGTCATTTGTCAAAGTATTTGTCACTGTGCATTGTTAAAGCAGTATTATACGTTCTTTGGAATTTTCCACTTCATGAACTAGTAGACTAAGGAAAGGTAAGACTAATTTAGGATTTCTCTTGTCATAATAATACACTCAGGATAACAGCCTGTCATTTTTACTTAATGTTTCCATTAAAAGCATAATTCTTAGACCTAAATATTAATTTAGTAAATGGTATTCTTTGATATTTCTGTAATTAAATTCCTCTAGGGAGTACTATCACTTGCTATAATAACTACTTTGATATACATTGTGAAACAATCACAATTAAGATTGTTTTCGGTTAACTTTGACAGATTATCAGAAAAGACACATGGTCTGCAGTTAAGAAAGGAAATACTTCCAGTAGTTTTACAAATGACTTCTTAAAGACTCTCCTGTCACTGCTCATACTTTCTTGTAAGCAATAGCACAAATTATATTAAGTACAATAAGAACAAGAAATATTTTGTTATTTTTGTGAGGGTTTTTCTTTTATTGATGTTTTACACTGTTAGTGTACCACTGTGTTTTTCTCTGTAGAATTTTGTCTTCTTGAACTGTTGGTTCAACTCTTACAAATTAATTTCACAGGAAAGCGAAATTTCTTCTGTGTGCTCTTTTAAAATTGAACTGTAGATTTCAGGTTAAAAAGATCTCTATAAGCATTGCTGCTTTTTTTTAATAAAGGAATTTTTTTTCTTTGTATAGGTATGGGGATGTGAAATATGTGGAGTAAAGTGCTGTGTATAATACTTGCATTATGCTCTAAGTTCAGGCCCCTTCACAAAATGTGTTATAATACAGAGGCAGCTGAGATTTCCTTGGAGGTAACATGAGGAATCTGTTTTGCCATGAAGGAGCTGCCTGCAAAAGCTTGCTTTCTGTGATCACTGGCTCAGATAGTCCCAGCCTGTTTCTTTAGGTGCACAAAACTGGTATACTTTTTTATAAATGCTGCTGTTCTAGTGTTTTTGGCCAGAATGGCTTGATACATTAGAAGAAGAGTATGGTGCTCTGTTTTTGACTGATATGTTATTTTCAGGCAGTTGGGGTTTGTGTGCAAGAGGAGCTTGTCAAATTTTTTTTACTTGGGTTGAGTGTATCTGTGGTCCTTTTGATCTATTCCCAACAACTGATTGTGTTTTCCATATATATATATATATGTGTGTGTGTATGTATGTATCCATTTGTGGGTAGGGAGAGAGGGTAAAGATGGCTTGAGTTGTTGAAATGACTAGAGCATTATACAGCAACCTCTGCTTCTGTTGATCTTAAAATATGTTATGGATGGAGTAAGTTATTCTAATCATGTGGTGGCAGAAAGATAGCATTCTGAAAGAAAAATGTGCGTTTCTCAGAGGAAAGAAAAAAATATTCTATCCTTGGCAAAATGTTAAATAAGCAACTGCTGCCTCTCCACCAAGAAGACTGTGACAGTCTTCCAAAACAAGTTTGAATCCCTTTGATTCTCAGTCTAACTTTCAACAGAGCAAGTGAGGCCACTGAATGTAGTGTGTTTTTTGACATGTTGGTGTGTTGTCAGTGGTCCTTCAGATGGTTATAGCTTCACTGAATTTTAAGAGGGCTGTAACATTTCCAATGTTGTTTAGAATCTACATAGTTCAAGGTGAAGCCTTAATCTCTGAAGAGAGAGAAGCTCAACACTTGGACTTTAATGTTGGAATTTGCTAAATTGCTAAAATGAGCACAGTTACCTGAATCACTTTAGACAAAAATGTAGTTGAAGTGGAAGACATAATTTTATTAAGGAAATAGATAGCAAATAAAATTATAGTAGAAAATGGAGTAATATTTACCACATGCAAGGTGAAATGGTGATTCTTTCATTATAGCAGAATCAGCGTGACAAATTCCTTTTGGATTTAACTAGTCATCAGTTAAGTGAAAACATAAAAGCTCTAAGAATATTTTTAGGTTATAAAAATCATACAAGCTTCTTTTTCTGATTGTAGAAGACTAGTAAAAGCACACTTTGAAGGATAAGAACCATGTTTTATATGTGCCTGCACCTAACAATTTTGAAGTCTCTTCCTGCCTGAGAGGGTTTGTAAACATTTTGTGAAGTTACTTGTTCAACTCAAATTCACTCTTGATGTGAAATCATGTCAGTGCTTGTTAACTCTTGCACAGAGGATACAGATTGAATATGGCTGCATATTCAAAAAGAATATCAAGAGTATTGAGGACCTTGACACTGAGTGTTGACGCAATCATAGTTGCAGCTCCAACTTACAGTTTTGCACATCTTTAAATGGCATGAAATAGATTGGTTTTCATAATGAAAGTGTTGGACAACTGTAACTGACAATATTAACTCACCATCAAGACAGATAGGCCCCTGACCCTGCTCCTGAATACTGTTTCTGGCTGCTAGGCCACATTTTTAGATCCAACTGATCTGGCTGCCAGCTGCTTCCGGCAGGCAGAGTCCTGGCACAAAAAAGCAGCTGTGGTGTCACAGAGTGCTGAGGGTTTATGTTCTCCTGCGGCATCTCTTCCCCCTTGCCCATAAGCTGCTTCCAGTGGGAGAGCTCTGGTTCTGGGCAGTAAGGTTTTGGGACCTGCTTAAGAAGTGTGTGTACAGGCATATGTTATTTAACTTCCAATCCTTTTTTATTTTTTTTTTTTTTCTCCAAGGATGTTGGGGGAATTCAGGTCTTTTAACTGTGGTATTTGCAGATTGCTTTGCTTAGTAAAAATGTTGCAGCCTCTGCAAGCTCAATGAGTTGGGAGAGCATTTTAAATCTTGTATGTAGTCCTCTTTTCTGTGAAACATCAATGAAGAAACGTTAGTGCAGCCTTTCGGCTTGAATATTCAAGCACAAAAAAATCGAGGAAGTTAGAAAATAGATAAATTAAAGATTTGCTTAAGCAGGCTGCATTCCCTAACTGGGAAGAAATTAGTGATATAAAAAGTAAAGTGGTGTACTTTTGATCCAGGTAGTATCACTACAGAAGCATCAACTTTTGAAAACTATAATACAAATTAACATCTTTTCAACCATTAGCAATTTTTTTCATTGCTGCTGTTAACCTTTGCTTTTGTACTGAAGTGTGTATATACAGCATCTAATGCAAAGGATATAAAGCTGTACTTTGATTAAATAATTATTAACAAGCTTGTGAAGTGATGCATGGATTTGGCAAAAGGGAGCCCAGCTGGGAGAAAACAAGAACAAAAAGTCTAAGGATTAGAGCTGACAGAACAAATTTCCATTGAATAATTATTTTACCTTATCACTGAAACATTTCTCAAAGCCTAAGTTTGATAGTCCAAGTAATTTGGCAATTTCTTTCAATATTGGACCCTGTCAGATTAAAAGGTTTTAGAGTTTACAGTTTCCAGAAAGTTTCTAGCCTCTAATTTCAAGTTAGTATTTCTGCTGCATACAAAAATCAGATACTTTAGAAGCTTCAGACACTATTTCCTTATCAGTTTTGAAGAAACAGTAAACAGTAAGTGGGAGCCAAGAGGACAGAAATAACCAAGTTCTCAAATACTGATATTGGCACTGGAGCTGTAGTCAAATAAGAGGTCTCTGCTGCTACAAACAGTCGTTAGCTTTTGTGTTTTGTTCAGGTACTGTCTTCTAGCCGAAGAGAAAAATAAGGCAGAAAATTAAATTGTATTTTAAATAAGCCCCAAACATAAACTACTTTTAAAATTACTTTTATAAGTTGTTTAGGATTGGTTTTAGGTTTGCTCTTTAGAGGATACTTTGGGTTACATGTAAACGTACATTTCTTATGCTTTATTTTCTGCCTTTGTCTCCTCACTTGAAACCAGCTTAATCTGCATAAGGCTACTTCTAAAGGTCCTTTGTTCTTCAGAACTTGAAATTAGATTTCAAAAGGAGATTTATCAATTATAACATAGGAGTGTTGTGTGTCAAGTTTAAAATGACAGCGATCTTGAGAAAATACATTCAACATTATAATTTTCAAAGGTGGCTGTGTGATTTTTATCTCAATGTCATGATAGTTTTAGAATACCTTGGTTTAGTCTCGAGTTTTTACATTTGTCTGCATCTCCTACTTTTGTCATGTGCTGTCTCTGCTACTTTTCTCTATCTGTAACTTGTCTTATTTCTTCCTGGTTGCCTATTGCCTTTCTTCTGCTTCTTGGAAATGTAGATTTTGAAGTGTAGGATGTATGAAAGACTAACTCCTTTTTTTTGGTGGCTTTCTCTTTCAGGATAACGTTTTGTCATCTGCCTTTCCAAAGTAAATGGCTATATGTGGGCACTGAAAGAGGAAACATTCACATTGTCAATGTGGAATCATTTACTCTCTCAGGCTATGTCATCATGTGGAATAAAGCCATTGAACTGTGAGTTTAATCAAGTATTTTCTGTTAAGGGGAGGGAATAGACATGTCCCAGATGTTATTAATATCAATTGCAGAAATGGCATTGTTACCTAGACTGGCCTCCATATTAGTCTTGCAAAAGCAAATACGTGATCAAAGTACATAAATAGTCATGTAAATTCCTTTTATTCTCATAAATGTGAAGTGTTATTGTTAATATGTGTTTCCACCTATAGCACTCTTTTTATCATAGTGCCTGGAATAGGCATAAAAATAGACAAAGTAGACAATGTAAAAAGATAAGATACACAAGTAATTCTCTGTGGTGATAAAGAACTAGAGAAATAATGTATGTTAAAATATGCTTTGGGTGGTACTTGAGCAGACATGTTGCTTTTACAGTTTTGGGGTTAAAATGTAAAGTATAAACATATGCATGGTAAGAGGGCTGATGTATGCTTAGTGTAATATTGCTGGCTAAAAACGTGGATTTAAATAAGCCTATTTCAAGAGTGAAGTATATTTTCTTAGCAAATATTGTCATTGCTCCTCTGCATTTAATAATTACTTTGTGTATGCAAATACAGTGTTTTGTGGGTGAAAACATGTAATGTGTGCTACTGTTCCTGTGTGGTTATTTCGTTTCCAGAATGCTGTGTCTTTCTTCAAAACATACATGAAGTCCATAATTTGCCAAAAGCTTTTGAAATAAACACAGCTTCTCATTAGTACACCTTCTTCAATAGCAAGAAGATAAAGTCTTAATTGTGGGTGGTTTGAACAATGCCCAGCTTGGGCAGCTTATGAATAGTGGCAAGACCTGCTTTTCAGCATAGAAATAAACATTTTATCCAATTTCATCAATTCTGTAACAACAAACATGTAGATGTTGCAAAGCTAATGGCATTTTTTTTCTGGGTTGCTAAAAATCAGTAAATAAGTCTTTCCTTGTGAAAAGATAAAAACCAAGTGCCTAAAAATAGAAAGTACTTATGCGCTTGGATATAAGAGTGACTCCATGCCGAAATGTCAATAGTTTGCTTATATGGACTCTGTATCGCAGAATCTGTATTACTTGCAATTGTTGAGATGCAGGGGAATTTTTTTAGTTATATGGAAATATTTCTTGTTTAGGTCATCCAAATCTCACCCAGGACCTATTGTCCACATTAGTGACAATCCCATGGATGAAGGAAAGGTAGGATATCTTTAAAGACTATTCATTACATTAGTTTTCAATGAGGACATTTTGTAAATATAGATACCACTGCTTTTTAAGGAAGGATTAAGTAGATGAGGACAACGTTGAAAGCGTAAAGGAAAGCTAAATCAAGGGCTTTGGATCCGAAAACAGTATGATGCAAGGCACAGGCTATCTGTCCTTTACTAGATTGAATGTGTCTAATATTTTTGGGGTATTTTAGTGCTGTATAGCACTGAAATAAATCAGATATTTTATCTATAAGTTGGTAGAGGAGATCCTCTTATTTTTCTTGCTGGAAATAACAGTATACCTTGAAAATCTTAACATGCGTAAAAGATTGTCCAGGCAAAATCTCTAGGTATGGCAATACACTGTATTGATTTACATCTCCATCCTTGACTACAATGGTATGTGTGTGAAGGGAGTGTTTTCTAAGTTGGAATATGAAGGACCCTTCTCAGGACACTTCTGTTTACTCACAGGAAATAGGCTGTTTCAACAGCGAGTAAGTCCCAGCAGCTAAGTACTCCTTTTTTGTATGTCCATGCTGAAAGAAAGAAGTGGGAGTGAAGGTGAGCTACTTAGTGCTAGGAGCTGCTTCTCCTGTAGCAACATTGCTCAAAGGAAAGATCTCACAGTAGATCAGCAGCTATGAGAGATGAAGCTTCATTGCCGCCTTCTATATAACAACTGCCAAGACTGTTACTACTTCCTTATGTTGTCCCTCTTATTTTCATGAAGAGAAGTGTCACTTAGGAGAGCAAAACACTTAAATACTCAACAATGTGTTGGACCAATTATCATGAGCAATTTGAGTCTTCACTCCCTGCAGAAACAGTTCAGTCTTGCTTCTAGCAAAAAGGTTGTTCGTAAAGTCACCTTGTTTAATTTTGCTCTGGCTTTTCTCTTCTCAACAACTGACGGTGTTTCTGAACAGCTCTTGGTGTTCTTTTAGCCAGTTATCTCAATTGTGATTAACATCTGGAGAAAATTTGTATTACATAGTTTCTTTATAGACAATGAACTGTTACCTAGAGCTTCATGAAAGGTAGTGTGTTCTAGCAAATCAAAGCAGAACAAAATTCAGTGAGGAAAATGCACAATAAAAAGTTCCATTTTCCAACCTCCACATTTTCACTCAGGAAGGAATATGCTTAGGAAAGTTTAATCTTGACCGTTCTTGAACTTGATGGGATTTCCAAGGACTCTACAGAAGAATGTATATTTTTTTTTTCTAATTTTGCACAAATGTCAGTTGTATTAGGTGGAAGGTTTTAGGAGAATGACAAATACAAACATCAAGGTCTTCACTGCCTCTCACTAATTTTGCTCTTCATAACTACTTGCAGTTATGTGTAGTATGATGCTGTATCTCTTCAGGATAAGAACTACATGCATTTCAAATGGTATTTTGCCTGTTCTTATAAGAACTTAATATATCTGCTTATTATTGCAGCTTCTGATTGGCTTTGAGTCTGGAACAGTGGTATTATGGGATCTAAAGTCAAAGAAGGCAGATTATAGATACACACATGATGAGGTAACGCTTTCATCTACATTACTTACTATGAGGATATCACTCAGTACTCTAATAATGATTTTTTTTTCAATTTTTTTTTTGTCTCTGTCACCAGTGGATCAATAAATAGGTCTCTTTGAAATTGCAAGTACTTGAACTTTTCTCTAAAAGAGCCACAGAATTTGAATAATAGAAACTTCAGACCAAATAATTGTTCACTGAATTGAAGTTTGTGAAGCAATGAAGGGTGGTGTGGATTGAGTTTCTTAACTATGTGGGGGGGGAGAAGCAGGGAGCTTTCAGATTTTTTTTATTATGAAGTAGTGACTTCCACCTGTGTTAAGAACTTGAGTCTTACATTGAAACAAGATGGCTTAGCCATATCTGTAATTTCAAATCTCTTACATATTCTGAAAAGGGGAATGGGGGAGAGAAACCACTAAATAGTCTTGCTAGGACATCTCTATAAATATACCTTTTATTTGTAGAATAAGAACCAAGTTTTAAACACACAAAAAAATTGGGGAGGTTTAAAAAAAAATTGCATTGATTGGCACTTATTTTTTAAAACCTGATTCTTTAGAGAATGCAGGCTTTTTGAAAGACTGAGATTAAGATAACCCCTTCAACATAATGTGCGAGGTGATATATTTTATTGAAAACATAAAATTAGTCTTGATTACAATTACATTACAATTTCCACTACAATGTCATTGATTGTAGAATGCCTGTATCATTGTTCAGTGTCAGGTAGGCCTGTTCCTTGTAAGACAGTGGATGTATTTTCCTTAGCTTTGTGCTGAACTTTTCACAAGACAGAACTGGTTTTGTTTGGTTGGTTTTTGTAGTGGTTCTGGCTCGTTATTCATGGTTTTGTTAGCTCTTCCAATGAAGAGGTTCTTTGAAGGGGGAGTGTCTGAAGTAGTCTAAGCCTTAGATCATCAGACCTGTATCAGAACAGCAGAGCTGAATTAGGTTTCTTTGTGTGTTCAGAAATGTTTGTATGAGCTTTGAAGTATATGTGAAGAGCACTTTCATACCATCCAGTTTCATTACATGCATCTAGTTAATTCCCTGTCCCTTTGTTTCATAAACTTACTCCTATCTCCATCATCTTTTTCAAATCATAATCAAGTTCTTGCTATACTTCTTATTGTTCTTGCTCTTCTCTAACTTTATTTTGTTAACCATTCTATTTTATCTTTGTTTTATAAGAGAAACACAACAACATAGTATATTCAGGATGTGGGCACACTAGATTTATGGTGTGGCATAATTAGTGCTGTTTGGTTGTTTTCTCTCTTGATATTGGATTACCTTTTTGATGCTACAGGCATTAAGTGAATACTTCCTTGAAATAACCTCCAGTAAAACTAGAGTCTTACTCTTCAGTGTTAATTTCCAGCTCAGAGTCCATTGCATTTTTGCATAGCTTCACTTTTACATGAAATTCTAAGTATTTAAGTCTTTCTGCAGTTTTTCACTAGAATCCTGATTTCTACCTTGCATATGCTTTGGTAATGTCAGCAAACTTATCTTAATATGCTTATTCATAAATAACTCTGCAAGTTAGAACAAACTGAGCAGCACAGATCCCTGAGGGTCTCTGCCAATTATTATACATTAATCCATGAACTCATCAGTTACTGCCTGCCTGCCTTTATTCTAGCTTGCCTGATACCTTAACCAATTATTCATCTGTCTGAGGATCTCTAGTCTGTTTGGTTCTAGTTTCTTTTGAGAGATGACTTTGAAAATTTTGTAGGCAGTTTAATTGGTGTTTCCATTAGCCACATACTTGTGAATGTTTTCAGAGGTTTGGCTATGATTTCCTTTTACCAAAAGTATGTTGACTTTTCCTACTTGGTGTATTATACGCATCCATTTGTTGGTTAGCTGTTCTTTAGTAATGTTTTGTTACAGTTTCTAGAAACTTATCCAGGCTAGGCACTATGCTGCTTATTCTGTTTTTCTTTGGATTTTGTGGTCCATTTGTTAAACTGACTCCACACTTGTCATCTTCCTGAACCAACACTGATTTGAGAGGTTGCAAAACAGCAGTGAATAGTTCAGCCGTTTCATCTTTTATTTCCTTAAAGATTTATAAGTGAATGCATCTAGTTGGTCTGTTTGTTTTTTGATTGCAGAGGAGGTGATGAAATACCTTAGGTCAGATCCTTTGTTAAAGAAATGTGCATTATCAAAAGTTGGGAATAGGTAGGAAGGGGAAGAGGAAAAAATGAACATGATGAGTTTCACTGTACTCATTAGTGAGAATCAATATGCAGTAAAGTTGCTTAAAAATATTGGCCATTCAAGTCTTTAAAGTTGAAGTATGCTTTTTCTGTGAGTCAAGATTGCCCTTTAAGAAAAATTTGTCTTTGGAAAAAGAATTACTCTATGCATAATAATTTGTTGATTTACTCCTGGGGACTTTTTAGTGTCTAAGAAGTTATATATAGATTTACAGCCTCAGTGGACTCTGCTTGATTTTTCTACGTTGGATGTTTTGCTTTCCTTCAAATTCTGGTACTAGTATTAACAATGGGAAAAAATGTCAAAACTTTTCACTCTTGAGTATTGGTTTAATTTTTCAGTTATGAGTTTTGTTTTGGTGATTAAGAATATTGATATCAACCAGCCAGGGCCACCTAAAGTTATTGTACATTTTCCGTTGTAACTGATTTGTCACTGTAGATATACTGGCCTGTTATATGCCTTGAGATTATGCTACAGCTACCTACAGGTCTAGTTTTGCTTTTCAGGCTTACAAAAAGTTCCGAATTGTGTACTAGTAGTGTTTTGTACCAAAGTTTATCACACTCAGTCCACTGAGTTAGTTGTTAGTTGGTTTATTTTATAAATACATAAAACATGTATTTTTGCTATGCTTTAAATAGTATTTAACTATATTGCTAAATCTAACCAGATTTTCTATAAAACTAGACAATAAATAGCCATACAGCCAAAGACCTCATCAAGCTCTTTCAGCATTCTTTCCATCTCATCAGGTTCCTTGCAGAAATTAAGTGATTGCAGTCATCCTTTGCCTTTGTGCGCTGTTTATCAGATCTTTTTATGTTCATAAGCATAATGCTTTTTTCAATGGTAAAGGATTGTTGCATTTCCTTTCTTTTGACTGTTTTCAAGAAAAGGAAGTAGTGTTCATTTCTCAGATTTATCCATCCTTATACAAAGCCTGCTTTCTTACTGGTTCTTAAGACCTATTTCCACATAACTGTCTGTCAAAACCTGGTTTTTTCTATAGTATGGGCTGCCTACTGTTGTCAGGATTAGACTTATACTGTTCTGTGTTTTCTCTTTTCTAGGCTATCCACTCGGTAGCTTGGCATCATGAAGGAAAACAATTTATTTGTAGTCACTCAGATGGTACCTTGACCATATGGAATGTAAAATCTCCTACCAAACCATTCCAGACAATCACTCCGCATGGTAAGATAAAATGGATACCCACTGTGTTTGACAACTCTTAAAACACAGGGACTTTATTTTCAATAGGAATATGTTTTGCAAAACTAAGTATTAAAAAAGTATCTGCAGTGCAAGTAAAAAAAACTGTCATATCAAATTCTGATAGTTAGCATTTAAAAAAAGCCCAGTCTTTATGAAATAAGAACCCGATACAGTGGAGTTTTGTCTAAATCTCTGAACATTAAGATGACTTTTCACTCAATAGCATTAATCTCAAAAATGCATATTTTGTAGAGCTTGCTTTTTCTTGACATTACAATCCCATATGTTGTTTAAAATACACATAAGCAAGCATCTGTTTCATGTATAAATGTGTAGATTACCATATAAATTCTTGGAAGGGTTTGTAACAGAGTAAGACTAGCATCTGGTAAGATGTTCCCAATGTTATGTGTCAAGTCTTGCGTTAATGTTAATCCAGAAAATTAACATTACATGTTCTTCTGTGAACTATACTGTTGCTTTTCAAAAGTTCTGTACAAATGCCAGGTTTACATGGTGTACATGTGTCTTAAGTCTTGTCTTAGCAGTTTATTTACCTCAGATTCTTAAGTGTGAACATAACAGTGAGGATGACCTGTGTGGTTACAGTCATAGTGCAAGATGCTATAGTTATGAATCCTAGTTGACCTGTCTGAGCCTCCAGCAAGTCCATGGTAACTGTGCTTACTGTGGACTAGTGTGGATTTCTATATGATCCTGACTGATACTGTAGCAGTAAAACTAGTTAATCAAGACTGACTAAAATTTATTTTGACCTCTTTTAATAAACATTTTGATTTTGGGTTGCAAAATAAATTTTCTGCGGAACTTTATGGTTGCTTCACACTTGACCAGTGTTCAGATAGAAGAGATGCATATTTACTATAGTCTTAGTCTCTACTGACTCCATGGGAAATTGTATAATATCTGTAGAAGCTTTAGTTGCTAAAAGTGCACAGTAGAGAAAGAGCGGGCCTTAATGTTCCAATTCAAATCTTAGCCTGTAAGAATAACACTCAGATTAAGCCATATTTTACTTGTAAACTGACCAGTTTTAATTGCAAAATGGTAGACATGAGATAAATTTTAAATCACCCAGTGCTACTTAAAACAACTTGTTAGGCAAGGATTCTATTTTTGAAAACAAATATTCTACAATACTTAAACATGCACACACACACAATCACAAAACCTACAACTCCTAAACCTAAATGTTATAGCTTGGTATATTGAGAGTTTTGACGAATCTTTAATGATGTTATTCCAAGGTGTCCTCTGTAATTGTTGGAGGGGTTGACTATATGTTTGTATGAGTATTCTAGTGTTGTTCTACTTTGCAAGATGCGTAGTGAATTTCATAGTTTGTCATCATGTTATGGAACTGTAAGATTAATATAAGAAAATGATTCACTTTAGGAAAGCAGCTGAAGGATGGAAAGAAGCCAGAACCCTGCAAACCTATCCTTAAGGTGGAATATAAAACAACTAGAGCTGGGTAAGACTTGTTTTTGTATGCAAAACTAACATGTAAAACAAATGCAGCTCTCTGAGAATGTACTTACTTTCCCAGTTGTTGGGATACATATCCTGATGGCACTGAACTATGGTAAAAGAACTGAAATAGTTTTGGTAAATTGGATATTGCCAAATAAACAAAAAGAACATATGTGAACAAATTACTATATAAAGACCCTAACATAGGTAAAGATACTGCTAATGCGTTATCTACGTGCGTCTTCCGTGCTACTAAAGTTATGTGTATTTTTGTTCAATCTTTTGAGAATAATAGAGAGAAGAAAATCGCTGATAAAGCACAGAAGACACTGAAGTGTAGACCTGAAAAACTGAACTTTGACAAATAGTAGCCTGATGCAAGTATTCTAAATGCTGAATATGTGCTCCTCCCCTGCAAAAAGTTACTGACGGAGGCTTTTCTGATAGAGTTCACTAATTTATGCAGTGAATTGTGCCTAATTATGCACATTGAGAATGTAACAAAGCAGTAGTTGCAACAAGAGGCTCAGATGGAATTAGAGGATCTCAAGTAGCACGTTTTTGTTACCAAGGCTGCAATTAGGATTGAAGGATTTCATGAACTGTATAGAATTTTTTATTTATGGTTCTGAAGTGCTTTAATGTGTTTGAGTAAAAAGTGCAATATAAAGATATAACATTCATGAAAACCTGTTCAGATATTTGCAAGTGATTTTTTGTTTTTTCTTCTTTTTGTTGACTTTTGGGAGGGATTTGTGGTGTTTTCATTTGCTTTCCAGGCATTCAAATCTATAGAAGATTACTTAATTGATGTTATATAGATTTCTATTATGTATTGCTATACCTATAGATATAACATCAATATATTTTTATTGTTTTGCTAAAAGTGAGATAAATAGAAATTTAGGACTATGACTAATTCCCGGATGTATGAACATCTATGATCAGTTGGAAAGCCATATTTTACTTGGAGCAGTTTACATCTGTCTGCATATTCTTTTTTCAACTGAAATGTCAAAAGCTGATCTAAAGAAAGATACAGATAACCAAAAGTCATCTCGGCTTCAGCAAGTTATAATTTCTGCAATCAAAAGCCTTCTGTTATAAATAGTCATTCTGAAGAAAAAGATGAGTTCAAAACTTTTCTATACAGTCATAATATAATGTGAAAACTAGTTGACTTTTCACACAGTTTAAAGAGGAGCTAATCCTAGTATAATTTCCAAGAATACATAGCTCTTTGGGGAGACTGCTTTTTCCTAGTGTGGGCTTTTTTCTGTTACACCCTTCGTTTTCCAGTGTTCATCCAAACTGAGTGTTTTGATGCATTTCAGTTTAATATTTTCTCTATCTTCAGTGTACTTATTGTACTTACAAATCTGTAACAGTTGTGATAATCTTCCAGAACTTCAGTTGGGAGGTGGTGGGGAGGGAATGTTTTAAAAAAAAAAAAAGGCATTGTGGTGGTAAAGCAGTGCACTGAAAGTCTCCATTAATTTACTACTACAAGACAGTTCCCACTTTAATTTTTGGTTTCACTTGTGATCTCATTACAAAAATTTTAAGGTAAGGCAGAGCTGCCTGTCAATGTTCAAAATGTTGATAGTTTTACTCTTTGCCAATTTAAATTGATTAGGTATGAGCATGATACAATTTTGGCTTTTGGCTAAAGCGCTGTCATTTGTTGTTCATGGTTTAATTTCTGTAGCACAGAGGAGAATAATTCCTGGACAGGACCAAATATTTTCTAGCTACTGAAAGAATATAAGAAACGAATCAAATAAACTTGCTTCTATAGCAGTCTGTCCTAACTGTTCTTCAAAAACAAAGAGAAAAAACCCCACAAAACAACTCAAAAAGCTTACGACATATCTAAGAGGTACTGTTTAATGTATATTTAAGTTACTTCACCTAACTTCTTTATTGCGAAAAACAGTGAGTTCTTCTCAAACCCACACTGAAGGAGGGAACTGAACTGATTGCCATCTGTAGTAGAGGCTGCAGACACAATTCTTTCCTTCTCATGTTTTTCCTCCATCTTTTCCTTATTGTGAAGCTGGAATTGGGGAAACATGAGGATGTGAAGCCTTTTCTGGTTCTTACAGACTACCTGAAACATTAACCCACTTTGTAGTGACTTTTTTTATAGATGAGGAAATTAATGTAAAGGGATTGCTTCTGAATTGATTCCATACCTTCTGAAACATAACTGTTTCAAAGAAGAATCTCTGTATTAGCAACCACCAGAAATGCTGTATAGCAGTTCTCTAAAAGCTGAACACTGCTTTTGTTAAATGTTTTCTGTTGTTTCAGGTAGGTAAAACATAACTATCAGAGTTGGATCAGTCTCATCTATTATGTAAAGTACAATATGGAAGTTATGCATTTCTATTTAAGATGCGTGTGCATCAGCCTTTTAATATCTATCACAACCGAAGGACAACACCCTAAGTATTTAATTAGAAAACAGACAGCTTATGTTTGTGATAAGTCCATGGTTTCATGAAAATGTGAAAAGTTCATACACAAACCTGTATGTCTTTCTGGCAGACTGAAGTCAACTTTAATCTTTGGCTCATCCATGTGACAGATCCATGTAATCTGTTCTTAGCTCTTCCATTCTTTGCTTCATAAGGATGCAGACTCTGGCAAGCCTACTCAAAGCAACCTGATTATCTTGAGAAATAAAACCAGGAGAAACCAGCATGCAGTTATCACTGTGATGTATGAAATTTAGTAACTGAAAGTTGTCACTTTGTTGTCAGTTGATCCTGATGAACCTGCAAGTGTAATAATTACTGCAAATCATTCTGGGAGTATTATTGTTTAAAAACCTAATGATTTTGTGAGGACAAAAAATACTGTAATAAATCATTCCAGCACAATGAGAGACTTCAAGTAGATCACACCAGTACTTTTCTCTTTACTGACATCCTGAAAAATACCAGATTAAATTAGTTTGTCCTTTTCCTGAAATGGCTTCATGGACCTGACCTTAAAAGATTATGTGAAGTTCCAATATAAAGAATTGAGATTAAATGAAAACCTGGAGAAAGCTTACTCCTTTTCTAGAAACGCACTTTTGGCTACTGTGGGAGGCAGGGTATTGGTGGACCTGTGGTCTAACTTACGGCCATTCCTTTGAGGTCACATCCTCAGCCAGCAAAACTCTTCGATTCTGGCAACTCTCCAGTCACAGAGCCTTCTGAAGGATCAGGCAGATTGTTAAACAGTTGTAGAAACAGAAAGTTTATCCCAGTCTACTTTGCCTTCAATGCTACAAACATGTTTCAGCCAAGCCTTAAACTCATGAAGGGGAGCATGTGCATAAAGTACACATTCCATGCACAGTTTTCAAGAAGAAAAATATACCTGATCTGCCATATATGTGTTTCAAGTGCTAACTAATGAAAACAATTTAGACAGTATGGGAAAGATGGTGTTATAGGAAAAGACAAAAAATAAAAGAATTCTGCAGCCTCATTCTCACAATGTCAGGATGGCTTTTTTCTCCCCTACAAATTTTATCTAGATACTGGCCTAGAGCGTCTTATGA
Source organism: Patagioenas fasciata (assembly GCF_037038585.1). Lineage (NCBI taxonomy): Eukaryota > Metazoa > Chordata > Aves > Columbiformes > Columbidae > Patagioenas > Patagioenas fasciata. The sequence goes on from NC_092522.1 coordinate 57,055,982, forward strand.
GGAGAAACTGAGGGAGCTGGGTCTGTTCAGCCTGGAGAAGAGAAGGCTGAGTGAGGATGTCATCAATGTTTATAAATATCTCAAGGGTGGATGTCAAGAGGATGAGACCAGACTCCTTTCAGTGATGCCCAATGATAGGATGAGGGGCAACGGGCACAGACTGAAGCACAGCGGGTTCTGTCTGAATATGAGGAGAAACTTCTATATTTTGAGGGTGCCAGAGCACTGGAACAGGCTGCCCAGAGGGGCTGTGGAGTCTCCTTCTCTGAAGACATTCAAAACCCACCTGGACACATACCTGTGCAATCTACTCCAGGTGAACCTGCTTTAGTGGGTGGGTTGAACTAGATGATCTTCATAGGTCCCTTCCACCCCTTACCATTCTGTGACATACTAGCTGCAACACAAAGGGTAGGATTTCTACCTGAAGTGAGCATAAAAGTAGATCAGAGGAATTTCACACTCTTGAGTGCCTTTTTTCTTTCCAGAAATATAACCTAGATTTTGGGGCAATAGTAAAAAATGGGTGTGATTTCTTGAGCTTTATACTTATAAACAGCTCTTTAAAATAGGGCATAATACCTTTTAAACATAAACTGTATTAAAATGAGTGACCTTTGATAATTAAGAAAGTAGAAAATACCTAGTAAAAAGAATATATTCATCTTGGTTTTTAATAAATTAAATACTAAACTCTATGTGCATATTGGAGAACTTGGCTGTATTTAAAAACATGTTTCTGTACAGACTTTAAAAAGTCTTTTGAAGGGAAGCCTCTAATCTTTTATTAAGATTAGAAGAAATTGTTTTACTTTGCTGTACTCAGTCACTTAATTATGCAATAGTAGTCGTCTATGACATAGAAGTAGTTCCTTTAAATTTGTGCATGATGGTGGGGGGGGAAATGGGTAAAATGTCTAGAATAAGTGTGTGATGAGAGATCTGTGGGTATTTATTTATGTCCTTGCTTCTTAAAAGATGTTGGGTCTTTGAAGCTTATCAAGCAGCTGGTTTCTTTTCCAAGACTGCAAAATTACTTTACACTGTCTGCAAAACTGTTCATCCTTCAAAATTTATGGTAATTTTGTACAGGAAGTAAATGAGACTATTTCTTCCTGATTCTGATATTTTATCTTATGGATAAATGGGACAGTTGGGAAATCTGGATCTGCAGTTCAGTGTGAAAGGAACCATTCTAAAGTTTAAGAAAAACAACAACAAAAAATCGTCTTAGTGAACAGTTGCAGAGATTGGTTAAACAAGCAATATAGAACAAAATATTTGGAAGAGATGTCTGACTTCAGTTGTAGCCTTTTAATTTCTGGTTATTAAGTTTTGAAACATGTACTCAAGCTACACATTGCACAAAGAGCTGGTTTGCATTATTCTTAAAGTATCTTTGCTTAATGATATCTCATTGAACTTTGGGCAGTTTTTTAACCTTATTATTCTCTTTTTACATAATATCTAAATGCCTCTGCTTTATTCCAGGGAGCCTTTCATCATTCTCTCAGGAGGCTTGTCCTATGACACTGTAGGAAGAAGACCCTGTTTAACAGTTATGCATGGAAAAAGTACTGCTGTGCTAGAAATGGATTATTCTATTGTTGATTTTCTAACACTCTGTGAAACGCCATATCCTAATGGTAGGCTGTGTAAAGATTTTTCTCAGTGCTTTGACCTCTTCCCTCTGGAGTTTTATCCTATCAGAATATTCCTTACTATTGCCTTTCTGTTTTATCTCTGGGGTTCAAGCTGCAGCAGCAACATCTGTTATCCCTATTGTCTGAAGTCTGTTTTGTTTCCCAAAGCATCATGATAGAATAGTTTATTGTAAAACCTATTTTGCTTCTAGAAGAATGCTGATTAATAGTTACATGGTTTTTCATATTTTTTTAAATCCCAAAGGCGTGTGCAATCTAAAAGTAGCATTGCAGTTTTAACCTGTAGTTACTGCAGCAGATGTGTTCATCAGTATTTATTAGAGCAAATAAGACCTTTTCCAGTCAGTGCTAAATCTTGATTAGTATTTGTGGAGTAGTCTTAACTTTTAGTGACTTTATTCATTCCCATACTCACATGAAGTTCGTCACTAACCTGTGATATCTCTTCTGCAGAAAGGGATTTTTTTTTTTAAATCATAGTTTAGGTAGCGGTCCCAGATTAATAGTAGTATATTTCCAATGACTCCAGTGTTTTTAGCTGTCAGCTTCCATCAAAATATATAAACCTGCTTACCTTAGAATTAGCGGTCTGCCCAACAGAGGGCAGAATGAACTTCAGAAACTCTTTTAAATTTCTTATTTTAGTGGCAAGTCAGCTGGTTATCAATCCATTTTTTTAAACCAATTAGAGTTTAAACCTCACTGAATATGAAGAAAAGCATTTTGGAGGTGGGAGGATGTCATTATTCAGTTATTGGCTCTTTGTCAAAAATACTGCTTATGCATTTCCTCTTCATGTTCCTTTTCCTGTTGTTTGAGCTGTTTAAATGGTTCTAGCAAATTGGAAGAGAGTTGAGAATATTCAATATAAGGGAGAGCGTGGCTTTTCCAGTCTTAACTTGGAGTATTCAGGGGGGTGAGTGTACAAAATATCTTCAGAAACTGTATAGTTATGAGTGACTTTTCTACTCTTGACTGATTAGAATGCAAGGACTGATTACGTTCTAGAGGCTGTGCATGCAAGTACTATGTTTACCCATAAATAACTTTTTTCTTTCTTTTGTTCAGACTTTCAGGAACCATATGCTGTAGTTGTTCTCCTAGAAAAGGACTTAGTACTGATTGACCTTGCACAAAATGGGTAAGAATCTTGTATAGTCTTTTTAATAGATGGCTGCAGTGGTCAGCCTATTGTTCTGCTCTATAGCTTTTTAGTCTGCTATAGTACCTCTCTGTCCAGAACATAACATTTTGAATATTAAATACAAGGCTTCTTCAGCAGAACTGAAAATCTTTATAGATCAACTTTTCTCAACTTAATACATAGTAGATGAGCAGAATGACTGACAGAAATTAGTCATACTGCTTTTTAGTATCACGGTTTATTTTGAAGTTGATTCCTGATTGCTATGAGAGGAGCTCAGAATTTTGGGGAAGGGAACAGGGAGAACAACTGTTTAGGTAAGCTAGGTAATTTTGCCTTACAGTGAGTGTTGTTGTCATTACCTAAATATTTGCTGATTTTTATTGCCAAATAAATTGTTATATTGTATTGCTTAATGTAACTCAATACTGATGCAATAAATATATACATAAAATTAGAATGGTAACATCTTCTCCCTGATTTAGTACTGTGGTAAGAAGTTTTCACAACTAATACTTGCCTAACACATTTTGAGTCTCTTGTTACTTTGTCCCTGGAACAGTCTGTATACTCTTAGATGGTGATTAAAAATTCTAGATCCTGTTATCTTTTTTTTTTTAATCAAGAGTTTTGAAATTGGTATAGGCAGTAATAACTATTAAGGGATTAGCAGAGGCACCTGACAGATAACAAGTGAACCTGCTTTAGTGGGGGGTCTCCAGAGGTCCATTCCAACCCCAGCCATTCTGTGATTCCATGATCTTTGTGGTATTCTTTATTAAAAGTCACCAATGGTTAATGAAGAAAAAAAATTCCTAGTGAAAAACATCCTTCCAGGGCAAACCAAAAAGCTGTAGATACGTGTTCTCAAAGGCAATGGTGTGATACCTTAGATAATGATGACTGTATTGAATTTTGAAGGAGGTCAAGTTTGGTCGTAATGTCTCTACAGCTACTGAGCAATTTCATTTAGATTTTTCCACTGTTATATCGCCATGTGCCTTATCCAAAACTTGTTTCGGATATATCAATGGCATTGATCTTCCAACACTCACATGTTGAAAGATCAATAAAACAAGTTTTAATGAGCTTGAAATAAAAAAAGATTGTACAAGGCTTTTTTCTCAAGTGAAATAGCTTATGGTGCCTGAAATCTGAAGTTCTGTTAAGGCTTGTTCCATCTAATAGTAAAAAAATCTTCAGCAGTTATGTTTTTAGAAGACTTATAATGGTCTTTATGATTGACTTGCAAACTGTTGATTATTTCACATCTGAGAAAAGCAATAATTTTAACAGAATTTGTTACAGGAGTTTTAAGCTTCTAAAAATATAAAACTGTAGCAGTGTTCTAGAAATACTCTAGAAACAGTCCAAACTTCAGATTCCATCTAGAGTAATACAGTATCTTGATAGTGTCTTGGATGAGCAATAAGGTTGCACAGTATATTTGTTAATAATCAAATTTTATATGTATTTCTTTTTCCTCTATACAAAAAGAATGCAAACTTAGTTTTCACTGTTTTGTGTTCTACATTTTTAAGAAAAAGTTTTCCTAGATTAACAGTCTTCCCCTTTCATCCATTAAAGGTACCCTATATTTGAGAATCCCTATCCTTTGACTATACATGAATCTCCAGTTACCTGTTGTGAATACTTTGCTGATTGTCCTGTGGACCTCATACCTGCACTCTATTCAGTTGGCGCTCGACAGAAACGTCAAGGTTACAGTAAGAAGGTACAACATCTAGTACATATGTATGTATTTGAAAATATTGAAAATCAACAGCTCTAAACAGCGTAAGACTGGCTGTACTAAGACCAAAACTCCATCTGATTTGTTATCCTGTTTTTGGCAGTGGCTAAAAGCAGATGTCTAGAGAAGATATAGCATATGGGAAGCTTATAGTTGTGTTTTCCTGATGTGCTCTCATTGATCACCATATCACTGAAAGCCAAGGGACTTCCTGGAGCCAGGAGCCCTTGTTGATTTGTTTTTTTCCTCTCACTGCAGTTGATCAGTCTATTTACTTTTTGAAGTCTTGTGAAATACTGGAATCTGCAGTATCTGCAGTACTTTCAGTGGCTTAACTTTTCACTGTATGATATTTTCTTCCTCAGTGTATTTGTTAATCTTCCAGGAATGGCCTATCAGTGGAGGCAACTGGGGTTTGATCACTCAGAGCTATCCAGAGATAATTATTACAGGGTAAGTGGCACCATAGTGTAGTAATAACCTTTTTTAGCTCAGTAAGTAGAAGTGAGAATATTTTGTTCCTCCTATAGAAAACAATGTTCTAAAGAGTGTTTTGAGTGATATAAAAAAATGCGTTCACCAGACAAGACACTTGTATAATCTCTTGAGATGTTAACAGGAAAGTAGGGGAAAATGTGGAAGAAAAGGTAGGAACAAAATGATAGCAGATGTTTTACAGGGATTGTTATTATAATGTGGTATTGTCATTATGTCTGCTTGCTATCAGTATATCCTGGATGAAACTTACCTTTTATTATTTAAATTTTGGAAAATACGTGTACAGTGTTTTAAAGCATAGGAAGTCCATTAAATAGTTATTGAGTTCAGTTCTCCAAGGAAAGACAAGTTTTTTTATTTCAAAAAGGAGAGCTAGATACTTAAATCTGTTTTGATCTCCTTTGAGACTGATCCTTTTAATACTACTCTGGGGAGCATAAACGAAGTAATTTATGATTGTGCATTGTATCACTGAAAGTGAGAGCGCTGCTCAAGTTTGTTTTTTAGAATAGCGCATTAGCCATAATGAGGGTTACTGTCACTTTATACTACATATTGCAGAGAATTTGAGAGAGAGTCCTGAAAAAATCTAGTCATCCAGTTCTCAGTTTCAAGGGTAAATAAACAAGTTGTGACTCATTTACACTGAAATATAGTATATTTAGGCATCTCCTTTACAAGTGTCACTCCAAATAAACAGCATCTTATAAGAAACAACACGTGGTAAGGTATACCAAACTGCTTATGTGAAATGTAGCTAACTGAAATCAGAATTTAAAGTGGTAAATTAGTATTAGTACAGTGCAATTCTGGGGAGCTGGCCCCTTTTGTCTCAAGTATCTGGGTCACATGTATGTAGAATATCGGTTTCCAATAAGTTGTAAAAATAAACTGTCACTAAGAAAGCTAGTAAAAATAGAATGTTAACCATATATTTTCTAATCAGTAGCAAAGAGGTCTAACATTCCAACTAACCGTTTTACCATCTTACTATTTTTTAATATTTCATAGGCATGCTGATGGGTCAATCAAGTTTTGGGATGCCTCAGCAAGTAAGTGTTTTCAGTAGAGATTTTTTTTTTCCTGTGAAGTTGGAGTTTTCTAAACTTGCTGATTTCTCTAGTGGAATGTACTTGCAGACTAGTCATTGACATTATTTTCTGCCTCAAGTAGTCAGTAACTCCACAGGAAAATGTTATTTAAAATTGAATAAAATTAACATTATTTTTAGATAATTGTTTTACTCTTTTTCTGCCTCCTTGAAAGACACTGGTAATCCAAGGGCCAGCTCAAATGAAAGAGTTCTAAAATTTTTAGAAGCGTTCTCAGAAGCACATTGAGCGTAAAGATGCATGACAGGCAAATGCATTCCTTTTTAGTAAAACTGAATTTCAGTTAAATTATTTCTGTCTTTTTAGACAGGAGAGAGGCATGTGTTTATAAGACATCAGCTCCCCATAAATTACAGTATCTAAAAATGAGAATTGGAACCAGTAGTTGTGCTAATAAAACAATGTAGGCATTTGTGAAGGAAGGCAAGCAAACAGTAAAGACACTTTTCTTTGGTGGAACACTGAACAGACCTGAAGAGTCTGATACATTTCTCCTTAGTTATAGGGTCAATTGTATCTGATGATTTACACTGCTAACAGTGAGAAATGCAGTAAGAATTGAAATTAGAATGGATTACATGGAGTTGGATGTTTTAATTCATCTAGTTCTGACTAACCTTACTTTTTGCTTCAGACAGTTTTTAAGTACAATCTTCAAGTCATTACTAGTTGTCTGAAAACTTATGGAAGACTGAGATTCCAAAATGCTAAGGGAAGTGTGGGAGGGAACAGATGCAATGTATATGTTTAAAAACTGGGAGGAGGAGTATTTGGAGTGTTATATGTCTTTAACTTCAGGTTGCAGTGAGGGTGGAAACTGAGGGGGGAGGGTGGAACCCACAAAAAAACCCCACACTAATTTTGTGTGCTTAAAAATTCTATTTAGCATAGATCTGTCAAAAAGAGATCCTGCTAAAGATGTTTAGTTTCTTTCTAAAACAGATAAATAAACATGTTAAGGGGCAATCTGCATCTATCCTGTATCTTAATTTTAAAACTTTTAAATCTCTTTAATAGCACAGTCTTATAGATGAACTAGGGAAGTGAGATTCAGGTAAAACCACTGAAATATGGAAGAGGAGAAAGTGTTCTGTAAATTAGGTTTTTCTAATTATATGATTAGTATTTGTAGCATGATGTGGGCTGTTGACTAGAGAATATGCTTTTGAAGTCTTAAAGCAACACCAAGACAATTGGAATAAAATAATTAGACCAGAAATAATTAGATTTACAACTGAGAATGAAATTGCTAATTCTTGAATATCATCCAAGACCATTATTTGAATCTAGGATCTATGATTTGTACTCAGGACTTATGTTCTGGGAAAAAAAAAAATCAGAGCTCTCATGGGTGATGGTGTCAGTGTTGCACAAAAAAGTATTATTGGGATAAGTATAATTGGAGATATCTGTAAAACCAACATGGAGTAATTCTTCTACAATTCTAAACTGTGGCAAGGCCTTGCTATAATGATTCTAGGAAACATGCTATCAAGAAAAATATGGACTGATCAGAGGGCAGTACTTTTGAATGACGGAACAAAAAAAATGGAACAACTGGGACTCCTAAGTCTGAGAACAGAGATGAGAGGCTAAGGATTTGAAATAGTGTAAGGAGAAAGGAAAGGAGCTTCATTTTCTCAGCCATAGGTAGGCTTAAGTTGTGCGTATGACACACGTAACTAAATGTTATTGTTATAAAGAGATCCCTTAGTATAGTTAAGTCTTCAAGCTGTGAGGGTTTAGTTAATAACTGAAGGTTAGTATAAATCTCTCCAGAGAAAGGTTGGGTTTTCTTTGCTTTTTGTTTATACTAAGTGATGCTGCATTGGGCAGGTGGTACACTGCATGGGAAGAGGCAACACAGATATACAGTCCTTGTACTGTGCTTTCTTCTGTTGAATATAGTGGCTTTATCTGTGAAGAAAAGTTTCTAAATTAAAAAATTAACAAGAGGAAAAATACCTGTTTAGATCAGAACTAATTTTTGTCTGTTTTGGTTTGTTCCTAGTAACTCTGCAAGTACTCTATAAGCTAAAAACAGCCAAAGTGTTTGAAAAATCACGGAATAAAGATGACAGGCCGAACACAGATATAGTAGATGAAGATCCATATGCTATTCAGATCATCTCATGGTGTCCAGAAAGCAGAATGCTGTGCATAGCTGGAGTTTCTGCACATGTCATTATTTACAGGTTCAGCAAGCAGGAAGTCACAACGGAAGTCATTCCGGTAATTAGTATAAACATTTTTTAACTTTGTGCAATTTAACTATAATAAGACTGTTGTAGCAGTTTAGTTATTCGTTGTCCTTCATTTCAGTTGATGAAAACAATTTTCCCAAAACAAAGAGATGTATTTTTGTGGAGGAAAAATAATTAAGAAATTCATCAAAAGTAAAAATTATGCACCAAAATTTTTATTTTCATTGGCTTTTTCAGATTTTGCATCCAATAATAGTTTTGTTGTATCTGTCAAAGCAAATAGTGGATCAAAACTTGGATGTACCAAAGGTAAAATCAAAACAATTCAACGAGATGTGGAGTTTAAGAATTTTCAAAACTTTTAGGGAGTTGACTTGTCACTGTTTTATTCTGTATAAGATACAACAATGAGTTCTGTTACAAGAGTTTGAGAAGTACTTTGTTAAATCAGACACACACATGCAACTTATCTCTATGCATGAGCTGAAAGTTTGAAGCCATTTAATTATAAAATAATGTATATTCTGAGTAAAGCATTAATGGCAATGTAGTTGGTTCCACTCCCTACCCACCCACCCCCCCGACCTTTGCTCCCTTCAGGTAAGTCTCAGTTTGAGATGAGGCTTGTTGTTTTGCTTCTGGTGTTTACTTATGCACAAGTGCATTCCCTTCTGAGGGAGTGCTTTTTCTAAATTAGTTTTACAAATCAACCCTTAGCAAACTATTCTTCAGTACTAGGAATGCTTTAAAAATACTGTATATTTGTTTCAGTCCATGAGTTAAGTTCTACTTTGTATAGGATGAGAATAAAACAGTGGAAAACTTTTTTGACTCTTCACTACAATTAATACTAATATTATTATAGACTCACAGAAGGAAATCTGAAATCATTATGAACTTGGAGTTCTTTAAAATCGATGGTCTAGTTCAGTGTAACAATAAACATTGAACTAAGTCCCATATGTACAGTGCTACAACAGTATAAAGTGTAGCTGTCTACATACTTTCATCTCTTGTTAGTTTTAGCATTCCTAAACTACATAAAACAAATCGTCTTTATAATTGAGAATTTATTATGTGCACAAAACAATAATTGAAAGGGTCTTGTATCCACTGTTTAATTTCTTTCCAATATTAAGCACCAAACTTTTAAATATTGGAAAAATGGTTAGATTTTAAGTTTTAACAATCTTCAGATATTTAGTCTGTAATAGTGTGAATCTGTATTTTGGAAGACCACACGTGGGTGTTTAGGTTGCACTGTTTATTAAGCTACTGTTATCTTTTAAAAGATGAAAAAGTCCTAGGTGTCTCTTTTATCACTAGTATCTTCAGTTGCACTTCATTCATTTTGTGTATAGTTTTTTTGAAAGGCAGAATTTACTGATATATGTTTTTCTTTCATTTACAGATGCTGGAAGTACGTCTGTTGTATGAAATAAATGATGTTGAATCTCCAGATGGTGAGCAGGTGCCACCTTTACCAACTCCAGGCACAGGTTCCAATCCTCAATCCATTGTTCCCCAGTCTCATCCATCTACTAGTAGCAGTTCATCTGATGGACTTCGTGATAATGTCCCATGTTTAAAGTAAGTATATTCTGTTATACTTCTGAGTGTGAAACTTGTGATGAGGATCTAGGTACTTGGATATTTTTACAGATACGTCATTGTTGGTAAAAATATTGTGTTTCTTAGAGCAACGTTTTCCAAATATTTGAAAGTTGAGTTCTGTTTTAAGAAATTAATATTCTAATCTTAATTTCTTTAAACTTCCTAAGCTACTTTTTAAAAACATTCCTTTGGAAACTGTGAAAAGAATTGCTAACACTTTCCTTTAGACACTGTACACTTCAAGTCAAGACAACATGCTAATGCTGGTATGCCTTACTCTAAAGAGGGGAGAAATGAAATATTGGTGATAATTGCTCAATTAGTTTTCCATTAGGTAACGAATCAAAAGGGCCTTTAAAAAAAGTGAATTAGCAGTTCCAGTGTGTTTCTTCTCTGGTAACTTTTATGTGTTTGTTGATTCTTTGCAACTTTCCAACTTCCTGAAGTCCAGTGTGGTGTAGAATTTAGTGAATTCTAAGTCCAGAAGGGAAAAATGGATACTGGGGGTAATCATAAAAAGACTGTTTTGTTTACATTTCAGAGTTAAAAATTCTCCTCTCAAGCAGTCTCCAGGCTACCAAACTGAGCTAGTTATCCAGCTAGTGTGGGTGAGTGGAGAACCTCCTCAGCAAATAACCAGCTTAGCAGTCAACTCAGCGTATGGCCTGTAAGTATATTCTCCATAGTTTTTTCATTATTCTGTTAGTGGTTTAAAATAATCTATTAAAAATTAAGTCTCCATGTGTGTTCACGCAAGCTGCACAAATACACAAGAGAGGCAATCAGCCTCATGTGCTTGAAAGATAATTCTTTTTGGGTCATGGCAGAGTGTGATGATGTTAATGTCAGAAACAAATCAGCATCACACTTCCTCACCTGGCACTGTACAATCAATAATAAGTGTCATTTAAGGCTCTGTCAGATCAGTTGGCAAATACAATGACAGTGTTCTGTTCTATTCAGTATCATGTTTCTTTACAAGAGAACAATTAAGCATTCTAAAATAGTAATTTATAAATATGTGAAATTTAGAGTAATTGATAAAAATGAAGAAGTCTTAAATTCTGAACAACAGCAAACACTGATATAAGACCTTACCAATATTTAATGAGCACTATCTTTTCTTTCCACTTCTTTTTCCAGAGTAGTTTTTGGAAACTGTAATGGTATTGCCATGGTTGATTACCTCCAGAAGACAGTGCTCTTGAATCTAGGCACTATCGAGCTGTATGGCTCCAATGATCCTTATCGCAGGGAGCCACGATCTCCCCGAAAAACTCGGCAACCATCTGGAGGTGAGTGACCCAAAACATTTTTTAACCAACTGTACCTTTTTTTTTCTGAGCTTATCTGAGCTATTAGTGTGTATTCTTTGAATACAAGCATCTTTTTCTCCATTGTGGTATAATCCATTCTTCTTGATCTGTCACTATTGCAGGTTTGTTACTTCATGTTTCCTTCAAAACTGTTGCTTACTGGAATCTACTGATGACTGATATCATAACTTACTTTTCAGTGTAATGTATGTTTTAAGAAAAAGCAGATGGGAAAATATATCTGTGTGAATAGATATAAGTATAAATGCACAATGGATTTATGCAGTTTAAAAGATTTTAACTTAATAACAGAGGATGAAGTAGAAGTTTCCCTGGTATTCCTGATAAAACTAGTACCCATATCACATGCTTGTATAAACCCATTAATCTTTGCAAATACCAGGTGTATCTGCTGCGATCCTTTGGCTTCTTATTTCATACTTTGACTAGAAATGTCCCTGACAAGTTAAAGCTTGTTATGTTGTGTATACTGTTATGTTATGCTTGAGAGGAAGCCTGTGATTTAAATTACCCAAATAAGCTTCCACATACAAAGTGGCTAAAAAACGATTTTTTTTAAAAAAAGTGCTTTGAAGTAAAAATATAGTGAAGAAGGGTGTTTCTTTGCAACTGAGGAAGAAAGTGACTTTTCGGTCAAACTTCCAAGCTTTTTATTGCCAAAAGGAAAATTTAGTATTTTAAAGTTTTCTCCTTGTTATGTAAAGGATACTTTTAAGTTTATTTGGAAAACAGCTAAAGATAGAATGATAAATAATGTCACTGCTGTCCCAAATTAGTATTTATTTGATAGAGCACAAGTTTTCTGAACAGTTTATTTCCTAGCATGGATTGCTTTATTTTGAGATCCAGATTAAAGTCCAGGTAAGTTCTGTAGGTAATCTTTTATTCAAATTGAAATGAATGCTCTAAGTTGTATTTTATTAGATCATTGGTTTGAGGAAGATGCAGTTAACACGAATCAACTTATTTCAGTTCGGGAACCTGGTCTAAAAATCATTAACATAGAGGAGAACATACACAGTTGGTATCCTGTCAGATAAAGTTTTATTCGTTATAAGAAAATATTTAATAAAATGTTACTTTACATGAGAGAAAGAAATAACCTTACTGGTTGACTGTGTTAATTTCTCTTGGGAGGGCTTGAATTCTGCTTCATGCATTTAGAATCTAAATTTTAGATAATGAACTGCCTTTTGGAATGTTAAACACAACTTTCTTTATTTCCTTGCTTTTTGTTGTTTTAATGTATTGGATTCACATAACTCTTGAGTTACAGCTGTCTCTAAGATGTTCCTGAATGAAGTCCTTTTTAATTATGAATGTAACTCTTACATGAAATCATGTATTTTTTTCTCATCTCATGTGTTAATACTAATTATCTGCATGGCAAAAGCATTTTATAAACCTGATTGTACAAGTTATTCTGCTGGCTTTTCTGTCTCAAATGTACTGTTAGTGTCTCCGTCTTTCCTTTTCTCATTGCTTCATAAAGGTATGCTGACTGTGGCTTCTTGCATGTGCGGCCTTTCTAACTTATATTCAGAGTCTGTGAAAAAGCTTCGCACCTCTTATATAAGTAAGTCATCTCATGGCAATAAAATATTTTTTGAGCATCTGAATTTTGTACTTGTTCACTTCCCATAAATATTTTTGTTAGTCCATTTTAAGTACTTGTTTTACATTTAGAAACCATTTTTTAATCCATTGCACATCTATTGTATTTCTTTTTCATGGCATCTTTAAAAGAAACTTGAAGAAAAAAAAAAACAAGCATAATATTCTGTGTTTTGTCATTTTAAATAAGTATCAAAATGAAAAGGAGATCCTGTCTCAGAAGTTACTGCTGTCTACAGATCCAAAATCTTTCTCACCAGAGTTAGTGTCATTTTGAGATCTAAGGCTAGAAGCTTCCCTTGCTTGGTACCCCTTCTGGCAGAAAAAGCTTCAGAACTCTAATGTTAGACTGTAATTATTAACGTTGTAAAAGATTTGCCTATTGATTTGTCTAGTACAAACGAAAATTTACTTCTACAAAGATGTTGTTCATAGGGATTCCAAGTGAAGGTGTCAGTGTTGCGCAGCCCTGTGGGGTTTCCAAGCAGTTTTGAAGTTCAGGCAGCCATCCAAGGGAGGTAGCCCATCAGGGCTTCTGACTTACTCCATCATTCATGACATCCAAGAATTTGGAGAATGTAAAGCTGAATTTTTTTTTTTTTTTTTTTTTTTAAAAAAAGCATAACTTTGTTCCTTTCCTTAGGATGCTGGTTTTCTCTAGCCCTTGGGCAGAGGTAGGTAACCTCACCCCATTTTTTAATTGAAGGAGAGTAGAATAAAACTAAGCTGAAAGAAAAATAACCTGGAGTTATTTAAAAAAAAAAAAAAAAAAAACACACACACAAACACTTTAGGTTGTGATCTGATTCTGTTAGTTCTGCTCGTTTTGTCTCCCTCAACAAGAAAAAAGAACTACATTTCAGATGGTAGGCTCCATAGCCAAATATTGTTTTCTGTATAGTCTTCAATCTGCCAAGGGAGAAAGGGAGATAGACATAAAAGAAATGCCTCTGCATTAAGATGAGACAGAACTGAAAACCAGAATGGGCCACTGATTTATTATTGTGAAAGGAAACAAAAGATGGGCAGGAGTCCCAAAACTGTTTTCTGAAGCCAGTGATTGCAAAGCTGAATTTACCTGGACTATTTAAGAATAAGGTAAAACAAGTTTTGTATGAAAGTTTATTTATTAGGCATGTAGCTAAGTCTCTTTCCCTCCACCATCCCTTCAATATCTTGATTCGCTGGAGCTACAGTCTTTTTAAAAATGAAAATAATTTCTGTAGAGAAACATTATTTACCATTATTTGTAATTCTTTCAATATGTGTTACTCAGAGTTCAGTAGCTTAAATAATAAAACATTATTACTGTGTAATTTTCCACAAAGAAGTCTGTTACATTAAAGAACAACCCTGTGCTATACTGATAGGGTTGAAACTGTAAGAATCAGAATACTTTTGGATTTTGCATTCTCCCTGTGTTTAGTGTCTTCAAAGATACAAAGAACTTGTGCTTCCTTGGCTTTGATTAAAGAGACATGCCTTCATTGAATTCTTTGTCTTTAAAGCCCTTGTATTTCAATACTTCAAAATTATTTTTTCTAAGAATAAGACATCTTCAACTACTGTACAGCTCTAATGACCTTCAGGGAGTGTTAGTACTTGATTCATAAAATCTTTCTAGAAAAAGTGTGCATGTAATGTGGCTGTTTTAGAGAAACTGCATTTCCCATTCTCTTTGAGAAAGCCACAGTGTATCTTAAAAAAAAATAAATCATGGTATCCTCTGCAGGCATTCACACAAGTTCTTCATTAGTTATATTAAGTTCAGGTTCAGACAGCATGGAACACAGCAGCATATTGTTATTGTTCATTGTATCCTAAGACTGGCAGAACAAAAAAATAAATTATTTTAATGTAGAAGGGAGTAGAAAAACATTTGCTGTTACTCAACCACTTCCATAGGTTTTGCCTAAAATATACAGCAGAAATTGATTCTTCCTTCTTAAGAACCCTCCTATGCTGTATGCTCTAGCATAGAATGTCTGTTTAATACATCATCAGTATCTGCTTACATATTTATAATTTAGTAAATTACATGTCCTCAGTCAATCAATTGAAAATTTAGCACGGTTCTTAAAAAGCACAAGATCTTCCTTTGGCTTGTGTTGCAAGAATATGTATGTTTCTGTAATCTTATTTTTTTCTACAAGAAAGAAATTCAGATTTCTGTCTTAAAGCAGCATTTAGAGATGAGACTTTCTACAGTAGCTAGACCATAAACTCTCACGTCATAAATCATTCTCTTTAGTGGGATCTTAACTAATGCATAAAATTTTTGTATAGATTTATGATGAATGTTTTGGGGGTTCTCTGTGGATCAGTTGATATGAGTTATTTGTGAAGATGTATATTAATCAAATTTTAGCCTCAAGACTTCTCACAAAGAAATCAAGCATGCAGGTGTGTGACTTCATTGTTGGCTAAATCCTGTCAATGCAGGATTTTAGTTTTCATAGGAAAACTAGTGTGAGAAGTTAAACTCTTCCTGTGAAGATAAATAATTTAAATTTTTCTAGGGAAGACAAAACTAATTTCCTGAACTGTGTGTTTGGATTTGTAGAGTTTGGCTCCCAAAGGAGCATGATCTAGAAACACAACTATTTCTGAAAGCACAGTACAGGTTTTTGTCCTGTAGTACTGCTACTCTCTAAAACTTGTGTTGCTTGTTGGGAGAGCAGCACCTGGATTTCTGAAAAATCTGGTCTAATACAAAACATTTAGACACCCATGAATGTTTAAAACTCTGGTGCTTTCAGAGGTCAAATCACACTTTGTTAGAGAATATATACCACGATTATCTCATAGTGCTCATTGATTTAATGACAGATAAATAAACTGCTTTGTTCTTTCTTCTGTGTATTGGAAAGGTATAGCTTCCACCTGGGATTTTGCCATACATTTTGGAGTTGAAATTGGTTTCTGGACTTTTGTTAAGCGTAGGCTTAACCAAGCCTTATGGTCATTTGATAATTTCACATCAATCCTAGTCATTGAGTTTAGAGGTTCAAGCTGTACATGCTCTTAGTACTCTTAAAAAATATACTTTGCATAAATGGAACTGTGAATGCAATATACTTTTAACGTGTTCCACACTAATATACTTCAGGAGAACACTTTTCCTTTAAATGGTGAACTTCTGTGTTAGCATTTGAAAATTCTAAAGCTTTGATGGAAGAGTAGTGCTGTTCCCTTTTTTGTTGTTGTCTGTTAGCGGATATTTACAAATTCACTAGTGAATGTGTAGAATACAGCTGTATAGGCAAGCTTCACATCTGCAAGCCTTTATTGCCTTAGCTATTACCATTACACCTCTCAGGCTTTTTGACTATTTGAAATATTTGTGTGCATGTAAAAACCTTTCATTTTAACAAATATCTTTAACTTGTACTGTTAAGTATTACAAGCTTGTTTGCATTAGTATCACCTAATGAAGTTTATGAAGGAAACTTTAAATCTAAAGATGAGTTATTAGCCTTAAAATATCAATAAAATGCACTTTTCTTAATTTTAGGTAGTTTTGACTGGGATTTATTGTCAAAAAGGAAAATGGGAGTGTTCAAGGCTAGGTTGGTTGGGGCTTTAAGCAACCTGTTTTATGGAAGGTGTCCCTGCCTGTGGCAGTGGGGGTTGGAACAAGATATCTAAGGTCCCTTCCAACCCAAACCATTCTATGAACATACTGCAGTTATTCAAATAATAAGATTATGACATTGTTAAAATTTAGTGACATTCCTTCATACAAGGAAGAACATTTCCATAAACACCCTAGAACCTATATTCTGTAAGGAACATCAGTTTTGCTGTAAAATAGACTTAGCAATGCATCAGCAAATACAAAGCTTATCACTGTAACAGTGGGAAAGTAATTTGAAAAAGGGCACTGTGTTTTACACATCATGCTGCACACATGCTTGTAATTCTTAAAGATCTTTTTTTCATCTGACTTTCTTTTGCAATTGAACTTTTAATATAGTGTTAAGCTTTTCAAAGCGAAGGTGATATTTCTTATATATCTGTAGGATGTAAATAATTAACTGTTCTGATAAGTCTGTCTTGCTGAAAATATGGTGGATTTTGTAAAGAAAATTTCAGTAGGAAGAAGTGAGTACAGACACTGTGGGTAGTGTCCAAATTTTTTTCAAAAAGTTATACATTAATTCAATCACAACTGGCTGCTTTGTGGCTAAAAATAAATGAAATTCCTAAGTGCAGTGGAAAAAAAAGGTAAAATAGCAGTTTTATTTATTACACGCTGGTTTTGTGTTCCAGCAGGTCTTTGTGATATTAATGAAGGTGCCGTGGTACCAGAAGATCGCTGCAAATCACCCACTTCAGGTAATCATAACTTTCTCTGATCTTCAGTCTTAAGCTTCGTATTTGTCCAGAAGATGGCATGCTTTAAGTCAACATTTACTAGTTAAGTAATTATAAAAAACCTGTTGTCTCTAAGTGTTTGGGCTGTCATAAATTTCACTGTGTTACACAACTGCATTTTTAAAACAAGACAGATTTAAGAGTTGCAATAGGACTAAGTCATGAAGATGAGTGAGAAGAGATATAATCTGAAATATTTATGCTTCAGGGAACATACTGCACAATGGAATTTTGAAACATTTAAAGATGCACAAATTCCTGTAATAGTTCATGTGTCTGTGTTTCAGAGTCCTCAAAAGTGGTAAAGATTACTTATGTAAAAAGACCTAGTTCACTTCTGCATCCTCATAAGTGGTAAACTACTTTTTTTCTTTGGAATTGGAGGTCTTTAGAAACTGGTATCCTTACCAAGTGACACTCCCTCCTCCCCTCCTCTCTTTTTTTTTTTTTTTTTAGTTGCCACTACTGCATGTGACTATTTTAAATGAAAGCTTTAGTAATATGTAATACTATTTAATACTTTGTTTAATATTGAGTAGTTGAAGCTATAGCCATATAAATACTTAATAGTGCATGTCAATATAGTATTCAAGATTAATATTTCATGTGGTAGCTAAAAATTTATCTTCACCTACTCTGAGAACTTCTGAAGTAATAGGTCATTTAATCTGCTTCATTCAAAGATGTGTTCAATTTAGAATAAAGGACAAAATTACAGGTTTACTCAGGTACCTAAACTAGTATGTGCACTCTTTGGAATGTAGTGCAAAATGGTAATAAAAATAAGAATATAATTATAGATTCCTTTTCAATTGTTGCCTGTATCTTTCAAAGCTAAGTTGAAAGCATAGCAAAGCAAAATATCATGTTTGTAGCTCTAGTAGAAATTTTAACATAAATTTTAATTTCTGATTTGACAACCACTGTCTTTTGATGTGAATTTTAAATTCTGCGAAACTCTCATCTGGATCAGTCAATGTCATTTCCCTTTTTTCTAACCCTTACTTAGAGCAAACTTATAATAAAAGCAAAACCTGGCTGGCAGTTTTGACTGAAAGTCTTCACTGAAGATGTGATTTCATGACAGACCTGTGCGATGCTAAGCATTGGCATGCTGAAGTTGTCATCTTCAGCATAATTTTTTAATGCAGGCTTTTTTTTTTTTGTGGTGTGTAGGATAAAATGCAACTTTGCTGTCTTATTTTTAAATATCAAGACCAGTGTCTATAAATAACTTGCTGTGTGGTGCTGCCATTCTGGTAAATCATTTTCTCTGTCAATATTGAGGAGACTGATGATAATTCTTAAAGTCCAGCCTAAGGTTAGCTTCTGATAGACTGCTATAAAGTATGTACATGAACAACTAAGGTGTTGTTGCCCTTAATCTGTGTCCTTTTTTCCCCACCTTCCTCCAGTATCACTCAAATGTCAGCCCAAACCACTTCCAACTGGTACTGCTAAAACTTTTAAAACATTATTTAATTTGAATTAGAGGTTTTATCTCATAATTTGGAGTGAAACTCAATTCACTGTTTCCACTAACAGTGCGATGAAAGCAAGCCCAAAGGTGAAAATAAAGGTTTATAAGGAAAAACCCTAAATTAAATAATATGACCTCTCTCCCTCTTGTCTCAGTTGTGTTAGCTGAAGTAGGTTAAAAATGAATCCAATCTGGATATTTCTTTAAGAGAATTGAAAAAGGGGGCAGTTTAGAATAGATTGATTCAAATGTTTTAAAAGGAAGCAGAATTAGGGGGAAATTTCTAGCCCTGCAGAGGTAGAAATCAAGCTCCAATTTATGCATCGACTATTTGAGAAGACTATTTTGAAGTTCGTTCACATTAGAATAAAATCTAGAAGCTTGGATAGCAGAGTGTTCTGTGAAAGAGTATAGAATGTCTTAGGTATATGCACAGTACTGAAGAGAAGTAAGTCTGAAGTACCAAAAATAGAGGAAATGGACAAAAGATGGAGGGGAAAAAACATTGTTGCTTTCCCCTGTAAAACAAAAGCTTGAAATAATGAGCTTGGGCTGTGCCTTGCTTCCCTCGGTTCTGTCCTCTTCTCCCAGCTCTTGGTGAATGAGATGAGGTTCCTGGCAGGCTTCTCCAGTTTGCATTTGAAAAATGTGCTTGGAGGGAGGTACCTCCCTAATACAGAAATCATTTGCTGGTGTTTGAAGAAGGAAGAGCTCAGTTCCTTAGTTTTGGATTAACTTTTATATCTTTTCTGGGCAAGAGCACAAGACTGGAAAGAATTTTGAAAACAGCATTCTCTTTTCCAAGATAAGAGATGACATTTTGGAGAAAGGAGCTGCACAGTACTGGTGAGCTTGAGATGCAGTACAGATGAGAGATTTTAATAAAATTTTTAGTCTAGAGGCTTTCTAGGAAAATACACTAGCACAAAACCTTTGCTTGTTATTAGCTTTAAGACAGGAGGGTGGGATTGGCAATTGAATGCATTATTGGCTTTGACTGTTATGGAGAGACCTGTGAAACAAACCAGCTACTGTTGGGGCTACTCTGCTTTTGCTCAAGTGATCCAAATCTTCCATCTCTTCTACCTCTCCATGCCCAGGTGAAGAGGAGTGGAAGCCAACTTCCATCAGTTTCCTCCAGTGGGTGGTTATACAGTTGAGAGCACTGTGAAAGGGACTATACAAGTTAGATTATCTTACAGTTTTAATAACACAGAGCTATAGAAATACTGTGAAAATGCTGGAGAAATGGTAACTTTATCTCCTGGTTTTTCTACAGAAGTTAAATGATAATAAGGTTAGGCTTTGGGAGCTTTTATCTGACCCATAAAATGTTGTATAGCACTGCAAACTGTCAAGTTTGTGTTCACAAGTGTCAATGTTTGCATTCCATTCTTATTTAACACTTCCACAATATACAATCCAATGAAATTTGACATTTTTTAGATCAACTGGGTTCTAATTTCATGATAATGGTAAACCTCGCATTGTGGGCTATAACCACTGCTGGTTTTTCAGTACTAAGAATTCAGAATAATTGTAGGTGGCAGCACTGGCTCTGACTTGTCTGCAAAATAGTTGAAGAATGGTGGCCCAACGGTGACTTACCGTACTGGAAAAACAAAACAGCTTGAGTTTATTGTTATGGCATTGTTCTTTGAAACACGATTTAGGTTAATTTTTGCTGTCCTAATCATGGTTCCAGGCACAATCTAGTTACTCAGTGTAAACATTTATTCGATGAGGGGAATATTTCTAGCAATAAACTTGCTGCACTGTTCAACGTTGTAGCTTATGTCGTGATTTTTGTGGTTAATCTCAATATGGCATGAATTCCTGTCATACCAAAATAATTTGCACTTCATAGTATCTAGTACAGGTACAGAGAATGCCAGTATCAGTAGTTGGTGTTTTAATACATCTTGCATCTTCCTTAAACTCAAAGCATGTATTAATATATTAGTTTCCTGTCAAAGATAAATGTTTGTATATCCATTTCATTCTGTCTTCACTCATAGGTTCTGGTTCACCAAGCAATTCTGATGATGATCAAAAAATGAATAATTTTATAGAAAAGGGTACAGTATTTTTCTTTTCTATAGTCTTTTTTTTTTTCTCTAGATCATCCTTTGTTATACTTAGATTGATCTTTTTTATTAAAATATTATTTCCAGTGAAGACCAAAAGCAGAAAGATTTCCAAGATGGTAGCCAATGACATAGGTAGGAACTAGAAAAAAATTCTGCTCTGTTCCAGTGCCTTACTCTATGCAACACTAACCCAGCAGCAAAAAAAAAAAAAAATTCAAATTTCAATGCATTAAGTTAATAATTCTTCATTCTTTACGCTAATTGCCAATTCTGTGGGCTGCTTCTGTACTGAATACACTGGGTACAATCATTTTAATAAAGGATATTGGTGGTTTAAATTCTCCGATTTTACAATTGAACCTCTCTGTTTTCTGGATGGGTGAAATTCTAATCTGTACTAGGAGTTCAGTCTATGCAAGTCACAACATTATTCCACTTCTTTTGCAAAGATATGCTCTCACTGAGAACATATGGCTGATTTAATTTTTCTTTTGTGTGTTGCATTCATAACCAGATGGTCGGATTTCCATATGACTATGGTCAAAATAGAGTTAGTATCATGTTTTCCTTTAATCATCTGGAAGAGAACTTGGTCATATATATAAGTATGTCCGGTTACTGTTCCAGAACTGTATTTACTTTTCTGCATCCAACAATGACACAACACCATACGGGCTCCAGACTTGTATCTTAACAATCTGGCACCAAAATTGCTTTGGAATATGTTGTATGCAGGTAGATTGAACCCTTTAATGCTTGGATTGAAATTAACTCTGCTTCTGACAATGGGGTTATTAAATAGATGAAGATGAAAGACTGATTTAATTTTGGGAAAGGGACTCTCCTTCCTTAACTGGGATGTGGTTATTTTCATTTCAGAATTATTGTGTTCATGGTTCATTTTGTTTTAATTTAGTACATAATTGCAGGAGGATTTACTTTATCCCTTTAGTCAGAATAAAAGGTTGAAACTACATTATACAGTAAAACCGTTTGTTAAATTACTATTTCATAGGTTGTATTGAACCATAGGTTTAAGACTAAGGAGGAAGAGATTTATTTTCCTGTAGTATCCCTTTGATTTGCTGTTTGGCAATTAAACTTTTTTCTTAAGCCATTAATGCCTTTTATTGTAGTTCAGTAATTAAGAAGATAAATAATTCAAAATTCAGTGGGATAAATAAGTCGTGTCTGGAATCTGAGGTACAGAATGAGGAAGATCAAGAACATGCCCTTTCTCAGTACTAGGTTGGGACCTCCTTGCAGTGATAACAGAAACGTTAGGGAAGATAAGTTCTGAGACACTGGAAGCCAAAATGTAGTTCAAGAAAGCAAATGGCTGTCAATAGTATACCATGTCAATTCATCTGTCATTAAAAAAATGAGTATCATTTACACGAGTATTGATTAATATATTCTCCTAAAGGAAATTCAGGCTACCTAGAAAGTAATGTTTAGTTCATCTCAGAAAAACAACATTTAATCTGGTTCATGTTATATCAATGCCTGTTCATGAGAAAATGTTTCCCTTCTGTCTCAGTGCAGCCTTTTCTGACCTTAAGACCACCTATATCGTGCAAAAAACATTGTTTGAATGTGACTTCATTACTTTTTCACTTTTTTCAAAGAGTAATGTTATCTTATTAATAAAACATGCTAATGACAATTCTATAGAACTATTGACATCTGTTTCAGTTTGAAGCCTTTCAACTGAAAGTATTGTGAGTGTTTTTCACAGCCAAAAAAGCAAACCATCTATTTACAAGTAACGGGTTCTTCAGGGTGTAAGTTAAAGACAGAGTTAATTGAGACAGTAAGGCATTTGATGTGTAATTCATAAATGTCTCCTAGTCAACCACTACTGTGATTTATGTATCTTGTGCAGTCATTGGAAGTTTAAAGAAATTTAGTTATTTGCATTCTGTTAGAGTTTTGAGTGGTTTAATGCCATGTACTGAATGTTTGTTTTGAGGGTTTTGTTTTTTCACTGCTGTGTTTTCTTTACCTTATCTAGCATGTTTACTCTGCATGACTCTTCGTGAACTTAGAATATAAGCTCTTCCACATAAGAGAAACACTTCTTCTTTGGTGTTAATAGTTGCATGGTTTTGCATTTCATTGTTTTAAACTGACTTGCCAACTAAATGTGAATGGACAATAAGTTCTGTAACATGTGCCATTTACTGTCGTTAGCTTGACCGTGTTGTATGAAACATTGTTTACCATCAGCTGTCTTCACATGGATGAATTTGATGTATGTAGCATGGCTGTCATTCTTTGCACTGGCATTTAGTGCCATCAATTGAAATTCTTTCCAGTCTTTGACAATGTGTAAAATAACCCGTCAAATAGATTGTGAAACAGAACAAGAATTATTTACATTGATAATTTCAGTTGCTCTTAACATCATTCCTGTGGTTTTTGTCCCATGTGAACAGTGGGCAAGGAGACGCTGCTTGCAAAGTGAAAAGTAATTTTGCTTCAGCGGTAGAGCTGTCAGGTAGTAACATAATACATATGCCTTTAGAAATAGGAAGTCAATGTCAATTGGCTCTTACTGAAAACTTATGGAGAGGCATCTTCATTTCTACAGATTTCTATCATAGTGACAGTATCAAATAAGGGTTCTTGCTCTCTTTAAGGATCAAAAACCATCTAAGACTGCAACGATAGTATAAATAAAACAAAATGTAAATATTTCATGCACCAACACTCCAGCATCGCTATATATATACTGTTAAGATCAGTTAGTCTTCTGTTTTTTCTAAATACTTAGTTGTGAGTGTTCTGTGCTAAGGAATGGGTAGTGACTCAAGTTAAAGACCTATTGTGAATATGTTGCTTTTGGGTCATGTTTCCCTTTTATTTGCATCAGAGGTGATCTTTGGAAAAGCTGCAGTTGCCTTGGATATATGGAGATACTTGATTTAACGAACTGTTTCTAGAAGTTATAGAAAGTACTGTGGTCATTATAAAAAGCAGCTGTTTCTTAGGAATGGCAAATGTTTGAAAGTATAAATGTGCTGTGGAATAGTACAGAGAAGTCTACTAAATGTAGGTGAACTTACAGGAAGAAGATTTGGTAGGTAGCATTTGATTTCTAAGGCCATGTCATTTTTACAGAAAGTCATTGTGATCCACCTTCACTGAAAGCAAAATGTTGAGCTGTTTTATTACCCATACTCAATTATTTGGTATGAAGAGATTTCTGCAATTAAGTGTATAGCTACAAATCGGGTCAGAGGTGAAGAGGTATTGTAACATCCATGAATGGAAGAAGCTTTAGTAAAAGTGCTTGGAAAATATTGTAGACTCTTAAGGCCTTCACTAACTATTTCAGTAGACTACATGTCAAATAATTTTCAGGAAAACGCATTTATTTTCTGCAGTTTTAAAAATTATAAGGAATTGCAAACAATTTTAGTAGGCAGATCTAAGCAGAACAGCTTTAATTCCAAATTTCTATAATCCCTGGTGTTATTATTAACGTAAGGTTTCTCACATCTGTTACGTTCTGAGTGTGCTCATAAATTTTTCAAACAGTGCTAAAGTCACTGACTGTTAGTGCTGATTTCATGGAATAAAATCTTAAGATGCTCATAATAAGTACTCATTCACCCTAATGCCAGAGTAAGACTGTTTCTTCCAATGCATTTTTCATACTTTGATCTAATATTGGATAGATCAAGTACATCTTTTCATACAGTATCTTTTAAAGTAGTTTTATTATTTATATATGTAATTCAGAGATTTCAGCACTTATAATGTATTTCTCTATTTTACTGTCACTGGTTACAATATTCAATTCTTTAAACATCTCGAAACTGGTAATGTAAATCTATGACTTCTGTTTAGTTGTCAAATAGAGAAAAATTTGGGAACTTTGTCTAAAAAATTTCTAAGCTCATGAAATGTTAAATGAAATGAGCTTCATGTAAAATTTTGTTGTTTACCAAAACACCAAGGCACTTGTTTCCTTTATAATCTTTAGATATTTTAAAGGGTTTAGACTGGTTCCTTACATAGGAACTGGATTACAAATCAACTCTATATGCAGGGGTGTCCAACTCAAATTTCACTGTATAAATGTACAGTCCTAAAATTACATTCTGCCCTTTGAAGGCAACCACGAGGCTGATGTGGCCCCTGATGAAATTGAGTTGGACACCCCTGCTCTATGGCTTGCAAGCTGATGTGCTATACATGATAAAGTATCAGCTCAGGATAACCCACTGCAAATAAAATGTTACTATTACTGTTAAGTTACAGCTTTCTATTGATAGTTCAATCATGCCTCAGCCTTCAGGTTTTCTTCATTGAATTGGCTGACCCTCCTATGCTGAAACATAACACACTGTGCCAAGGTAACTCTACATATTTTAACACCTGCCCCCTCAAGCCTGATCTATGAGAAATCTCCAAGAATCCCAAGTGTTGGTTTTGGACAGGTCTCCAATATCATACCTTTATATGATGCTTGATTGTATTTGTTAACAACAGAAAGAATGTGTATGTGCCTGTATATGACTCTAGGTTTTATAATTTAGAGGAGTATTAAATATAGGTATAAACACAAGCAAAATAGTAGTTGTTGCCTTGAGTAGCAGTGTGGCAGGCAGAGCAAAACCGCTCCTGGGTCTCTGTCTCCTTTTCTCACACCAGCTAACGGTTTGTCTTGGCTGTAAATGCTTCAGCCACCACCACCAGGACAGGTCTTGAACTCTAATATGAGAGCTGGTCCTTGAGCTCAGCCAGCCCCAGCAGGAGCAGCTGCCATCGCCTTTGCCCTGTTGTATGACTGCAGTAAAACACCTGACATTGAGCCCTCACTCTGTAGATGTCCAGCATGTCTCTTCCATTTCTCAGATGTGTATCTTTTATATTGTAGTTGTCTAGCATGTTGCTGGTTTTCATCTGAGGCATAGCAAAACTGAATTTTCCAAAAGTGTTGTAAACCATAAGCCAGATATGAATACAAGCAGTAACATTTAAAAACAGTGTAGCAGGTGAAATATTCCTATTTTCTTATTGCATCTTTGGCCACTTTATTCTTTAAACACAAGATGGCACTACTGCTATTTAAATAGATTGTTTCCTATTTACTTTTGAATTATAGAAGGTTTTGGCACATTATGTTTTGAAATGTGTTTTTTTTTTTCCCTGTGTAGCACATTAATTCACAATTTCTAGCAATTACATGCTTAACAATTCGTGTATCGTCTTGTCCTATTAATGAGACATCGTTCACTGTTTGTAGAAAATGATGTCTTGACGAATTTGTTTTGCCTTATCCAGCTAGTTCACACAGCTGGCCTTTCACTAAGGAATAAAAAAGATAAAATTGTGGATTGACTCTTAGAGTCCAACACATTTACCTGTACTTGTTATTACCTGCTATGTTACCTAGTACATTTTTTGGTCATTTTTCTCAGAGTTATTAAAATTGCCCATTAAACGTTTCTATTTGAAAAGCCAAAAGTGACCTTTCTAGTCTTCAAAGTGACTAAGTTAACTAATCATTGCTAGTATTCGTACATGGTAAAAGCTGTGAAAAGCCAAAAATAACTTAAATTATTTGTGTCCATACCCAAGCTTTTGTTCAGTATCTCAGCTTTTATGGTTTACCTGTCTAACACAGAAAACAAGTCTTATGATGAGAAACACCCATCCTTCAATTCGCAATTCCAGATAGGGTTTCATAATCTCTTTTCAAGCTGTTTTAAGTTCAAGCTGTTTTAAGTTCAAGCTGACAGCAGTAAGATGGGCTCCTGGTCACTGGTGATGATTTGTGCTAATATTTTTCTGTTTGTAGAGCTGAGCTCTGACCAGAAACAGGAGCTGATCTTGTTGGGGTGGGGGGGAACCAAAACAAAAAACCCACAACCCTTGGCAGAAACTTCATTCAGATGAGTTTTGGCCTCACCATTAAGCTAGGTAGATGCCAGTGCCAATGCAAGGATGAAGGTAGAAAACATGTAGCTTTCCAGTTTCAGCCTACACTAAAATAGGTTAGTGACTAGAATTTCAGTCTGAGTGTAAGTAATTTCAATTTAATTTAAATAGGGCATACTTTGTAACATTGACACATGAAGGAAATTAGATTATTTCTGGAGTCTTATTTTCAAATTTTTATAATGTATGACAGGAATAAAACTGTTCCAACTATTCAGATGACTAGCACTTGCAATATTGATGAGCATAATTGATGATACAACAAGTATTTTGGTTTTTGAAGGAGTGGAAATAAGTTTAACTCACATGCTGTTCTTCAGCATACATAGAAAATAGAATTATTTCTGTTAAAACGATAATTAGAATGAGTTAGCTCAATCTTTAGCTGAGAGAAGCAGCAAGATTCAGGCTGCTTTATGGTGGGTATCCATTACAAGATACTCATAGAATTAAGAGGCTGTTCTCAACATCTACTTTAGGTAGAGAAGTATTACTCTTACAAGAGAGTGAATAATTAAATGATATATATCAAAGTTCAAGCGTGTGGCTGGGAAATAAATTCAGAGTCTAGACCTGGTCTAGTAGTTAAGCTATGTCAAAATTATTCCTCCTCCAGTAACTCTTGAAAGAAAGATGGAATAGGGATATACGGCTACTAGTGTACTAGTAACTTCTATTATAGCAGCATTTGTTAGTATTGTACTGCATTTTAAATGGACTGTAAGATTTCCATTCCTATAAAGACAATTTTCCAAGTCAGGGATGAATTCAAATGCTATTTTTCACTTCAGCAATATTATCAAAATTATACTCCTTTTTTGACAGTGTTGCAAGTGCTTGTATGCTGCTGATTTTGTAATTATTCTCTGTAACGTCTTCATTCTTCTAAGGTTGCGAATTGCATCTCATTACTAGCTTTTAACATGTGTACATTAAGATTTTAGCATAATTAAAAGTTCATCTTTTCTCTATTTTAAATATCTCAAGGAGAAGAGAGGATGGGATGTTAACTCTATGTAAACTTCAGTGCAGATTCTTGCAATAGCCCGGAGTCTGTGTTCTGCCTTCTAACCTGAGGAGATAAAACTCAAGGTTGAGCCAAAGCAAAATTCATCCAATTCATCAAGTTCTGCGTAAAACCTGAGGAGAAATGAAGCTTGGCAAAAGTCATAAAACTCTGTATTTGGGGATTTTGGTATTTTTCATGCTTTACTTTGCAACCCTCCCATGTGGAAGTGAGGCTCTGCTTTAGTAGAAATCCTATTGAGTACTGCAATTAATGTAATAATGGTATACTAAATATGGAAAAAGAGGCAAATAAAGGCCAGCAGAATAATGTTTGTTCATTTTAAAAAAAGGATATACTTCACTTTTCAGCAAAGATGTCCAGGAAGCTAAGTTTGCCAACTGAGTTAAAGCCTGATTTAGGTAAGTTTACATAGTTGACTTTATTTTTACTAAAACTGTTTTACGGAATGTGAGTACGTTAGAGTCCTAAATTATGTAAACTACCATGACTTTATGTTGCATTTATTCAAAGTATAGAACTAAAATTTTAATTCCACTCTTTTTGGGGGCCCTCAGGCACAAAATGTCATTGCTGTCATCATAAGGTAAGCCTGCAAGTCTTGTACATGGCTTATCACACTTCCGTCACAATTTTTAGGCATTTGTCACTCACTTTATCAGTAGAGTTGTGATAGGAAAAGCATGAATAAGCAGGTAATGTAAGGAAAATTGCTGCCTGTTTAGAATCATCCAATACATTTTTAAATTGAAAAATATTTTAAGACGAACAGGATGTGTTGAGGTCCACTCAATAGATAGCTGGATGTAGTTTTACGAATGTTAATTGTTGTTGGGGACCACTCTTTAAACAAAAATAATATACAGCTGTTCAGATGGATGACTGATCTGAGGGCTTCATTTTTCTTGAAAACCTTTTTATGTAAGCAGTTCAGTTGTGAAGTCTATAGCACTAAAGCTCATTATATTGCATAACTAGAACGGCATACAAATTAGTAGATTTATTATTTTTTTAGTACTTTGACTGCCAGCTTGTAGCTTAGATCCAGCTCCCCTGCCTTCTTCTCTGAAGACGATGGGGGACAGCTGTGGACCTACAGCAGTAGATGCAACCTGAATGTGCAAGCTGCCTTCTGCTGCCACGGCTCTCTCCCCTCCTCCAGCAGAATCGCTGCCACAAGCCCAGGACAAGGCAGCTGCAGAACTGTATATTTGTCAGCTGCTGCTACCACCAAGGAAAGAGTCCACTAGGGTGTCCTGAAACTGAGTAGGACCACCCTGATTTATAATGTACGGTTACAGCTTGCTCCACTCAGAGAAATGTGAAGTTGGAACAACCCTCAGAGAGCCTTTAATCCATTGCTAAGGCAAGGATCCAGATGTCTGACAGTTCAACTCCCCATCTATTCATGAGCCTTCAATAAATAAGTTTTTAGAAGAATCCTAAACAGAAAGTTCCAATGTTTTTGGTCAGGCAAATTCCCTGTTGTTTAATCAATCTTCCTTGCTTCCATATTAACTTTCTTGTCCTTTCCACAATGAACAGGGATAACAAGTGTTCCCTATCTTTTTAAGCTGCTGAAATCTGTCATCATCTCTCTAATCTTCATTTTTGCAGACTATTTTTTTATAAAGTTCAGTTCCTTCTCCTTTTTTAGGTTATGTTGTCTAAATCTAGGATGGCTTCTGTTGATCTCATCTGGACTTGGAATTTTCCTTCATCTTTCTAAAACTGCCGTGCTCAGAACCAGAGGGATTTAACTGCAGCCTTGTTGGCACAAAAGAGCAAAAAAAAAGTTGATTTTTTTCTTTTTTTTTTTTTCCAATCTGTCTGGTTCTTCCATACTACATTTACTAATGTTTTAGAGATAAGTTCAGTTTAGGGTGAATTTTGCCATACTTTGCAAACTGGACCACATTTGTACTTAAATATTATCCCATTTATTCTATTTCTACTGTTATTTTACTCCCAGTTCTTTTATAGCATGAAGTACTAAGAAGGGTGGGGGGTTTTTTTGTGAAGACTAGAGAAAAAAGCCAAAATTCAGTATTTTGCAGTCCTGAGTTTCAGCATGTTCTACATAACTTAATATTTGCTGTTCTTTCTACTGAAACAATGGATTTTTTTTTTTTGTCAACTCACTTCTGGTATACTCATAAAATACTTTGTCCTTTCCAAATTTTAATAGCCTTTGACTGGTTTTGTGTGACTTTGCACATGTGTAGATATCTGCACTTACATACCTCATTTTGTTCCATGTAAAATTCTTGTAGGTCTTCAGGTCTGTAAATAACTCAGGCAATTATGATCTTTATTTATTTTACTTCTGTCTTTTCTCCTAGCAGGATAGCTTTTACATAGCATTCTTCAGCGATTGTCCACTTGCTTGTTTGGTTGGTTTTTTTTTTGGTCTTTTATGTGGGCCTATGTACTGGCTCTGAGACTGCTGAAATGCCTTTCTCCCAAATTCATTGTGCTTATTTACTCTCTGTTCTTTCCATGGCTTCCTGAAACCTGGTTTTCCATGATCTTGTTCTTTCAAATTACTTTTCTGTCTTTAAATTTTTACCCTGCCTCTTTTCCTACCTAAATAACCAAAACAAAATCTTAAACTACAGGTTTCTGTGTTTATCCTCCACTTTTTAAAACAGAAGTTATCTTGAACATAGTCTGCATTATACCATTGCTCTTTGTTGTAATCCAGGCGGTACCATTACCACTAGGTCCTATCCCTTGGTTTAGTGGCTCCAAAGAGCTTCGTCTTTCCATCTTTCTGACAAAGTGGTGTGTAGGTGGTCATCACATTGTTCCTTCCTTTTCATCTGAAACTAATCCATTAACTCATCATAGATTCTTCCCTGACTTCAGGGTACATATAATATACACTAATGCAGTCAAACTCTTTACTCCCAGTTCTCTTTCCTGAATGAATGTCCACTCTCCATAAAGCCTGTATTGTCCCGCAAGTTACTTTTTATGGTTTTTTTCTGTCCATTCCAATGCTTCTGGAATTTGTACACATGGTCCTCAAATATTCAACCAAATACAACTCAACAAGTGTGCATTTGATTTTACGCCTATTGCAGTTAACATATGATTATATTCAGACTGTTTAATTCATGTAAGAGTTAAGAAAACAAAGTTTAGTCAAGCCTGGAGAAGCAAGCATCTTCAGAGGTTGTGGTCATTAGAGGAATTATTTTAAAAAATAACTTTCATTATTTTACTCTGGATTTGATTTTTTTTTTAATGTGAAAACTTAGGATGTCAACATCCAAGCAGCCGACCTACTTTCTTTTTATAATCCATGTTTTAAATTTCACTTAGCTGAAGTTTAGCAAGACAATTTTTTTTATCCTTGTTGGAATAAGACAAATATGTCCTGAGAAGGTTGACTGTATATGTTGAGTAGATATATTTAGTCAGCTGAAATCTAGTGTGTATGCTTTTCAAATGCATGTTAGATATTCTTTGTAGAAAGTTTTGCAATAATTAAATGAAGTTAACATAGTGATACTTCCAGAAAGCATGTGGCTAAATGTTGCTCTTTTGCTCTTAAACCTGCTTTAAAGATGACCATTACATCTATACCCTACCAAAAGTTGCAAAACAATAACTTAGTTTTTTAAAAGCCATTATATAAATTGCATTAAGCTTTTACTAGTATGGGTTGTCTTATGCTGAAATTTTGAATTTTGGAGTGATGAGTTAAAGGAAAGCATTAATTTGTGAGCGAGAGAAATTCAGACATGCTGATGTGTTAAATATCGCCATGTGTACAAACAGCACACAGAAGCACATTTACTGTTTTGCGGCTTTTGTTGGTAATAGAAATCACTCTCTGTTACAAGAACCTTATTTGCTAAGCTGTAAGCAAGATGTCCTGATAAGTATATTAGTGCAATTTTGTACTGTATTCAAAACAGAAGTCTTCAACCTTGCCTATCAGTCCCAGGTGGCATTTCGTATAGCATTAAATGTTTCTCTTGCTAAAAGTTTGTATGTGTGTAAATAGCCTGTTAGACCTACTCCATACAGTTTCCTAAAGTGGGACGATGTTGTTTTGAGGCACTGCAGTCTACATGTTATCATGCTGCCTGGATGTAACTGCAGTGCTTAAAGTAGTTGAATCTTCACAAGCTTATGAAACCGTGTTTCATGGAGGACAATATTTCTTAATCTGATCAATGAATTAATTGACAGAGAGGTTTTTAGTGCATTTTGGGGGCTTTTTTTGTGTGTGTTTTGTTTTAAAGGAGGAGTCCTGTTTAGCTGTTTTTCTCTGTCCTAGGAAGACTGATACACGCATAAGATTGTTCATGACAATTACCTAATGGCAACCCCTGCAAAAAAAGATTGGGTGCTTTGTTCAGGGTATGGCATTGAAAACTGGGCCAAAAGGAAATATGACTAAGGAGAAGTGCTGGAGTAATAATCAAAAGAATTATAGTGTATACTTCATGCTAAAGAACAAAAAAAAAAAATCTGTTTTCATGCCTCCATTTTTCCATTCTTTTTAATTAATACTGATTTATTTTCAGATGTCAAAGACAACTCTTTCAGTCGATCCCGGAGTTCTAGTGTAACTAGCATTGATAAAGAGACACGCGAGGCAATTTCAGCTCTTCATTTTTGTGAGACTTTCACAAGAAAGGCTGATACATCGCCTTCCCCATCCCTGTGGGTTGGGACCACACTGGGTACAGTGCTTGTCATTGTCCTGAACTTACCCCCAGGAGGAGAGCAAAGACTTCTTCAGCCTGTTATTGTTTCTCCTAGTGGTATGTACAAAGCAAATGGGCTAAAGTATACTTCGATAAAGTGTTAGTGGTGTCGTTCTTTCTTTGGATAAACTATTTTTCTCTATTATAGATCAGTTGGAAATTAATACGTACTTCATTGATCTAGCTACTAATGTTAACAACCTAGACTGATTACTTCGTTACCAGAGTTTCAAAGTTGTAAAGTTGAAAATACTTTATAATATAAAAATACCACTTTAATGTGTATTTGCTGAGAAAAAACATGCTTTCTAACCTTAATGTAGTACATGGCAATTGTTAAACAGATAGCAGAAGAGATGAGTATTTCAAATGTTCCCTTTTTTTCAGTTATGAGGTAGGAAACTTTCAATTTTTCTGCTTTATAAAAAAAGAAATAAATCAAGGGCTGTATATTGAACAACTAACTTTAAATGTGATAGAATATTTGTTTGGATTACTCTGAAAGGTCTTGTATCTTGGTTTTCTGATACACAGCAACTGATTTTGTTTTAATTATATACTAATGGTTTGCTTTCCTGCTACCACTGTCTCATGCAGAATATGCTGCTCTGCTCCACTTTGTTCACACAGATAGTATCAGGACATGCAAATTGCCGTGCCATTTGATTGAAATAGTGATCAGGAATAGTGTGACCTCTAGACCATATTTGATTTGTGCTTATCAAGTATGGTATTGACAGCAGTATTGAGACATGGTAACAGGATTGTAAAGGCAAGGCTGCAGACTGGACAGTTACTTTAATCACTGGATCTGCAGTATGAACCTTAAAAGATACTGCCATGTTCATGATGGGTTTTTTTCATGTACATAGCAAATGTTCATGTTTTTACTTCCATGTGAATAAATACAAGTAAAATAAGACATGTATGAGCCCAAGATTTGGCATACAGAGACAGTGATTTAAGTGATTGGGAGGGAAAATTCCCTCTTTCATTTTATGCTACAAAGAAGTGGATTCAAATGTAAACTGCAAGGGGAAAACCCCCACACAAATAAAGCCAGGTTGCTTGTTTCTGAATGTGTGAATGTGTCTGTATTGAATAAAGAGGTGGTGCTCACTTTTGGCTAACAGCATGTATTGTTGGTATTAAGCACACAGTGTACTCCTCTGGAGTGAATGAAATGAGTTTGACACTGAACTCAAATCCAAATGTGTATTTGAGCTTGGCTCTGTTAGAAATGTGTAGGTTTGTGTTGAAGTTAATGAAAGAGTATGCATATGCTTAAGTCTTGAAAACTAGTTTAACATTTTCTTGAATGCATATGTGCTAGAATGCAATGCACATGCTTCATTGGTTTTCAGATTAATGTCCAAAGCTTTTTCTAAGTTTGTTTTGCTACACAGGCAAGCCTAAATTCTTGTTTAGTTTTCATTTTACTGACTGCTTTAAGGAATATTTTGTATCTTGAAAGACAGTTCAGGAGAATTGATTGAGAAAGGTGTTCAACTTCTTTTTCCTAGGAACCATCCTGAGGCTAAAAGGGGCAATCTTGAGAATGGCTTTTCTGGATACCACAGGATCCCTGGTCCCACCAGCACATGAACCGTGGAGAGAACACAATGTTCCTGAAGATAAAGATGAAAAAGATAAATCAAAAAAGCGGCGACCTGTCTCAGTGTCCCCCTCTTCCTCTCAGGAAATCAGTGAGAACCAATATGCAGTGATATGTTCGGAAAAACAAGCGAAAGTTATCTCACTGCCATCCCAGAACTGTATTTATAAGCAAAACATAACAGAGACTTCTTTTGTTCTTCGTGGAGATATAGTGTCATTGAGTAACAGTATCTGCCTTGCATGTTTCTGTGCCAATGGACATATTATGACTTTTAGGTAAGACCTGTTTGGTAGTAACTTAAAATATAAAGAGAAAAAATAGTCTTCTGCTAGAAAGAAAGTGTCCTTTTCCATAAGAAAATGAATAAAACAAATCTACATTCACTCAGTATTGATGAATCTCTAGCACTTGGGCCTGGATAATTTTGATTATGCATTCTTATTGGAAGTCATGCCTTTAACACATGAAAAAGTTTACCAGTTTAGCACAAGCTATTCTTAGTCAACAAATAGTTCCAAGCGTGTGATATACATCCTTGATGTTGTTTCTCAAATGTTAATTTACTCCCTGATGGAGAAAAGTGCATTGATCAGACATTCAACCGGTACCTGACTACAACTCTGCATGTTTTTGTGCAGCTGTTTGCATCAGACTCATGCTTCAAGTTTACCTCTTGTGTAGCCTGCTCATGTATTGAAGGTCTTAAACTTGGGCTATAAAGGCAAGATTAATTGCTTGTGGTTGTAGCATAGAAATAAGTAATCTGAAGTAAGAGATTCAAGTTAGGAACTTAAACGTGTATAAAAGCAATGTTTGAATATGTTTTCCTGTCACCTATGTAATACATCCTTTCTTTAATATTTCCAAATGCTATTTTATTCCAAATAGCGCTGTGTGTATATATATACACTTGCACTTCCATTTTAGTCCTGGCTAATGCTAACATGACTGTGAAACATGACATTATAAATTTGTGCCAGTAAAATTCCTAAAAGGTTATTTTTAAGGTTGCAAAAACATTCTCAGCTTGGGAAATTCTCTAAAAAGATGCTTCTTTAGGAAGTTGTTAGGAATAAAACTAAAGCTGATCTGATACAATCAAAACTTATTTAATTATAGTATGTAAGTCTGTTAACTGCATTGATCTATATCCCAACATATATTCTAAACATCTCTAGAAAATGCTGCTCACCTTGCTGGGCAAGCACTGTATTTTCCCTAATTAAAATTGAACTGAATAATGTTCAGAGACAGTTCATTCCTGTTTTCCTCAGGGTTTATTGTGCTGCCAGGAAGAGACTTCATGTGCTGTTCGTGTAAAGTTGTCAGTGTGTTGTATCATAACCAAGATGTCCCATACTTATCTGCTGAAACAAGTTTAGATAGGACTTATGATTCTGTTACAGATTTGTTCGATACTCTGAAAGTGCAATCTGGATATCATGTTTGACCTGTCTGATCTAATATTTTTTGTTGTTTTTGTCTTGAAGCTGTAAGGATGTTTTAGGCTTCCATCGGTCTGAAGCAAAGCACTTCCCTGTTATTAACTTGCTCTTATTTTAGATAAATGCACAACAGAAGTGCCCTTTCTGGGTGATGTGCTTACAAGAGAATATTGCATTTTATTTCTTACCTATAGAACTCGCCTCCAAAGTCATGTTACCTGTTTTCCTTCCTTTCATTTGCCATAGATGAAGTCTCCTGCTAAGAGACCATCCACAATCTGTAAAATGCAGGCTTAACATTTAGAAATCTCAATATCATAAAAAAGCAACACCACCCAGTGCTGACTGTTGCAGTTACTGCATCTTTCTTTGTCATTGCTTTTGGCTTCACTTTGCCACTTCACTGCTCTTCTAGAAACAATCGTCTTAAGCAGAAGATATCTGCAGCAGACGCTGCTTAATGTGTTGTTG
Organism: Patagioenas fasciata; assembly: GCF_037038585.1. NCBI lineage: Eukaryota > Metazoa > Chordata > Aves > Columbiformes > Columbidae > Patagioenas > Patagioenas fasciata. The sequence goes on from NC_092522.1 coordinate 57,092,106, forward strand.
GTACATTTCCAACTAACATCTTGCGTAAATTATGTTTTTACAAAAATTTCACAAGGGATGTTTTTGAGACAGTGGTTTATTTTGGGTTCTGTTTATCAAGACATCAGGTGTTCAGTCACTTCTTACTTGCATTTATTATTACTGTGAGGTAGAGGAATGATTTTTAACAAGAGCATTATTACAGCTTGATGCAGTAATTATTGCAGTTACATGTACAGGATCAGTAAATAGAAGGTAAGCAATCTTTGCCCTAAGAGGACTTCTTGAATATGCAGTTGAACAAAATAGGTGGACATAATTCATAAGTCTGTTGTTTGAGGCTGCTAAATTCTGTTTGTCTTTTAAAGCACATCCCTGTGTATTTCCAAGTGTTCCTGAGGAGAGATCTTTTAGACTTGTATTTTTAGTCAAGGAGAAATTCTTCACCTGAGAGAAGAGGCAGGATGTTCAATTGTAAACTCTTGGAGATACTTATAAAAATACTTTATTAGTAGTGACTGAATAATGATTTAAGTGAATCTGTGATTTACATGCTCAGAGTATCATTTAAATTATACTTTTAAACCCGTGTGATGCAGATGTTTGAATTTCACTTTGAGGTGCTACCTTAATCTCATAAATATGTTTGGAGATTTTGTAATTGCCTTAAATGATACTCTGTCTGTCATACTTACGCAGACGGTGAAGACAAAACATTTTGTGGTTTAAAAATGAGCCAATTGATCAATATTTAAACATGTTTTCTTTATTTCTTAAGTTTGCCAAGTTTAAGGCCATTATTGGATGTGTATTACCTGCCACTCACCAATATGAGGATAGCCAGAACATTCTGCTTTACCAATAATGGACAAGCACTGTACCTTGTCTCACCAACTGAAATACAGAGGCTCACCTACAGTCAAGAAACATGTGAAAATCTTCAGGTAACAAATTTTTTAAAATTACTGTTTTCTGATATGGATACACTTGGAGCTTCTCAGTTCTAGATTCACAATGCTTACAGTAATTAAGTTTGTCATAAAACCGAGCACTTCAGCTTTGATACTTTGATTTTTCTCACTGTAGAGTCTGATTCAGAATGAATAACTTATCTTTTTTGTTTGTTTGTTTCATCCATCCTACTGTATTTAGAACAGTTTCTTAATTTCCTATCTGATTGATAGCAGACTTCTTTGTTTAACATGTGCAGTTAACAAAACTCCCTTGTTCAACTGATGCTGGTGGATGTGCATGCTGAAATAAGCAGGGAATGCTAACTCAGGATACTTGAAGGGAACTATTATGTTTCAGGGGTATTAACAGCTTGAAAAGACTCTCAGGCATGCTTCAGCTTGGAAGTTGTATAGGACACTGAAATAGCAGAGATGCAGGCTGTAAGCTTGATTTTTGTACCACACATGGATGAGTATTTGTAGGTAATAGTTTCAACAGAACAAAACCAGGAGTTTTGCCATATTGTTGAGGGGTAGATACAGCTTTACTCAAATTCCCTTCTTTGCTACTGAATTTTGTGAGCTATAAACTTGCAACAACTAGAACAGATGGTTTGGACGGTTTTCTTAATACGGTTTTATTTATTTACATCACCTTGCAAAGGCAGATACCTATTAAAGCAGATTCATTTTGAAATTCAAATCCATGAAAGAACTCCTTAAAGTGAAAAATATTCCATTAATTTGTGTGTGAAATAATGTATGCCTTGTTGTGCCTCCTCTTCATTGCTAAGGAAATGTTGGGCGAGCTCTTCACTCCTGTAGAAACACCAGAAGCACCAAACAGAGGATTCTTTAAAGGCCTGTTTGGAGGTGGTGCACAATCACTTGACAGAGAAGAACTCTGTAAGTTTATAGTATTCAGTATTTTCCTGGTATTTCTACCCAAGGAAGCCAAAGATCCTTGAGAAATGCATTACCTGTGTTAATAGACGTTACATTTGCAAAGAGGAAAGTAAAAAAAGGAAATGACAAATACCTTTTCATAGCTTTTATGTGATGTACACCTTACCAACAAGATCTGAAAAGCTTGCTATTGTTTTTCTCACAGGATCCTTTAATTCATTTATTGAGGAATAGTTTATAAAGCAAGAAACTGATCTCATTTTTATTCATCTTGGAGTGCTTACCAGGTTTTTTTAATGCTGTTAAATTGAAAGGGGCTGGTTCTGGAGAACACTGTTCTGGAGAGTGAGAAAATTAAAACTTCATTCTACTTCAGTTCATTCACTAGATTATTTTTCCTCATTTGACCTGTGCAGAGATGCCTTAGGAATGAGAGAAAAGACAGCAGATATGGTGAAGTAATTATTGCTTTATCATTTTCTCATTGTTTCTTTGATTACAGCTTCATTTTTTTACTATGGTGGCATGCAGCAGTTTAATACATTTCACTTCCATTTATTCAGATATTTGCTAGATAACACACGATATTATGCAAGTTTATTTGTAAGAAGTTTCCTTTTAAATGTGGAACATAGCTGCTAAAATAGACAAGGCTCCCTAGCAATTTTTTTTTTTATTCTTTTGATCTAGCCAATAAAAATAAAATTAGTCTTTACTACTTGTGCCTGTACATTTTCAACAAATATCACGTAGTTAGAGGTCACTTTCTGCATAAAAATTCCATTTGTATTTTTATGTTTAATACTTTGAAAGGTTGGTCAAGTATTCTATTAGAGAAATTTATGTGCACAAATTACGTGTTTATTATGGCTGGGACAGGAGAAAACTGCTTTTTCATGGCAACAGAAAAGTACTCTTGAAATAATGTAAAGACATAGCTTCTAAAGTTACAAGTTTCCACCACCAAGTTTTGACTCAGATCTTCAGAAGGAAAATAGCACTGAATGAGGGGAAAAAAGCCTGAAATTGAATTCACTGACAATTCAAAAGACATTGGAAAATGCTTTAAAATAGTCATATTTAACATGAGGGTCACAGCAGAATAGTATTTCTTTTTTGTTCTTGAGAATTGACAGAAAAATGTTTATAGTGTTAGTTGAAATCTAAGTCGTTCTTCTCAGAAGCATAAAATCAAATCAGAAAATCTTGAAATAACTGCAACAAAACTTACTTTAAAAGTTTAATATTATTTTTCCAAGAGGTTAAAATAGGAAAATATTAAAACCATAATTTCATTGTTTGTTAAAAAAAAAAAAGTTAAAATATTATTTGGTTTGACTTAAGCATCCAAAAATCTTTTGGCCTTCACTCAAATTTTTGTAGAGTATACAATTCAGCATGAGATGGACACATCCATTAAGTGTCTGGGCTGAACTAGGTGGCTGGTGTCCCATTGTGAGCAAAGGAAATGTAGTTAGTGTGGTCACTGGAACCTAGAGAGCTGTTCAGCTGACCATTTGTGAGTGTTTACTTTAGGATGAGCTGGTTTGTTCTTACAGCTGTGTTGCCTTTTCATGAGTTATATTACATTATTTTTTTTTTACCAGATTTTTACAATAATGAGTGCATGGACACCTAATCTTCAGGTGTCTGCACCTCAAACTGAACTTCCATCACAGGAAACTTCTGCTGGTGGAATCATGCTAGCTACAGCAGCAAAGCACTTCCAGAACTGACCACAGCTTACCTCTTCAAAATTCTGCTCTGCTACAACGCCTTCCCTGTGAAGCAAGCTATATTGTTAAAAAACACTTCGCCAGCACAATTCTGTTGATGACTGTAATTCCAGCACTATTGAGAGGGTTTTAATTTCACACTCGAGCTGTGAAAAGATTGTAATTTTATAACCTGCCTGAAAATTCTGAAATGTGTTTGAAAACTCTCAATTTTATAAAATACTAACGTCTAGTAACATTGAGTAGTATTGCTCGAAGTCATGCCTGTCTTGAGGTGCTCAGTGTCTATGATAAAAATGACATCTCTTAATAAACTGGTTACATTGGTATTTATGTAATAATGACCAAACAAACTTACTATTCCATTTTCTATTGCTTTTCAAATGCCTCCAGTTGGAGAGTCAGCATCTGGGAAGGCATCAAGAAGTCTCGCCCAGCATATTCCAGGGCCTGGGGGTATTGAAGGCGTCAAAGGAGCAGCATCTGGTGTAGTTGGAGAACTAGCACGAGCCCGGTTGGCACTAGATGAAAGAGGACAGAAACTAGGAGAACTGGAAGAAAAAACTGCAGCTATGCTTTACAGTGCTGATTCTTTCTCTAAACATGCTCATGAGGTGAGTCGGTTGCACGTTAAACTGAGAGCATTAAACTGATTCTCTGCCAAATAAATGCAAGGCTGGCAAGTAGCTGGCTTCTGCAGGGGAATGTTAGAGGTATTTAAGGAAATGCAATATCCTTGATTAAAGGATACTTCACTTTTATCTATCAATGCTAATAATTAAGTATTAATGTAAGCAGCTTTGTCTTATGAGACAAGTCTAGAGAATATCCTCGCTCTGAGTGGCATATAGACTGCCAAATGTGTGGCTCCTTTCCCATTACTTAAAGATTTTGTCACTGAATTGGAAAAGAGTAAATGCTCTGTGTGAGATGCCTGTGGTTCTTAAGAAAGACCCAGCTGTTGAATGCAAACCCCATGAACCCAAACGAGTTTGAATCCAAACTATTTTTTTCCTTCAGTAACTACATAGGATGGCTTTTCATGCCGATCTCTTTCCATCCCCTGAACTGCTGTTCCTGAACTTCCCAGTTCTCCCCAAAATGTCTTTTTCTATCTGGGGCAAGATCAGCAGTGATTCTACCATTAGAAAATTCATCATGCTAAACCCTCACTGTTCACCAATGTTGTTGTTGCAATTTTGAGAAGCCTTACTAAAGTCCCTCTTTCTCATGCTGCTTTGTAAGCCCATAATTTGTTTGTATCATTGTATTTTTTGATCTGTTATAGCAACAGTAATTAGAAATTGCTTTTTGTTTTTTAGATGATGTTGAAGTACAAAGACAAGAAGTGGTACCAATTCTGATGATGCTCATCAATTACATCTATTTAATTTTGTCCCAATGAAAAAAATCTTCGGTTTTCATTAATTTTGGCAGGACCATTGAAATTTAAAGGAGTATTCACCATTGGATACTGTTGTTTCCTAGCACAAATCACACACTGTTTTACCTCAGTCGTGGCTTTAGCTGAGGAGCTTTATATTTAAAAGAAACACACACAAAAAACCAAACTCGAGTGTTTCTTAGCTGTTGGTTAGCTGAGAGTTGGAACAGAGAAGGTAACTAGAATATGTGGAAAAGAGGGTAAAGGGAAAACGTGGTGTGAGATGGGCAGGGGCAATGCAGGGTCAATCCTGTGTTAATATTTTATATGCCAAAAGTTTTTGTGCTACTGTAATTGCTGCCAGTGTTATACCCTCCTGTGAGGAGAGGCAATAAATCAGGGGTCCAAGAGCTGGAATAAAGTTGTTTGTCTTGCTGGATGGTAGCTGACTGACTTACCCTCTCTAGGACTCAACTTTATTTACCATTACTGTTGAAGAAGAGTTCAAGTTTGCTCTCACTTCTTTCATCGGAAAAGCTGGAAGTTTGGAAGATTTCATGTTGAAAATTGTATACATAGTTGACTTGTGCATAGTCTTTTCTTGGACCCCTGATCTAGTATTCTTGTATTCACATCATATTCCGTGGAGTGCAAAACAAGAGAATACACAGTTTTTGCATTAAAGTCAAGTGAATAATATGACTGAAATGTGTCATGCTGGGAATTTTCATTTGTGTGATGGCCGTGCAATGTGAAATGTGGTGACATCTTCATTGTGGTAAGAATACTTCAACTTCAGTTAAATATTATTTTTTGCTAAAAATAGTTATTGGTTCTGTTTGTATAACATTTAGAGTTGGCTGTGGGTTCCATTCATGCTGTGATTTTTTTATAAATGTTTAAAAGAATGTACCTTTACAGCCATTAATGAAAATAGCTGAGATAGTTTTGCTCAAAATTAAGTTCTAGATGCCCCTTTAGTCCTTTACTATGATATTGGATAATCATGGACTCAGGTTTTCAAACAGTTTTACACTCTGTGGAGGTGCTGATGCATGAGTAATGGCAAGCATCTAATATTTAATAGTTGTCAGTATATTGTTTAGCAGATTTCTAAATCCTGCTAGTAAGTTTACAAGTACCTATCTCAGCCCCACCCAGCGCTAAAGGCAATTGGCCTGAAGTTTGGGTTTAGTCTCTACAGCAGTGTTTTCAGTAGTGTGGGCAGTGGTAAGTATCCACTAAAACTTCAGGAATGGGTGAAACGATGCTCGCTTTGGGTGAGGTAAATAATACAGCTGAGCTAACTTGTTAATGGCTGCTGCACTAGAGCTGTAACAGTGGGAATGACCAGAGCTCTTTTAAAAAGAGAGAACTCCTTAAAATGTTTGCATTTAAAAAATAATTTAGACTTTTTCCCTCAAAGTGGGAATAGTTACTGACTGGTCTTGTTATATAAAAGGGAGTACTTAGAACCAGAAAGATCTACATTTTCTGAAATTAATAATTCACATTTTTTCCTCTAAGTACCACATTCTGGGTGGGTTTTTTTGCACACTTTCTGAATGTTCCCAGAGCAAAACCTCGGTTGTATTTGTATTGTGAAATGATGTTGCAGGTACATAGATAGGGCAACCTTACAAAACGCTTAAATGATGTGAAATATTGAAGTTACTGATCGTTCTTGATTCCTTTTTCAAATGAAAGGCAAGTATGTTTGGACTTCATAGCACAAATTGATACTTTCTCTGATTTTGTGTATAACATTTAATTTAAAAAGACAAGTGAATTCTCTTGCCAGTAGGAGGGCATGCCACACCATGCCAACTGTGCAAAGAACTTAACAAATGAGGATGTGACAATTTGAACAAGCAGAATTATGATTTCCTGATGTCTCTGTCCCATACCTACTGAGGCAATATTAATTCCAGTTACTTAACTCAGCTTGTCACACAATTTTTGCCTCTGCATGCTAATTGATTTATTTTTCAGTGTCTAATGCATATTTAAGTTAACACCATTTTGTTAAAAATCCAGAAGAAAACTGGATAGACTACTTCCCATAACATTTCAAAAAATAAAACACCCTAGCTGACACTTGTCCCTTTATCTCACATTTGTAAATTGAGGTGACTATTTGACCTGGTGAAGAGGAGCTGTATTTTAGAGCAACAGAATCCTGTAAAATTATTCTGGCCAGGCTCTGGAGAAAGGACGGCAAATGTTTGTTTCAGCAAATTGTGGTATCAGTTGAGTGGAAGATAACCTTAGCTTGAAAAGACAATGAGAGACCATCTGCCAGTACAAGAAGAGCAGTGGCTTACTTGTTGTTATAGAGTTTATCATAGTTGAATCTTTTTTCTGTTGCATATGTGAAGAGCGTGCTTCTAGATTTGAAAACTAATGAAATGATTGCTCATGAGATGAATACAGAAATGGTTCTTGTTCAACAGAAGGGGCTATGTACAATTTTAGCCTAAAAAGTTCCTTTTTCCTTCTCTGTGGAAGGGAGTTGATCGTACATACATCATTGCATCTTCTGCTGTTGCTGGTGCACCTTTTGTACAGCAAAATATATTGAAATCCTTGTGGGGGGAGCACCCCTGATTTTTTGAGAGCATTTTAGTTGTGTGAAACTTTTGTTAGAGTATCTGGAAAACTATCGAGTACAATTGAGCTATTTCTTTTTTGTTTGGTTGTTTTTTTCAATGGATGTGTGAGAAACTGCTGCTGCCTATCTGTTTATATGTAGTGTGTCTCATTAGGAACTGTAAACTGAAGATGCTTTTCTTCATCTTAGTCCTGCCAAATTGTAACTTTTGAATGTTGACATGTGTAAATATGTGTGTATTCCAAATAAGTCTGAAAGTGTTACACCACAGGCATTTCCAGTGATTTGTTCTTCAGCAAACAGTCAGTTATAAAATGTAGTAATATATAGCTGTGTTCCTTGTCTGTCTTTATGCAAAGATTTTTGCCTGAGGTGGTACTTGCATGGCAGGTGATGTTAGAAAGCTACATCCAAAGGAGGATTTTTGGAAGAAAGTTTGTATCCTTTTTTGCCTTTATTTTCCTTTTCTCCTTTTTTTTTTTTTTTTTGCTTAATTAATGGCACTGATATTACCTGAACTTTAAACTTGAATTTTTCCTGCACTTTAATTCAATCATGGCATTTTATTCCTTAATTTTGTTTCTACATTTGTGCGGATCAGGTTCATTATTTGTATATAAACACACACATTCAATGAAGACTTTAGAACAGATTACTTTCAGGCACATTTGCTAATTATGTGACTATCATTTAGAATGTGTGTTTTCTTAGCAAAACATGTATATACAAGTATATACAATATAGAATCTAATGAAAGGCACTTATCCTGTGTAGGCATTCAGTTTATAAATTACTGCAACACTTTCAGATTTGTTACTAGATAATACAATGAAATCTATTTATACATACTGCTTAAGAATATACTTTTAGTTTTAAATAATTTTTATATGTACACTTCTACCTTTAATTTTAAAAATACTTATGTTCAATTTTTAAGTCAAAGTACTTAAAGTATGTATATTATCCATAGAAGAAGTTGTTTTAAGCTTATGAATACATTCATATCTCATATCGAGATGATACAATTACTAATCAATGAAAACAAATATCCCATCTTGCTTTACAGAAAATAATCATATGTATTTTTACCTCCCATTTTGAACATTCTCAAACAGTTCTCTTAGTATGGAAAGGAAAGATAACACATTCAGAAAACTAACCATATTTAAAAGTTCTCTCAGTAGCTGCAGTCTTTGGCTGAATGGTTTTCTGTGATTTGGGATTGTTTTTTTTTTTTTTTTAGGTGTACACATGAAAGGCTATTTTTCAGCTCTATTTCTTGGACTTTTAAAATTCCCTAAAATTGAAGTTTGTCCAAGAAATATTTTGAGTAATGTACAAATCTTGATTATACATCAGCTCTTTACATGTAAATCAGGCTTTTTGGTTTTTTAATACTGAATGCATATTGGAAAACTTACAGCCTGCGGCTGATGTGCACCCTGCTTTCTCATGGGGGTTTGACAAAGCCAGGTGGGCAGGGAGAGCAGCTGGTGTTGGGGGCAGAGGGGAGGAAGGAATGCAAAGCTTTGCCTCCCTCTCTGACTTGCAGGGTAACTTGTCAGTTGCACCTTTCCTTCATTCCAGACGATTTCTTGTAAAATTTATGTGAAGCTTTCCGAGTGGATGTTGATAGCTTTGCTACTACTACAAAATCTTCAAATACTTTGTAGATGGAAATTAATGGTGTTTGAGAGGAGGAAGCAAGCAAAGCAAAACAAAGGTTGTGTAGGAGAATCAGCTAAACCAATTTTATTTCAGTTTTCTTAGAAAAGTTTAATTAAGCTGGGCCAATTTCTCCTTCTTATGCATGTTATAAAGTTGTGCTGGATATCATCTAGTTTATTACTGTTTCAAGCCAGATGAGTGTACTGTGTTTCTGGGTTCTTCCACACTTTATAAAGTTGAGGCTTAATGATGTGGGTGTTCATTTAAAAAAAAAAAAAAAGAGAAATGAGACAAACATAAAACAATCAAATGAAATATGTCAATCAGTACTCCTTTTAGTTTTTCATGTAAAGCACCTGGAAATGTTTGTCATACAGCTGTAGGTTTCTTTGACACTCGTATTTGATTTTGTTAGTACCTAAGTTACATATTACCAGGCAAATAATAACTAGATGTTAAACTGTTTCAGTTGAAAACATATAAGGAGTTGTATGTGGATTACCACTACCATTCAGTAATAGGTGATGCAAAGGGAGAGGGGTGGGAACATGTTTTAAATATTCCCTTTTAAAAGAACAGAATTGTAAATAAGCAGTACTGTGTTATTTTAGACCTGAGCTCTGCTATCTGTAGTGGTTAGAACTAGGAAAACATGCTGCTTTCTAGTTATGCTACTGTTTCATTGTACCAGCACCATTGGGGGGGAGAAACAAAATCAGTAAATTTTTCTAACATTGCCCACGTGTGGGTAAGCATGCTCGATGTGTAGCAGTTCTCGTTTATGTATATCTTAGTGTGTACATGTGTCTTTTTTTCTTTTTGTTCATTGCAACTTATTCTTCAGTTAAGTCTTGCTGAGCCCCACTAGCTCTTCTGAGGGTGATTACTGGAATATGCATTTTAGGTAGGGTCGCAAATCCATCTGTCTACAAATATAGTTTCATATGAACTGCGAACTGTACTGTTACAAACACAACTATGTTAGATTGCATAGAGTTATTTTACTTACATGTACTTGAACTGAACTATGTCATCATAACAAAGTTAAAAAATTAAGTATGGAATATTTTTGTAAATAAAAATACCTGTGCAGCTGGTATTTTAAATTTAAAATGTATTATACATTAATGTTTCAGAAAAAATGTTCATATATGTGTATATGAATGTGTCATTATGCTGAAGGGCTCTGACTGGGCAAAATAAACTATTCAAATCTCTCCTGACATATGCGTGGAGCTTACTCCTTTTGTTCCTAAGCTGTTCTTGTCCCGCTGGCTGGAGCGTGCAGTCACTGTTTGCCAAAAGAGGCTGTTTCATTTTGCCAGAGTTTTTGTGAGCTGCGCTTTGTACCAAGCGGAGCTATGTGTACATAAAGCAGGAGCTGCTAGGCTGGCAACCAGCAGCCCCTATGGGCACCAAAGGCAAAATGGTTTGTCTGGGGTGGTATTCCCATGCAGGTCTGAAAACATTCTGGAATGCATCTCTTGATGGTGATAATGTGAAGTCCTGCTCTCTTTTTAAGCTATCAGAAAAATTACAGTCATTCATATTACAGAGTCGTGGTAAAGCAAAGTATTTTCTCTAGCTGCATTTTGACAGTGTTCATTAATGTAGGAATTCGAGGTGCATGGGGAGAAGTTCATTTTTTGTTTGTTTGTTTTCCATATTTACAACACAGCAGATGTATCATTTTCTTTGGTTGAGGATCAGCTTTGCCACAGATTGATGTCTGGCTTGCAGCCTGTTAAATTTTCTGTCTTCTGCTGCTATGGGCTGGGGGGAAACACCTTTGTAAACGTGCTTTGAATGATGCAAAAATACTGCGTCTGAAGGAAGGCTGGGGCAGTAATTCTGAAAAGTTAAATTGTTGCACCTAAGTGAAATTTTTGAAATCTTACAATGTCAAGCACTAAAATACTTCAGTGCTGGTTGGTTTAGTATGTGATCAATATAGAGGACACAGTTTCATCTGTGGGAAAAGTCTGCTGGTTCCAGACCTCTCCTGCTTTCCTGGCTTTTCTCCAATATGTGGTAGTTACATATTCTGAACTTTAAGCTCCGCAGCACATGCAGTTATAGATAGGACAATGCATTGGAACAAAAAAAAAATTGTTTTACCTTCCATCCAACTAAATTGAACGAGCTGTCATGCTGCCTCCAGCTGCTCACTAGCTCTGGTGATCTCTGTGAGTAACAGTAGCTCCATCTCTATGCAAACTGCAGGCTGCATCAATGCGATCAACAAGAGGAGGGGATTGTCAGACTGAGGTTGCCAAGTGAAGCAATGCAATTTAGTGAAAGCCAGGATTTGATGAGACCTACATAAAACTTAGTCCCTTTGCACACCGTGTGTTACAACAGTTCCAGTGCCAATGTACTATAAATTAAATGCATCCAAGACCTACAGACACGATGGCATGCCTGTTAGCATTAAACTGTGCCACCCTCCAAAAGTTTCCCTTACCCAAATTCTTTATTGGGAATGGTCCCTTGCCAGCTCTGCCTGGAAGGAAGCTGGGAAGCCCCCTAAGGACATGGCAATGAGCAACTGAGGTCTGGTACTGAGTGACTGTAAAGTGGGCAGTGCTAGGGATTGAGAAGAAACATAAGGACCTGTCTCACCCCAGCTTTCAGAGGCAGTCTTTTCATTCAGGCTGGGTCACCAAACTAGTCCCTCCTTGTTGCCCACTGGTGTCTGGGTGCTCAGTGGCATCCTGGCCCTGACTGCACCTGCTCCTATGCTGGTGCACCTGGGCTGCTCCCTTGGCCATGGGTCTGCCAAGCAAGAGGCACCAGCTGTTGCCTCTCTCAGGAGAGAAGGCAGCAGTCTCATTGGAGGCGTCCCAGTCTGTCCTAGAGAAATGTTTTTTTCCCCCCAGTCCTGCACTGAGGTAAACCCACAAGAGCAGAATGCCACCAAACAGCAACTTCTCACCTTCTAGGTTCCTGGCTGATTTTTCAAAACATGTAATTAATGCTACCTTATTAAGGGCTTGGGGGCTTGCATATGCTCATTACAGAGGCAGAATTCTGCTCACTTGCTGTAACAAACAGTTTTCTGCATTTTTCAGCTGCAGGAGACAGCCTGTGCTGAGGCTCATGTGCTGGCTGCTCAGGAAGGAGCATGGGACCTGTACTCACTGGCTGACTGAGACCTGGGGAACCCTCCTTTAGCCTCAAAGACTCATTCAGAGCTGTTTGACTCCAAAACTACTCAGAAGGGGTGGTGCATGACTGTAGAAAAACTACAGTCAAGAGATAAATAGGAAGATTTATGTTCTGGTTTGGAGTAGATAAAGGCATTTCTGTATTGGGTTAGACTAGGTGATCTCCAGAGGACCCTTCCAACCACAACCATTCTGTGATTCTGTGATCTTTCTGCAGTCACAGTGTGAACAGGGCTTCTGAGTGAGTTGATCATTTGAAGGGGTTTGCAATCAAAATGTCAGGCTGTGCTTATGTTTTGATAAGTTTACCAATTCCTCTGCCTAATTAAGCAAACATAATGAGAAATTTTATATAACCAGGATCTCTGTGGTCCAAGAAACTTCTGAGAGGAAGAATGTGGGAATAAACAGAAAACATTTTCAAGCTAGCATCTCCTAATCCTCTTGGACACTTGCAAGTCTCTTAAAACCACCTTAGTAGGTCCGTTTTAGCTGAACATTATAGTGTCATCTACCAACTATGGTGCTTTTTACTCTGGTATCTCAAAGCACACAGCACCCAAATCTGAAAATCCCACTCCTTGTGATTTAACCTGGGTAAAAGGTAAGGGTGATGTGAATTATGGCTGTTTGCCTGTAGTTCTTGTAATCAGTCCAATGAAACAATAACCTTGAATTTCTCTTGTAGCTGTTCAAAATAATTTATTTGCATTATAAACTGTAAGGTAGTGATTTGATCTCAGTCAGAGTGTGAGCTGTCTGTATTGCTATATCATTGACAGCCCTAGTCGTGATCTACTACCGTATTATTACAGGTAGTGTATAAAAAATCAAAAAATGTTCATCTGTGTCTGCCCCATAGGCTTCAGCCTGATAAAAGAATAACTGATACAGATCAGAGAGGCAGGGGGACAGAAAGAGGGAAACACAGGTTGGCTCAGCTGGTTGGCACAACACCAGATGTCTTGCCACATTTTCGTAGCTATTGTTACATAGAAAATGCATTTTAAGAGATGCATTTAAAGAATGCATTTAAAATGAGAAAAAGTGGTTGGTTTGGTAGTTACAGGGAGCTGTTCACTGACACAAACAAGAGCATGGGAAAAGTGGGATTGTGTGTAGCAGGCTTCAAAATTAACTTTGTGGTTGTGTTGTGTGGGATGGCATTTCTCAGAAATGGAGGACAGGATCTAAATGAGTGATGATGTGAAGCTTTGTCATTTGGACGTTATACAACAGACTGCTGCAGCAGGCAGCCCCATCATCAGTTCCCAGGGAGAGGACCTGGAAATTATGCCTGAGGAGACACCTGTTCGACCAGAGGACCTACATTATCTCAGGCATCACTTCACATACAGACAACAGCCGATATGGGCCACGTGTTTCCAAACACAGTTACACCTGGAGCAGCACCGTGGCTTATGACAGCCCAGGATTGATGGGCCCCAAATTTGTCTGGCAGCCAGGGCAAGGAGAGCACTCACCCCAAGGCTCTTCTGTCAGCAGTGAGGAAACAGAGAGTGAGAGTGTGATATCACTGCCTCCAGACCAGGATCTCTGTCCTGTCCTCCCTCCTCAAAGGGATACGAGTGGCCATCCTGGCCTTCAAAGTTGCTAGGAGGTGACACAGGGACCCCTCTTGCAGTCCTGCTGGCTGCCCTGGTGCTGACACCAAGGCTTTGACCCCCTGAGCTTTCAGTTTTTCCTGGGTGGCTGTGATGAACAGAAAAATACAGGGTTTTTTTAGGGTTGTTTTTTTCCTTTATATCTTTTATTTTTCTTTTCTTTAGTAGGGAAGGTGAAAATTAATCAGCCTTTGATATTATAGATCTTTTTTAAGGGAGAAAAAACACCTGTTAACTGGCAATGCTGCTTAATGTAACTAAGGCACAATGTGTGCAGCTCTCTTCAGCGAACTGACATGTGAGCACTTCTGTCCATAGGGCGTTGCAGATGTAAACAGTCTCTTGTGTGAATAAATGATTAGCTGCAGAGTGACCTTCCAGTAGATTTTGGCTTCATAGTTGCTGTTCCACAGGTCTACCTTACCTTGGGGCTTCTGCTCCAAGAGGGCAATGAGTATGACACAGGAGCAGATTTTTTCATTTATTCCCAGAGCTTGCAGTGAAGTGTCATATTCTGCTGAAGGCACACCAGACAAGGCTTTGTGGACCTGCCAAATTTCTGAGCTTCGCTGCCAGGTCACTGTGAGCAGGATCTGCAGCAAACCCATGGGTTCAGCACTGAACGTGCCCTGTAAGTAATAAACTTTGTGGCTTTAGGGCACCAGATGGATGTTCATGGGAGAAGTACCAGTAATATTGCAAATTATTAAGTAAAGAGCTATCCTCATTGTTACCACCCATCCTGCTCTGGAGTGAAATAAAACCCCCTCCTGCTCCGTAGTTTAATTAAAAGCTGTGCTGATGCATCATAGGGCATTAAGGATGACTGCAATTGCAGACTCTGTGGGAAGATTTACTGCATAGGCAATTGGGAGTTGTATGTCTTCCCGATAGTGTTATCCTTTAGTCCTTTGCACACCTAAGCAACCTAAGCTAGATAGTAACTAGTATATGCCGTAGTAAAACTTCACATAAAAAGTTCCTGTAAAACTAAAATATGGGTCTCTAGAAACTTCTGCTTTGATAGGGTTATTTAATAGATTCACACAGTCTGCTCCTTTTTTTTTTTTTTTTTTTCTCTTCTCTCAACACTTCCCATCTGTGTGTAGGTACAGGAAAAGCTTTCCCAAAACCTGTGCTCGAGGTTTTGTGGATCAGCACAGCAGCTCATTGCAGAGGGTTTTTCTTGCTTGTTGTGCTGGGCAAATAAATGCCACTGGGCCTCAGGAGTGGAGGCACAGCAAACATACTTTGCTGAAGAGGAAACCTTCTCTGAGATTTTGGCTCCTTGTGAACAACCTCCCTTTTCCCACCAGGTGGGTGAAGACCATGGTGTTTATGCTGGGAGGAGGAGAGGTGAGAGGCTGGGTGGGGTGGGCAAGGTTTTGTGCAGCTGGTGCCAGCCAAGCCCTTTTCTACACTTGCCTCCCAGGCAGAGGAGGGGACACCTCAGGTGGGGCAGGATGGATACATGGCCACAAGACACTGGTCTGTGCAGGAAGGGAATAGCTGGAGGGACCATGGCTGGGCAGCAGTTGTGTTTCGAGCATGGGGTGTGACTGGACAGGGGCTGGCTCTGCTGGAGCCCAGGCAGGGGGTGCAACTGAGTTTTGGAGAGGTGAGGGACTGGGAGAAGAACAGCAGCCTATGAATTGTCAACGCATTGGTGGGCAGCTGGTGAGTTTGGTGCGGGAGGACATGGTGGTGGCCAAGAACAGAGGGAAGAGGTCTATTTGGGGAGCACCACTGCTCCAACTGCACAGCAGAGCCAGGCTTAGCTTGCCAGGACCTATTGTGCTGTTTTGCAAACATTAGACACCACTGGAGACACGCGAGAAGCAGTTTGGCTTCTCTGACTCTTTCAGCTCATGCTATTAGTTTTCAGTTTAAACTTGCCTGCTAATCAGTAGAGTATAATACAAGGACCTGCTATGCAGAGCTGCTCACAGCCTTTTACCTCTCTTAAGCTTTAACAAAATCCCCCAAGGACAGGAACAGTGACACCAGCATAAGGGTAACTCAAAACCTGACTAAGCCAAACACTTGGAGATGCTGCACCCTATGTAATCCTACTCACCTCTAACTTGCATTTGCTGAGGAAATTCTGGGATTTCTTTGGAAGATGGTTTATACAGGCCTGTGATGACTTACTGCCGGGGGGCTGAGAGTCAGAGTAAAGGGAAAAATTTGCCTCAAAATAGATAATGAAGGCAACAATGTGGATTTGTACCTAGGTCTGACTGTAAAGAAGGGAGCCCTGGGACACCTAGCAATTATTATGGTTGATAAATAATAAGCACTTCATGAATTAATATACCCAGCTCCTATACAAGATGAAGGTCTTACAGAGTGACCTTTGCCATATTGCAACAACTCTCATACAACCGTCCCAATCTTTTCTAGCGCTGAACAAGTCAGCCTTTGTCTAAAGCACAATAAGACATTAGGCTCCCAGTCTGGGTGCAGATACATCAACCCTGTGGTTTCTCGGGAGTTTTTAAAAATAAAACCAAAATGCCTTTATTTAACATAGGCTTCTATTATAAAATGTCATTGTGCATAGATTACAAATTTTACTGGAGTTTAGCAGTCTATCTTTTCCATATGAGTGCATGCTTTTGGCTGGGCAAACTATTATCTGAATATAATGGCTTTCTTTTCAAGCCAAAATCTAAGTATGGAAGGCACATCCAACTGAAATGAGAAATGCTGCGTTGTTTCAGTCTTTGTAAAACTGTTCTTATTTCTGACAGTGGTTTTGCTGAAGACTGTGGTTTTGCAGAAGAGATGCAATCTTTCTTAAATAGACTATAAATAATAGCTAAAATCTGAATTGGAAGCAGAATAAATAGAGACAATTAATTCAACTGAAAACGGCTAATTTTCATTCTGATTACCCATGCTAGCACATAATCATCACTTAATGCTATTAGGAGACTGTAGGATGAGGAACGAATAGAATTCAATTGATAAAATAAATGGTACAATACATGTGCTGTTCGTTTCAGTCTGTCGGTAATTATTCTTCGCTGTGTTACACAAAAATATTCCCTTCCAGTTTGAACACAGTTTCAAAACTCTCATTAGAAGTTTCAAGACATATATGCAGATAATGTGGTTGATGCTCAGTCCTCAGATCTTCAATGTTGCAAGTGTCCGTCTGCCTTCACTTTCCAAATGCATACTTGGAAACCCTTCTCCATTGGCCAGTATGCTCGTGCTCCCGCTTTATATTCTAAAATCTTTCACTGAGGTTATTTCTCAAACTTTAGACAGATCTTGCTGCTTCCCCTCAGCCAGCTAATTGCCCAGGACAGCCCACAGTTAATGAATTTTTTTTGTCATCCTACTGTGCTGGACACATTCTGTTCCTATCACCAGATGCCAACTGAACTTCCCTGTAAGTGGCAGCTGTCATCCAAAATTGAGTCTGGAGCGAAGTCCATGCTGCTCTCTGCTGGGAGGACCCAAAGGTACATGCAATATTTAATGTCTGTGTTGTTAATTCATTGCAATGACAATAACCCCTAGAAAGCCATTGCAATAATGCCTTTTGAACAAAATCTCTCAATTTTATTAGTGTGGTGTTCATTTTCTGTTTAAAACCATCACTTTATTTCACTATACTACTCACCTTCTCTACCTTCATTCATTTCTGCTTTTCTGCCCATGGTGCAAGCCAGACCAGACCAAAAACTGTCCTCACCTCAGTGTTTCTGCCATGGAGTAAGGGGTGTGATGGTACTAATATGTCTGTTTTTCTCATCCTAACTGCTGGTGACTGGGGAATGAATCAGAATTTGGAGGGGATTGCTTTTAGTGTGATGTGAAATGAAAGTGAAATTGTAAGCTGGCTGAAAACTTTTCCAACCTATCTTTCAGCTTATCTTTCATCTTTATAGACTCTGAGGATGCATGTTAGTCTCCAGGTGATTACTATGATTTGTTTACTCAAAGAGCTTCCTGAAATCGCAAGGCAGCACTACTGTATGTTATTAAAAGATAAAAAACATATTACTGTCAGGTGAAGGGTCAATGTCAAATCCTTGTTATATCTGGCAAATTCAGATTTAAAGCTGAAGCAGTCTTGAAGATGCTCAATTGAAAGCATCATATTCAGCAAAAATATCTTATGATACCACATTGTTTCCTGTGTCTGGGTCCATCTAGTGTTGTCAGGAGAGAAACATCACCCTAACATGCAGCTGTCTGTCAATTTACCTCTCTGGATACTGGCAATAAATTACAAGCTGTACAACAAAAAGGAAATTTAGAGAAAGACCATCTTTACATGTGTGTGCCCAGGCCGGGGAGGTGGGGGGAAGGTAAGGAAAGCCGGGCTGGTCTGAAAAGGCTTACTGGAGTCTTTGTCTGTTTCTGGCTGTGAGATGTGGTTCTGCACTGAAAGGAGACTTTTAAAATGGCATTTGGTACATACTGTATCTCAAGGGTAAAAGGCAATAAAAGTAATTTCTGTCAAACGGCTAAGCAGATATGACTGGACATTGTAAGGAACTATTCAGTTGGAAATCAGAAGTCATTTTCACAAAACTGTGTTCCAGAAGAAACATTCTTTAAGTTTTTACTGCAGGACTCAATTGAGTCTTTTGTAGTTGTCTTTTCAGTTTTACAAGGATACCCCTTCATAACAGTTACTATAAAGTATTCTGTAGAAACTGTTATTACAACCTGCATAATTATCCTTGCCCTAGGGAATTACTAAAAAAAAATATAAAGATCTGCTTGAAGTACTTATAGTCACAGCACTGTGATGAAGGTGCAGTAACACAGCTATGGCTTTTTATTCAGAAACTAAACCAGAATGTCTTGGGGGAGGAGTGGTGAGCAGGACCACAAGACAAGCTGTTTCCCAGCTAAATTGTAGGAATCCATCACATTGCAATGAGGTTCTTAGAGGCGATTTAGGTAACTTTGTTTGGTATATATTTCAAAGCAGTAATAGTAACAATAAACCACAGAGAAAACAATTTACCCTGTTTCTGACAACTGTTCTTTCAATCTTGTGGTGTCCCCATTAACCATTCACATTCATTAACAAAATCCAGTATTTCAGCTAAGACTAAGAATAACAATTTCTAAATGGGTTCATTCTAAATTTAATAGCCAGTTGAAAACTATAAAGTTTTTATCAAGCATAGATTCACCTAAACAGGCAATGTTCTCACTTATTTTTCCACTATAGAAAAAGATCAGATTCTTACATCCAAAGCTTTTTCCACAAAGGACTTGAATTTCTATGACAAACCTTAGCTACTGGAAACTGGTTTTGTATTGACATTTTTCTGACAGCAGAGGAGCAAATATTTAAAATGCGTAATTTATTAGTGCTCACATGCAAACATCTTTTCTCTTCCAGAATGAGCAGGTGCAAATAGTTACTTATGCATTCCTGACAAAAGAGGCACATGAATTTTTCCCCCCACGTAGAGAGGCTGTCTACCCATCAGGTATGTCTCCTGCAGTTGTTCTAAAGAAAAAAATTAATGTCTTTGAACGCCTTGATATGATAGTGTGTAACATCAGCAGCTTCTGATAAACCTTATTCTTGAATGATTTTGCTGAGACAGGAGTTCTGCTGAGTTTCCATATGAGCAACACTCATTGACATATTTATGCCACGAGCAGCTACTTCAGGCACTAACAAATCGCATTTTACCCCCTGGGACAGCCAGAGCACAGTGGAGTTTGTATCACGTCTCATCCCTGCTTCAGTCTACTCAGGCTTTTACCTGGGTTGCAGCTCCCATTTGCTAACATGGAATCTCTAGAACAGACCAAATTCTCACAGAGCTGCTTTTGTTTTTATTTTAGAGTGTCCTGATGCAAGTCCAACCACATTTCCATAGTTTTGTGAATTATGTCAGAGCTTTGTGGTTGGTAGAAGACATGCAGGTTATAGATGCATTAACCCCAGCTGCCCAGTAGCAACTTGTTAGTTTTGATTCTTCTTTTGGGCCATTAAAAAACAAACAAAACAAAAAAAAAAAAAAAAAGTGAGATTGAGATGATTCTCTTCAAGTGCAGATGTGATAGAGAGTGAATATTTCAAATTCTTCAGATTCTATGACAAACCATTGTGGATACGAAAAGAACAGTGTCATAGTCAATGCAAGTGTGGTCCACGCAACATTTGGCCATAAGTAAATCATTCTGGAGTTTGCTTTTGGACACTTCTGTGTAAACCAGTGAAACAACTAGTCACTGCTAATGAGAACACAAAGCAGCACAAGCTTAGGGTCTGATTCCATTTTATGCTGTGGCCCCGGGTCACAAAACAGTTAGGACCAGATCCTCATAGGCTGCTTAATGCTCTTTGAAAATGGGGGAAGCCAGGTGCTGCTTATGTATAAAGCTTTGCTTCTTGGGGAATTTTCAGAAGCACTTAATCACCAAATTTCCACAGCTTTTTTGGGAACCTGTCAACCTAGGGGTTTGAGCACTGCTTTTTGGTGCCTATCTATTTCCTTGGGCATCTACATATCACTAAGAGTCCCGCCTGTGGAGCTACAATCTCATTAAATCACGAGTAAGTGGTATCACAGTTGATAATACTTGAACTATTTCCCTGACACACAAGCAAGCAGAAGCAGCCCCCTTGTGTAGAGATGCCCTGCTTTATTTGATTGCTTGTGATCATTCATAATCTCTTGGCATTTTTCATAACAGACCTCGACCCACAATTTAATCACAAGTTAAAACTGCAGCACTGAAACAGTTGCTATTTGAAATGGTAGATGCAGTCTCCCTGGGAGCCACAGAGCGATGGAGCCAGCTTCGTGGCATGGCATGGGATAGTCTGGTCAGGCTGAGGTTCTCCACTTCCTTCCGTGGAGGAGTGGGGCAAGGCAGGAGGGCTGCACCCTACACAGGTGGGAATGGCAGGGCCACCACCATCTCAGCACCTCTCTTCCTACACCAGCTAAGGACAATGCAGACCATGTCACACATTGCTTGTTTTCCTCCCTATTGTGGTACATTCACCATTATTATAAGCAAACAAACAAACAGACCAAACAAACAATTTTTAAAAATGCAATAGCTTAATCAAAGGCCATTACTGAAAAGCAAAAACAGAATCAAGAACTTTTTTCAGAAACAGGTTCTGGCAATACCACTGTGTAGCCTCCATTTCTTTTCTTTCTCTGGATTTGAGGCACTACATTAAGTCATCATGTCAAGCAAAACAATTGTTTGGACCCTGGGAATATGACTGTACAGATATTTTATGTTCTCATTTGAGCTTTCTCTGCATTTCAGATTAAGACATCTGTGGCATGGTGGCATAAATGCTGTGCTCTGTGCTGGAGTACACACCCCTGGTAGGACCAATTCTGAAAAATAGTTTTCCACAGGGTAAGTAAAGTTCATCAACGTATGGTGGTGTGTGGGCTCTCATACAGCTGCTTTGTGCTTAGTATTTATTAGCAACAATCCAAGAGTTGAATGTGTTGGTTGTATGAGGAGACTTTTT
Source organism: Patagioenas fasciata (assembly GCF_037038585.1). Taxonomy (NCBI): domain Eukaryota; kingdom Metazoa; phylum Chordata; class Aves; order Columbiformes; family Columbidae; genus Patagioenas; species Patagioenas fasciata. Next base: position 57,113,627 of record NC_092522.1, read on the forward strand.
TTCCTTGGAGTTTTCTTCAAAGTAGTGTTATGATCACACTGTCTCCTAACATTTTCCATCTGACAAACTACTTCAGATTTCTGCATAACAGAGACAGGCAGTCTGGATCCCATTCTCTTCACTCATGACCCTTTTTGTCATGCTCATCCATGAAGTCTCTCTTGTGTCAGGCTGAAGGGTTTTTCAGTCCTTCTTACCTATTTGTGTTGCCATGACCTTGTTGCTATGCCCAAGCTTGTGTACTATCTCTTTTACCTATAATTACTTATTCAGCTATTAGAAATGTGCATCTCTACTTCGGACCTTCACAAATGGAACTAATGGTGACTAACATGTAACAAAGTTTGTTTTGAATTAAAGTCAAGGAATGAAAATTCCATGTTGACAGAAAAGCTGTGCCCCCTGTCCATTTTCCATAAAACTCCCAAAAAAATCTGTTCATCCAAGATAAGTGCTTGGAGGTTTCCTAGTTGCCATTTCCTTTTTCTCTCTTTTTAAAATTTCTAGGAAGTTTAATAAATGTTGGCATAATGGCACGTGGAAATTTAATCCACTTCAGGCCGAAGAGACCTGTGGGCAAATGGGTCAGCACAGCTTATTCTGAAGGAAATCCTTTGAGGCAAAACTGTCTTAAGACAAAGACTGATTTTTTTATTTTTTTTTTCTTTCAAATCTAGAACAGAAATACAGACAGTTATGATGGAAAAGTGAACCTTGTATCTCAAATTATGCTAATTCTTTATGTTTTATGCATAAAATATTTATACATTTTTGTGCTAACGTGAAACATAGCAAACATATAAGAACAGATCATGTTCCTATTTTGGACAGTGAAAATTTAAGCCATTTAAGGCAGAATAGGTTTACCTTGTATGTATGTTGGAGCCTTTCTGGTTACAAGGCAGACCTTTTCTCCTTGTCCCTGTTCCCACATACCAGGTGTTCTGCCATGCCCATCTCCACCATGGCTGCCCTAGCCTGCCCAAGTGGCCCAGGCCAGCATCTGGTTACTGCTGGGGACCACAGGCCACCGCTGGAGCAGTGGTTTGTCCCCACCACACCCATCCTGCTGCTCCTTCTGCTCTCTAGTTCATCCACCAGCTGCCCCAGAACCATCTCATGCCTTTCAGCCATGCCCTTGTCTCTTCCTGCCTTCATGCCAGGAAGACCTAGAAGGTCCAGATAGGATTCTGTTAGCCTCGCTTTGCTGATTATCCCCAGATGTCCAGTGTCTGTATCCTCACTAGGCTCTGCCCTTTCCTCCAGGGCCGGATGCTCTCTCTCTAGTTTCCTACCCTGTTACTCTCTTATAGTTCCTGCCAAACTGGCTTTCTTCAGATCCTGCTCCAGGTTTTTGTCTCCAGTTCCATCATCTGGTGTTGGCTTTCCAGCCCCAGCTAATTCTCCTTCAACCCGCAGAGGTTTTTCTGACTGAATAAGAACAAATTTTGATAAACATTTACTGAATTGAATAGACCATGTTTAGAAAATGATTTTATTTTCACTGAGTCCCTCAGTGTTCTCCACCTTTGAACACCAAGAAGAGTGACTAAGGCTCACTCTGAAGTCCAGGGGCCCTCCCTTCACCAAAGAGTCTCCTGCTAGGTGTGAAATGCTCTGTCCCCTTCTCCACCTCACAGCTCTGCACAGCCCTATTGATGGGTCTAAGCTGGCCCCCATGGAAAAATCTGCTTTTTGTCCCCGTATTAATTGTTTCCTATAGTCACGCCCTTTCAGCCACCAAGCCACAAAATTGCTTTGGTTATTTACGTTATAAAAGCACCTTGAGTGCAGCCTCAGCAGAACTTTCTGTGCTAGGTGGTTGGGTTTCTTTTCCTTTTTTGCCTTTGTCTCACAATTTATTGATTGAGGTCCTTATACAGATGATGAACATCCCAGCACCTCACAGAACTGTTGAGTGTGGAAAAGATGCATTTGCCTCTTTCTCCAGACAGGAGATCAAAGAAGCAGCTTGTGTATTTAGCTCTGAACACAGCAAATGTGTGGGTCTTCCCAGTATTATTTTATAGTGAGCTACAACCTGTTGTCAGACTCCTGAACTGACTGACAAGGAACCAAAAAAAAAACCAAAACAAGCACTCCCTGAGTGCCACTGTTGTAGAGGTGAGTGCTCGTTGCCCCAATGCTATTAAAAATCCCAATTCTATAGTCCACTGGACTATATAAATGCAAACTACAATTTGTTCATGAAATGTGATGAATTAAGCCTTTCTTTTGATGTGTTGTTAGATACAGAATTGATACAGACAGCAGGGCTGAGGTGATATGGTTTTGATAACATGCGCTGCCTAGTTCTTCTGCTTTGGACAGCACTGCTTTTCTTGATGCAAAAAAATCTACATTCATATTTCAAGCTTTCAGTTTAAAATTTCATTTATTACCCAGAAGTCTGAATTCAACAGTAAAATTGCTGCTGCCTTTCCAACTGTCAGTGAGATCAGAAGAGCATCGCTCTCCTTTCTAGTGAACTTTCTCGTAAGACTCTTTCAAAAGAGTATCTTCAGAATTTTGCTGGAGAAGTAATGCAGTAATGCTATTTCTTCCTGTATCACATATTTACCAAATATGATAGAGACATATTTTAATTAGGATTCAGCATTTTAGAGTTTCTATCACAAATTATTAGTCTTTTCAGACAGAAAAAAAAAAATAGAAAACATTTATTTTCTGCTGTTGAATTTCATGTTCCTGAGAGCAGGGGAGCCACACAAATGAAATTGTTGCATTCCTTGCTTAAGACTGTATTGACAGTTCAAGCACCTCCAGTGTCTTCCACCAAGGACGAAACGTGCCTGGAGGCCAGGTTTAGAGGTTAGCATTTTTAAAACCCCCAGTGAAGCCTGCTGTGTGAATCGAAAGCCCAAGATTTTAGGTGTTTAGAACATCAAAATGTGTGACTGCAAGTGTGCTTATCGGTTTGTACTGCATGGTTAGCATCCATTACTGTCTTCTTGATTTGTTTTCATATGACACACAGAACTTCTCAGCTGGCCATAAGCCTATGTATGTAACCTTTCGTGAAGGTTTCAGACTTTTTCTTGGTCTCAGTCATGAATAAAATGGTTTCCTGAAAGGAAAATGGGCTCTGGCCATCCTGTGAGTATTCTCTTTTCTTCTAGATAGTAGGGTTGGGGTCAGTAAACCACCTGAATGTTACCTGCTCTTTCAAAAGACTAACAAAGCTTAATGCAGGGAATTTTAGAGTCCCTGAATCAAAGGAAAGACCTGAGCTAGAAGAAAATCAGTGCTGGGCTGTTATAGTGAATGGGAAAGCTGCTGGTGGTGACACTGGCACAATGTCAGGCCCTACCGGCCTTTAAGGGAGATTATGTGATGTGCGAAGTCTTTAAGGGACCGCTGGCCTCAGAAAGGCAAGGAGGGAGAGGAAAAAACAAACAAACAAAAGCACTGAAAACTGTAGTCCATGTTTGGTATAATGAATATTTGTTTCGTTGCTTTTCCTCCAGTTTTGGCTAACCACTAAACTGGCCTTAAGCCATGTCTCATGTGGCCTTCAGCTTTTTAGGATTAGGAGGGGTTGTTCTTGTGAATGCCCTTCTCGGTGCAAAAGTTTCTCTCCTAAACCTCAATGCTTTCTCACTCATAAGCATTTAAAGCGCTCTTTGTGTGATTTTTTGAAGTTGGGTGACCTTGTGCCATTCCCAGTCTTCAGAGTAATATGAATTCATGGACAGTGAAAAGGCCATACTTTGGAGCTCTGATTTGATTTCAGAGATCTGGTATTACTGGAGCAAGTTAAGCACAAACAGCAACACTGAAGTCTCCTTCCCCTTGCCTCCCTCCTCATAAAGCAACAGCTGTGACTTCAGAAACCACACCCAGCACCAGGTATTAATTCAAGTTTGAGGAGTTTCATTTCAACTAATTACATAAGCAGTGTTCCAGAGTACTGTCTGTATTTCTGAGCTTTATCCATTTAATTTCTTCATTCTCAGTACTAATCCATGTGAATAACAGATGACATGCAGACCTAGTAGTAGTCTTGTTGCTCCAGTTGTTTTTATTTACTCTCTCATGAAAACCAGCCTTAAAGTTTTCAACATTTCTCATGTTCTCGACTTGAGCTAGCTCTTCATCGTTTCCCCTCTAGCATCAACAAAGATTCTACAGAATAATAATGATAATAATGTCTGCATTAACCTACCTCAGAAAACAAAGAATGGAAAAGGGGATGCCAACAGTGGCATGACTCGCCTTTGCTCCGAGAGAAATGCTTGTACTGCTGGTCTCCAGAGGCTTCACTGAAGGAAAAGAAAACCACTAAGTTCTATGAAAATACAATTGGAAATTCAGTAATTATTTCTTACTCTGTTTTTCTCTGTGCAAATAATTAAGGTTGCCAGTGTATATTACAATAGGAATATAGGTGGAAATTCACAGGAGACAATGACTTTAAGTTGCGGTCACTGTTACAAAAGCCACTTTTCCATGGCTTCGGGCACTCTGGTCCTTCTTCCTCTTGCTGCCTTTCAAAATACGGACTTGCATTTAAATGTGTTGGGTTTTGGTTTGGTTTTGGTGGGTTTTGGTGGTTTTAATCCACTGCACAGATTAAAGAGGCTGTCACTGCTGATGATACTCTAATTCTCTGGACTGGGGTCTTTGAAAGAGTTTGGGTACCTAACCTCTTAAGGCTGAGCTCTGGCTTTACAGTGTTTCCATCTACTGCTAACAGCAGTAACAGCCCCTGGCTGCAACTTCCATTCCCCTGTCGGCAGCAGAGTCCTGTCATCAAGTCATGATACTTAAAAGAAGTCAGCAGATTTTGCTTGCTAATATAACAAACAACCCCTTAAAAAAGAAAATAAGATGCAACTCTGTTTGTCACTATCCAGAAAATACAGGAGCTTTTAAGGCCCAAAACAAATCATTCTTCTTTGTGATTATGGAAGCTACCCAGCCTCTAAGAATAAATACCTTATGAAGACTGCAGTAAACCCAAGTTAAATATTTAATGCACTTATAACTAGTGATGGATTCCTAAAAATAGCTACAATTACATAAATTTGTACTTTTGCGTAAATTCTTATTTGCTGTTGTGTTAGTTAGCACCAAGATGCTCTGTGGCAAAACCCCCAAGGGCAGGTATCTTTCTTGAGGCTCAATGTTTCAGCCTTTTTAGCCACTCAAATGAGAGCCTTCACTGATTTCCTGCTCTTCATTGCACCAAATATAAGCTTTCAAGCCTGTTTTCCAAATCTCTTGTGATTTAGCTCTGACCAAACATGCTCTGGCTTAACATGTTGTGGGGTGAGGGCATGACAGCTATCACAACTTTTAAAAAGCAAATATGCAAATGACCTTCAGTTTGTCCTCCTTCAAATGCCTCTAAGCATAGTATGAATTTTCCCCGATACTTACACTGCTAATACCACCCCTTTCTCCAGATCTCTAATTAGTATTTGCTGCCGTGCTGGTGCCTGCTGGAATTAATTGATATTTCTTAGATACTGAAGGGCAGGAACATATGGTGCCACCTTGTGTGTTGTGCTGATCTGTATAAAACCCTGCTGCTGTAACTGCTGAGTCAGTTCTTTCCTTTCCTCTGCAATGGCAGTAGCTGCAAGACTGATAAGGAGCAAAGGTGAAAACATTTAACCCACTGTCAGAGCACTGTGGTTACAGCTGCATTAGAGAATAGTATTGCCCAACAGAAAGATATTTATAGAGAAAAATACTCTGTTTCAGACCATACCCAAGTCAAGAGGGTCGCTTTGAACTAGGTAGATTCTGGTCCCCTGGGCTGAACTCCCATAGATGAAGCACATTGCATGTGTCGCTGGAGCACATATGTTTGTTTAGTTTTGACCAGAAAGAACACAGTTCCTGTGCTCCAAGGCTGCTCAGTGATGTTCACCAAGCATTTGCTAAGTTCTACCAAGTTTATCAAAGTGGTAAGCAGGAAACGTTGGGAGAAACATTTCAGAAGTCTGGTCCTGATCCAAATTAAAACATAAATGTAAGCACACCCTGTATATGCCAAACTTCTCATCTGTAGCAGGAATGCCCCATGTGTGACCTAATATCCTGTTCATTCCCCTACACGTGTCAAAGTCGTGAATTGTTAATTCATGCCCTGGCTTTAAAGTGGATTTGAACTAACCATTTCCTTTGGCAAGAAAACATGGGTATGACAAGAGGGCTGCTAATGCCAAGATCCCTGCTTGTAGATGCACTGCAGATGTAAACAAAACTGTATGGCGTTCTAAGATTGACATAATTTTCCAAAAATATCACAGAAACCTTTGTGGCCTCTTTCACTCATAAGCCACATACAAGTCTCCATACAACACACATGGACTTTATGCCGTAAGACATTGCCTGTGGTGGGCTAGGAAGCAGCCGTTTCTGTACTAATGGCCAAAAGTCACAGGGGTTTGGTGACTTCAACACTCTAGTTTGCAATTGTTGTAACTTGGACTTTGCCCCAAACAGCAATGTGAGACAGCAGCTCACAACTACTCAATGCTGGCTCTCACTCTAACAGTGCAGGGTGCCAATCCAAATACGAAAGGCAGCCTACCTGAAGCTTATGAAGGAAAACACAGACATAGCACAACAGAACATATTGCCCTTGTTTTGACATGGAGACCTTTGACACAGAGCCTGTGTCAGAGGGTCTGATCATACAGGATTTGTTGGGGTTGGGTCCTGGATTCCATATAAGCTTGTCTGAGGCTGTGATTCCAAACTCCTCTGCGAGTTTCTTGGCAACTGGAGCAGCTCCTGGGGACCATGAGCAAGTCCTGCCCGGCAACCTTGGCCATAACTTACTGGGGCCTCTCTCAAAGACCATGCCTCCCCACTGCACAGGAGTCCAGTCCTGGGGAATATCTTGTCCTGGATTCTGTGTTTCGAGGAGAAAGAAGAGGGTACAGTGTCTGTGTGTAGAAGTCAAACACTGTCTGACACTGTATGTGGATGTTGAGGTGTGAGGAGACAGGCTACAGGGCTTGGAGACAAGGAGAGGCTTCCTGAGCCTTTGGACCATTTTTATTCATGCCTCATGACAACTACACATAATGTCCAAGCTGCTCAAGCTACTGGTTCCCATGTCCGATAGGGGCCAGGCACCACTTCTGGATTGCACTGACCCACACCACAGTTACTGCTGCAGAGCACAGGGCACACATCCTGCCTCAGGAAGCTTTGTCCTCGCAGGCATCCTTGCCCTACTACATATCAGTGAATAGGGATGCTGCTTATCATTAAACAAAAGTTATTTCTTAGAAAGAGTGTATTCTACCCTCATTGACATGTTGCTGTTGCTGGATTAAGGCATCTGTGTTTGTACTGCAATTACTTTGGGTGATTTTTTTTTTTTTCAATCACCCTTATTCAGGGACTAATGGTGGTAGGATAAACATGTATTACCAGCCTCCTGCCTTCGTTGTTCACCTTCTTTCTTTCAGAAAAAAAAACAAAAAAAAATATACTGAAAGGGCCAGAATAAAAATTGAAAAAAAAAACCAAAACAAAACAAAACAAAATCAAACAAAACCACAAACAAAAAAACCTAAGCAAAAAAACAAAGCAAACAAAAACCAAAAGAACGAACAAAAAACCCACAAAAACCAAACCAACCAAACAAAACCAAACAAACAGGGGTCCCACCAAATCAAAACCTAAACCAAAAACTAATTCCCCATTGCAAAAAAAGGTGATGCCTGGGAACCTGAGGTGCTGAAAAACTGAATTGGCCGTGGCATTTGGCACTTATTTGGCACTTATTTGGCACATCTTGCTCCCAGGTCTTCAGCAGATGATAGTACCAAGGAATTAGGCTTTATTATTCCTAAACCATTCAGCTTAATCCTTTCTTAGAGAAGAACACATGCATTGAATAAAAGTTTATTGTTTTAAAGCTATGCTGTAGACCCATCTATGGAGAGATTTTTTTCTTTTTTAAGTTTATGGACTTAACTACATCCTGGTAGAAAGTTGCATACATATGTTTCTCAGCCAAGGAAAACCATAAATTGGCTGCATTTACTGACAGAAGAAGGTGCTGCTAAGGCAAACATTCTATTTCCTGCTGAGAGGCTGTGAATCACAGTGCACAAAGCAAGACATACGGAGTTTTTATTCCATTGTAAAAATACTGGGGTGAATTGGTTGCCTGGAAGAAATGAAATGCAGTGAGATAGTGTGAAATAACCTTAATCTGTTTCTTGCTGGCATACTGTGTTTTGGATAGCTTTTTGTGATATTACCATAAACAGCTGGCCATTTGAGTTGATGAGATTTTAGCAATTTTTCATAATTAATATAGATTTTTCTGAGGCAACAGTATTTCCAACACAGCAAAGGGTTATTTTATTTTCCTTATTTTAATCTCATTTAGCTACATGTCTCTCTCACTGACTTTTTATTTCAGCAGCTTTTGCTTTTCATGGGTCTTTAGTTCCATTCAACATCCAGTGCTAATTAGACTCTGTTGTCTAAACTGTACCAAACACTTCACTCAAAATCAAAGAGCATTTAATTAGTTAGTCTACAGGTTACACCCGATCTTGCAACATTAACACAAGTGAACAGTTGAAATGCTTGTTACAGCCTAGCAAAAATGTAAAAAAAAGCTTCTTTAATGGCAATCAAGACTTCCATTTCACTGTTGATAAAGGAAGGCATGACAAGTCCTTGCCGCTCAGATGACTGCTGGGCTGCTTGTGGTTGAGGGAAGGCAGGGGAGCAGTAATGCTTATTTCCAGCCTTTCACAGAATCAGCTACTCATGCAAAGCCCCGTCCATGCCTGTGCTGAGCCCTGTGGGGTCAGAGCTGAAGGGTGAAGCTGCAGGGTGGCCTTGGCTTAGTGCGAGCTGCCGCCACCGTGGGCAGGTTCAAATTTCCAGAGAGTTCCACTCTGGCAGCTATTTTTTATCTCCTAGTGTTTATTCTGGTATTCAAATGGGAAGCAAGGAAGTAGAGAAACAATTGCTGATCTAGGAATATCTGTTTCTAATAAATGCAGCAATGGGATGCTGAAGTTTGGTTTATCTGTGTTCAGTAAGGGTTTTGATATCTCTGGATGTGCTACCACCACTGCTCTTCTCATTACCTGATATTTTCCTCAAGTTCGGGATGGGGGGGTGCATGTCAGGTTTGGGGCACACTGAGTATAGCTGCAGCTCACTGTTGATGTATCAGTCCATATCCTCTAACCATTCACAGGCATACAAGTAGATATTAATCTGAAACAGACACTTCAGATTGAACTAAACTAATTAAAGATCTTAGGTTTTGTGTCTCTTTTCCAGCTTGGGCAGGGTGATAATGACTGATACAATTAGCCATATGCAGGTGAGACAAGAGGAATCCAGTTACCAGGTTCTATCAGTCAGACTGTATTTCTTTCCAGACCATAGCAGATATAAGGGTGAACTGGATGCCCACTGGATGCTAGACAAAGCATCCAGTGCAAAGTTTCAAAACTTACTGGAACTCCAAATCCCCAAACCAAGTGATTAGGTGAAAATCTCACCTTTCTAAAGAAACAACAAAAAAAGAGGCAAACTCTGCACACTCGCAGCTGCCCCCCCCCCCCCCCCCCCGACCAGCTGTCATAAAAATTAATTTAATGTCATCGAACACTGATGACTTCTGAATATTCTGGATTGAAAACGTATTGGTTGCTATAGAAGCAAGGAATATTGGGCAGTTCACCTACAAAGGACTTAAATCTCTTAAGTAATTGCTCTTCAACTTGTCAAAACCAGGAATAACAATTATTTGTGGTCCCCAGTAAAGCTGTATGTAGCTGTGTGAATGTTATGTTATAAAAATGGAATGACATAACAGAGCCAAAAACTTGATCTGAAACTGCTTTAAATCTGTACGATCTCTGGAATAGTGGGAGAAAAAGATCTGCTCAAGTGAGTGAACAAATTATTTTCAAAGTAGTTCAGACCAGTGACCAGCAGTAATGTTTTCCAGTCACACTTCACTCCTCCTTCCTTCTCTCCTCAGTAGCCATCCTCTAGCACAATTTTAAAAGAAAATTCTTTCAGGTTCAGAGTCTGACTCTATTTTGCAAGTCATTAAAGTTAAACTCCCCAAAGGATCCTCTGTTTGCAGATGGATCTACTAAGTCATCTTTTCAAATAAGAATTGTGCTGAAATATGCAGAACTGCTCAAGATGTGCTTGAGATAATTTGTTGACGACATTAGCTTAGGTGGCTCAGTATGCAAGAGCAAGTTCTGCAACTTAACAAGGAAAATAACTAAACTGAGAGATTCCTCCTTTAAAAACTGAAAAATATTTTTGATAGAGGAAAGAAAATTATTGGAATCAAAACAGTATCTAACTTATAATTCTTAATTCATTTCAGTGATCTTCAGAATGCTACACTTCTCAGTCGCTTGCTTGGGTCCACTAGCATAGCTGAGTATTGATAGAGGTAGATGTATTTGTGGTGTTCCCATTGTAAACTATAAAAACAATATTACCATTACAGTTTTTAAGTATTATTAGCATTTTTATAGTGCACTGCTGTCAAGAATCATTGCCTCAAGTCCTCTTTTGTCATTCTAGGAGTTAAATTTAAGGAAATAAGGAAGCTTTTCTATTCTCCCTGGTGAGGGTTCAGTCATATGAAAGTGTTTGTAAACGAAGGGAAACTGCATGCATACTATAGAGAAATGAAGACTTAATAGTACAAAGATAAAACTTCTCTGGTTGTTGAAAAAGGAAATAAAATGTAATACATCAAAAATATAAAACTGGATGTGTTCTCTGGAGATAAACCCCGTCATTCTGATTTTGCATCTATGGAAAAACTCGAGGTTCTTTTAACTGGCATAACTCCTATAATAAGGAAAAATGGTCTCAGAAGGACAGAAAACTTCTTCCTTTTTCTTTCTTGCATTTCTAATTATACTGTCATATCAACTTGAGCAGAAATATGTGTGGTGTAAATCTATTCATACGATTGTGAGAATTTTTGTTTGTTAATTCCTCATTCTCATAACATTCTGCTAGTCTTGTATTTATCCATCTAAACAGTTAAAACCCCACAGATGCAGCAGCCGTGACTACTTGTGTCAGGAAGATACTGGGTATCAGCTGCAGGAAGGCTGAAATCAGCACAGATGTAATGAAGAGTCAGTGCTGAGTGGCAGCATGGCAGTTGGCAGAGGCAAGGCAGGCGTGATGGGCTGGGCTCCTGTGATGTGTGATTGACTCCTGACATGCCAAGAGATGGCGAAATGGGTCCCAGGTGAAAAAAAAGACCACACAAAAGGTGGGAGCTGGGATGCAGTGCTGTCTTTTGGGACACCTAGTTGAATGACTGACAAAAATCTATTATGGAGAAAGGGATAAGCATGACTAAAAGGTCTCACAGCGTTTATTCTGACAGGATGATTAATTTCTTATTACTCATCCAGACTGGACTGTCTGAGGGGAATTCAGGGAAATATCTGATTCTCTCAGACATTGATTATTTGGAGAGAAGCTTTTGCATGAATCCAATCCAAACACTCTATCCTGTCTTTGTTTTGAAATGGCACAGTGAGTGCTTTCTAATTTCTTGGTGGAGGTTCTTCAGAGTCTCATCACTATCAAAACTCTTTAGTTCAAAACCAGGAGCCTAATCCTTAGCTGCTTTGGAGGATCTAACTAACTTGGGTCATGCTGTAACCTTCATGCCAGTTCATTCCTTCTCCTCCTCCTCTAGGAATAGAGGTCCTGCTGATGTGTTGGATTCAGGCCCATAGAAAGAAAAATCATGACTGCTAACTTGCCATGCTACTTGGCTCTAGGAATTTTTGCCTGAAAGCCACCTGGATAATAATCTTGACTTCTTCCTGCAAGGAAGCACTCTAAGTTTGATGACCCTCAAGAAACAGAGTAAGTATTCACTGCTTTACTCTTGCTGATTCCTACCTTGCATGGCTCCTGCTTTTATGCCCTGTTTCTCAAATGCTGTTCAGGAAGCTCTATGTGTTTATACTGTCTACAGCAGCTGAGCTCAAGAGAGAAAGGGAAAACTAGGGTAGTTCTTTTGTCTTTCACAAAAGCCATACATAGCAATGGCTATGCTGAATCAGATGAGAAGTCCCTTTAGCTCAATATTCTGTCTAGGTAGCAGGTGCCCAAACAAGCAATAAAAAAAGTATATAAACAGGGCAAATATTACAAGGAAATTTTCCAACTTAACTATTTTTGTTGGAGGAGCAGGGGGAAAGAATCAGATCCGGATATAGCAGCAAAGGAGAAAATAACTGAAATTGAAGACTGGTAACAAAAAAGCCATTCAGCAGAGAAGTCGCCAAGGAAAAGAGGAGGAATTGTGGAAACAGGAGACGATGGAAAACACAGTCCATGAGGCAGACAGAGCTGCAGGAAGTTGGTTGGGATAATAGACATGGAAGAAGGGTGTATGAATGGAGCAGTTAGAGAAGGAGCCCATGGAATAAGGGAACCAAACATATGCCAGCAGGTAATAAAAGCAGCCAGTCCCTCCTATTAACTATGTAATACTAAGGAGTTTAAAAACACAGTTTTGATGCTTATGTACTTAAAAGGGTCTGGGTTTTAGTAATTTTAAAAATGTCATGATTTTCTTTCTATCTTCGCCTAAATACCTTATAAATCTGAGCCTTTGCCTATACACCTCTTAAGAGAGGCAGAGTAAATACAAACCAGACATGGTTGTCATGCAGTAGCTTTTCTGATAGCTCTGTAAAATCAATGGGTGACATTGCCCCAGCAGTCCACAGAAGACTCAGCTGTCCTGAATGGAATGAAAGGGGTTTTCCCCTAACTTGAGGACCCTTTTGGAATGGTGAGGATAACTTCTGAAGTATGTAAGAGTTCCCCCCTGCCCAACATCCGCTGTCTGTCCCATAATAATTACAGATGGTAGTTACAGCTACTCCCACAAGTTTTAGGGCAAGCTGCACAGGCTAGTTAGAAACGATGGATTCATTTTTTTCCATTTTTTTTCTTTTTCCTCCACAAAATGCTTTGGTGTCCTGCAAACCTGATGCCTGATTTTTGTAGATGTATTTGTTTAAGACAATGTATTTGTTTAAGACAAATAATCCTGATTATGAGTTCAATTTTATTAGGCAGTAGCTGTATGCTCTAAAATCAGTTTCTCACTGGTAAAAAAAAAATCTTGAAAGCTGCATAAAGATTGTTATTTCATGGTTTGTGCATGTGTCTGATGAAGACACTCTTCTTGATGAAGAAGAGCGTGTAGAAGTTCATAGAAAGAAATTAGACATAAACTCATGGTAAATGTCCAATTGAGCAAAGCTTTCAGCTTTTTTTATTCGTTATGATTCCAGGATGGTACCACGTGGAAATGCTAGATTGTAAACTGGGAGGATGTAAATTTTCATTAGTTTTCTACCCACTGTGCTGATATTCATTTGGTATTTCTAGGGACTTCCACAACCAAAGTAGGAGGAACTATTGCTAATAATTCAGGATTTCTTCTTATTTTTTACCTGCAATAAATAGTTAATTTAAACAGCGTTTGATGTGTAGCAAAATGTAAAAGTAAAATTCAACTGTGTGCACACCATGTTGGCATTATCTTCTGGTTCTAGGCCAATAGTAATGACAGTCAGTTTTAAGTTTTTAAGAACTCACCCTCAATTATTGTAGGAAAATGTTTCTGTATGGAAAAAGGAGTCTGCCAGCAGCTGGTGAAATAGCAATCACACTGTATTTCTAGGGATATAGTGTATTTTTGTTTTGTTTTCTGATAATTCTGTTTTCTTTAAGGGTAGACTCTTTGCCACAAAAGGCCAAGAAGGTAGTACTTCTGCAGGCCCGTTCAGCTTCTCATTGACAGTGACATACAGGAAAAATATTAGAGGTTGCCTGGTTAATAGAGAGTTGGCTACTTCATTGAACAAGTTTAGCTCTTATACCTTCTCCTTCTGTTACTGAGGAAAAAGAGGCCAGATTTTTAAACTCAATTCTGGTTACAGAACTTGATCTGAGGAAAGCAACATCCTTGATTTGGTTATTATTTCCATTTCTATTCAAATGGCTCTTTTATTGCATTCAGAAAGTGATCTTCTAGCTATCACAGAATTGATCTTAAATTAATGCCTGCAAAATTTTAATGGGGAAGGATCATCACTGTAAATAAATAGCTACCCTGTTTCAAATGCCCTCCCAAATAAAAAATAATTATAGCTTCATGACAGAGAAAAAAGGGATGTTCATCAGATACATTTTTTACATACACAGTTAGGTTGTCTCAGTGAGCATTAAATTATTACGAACATAAATATAGTGAGTATATTTATCGCAGAGAGTCATGTTTTTATATATTTTAAAGTCTCCTTTGAATTAAAACATTGCTGTGTTTATATAAAGTGCTAAGTAATACATTTGTTTCAGTAAACAACTTTATTTTTACACTTAAATGTCGTGTAAATTCCTTATTGAAGTGGTTTTAGTCTCCTTTTTTTCATTTTTCTTTTCTGTGACAGAGCTTTTGCTTAAATAACCCTTCATACTTCTCAAACAGCATCTTTTCAAATTTTTGTCTGCCGACAAAATATGAGAAGAGCCTAGGAGAACTTAGTTTGTTCAGTATAGAGATGAGATGGCAAAGGGAACCTAACTGCAGTCTTTCACTATCTGTGGGGAAAGCTACAGTGAAGACAGCACCAAACCTTTCTTAGAAGTGCTCAGGAAAAAGACACGAGACAAAGGTCTCAAATTACTTTCCAACATATTGAGTACCCCTGCCAATTTGGTGTCATCTGGGAACTTGCTGAGGATACACTGCACCTTGTGATTGAGGGTATCAGTGAAGATACTGCACACTGCTGGCCCCAATATCAAGCCCTGAGGAACCCCTCTTCTAGCTGCCCACCAAAACTTCATGTAAGTACTTTTCCCAGGGACTGAAGTGGACCAGTATTTGGTTACCTGGACTTCTGACTTTTTTTTTTTTTTTTAAGTGGACACAACATTTTGGTTTTAATTGTTGGTTATTTTTGTATTTCAAAGTCACATAAAACTTTGCCATATTTGCTACCAGGTGAACTCGTTTTGTGAAACCAAAATCAATACCAAACACAACCAGAGAGAGTTTCACAATGTTGTAACCTCCTGCTAAACTCCATGCTCCCATGGAGGTGCACCACTTCTTCTCCTGCCATTCCCTCAGAAGCTAAGATCCCTCCCTTTTACAGATGAGAGATGAGCAGTTTACCAAGCACATCTGAATCATAACATCTGCAATACTTTAAAAGACTTCCAAGACCATTCTAAAATGCACACATAAAAAATAAATAATTATGTATGTACTGTCAATAAGCCTGATGATTATGGGCTGTACTAGTCAGTTTTTCCTATCTCTCACACCATCAGTTCCAGCTCCAGTTCACAGAACCTCCTTGCTAATTTCTCTGGCGTTGTCAGTCTTTCAGCAGGTCTGTGAAGAGAAGATAATTGCTGCTTCAATCTCCATCTCTGACCTGAGAAGAGAAAATTTGTTTGAAATATTATGTCGCCTGGAAGGAAAATAAGTTACAGAAAAAGTGGTGTGGAAGGAGATTTTAAAAATAATAAAATGCTGTTCCTCCCTTTTTCCCTTTCTAGCAAATGAATCTGTGATCTCTAGGCTTTCCATCCAGAGGCTGCATTTTAACCATTTGTAAGTATCTAACCTTTTCGAAACACCTTGCAATATAATGCTTTCCATCAGAACGCTGCTATGCTATGTAATCCTGTGGGAAACCTCCATGAAGTCCCCAGGGCAAACGTGGGCCAATCTGCTGAAAAAGGTCCTCCAGGAAACCTGTTACAAATAAACCCCCACCAAATTACAAAAGAGAGTGTGTTCCTCCTCTAGCACCCCTGCGCTTCGGGGAGACAGGGTGGGCGCCCCCACCGCCCGTGTCCAGCTCCCCCCAGCCCAAGTAGGGCTGTCCCTGTCCCTGCACCTGCCGGTGCCCCTGCCCCTTCTGACGGGACTGGATAGGCAGGACGAGCCCGAAATGCTCCGACTCCTTCAGTACCCCAGGCATCGGAGTTGAGGGGTCTGCTGAGGGAGAGAGATTTTTCGAAGAACACAAGTTCCAACCTGATATAACTTAAAATGCTGGTGGGGTCCACGCCTCAGCCCTCTGGAGGTCGGCAAGGGGGTGGGGCAGTCCCGGCCACTCCGCCCCGCCGCCCGCCGGGCCGGGTGGGGCGGCAGGTCCGGGCCGGGCCGTGCCGAGCGGCGCTTTCCGCGGCAGCCTGGCGGGGGCGCTGCGAGCCCGGCGTTGCAGGGCGAGCGCGGCTGTAGCGAGCGGCGCCTCCGCCGGCCCAAGGCAGCTCGCGGCGGCGAGTGGGAGAACGGGTCCAGCGCCTCCCGCCTTTCCTCAGCGCTCCCCGGAGACGCGGGGGACGCTCGCCCCGCTGACAACCCCGCTTCTCTCCCCCCCGCTTGAAGTGGAGCCCTTCGGCCGCGAAGGGGCTCGGCGTCCCCTCGCGGGAGCCAACGCCGCCGTCGGTCTCGTCGTCCCAGGGGCGCTGGGGTGCAGTTCCCTGGGCTGTGCCCCCTGGGCGCGGTGCCTCTCCCTTGCCGGGTGGAACGGGGCCAGGCAAGTCCCCCAGACAGCTTGCGCAGCGGAGGCAAAACCCGCCGTTGCCCGGCCGGACTGCCTTGCCCCCGGCCGGCCGCGCACCGCCTCCCCGCTCTCCCGGCGGGTCGGGCAGGAGGGAGGCCGACGGCAAAGACCGCGGGCTGGAAGCGGAGAAAGTTGGAAAAGCCTTGGGGAGAGCGCGGGGCAGGGGTACGGGCACGGAGGAGGAGCGGGGAGAAGCCGTACCGGAGCACCGGGAGGAGCCGGAGGAAATCTGCTGGCGGCGTTTCAGGCGCCTCAGGGGTAGGGGAGGAAGGAGGACCCGGGAGGGGAGCACCGCTCCGGGGTACCGCTGACAGAGAGGGGAAAGCACCGCCACCAGCCGGGGGAGGCGGGAGGAGCGCCAGTGACCTGCCGCAGATCAGCTCATCCGCCGCCAACCCAAGCCGCCTCTACCGCCTGAGGATGCACGGAGCGCCGGCTGCCCTCACGGTCCCGCCGCCGTCGCCTCCTCCCGAGGGCGGCTGCGGGCAGCACCGCGAGGGCCAGCAGGGATAGAGGAAAGCGAAGAAAGTTGTGAGCGGCGGGCGCAGGGCTGTGTGCCCCGGAGGGACAAGAGAGCACCGCAGGCATCAGCGCGGAGAAACTGGGATTGGAAAACAGTTTCTGGGCTCGCTGCCGGCGAAGCGCCTTTAACCATCCTCCCAAGGATGAAGGGGAACTGGGAAAGTAACTCGGCGAAGTGAGTGGGATTCTGATTTTTTTTTTTTTGTCTTCCTCCTTTTTTCCTCCTAATCCGAAAGGAAGGACCTGTTTAAAAGGAAAGCAAAAGCCGCCGTGTGCACCCTCTGACGGGAGAGATACGCGGGAGAGGAGGGCACTGCACACCGGCACCCCTGCCTGCGCCGAGCGAGGGTGCGGGATCCAGAGCTCGGTTGATCGTGTACCAAAGCAGCTACATATAGTCAACAGATTCATCATACGACAGACCGCAGGAAGGTGAGACAGAAGCAGAAACAGAAACTAACACTGAAAGGAAGAGGCGAAGAAAAAAAAAAAAAAGACAGCAACTGCGAATTACTTCCAGAGAGAGTGGGTGGATGTTGTGCAGCAGCAGCGACTTGGGATTTTAGGGGATGCACCCTTACATTTTACTTCTCCCTAGTCTGAGCCTCCCTTCTCTCGTGGCAGAAAGCCGCTGTACTTGATGGTAAGAAAACAGGAGGAATAAACAGGAGGAATAAACAGGAGAGTTTCGTTCAGCAGTGCTTGAAATGCCCTACTGATCTGCCTTAAGGATTTTTTTTTTTCCTGGTGGATGTTGGTTCTTGACCTTGATTTTGAATCCTTCTAGTTACATCGCAGTTCTTGTTTTGTGTTTTTTATTTCCTTTGGCGAGGAGTGGAAAGGGGGAGGCTGGCTTCGGTTCTGAAAGTTGGGATCATTATTATTTTGGAGCCAGCATGTGCACCAACATAGTGTACGAGTGGCTGAAGACCCTGCAGCTCCTCCAGTACGCGGAGTCCTTCGTCGATAATGGCTACGACGACCTGGAGGTCTGCAAGCAGATCGGGGACCCGGACCTGGATGCCATCGGCGTTGCCGTTCCACACCACCGGCGCCGGATCCACGAAGCCGTGCGGCGGCTGAAGGAGGCGGACGAGACGGCGGCGGGGCTCTACTTCACCCTGGAGCCGCAGCCACCGCCTTCGCCCCCGCGGCCGGCGCCCCCCGCCGCTGGGCGCTGCCCCCGCCGAGTGTCGGGGCAGGAGGAGGCCCGGCGGGGGGCGGGTCCCCGGCAGCACCCCGGCGGGCGGCGGGGGGCGCCCGGCGGCGGGGGGCTGGTCGCCTACCCCAGACTGAAGCTGAAGATCATGATCCGGGACAAGCTCATCCGCGACGGCATCAACCTGAGTAAACCCCCCTACTCCAACAAGGTAAGAAGGGCCCGCCGGCCCTGCCCTCTGGGGTGGACCGTGTTCCCAGGTGTGGTGGGGCAGTGGTGGCAGCTTGACCTCCAACTGGAGATGAGGGGGTCCAGCAGGGCCTGGTCCCACCTCTGTCACGTCTCATGAGTGTCTCAGCTGTGCCTGTGGCATTTTCAGAGGGAAACATGGTCAGGATGCAGCACTGGCCAGGTGTGAAGAGACACGGGGCCAACACAGGTCAGATCCACCAAGGCTTGGTGGCCTGATGTGGATTTACAGGGTGGTGCAGCATTGTGCTGCGTTTTGGTTTCGCCTCTTTTTATTAACCGGTTCTTTTAGTCCAGTGTGGTTTGGGGCGTGAAGGCAGAAATTGACAGGACAGACTTAATGGTTTGGAGTTTTGTTTGTTTTTCTTTTCTGTGGAACTTTTCCATTGTGTTGGAGAGTGATGTCTTCTCTCTTTTCTTAAAGGTCATACTTCAGTGTCAGTTTCTGCTGTCAAAATGGCTCATGAAGCAAGTGGTAATGTGGCTGGAGGAACAACTCCTTCTGTTGCCTAGATTTGTTTACTGGAGGATGATAGTGACTGGTGAATGTCAAAACTATCCATCAGCTGCTCCAGCATAGGTCTGTTTGTGTGCAGGACACAAAGTCTGCTGAAAGGGCAGAAAAGTGCAGTTCTGGAAGAGTACATTCCAGTGTGATTAAACCCTAATATTTACCTAATTTTTATCTTTTGAAAAGGTTAAAATCTAAGATTAATATGGTTTGGAAGACAGAAATTGTTTTGTTTAAAGTTTTCTGCTGTAGGTTTCCTGCTGAAAACATATGCAGAATAAATAAAACTATAGAATTAAATGGATTGTACCATGGAGAGGAAAATTATTTGTGAAAGAAAATAAGGTATTATAATGCATGGTTTCATCTGACTTCAGAACAAGTGCTTCAAAGTTGTTTCATGACCCAAGTTGCCTGTATTTTCTTTAATGATTAAGTCTGACAAAGTTGACCTTCAACTTGTGGGTACTTTTTACCTCTGCAAAACTCATGAAGGTTTGGAAGCAAGGTGACAGGGAAGTCTGCAGGTCTGGGTTCACATAAACACGAGAAATTAAAATTTAGAATGAATTGTCTGCTGTAGGGGACCTGGATTGAGGATAAGGAGCAATATTCAACTTAGATAACAATGCTGAAGTACAGATAATAAGAGTGATAGGATAGTAAGTTTCAGGACTCCAGTTTTTTAACTACTTGGAGATAGAGAGCCACTAGTCACTTCTCAAGTGCAGCACAGTTGACTGGTTTGAGATATTTACTTGTTCTCTTTTCCTGAAACATCTGCTTGATGACATTGTCAGAGACAGTGTATCAAATCTGATAGGACAGTAGCCAAATCTAACAGAACATCCATGAGCATCTAGTCTAAGTACAGCATCTTCTAAAAGTTACTGTGTCATTTCAGAGATATTTTTTTTTCTCCCCTTGCAGTGATACATCATTGCACTTTCAAAATTACCATGACATGTCTTATATAAAATAACTTCTATGAAAATTCTGGCTTATCAGTGAAGCTGCAGCATATTACCCACCTCCATAGCCCTGTTACACTTCTTGCTTTCGACTTCATGTGTGTTGGTAGTCACCAATTCCATTTCACCAAGTGGTTCCTCTGCCTTCTCTTTTCTATACCTCTTGCATAGAAATTGTAAAATTTCTAAGGTGCCAGCATATGACATCAAGGAAATTAAAATCTTTGGCGTTGATTTCTTCTTTAGCTCACCTTATTTTAATTTGATGCGTCTGATAATAGTGTAGATTAACTGTCAGGGCAAGTTCATTTCACACAGAAAGCATCAGTCTGTTTTAATTGCTTTAAATCTAAAAGCAATATTTGGAATAGAAAGACGAACCAAGCTTACTTTCCTAGTTTTATTTCAGCCTGTGGTGTCAATGTATTTATTTTGGATGATAAACGCATATAACCTCATTTTATACAGTAATAGAAAAACTTTCTCCATCTCCTCAGTGTGAATCACTTCACATCGTAGCATGTTGTAAGAAACCATAAAGCTGGCAAGATTTGAGTGAGCGTTGCTCAACATGTGTTGTTCTGAATGCCACCCACTGTAGCAATCCATCTCCAAAACGGCTTAAAGGGAATAGCAAAAGATCACATCACTGCACATTATTCACTGGATGTTGTTTAGAGCAAGAAAAATGATATACTGTATTCTCTCATTTGGGAAAGAGCCATATTCTAACAGTGTCTCTTAAAACAAACAAACAAAAACCAAAAAACCTCAAACCCCAAAACTTTCAAAAATTGTGGATATAATTTAAGCAACCTGTATTACACTTTTTTGTATAGAATAAGCAGTGTACAGACTTGTGCATGTCAAAACAATGTGGATGTATTCTCTGCTGTGCTGAGGATTAAAGAATCAGCTTGAGGTTTGTGTCAAGTTTTTTGGCTTACATGGAGAATGCACCATCTTTTCCTGTTAATATCTATGAATGGCAAGTAGTGTCTATGAATGGAGGAGCATGCTTGTTTGTGTATGCACGTGTGCATACAAATGTGCATTTTTCTGGTTTCAAGAAGAATACTTCATGTGTTTGGTTATGTAGTTCTCAGACAATTTTGGAATTTTATTTGGAAAAGTCCCAGAGAACTGGAAGTACTTCTTCTCTGTCTCGTTCATAACCCTTTGGTAGCTACCTTAGTTCGAGATATGTCAGAAAATAAAAAAAAAAATATTGAATGTGTCTGTGGAGATGCTAAAAACATCATCTTGCTGTTGTTTGAGTGTCGTTGCTGTATTTTCAGATGAAGGATGAAACAACAGAGGATACACATGCATTGGCGTGGTAAATTCTAGTTTAGCTTAGCTTGATTACAGTCAGTAAAAATGACTAACAATTACTTAGCAGAATGTAATATAAAATAAAAATATAAAAATAATAAAATATAAACATCTCTTAAAGATGTTCAAACTTTAAATTGAAACCATGTGTGGGGGCAACTTCAGACATGGAGAATTAGAACAAGGCTTCACCTCCTCAAATTGTATTTTGACTATTTTTCAGGTATAAAGCAAGGAATATGACTGTAACTGAGGAGAACTCCACAGAAGTCAGATTTTGTTCCATGTTGGTAATGCTCCTTAATACTCAAAGCTTTCTGCTTTAGCTTCATGCCCACTGTTGCTGGCTGATAGCCTTAGAAGCCTCATATACCTAAGAATGTGAAGGACTTGAATGCCCTTCAAACAAGAACCTGTGGTACCTCTCTGAGCCAAATGAAACACCTGTGCCATCTCAAAACATCTAGCTGCTTTAAAAAATTATCCTCTATGGTTGTAATTCTGTCCTTAATTAGGAACTTAATTATGCTCATTATAGGAATACCATAAATATTCTTTTGCCATGTAGTTTTGGGGGATGAAGGAATGAGCAGCTCCACTGGGTTCCAGTAAAGATGAATGAAGCAAAGCGCAGCACTGACCCGAACCACCCAGATCAGAAGAAGTAGAGCCTTTACTTCCACTTAGAGACACTTCTTGCCTTGGTGGGCTTGTTGCAAAATGGATTGTGCTGATGCTGGGTTTGAGCAGGAGTAATGTCACTAAATGTCACTGGGGTAAGGAAAGCAGAGGAGCACCTATTTTGTCAATATAAACACAAGTAAGGTACCTTGTTGTAGAACATGCCAAGAGAAATTAAGTATTCTATTTATCTCAAGTATAGATTAAGTGACATTTAATAGTTTACTGAAATTTCATTACTATTTCTAATTGAAATAAATGGCCTGATCTGTTTCTTGGGGAACTTTATTCAATTTTTCATCTGCAGAGGACTGCAAATAAATTTAACATCACTGAAAACATACATGTATTAAAAGCTCCCACAGCAATGAAGATATTTGCTCAGCCTCACTGAAGTTATACTCATGTAGTCTTCAGTATTTATTAGAGAGAATAAAACTGTAGTGTAATATATGTATATACATGTGACCTCATTGTCACTCCCTGTGCTGTTCATTATTATCAACACGCTTGGAAAACAAACACAAAAAATCTGGCTGCATTTGAGGTTGTAATCTCAAGAGTTCAAGCAGATGTAGAAAAGTAAGAAGTCAGATCCAAGTGGGTATCTGCTTACACGCCCAACCACTTTTTTTTTTTTTAAGTTCCGTGCTGATGATACAGCACAGATTTGTGGTTCTGATTAAATCTTTATTTAAGTCTTGTCACTGCAAAATGAGGAATATTTCACATAAGTTAAATGTTAAGAGGTAAAGATGCCAGCAATACTGCTTTGAAATACAGTGGTTCAAGCTGAGTCTGGGCTGGATAATGCAGTCAGCGCTTTAGATATCTACAGAGTGAATTCAGTGAATTAAAAATATTGTGCTTTGAACAAATGGCAACACTCACCCATACTAGAATTAAACATCAACCTTCTTCTAAAGACCTGGCTGCGTTGGAATAACTGCATCAACTCTGATTAGCAGAGCATTCTCAAATATGCCTTGGGGAAAGCTGCCTATTGACAAAAGTACTAGTGCATTAAGTAGTAACAATATTTTCCTGGCAATAAATTAGCAAAGCTACAGGCAATGTTCAGGAAGTGAAAAGGTATTTTATATAAGAAACCACTGAATTTGCCTTTGACTCCATACCTCTGTTTTCTTTTAAAGAAAATACAGAAATATAGCACATTATATATCAGGCAGTTGTTTTAAAGTCCCAGTTTATTAAACTCGGAGATAACAAACTGGAAAAGATCTTCTTCCAATCAGACCATTTACGCAAAATGTTGCAGAATATGAATAATACAACAGTGTGCCACATTTGCATTTGAATTATTCCTGAATATTTGGAAGTGTATTCAGTCTCCTCTGGAGAAGTTGAATGTAAACCTTCTTGGGTTTCATTATCTCTCAGTTTTGAGGGGAGGGAGATCCCATTAGGGTATATTAAAGGTGGAGTCCTAAGAGAGGATAGTATGAACTTCACAGCCTTCTCGCTCCCTTTCTACAATCGTGTTCAGGTCCCCAGTGTATTTTCTCAGCTCTGGTGGTGGTGAGGACTGGTAGAGGAGAAGGGGAGCATGTGGCCCCAACTCCAAGGAGCTGTGCAGAGGCCTGAGCTGCCTGTCACTGCCAGCAGCAACAGGTGCTCTGTAAGGGGGATCTGTCCCTTTTACTCCAACATGGCACCAAGTTTGAAGGAAAAGTCAAATGTACAGGTCCCTGGCAAAAGAGAAATGCCTTTCCTCCTGTAGTTCCCTGAATGCTTTTTCTTCTCCCAAAGGACATGGTTCAGTCAAACCTCTGCAGTGTAAAGCTGAACTGAATTTTCTCACATAATGCGAGGTCTGGTGTACATACTGCATCTCAACAGTGACACCACCAGTGGCATGGCAGAAGTATAACTAACAGCTTCATGTCCACACACGGATAAACCTGCCCATTTTAAAGAAGTTTGGTGATTATAAGTCTTTCTGAGGAGAAAACACATTTTAAGGAAAATATTTCTGTTGATACCCACACCCCTAGAGCTTCTGTCTCTGCCATATATAGGATGATGAAGCCCATACACACCACCATGTGTGAGGAGTACCAAAGAAACCGAGATAATTTCTCCCCGATGAAGTAATCTTGTGAACCATGTTTCCAGTTTTGTTTATGACCAATATCACTAGTTCACATATAACATAAGGGAAGCTGTGTCCCTGATTACAAATGTGAAATTGAATAAATTGCCTCAAGTAATGAAAAATTTTAGAATGGTGACGCATTTGGACCCACTACTGCAGCATCTTTGTCCATTGCTTTACAATTAAGAGTAAACTTCCTTGCATGTAAGTAACAGAGATCAAGGAATAATCAGTAACTTGGCTATATGGCAATGAGTTATGCCTGTTAATTTTGCCTATGA
This sequence comes from Patagioenas fasciata, assembly GCF_037038585.1. Lineage (NCBI taxonomy): Eukaryota > Metazoa > Chordata > Aves > Columbiformes > Columbidae > Patagioenas > Patagioenas fasciata. Next base: position 57,138,086 of record NC_092522.1, read on the forward strand.
GTTATACCCTATGTGCATATGTAATTATGAAGAGTCCATATCCACTAACATATGTAGATCTGTATGTATAATCTGAAACATACTACCAGCTATTACAGAATTTTGAAAAGTGCAGCAGAGGGGTTTGAAGTGACAGGAAAATTGTTATTGCAGATTAGGAATGAATTTATTACATCACTTACAGGAGCTCACTTACTGGTTAGAGACTCTTCCAAAGTAGGAGAGGACAGAATGAATTAAGACTAGATTGGTAGGTTCAACTTTTAAATGTCTTGCTTTGTCAATTTGAATGAGCCCCTTTGCTTGGTGTTTGACAAAGCTATCTGCTTCAATCTCTTTGTCTAGGTTAATATGACATTTCATATTGATGCTCTTATCTTGACAAATGTGGTGGCTTGTATACGCTGCAGGAATCATCGTCTATTAAAAGAGCACGGCGGTGCTATGTTTAGCACTGCTGCATTATTTTGGGACCGGCTGTGCAGCAGGAAGGGGAGAACTGGGTGAACCTTCCCTGACACTGGCAGTCTGCGAGCCAAGCTGGCCCAGAACTGTCTCCAGTGACTCATCCAGCCTCTTTGGTTTGTTGCTTGCAGATAGTTAAAAAAAAAAACAAAAGAGAAGTGCTGTGTCATGTGAAACAGAAGTTAAGGGCCTTCAAATAGTATCTCCTCCTGGTTCTCACAAACTCAGCAGGATGTGAATGGCAGTGATACACACCTCTCATGGGAGCCTTGCTCCTCCGGTTGGTCTCATTCCCAGTGAAGTCAGTGAGGGTTTTGCCAGTGATTTCATTTGATGCTGGGTTTGGCGTGAAGTGTTTGAATTTAAATCAGCTAACAAGCACACTCTTACCGACTGCAATTGTTGTGGTGGGTGAGAACAGAATGACATGAGATGAGAATGATAAATACAGCAGTCGCATTCCAAAAAAACCAAATCAGAACATTTCAGAGTTTTAAATATTACCATTAGCAGCTTGAACAGCAGCTAAGTAGACTTCTGAAGATAGATCTTACAGATTTGTGCTAGAATAAATGTTTGGTAAATATTCTTGGAAATCTCCACTAATGTATATTGGCTGGAATCAAGTACACATAGTTGTTTACAGCTGTCCTCCCAGTAACTCAAAATCAGAGAGAAATGTTAATAAAATATAGCAAAAAAACTTACAACTGGGTACACATGTGTGTTTTGTACAAGTTCTTTTTTCCAAAGAAGAAATGTGTTGGTTTTGACGATCCACACCCTGAAGGAGGCATGTGCTGTTTTCACTGCATATGTCAGTGGGAATTTTACAGGGAAATTAAGTCTGCTTCTGACCTGGTGTGGTTAAGAAAAGAGTTAAAAAGCTGAAAAAAGCCCTCGCCTTCCAGTCATAGGCAAAGAAAATCTTGTTTTTTGTTTTGTTTTTTTTTTTTTCCCCCAGAGTTAGTTAAGTGGCCACTTGGCCATGCTCTCACATGCACAGGAGGAAATATTTTTATTAGCAGAAAAAGGCATTGAGAGCTTCAGTGGCTGAGAGCTGGGGCTAGGCTATTCATGCTGTGAAGGCCAAAAGCCAGTATAAACCAAAAACTTAATAAGTCAATATACCATAGAGAAAAAAAAAATCCCTTAAAAAACAAAACTAGGAGTAGGAGCCAGTTCTGCATCTGTACCCTTCGTTTGTGGATAGAGATGTTTGCTGGAAGTGACTCTTCTGCACCAGCAAGCTCCTGTCCCTTGGGCTCTGCATCTACTAGCCCTGCTGTCTCAGAGCCTGCTGTGGACCCCAGAGCTCCCCATTCCCTGACTTCTCCTAAATCATCTCCACTACGTCTGCCTCAAGGAATACTATCTTCTTCCCTAAGAGCAATCCCTTTCCCACCAAGAATGTACACCTTTTGCCTTCATTCTCCCTAAGCTTTTTCTCCCTGATCTATGGAGTGTTAACCAAAATCTGTTTGAGTGGAAAGACAGAACTGATGCAGTGATACCTTTTAGTACAGCTGGAAATGACAACACTGTGTCTTTCTCACTTGATTCCACCCTATCCCAGTCTCTGTATGACTTTCATTCCATCTCCTTCTCCTGCTACCCCAGATTCCCAGATTGTAATTTGGATCCTTCTCTCTCCTCCCCCATGCTCTGATTAGAAGACACACTTACACACTCAGGATAGTGGGGCTGTCACTTCTCCCTCCTTCATACTCAGTGTCCCCGGCTGCCTTCCGGTTGACCAGCACAGGTGGCTGAGCCCAAGACCTTGTCTCACAGAGCCAGTGCTCTAGACTTTGATCTTAAAAATTTTGTTCTTAAAACTGCCACAAGCTGCAGTTATACAAAGTCCCTCCAGCATCAGTTCTGTGGCAGAAAGAAGGGATTGATCTAGAAAAAGCAGGATGTATTATAGCTTTTGATCATATGTATGGGACTGACATGGTCTTTTTGAAGCAAGGCTGAATGTATAATAAATAAATGTTAATAAATAAATTGAAACATCATCAGACATTATGAGTTCACTGCAAAAATGTTGAAAGTTGGTTGTTTTTTTATTTTTCATAATTTGTTAATGCTAATCATGTGATCATGATAATAGCTTCTAATCGCAGCATCTTGTCTGATTATTTAGTGGTTGCCAAAATGTTTTTCTTCAAATTGTGTTGAAACCTGTTCTACTAACAACTGCTTGTGTTCAACTGCATTGAGATTTTTTAAACAAATTAATCTCTGATTGTTTGTATACCTTGCAGTTAAGGTTTTCCCCTAAACAGTTCCCCTTATTAGTTTAACAAAGCTTTTTCCATAGCTAGGGAGTGAGAAGCACCAGAATAAAGAATCATCAGGAATTTAACTTGCCCTTGAGAAGGTCTTTTACAGATCTATATGTGCTAGTTCCTAGGCTAAGAATTTCAACCTAAAGATAAGAATGAGTGACTATTTCAGGCCCTGAGTCTACATTCTCTCTTGTATCAGACCAAACATCACAAGGAAATCTCATTTTAAAACTCAAACCTGAAGAAACTCAAGAGTTAATAAAGAGAACTGTGGGAATTATTAACCAAGAAGGTTTGTTCATTTTAAGGTGTTAACATTCAAAAAAGGATAAAAACCAGAAAATAAGGAAACATGGCTGAAACTAGACCAAGAGATCTGGAAAAAGAGTCACTTTAATTTGACCTGCATTTTTGTTTTCATGTGAAGAAAACTTATTGGACTTTTGCTATAACAGCTTCTAAAGAAGATTTTGCCAAGAGAGTATTTCAGGGAGATGATTTTCACATACACTTGATATATACACAGTGGTAAAAATAATGCTCCGTATCTTGTGGAGTAAAATGGAGCCAGAGAAAGTTTGACAGGAATACCACTAGCTGGTTTCTGTCCAGGGTTAAAAATTGCATACGCTAAGGACACACTTCATGCAGTCAGTGACTAGAAGTAAAGAAAGTGTGCGTGACGTGGCTAATGTCAAAATCAAACAAAAAATCCAACTTCATTTAATTTGTATCTCTTTAAGAAGTAAGATTGGGATCGCCAGCAAAGGTTATTGCAAAGGTCTCCTAAAGAACTGACTCTCTTTCCCAGATTTGTGGTCTAGAATCTCAATGTTTGATGTAGTGTGGAAAAATACTCCTTTCAGTAGTTCTTTGGGTCCTGATGCAATCATCCCCCAGGGGAAAGGGGTTTTATTATTTTTGACAGAAGGACATGCACGTGCTGCATAGCAAAAGGAAGGGAACTAACTTAATTGCTATCAGGTACTCCCAGACTGATAGCCTCAGTGCCCATTTACTTCTACAAGTAGCACTGCATAGAGTTTAACCAGTTTGGGATATTTTTCCAATGGAGGTTAGCTAATCTTCAATACCACTTGTCAGAGGTAAGTTTTATGCCTATCAGTGGAAGCAGAGATTGTTGTAATTAATAGTCTGAATCTCTTGTTGAAGCCAGCTTGTATGAATACTGTAGCAAGTACATGAAAGTATGGGTGCTGTGCCTTTTATAGAATACTACCTCACTTACAAAATTGGGTGGTTTTCATATGAGCCTTCAGTAGTGAGTATTAATTCACCTATATAGGAAGTTGTAAAGGATTGAGGTGTTTCCCTAAGGGATTATTTCATTTTAGAGCTGGAAACTTACTTAAAAGAGAATTTATATTTTAAATTTATGTCTGTTGAAAATAACTGTTTATGTGACCACTGGATTCATTAAATCAATTCCCATGGTGTCTAACAGGAAATAAGCTGTTGTTTTGTATCCTTCCTATGCGTGTATATGGTGGTTTTGGAAGGAGCACAGCTTTGTCCGGGAGAACTAATTGTTTTCATAGAATTTGTTTTATAGATCTTTTAGTGTCTGAAATTTATGTAATAGTTAATAATATTGATGTGGACTTGGAAAATGAAGCAAATATTCAGTTGTGCTGATCATGATTCTTACTACATGGATAAGGAAATGAGCATAATATTTTTAATAAGAAATAGCTTAATACTTACGGTGAATATGAATTAAATTTAAGGCAAATGTAGTGGAAAAATTTCAAAAGCTTGTTTTCCATTTATTCTCATAATCTCTTTTGCCGTATTTACCACTGAAAAATGTCTTTCTATAATTTGAGTTTGCTATGCAATTGGACAAAAACAATTTTCCCCTCTTATTTAGTACATCCTAACTTCAGAATCTTTCCACTTTTGTCATTTTCCCTGATCCTTTGTGCACTAAAAATATACACTTCATGCACTTGATAGTTTTCAGTTCATAAGTGTCTAATTTTAAACTTTCAAGATGTGCTATTTTTAACTGTAGTAGCATTGTTTTTCCTTCAGATTAAACACATTATTTAAATTCTGTTATGAACTTATAGAAATGGTGTCTTAAGAATGACTTTCAGAGTGATTCAGGTGTTTTCACTAACACTTGATTCTTTAGGCAGTACCTCCCAGAACTTCTTATCTTGGTTTTTTAGTAGTACATGCTGCTCCCCTTTTGTCTCCCACCTCCCCTCTCCCCAATATTTGCTGATACGTTGTTATACTTCTCTGGCTTCTGCTAATGAAAGAAAAAAAAAGCCATTCTAAATGGCACTGCCATTTAGTGCCGTTTGTCTTCCAAAGTGTTGCATTTACAAAAAACCCACAAAACTTTTCTGTGTACTCTTTCAGGTAGTTACCTGAGTAGTAGTGATCTATTAGTGGTAACATATATCACACAGACAAGGAATAATATGCTATGAGAGCAATATTTACAGGTTTTATATTGTGCACGAATATTTAAGTTTTAGTTTAAGGATTTGGTAATGCTTTCTAAAACAGACTGCAGCACAGAATTTTACTTTCATGTGCTTTTCCTGCAGTTCATTTCCTAGCTGCTTGAAAGTGACAGATGGAGAACATGTACGTTGGTAGATAAACAGATCTTTGATACAAGAGGAAACTTCTGCAGTTTAAGCAGTGTTATCAGTTGCCTTTTCTATAGTAGGTTTTTCAAAAGTAAAGGCATGTTTACAATAGATTCTGGCAGGTATGTAGGCTCTGACCGTGTTACCCTCTATCATGAAACTGGTGGAAACTTTGCCGTTGATGTTGTTGGGAACAAACTGAGGTCTTTGCTATGTACCTATGATTCTGCTTTCAAGGTTCTAAATTAAAAAATGTAACAATTATGGTTCCTGGTTGAAACCTTGCCTTGATCTAAATGACTTCTAAAACATATTTTTAATAGCTGCTATTTTAATGAACTGGTAAAAGTCCTTCCTCTTTGGAACAAGCTGCTGAGATTGAGGATGCTGGGCCTCCACTTATGTTGCCACCCACATACCATTAAATTGATCTGGAGCCCTTTTCTGTTAGTGGTGTGGTGTTTTGGGGAGTTTTTTTGTTTGGTTGGTCTGCTTTTGTTTGGTTTGCTTCAGTTCTGTTTTATTCCTCTTGCTTTCCTCTCATTTCTCTCATTTTTCCAGTTTGGAGACTTGTGAAGTAAACCCTAGCCTGTCAAACAGCATAGTGAAATTCTGGGTGGTTTTCCATTTCTCAAGTAGAAGTAAGGGAATAGAAAATGTAATCAGCAAGGAAGAGTTGCTTTTTGGTATGTGAAAAAAATATTTAGAAGGCAAGAAAATGAAAGACTTGGTAATTAGGCTATAAATATTTACTGATGCTGGATAGCCCTTTCAGGAGGGTTTTTAGCCTATTTAGAAAGAGTAATCCTGTATGTTAAATATTGGTGCCTTACGGGCTTAAATTGTCTAAGAGGAGCTAAACTTGGAAAGAAGATATGAGCTGTGGTAAAGAAGTTTCAAGAGCAGCCAACTTGAGAAAAAGTTTTTTAGAGTGTGAGTTTCTATCACATTTTTTTTGAGCTCTATAACCCAAGGAGATAACTTTTTGACTTGGGTGAAATGGTGGGATGTGTTTGGAGATGGGTAGACTGGCATATTTGTGTGTTTGTTCAATCCTAAAGGTGGAAATTTGGCAGACATTATAACTGATTTCCTGTGTTTTTTTTTTGTTTGTTTGTTTGGTTGGTTGGTTTTGTTTGTTTGTTTGGTTGGTTGGTTTTTTTGTTTGTTTTTTTTGTTTGTTTGTTTTTTAATTTAAAATTATGTTTTCAGAGGAGTTGCTGTCTGGCTGCCCATAAGATGTCCCGCTTTTTCTTCAGATTTTCTGATTTTTGTTCCTTTTCCTGACGAACACACATTTTTCAGATCTGTTAGCCCTTTGTTTGTGTCCATGTAGACAACTTTGTCAGCCCAGGATTGAAAAAAAAGGCATAAAAGTGTATGTGAATAACACTCAAAGGATGGGTTTTTTTCTATATTCCCAGAACTGTGTATAAAGGTTTCCAAACACTAAACACTGTCAGTGTCTTTTAAATACAAGAAAAGTTGGAAGGGAAAAGCTTTTTTTTTCTTTTTTTTTTAGGTTCATGTTTAAATCACAGCTCTGGATGTTGTTTAGACAGCTTGCAGCTGAAGAATATGTTTAGAAAAAGACTCCTGCGGTTTTATGCAAGCTTCTTTTCCAATGTACAAATAAGTGGTAGAACTGCATGGAACTGAACCAACTGAATATCTCTAAAGAGCAGAAAAAGGAGTGGAATTGGTGCAGCACTTTTCCACGTGTTCCCCTTCAATATATCTAAGGTTTGACTAAATGGATATTGCCAAAGTTGTAAAGATAATTCTGTTTATGTGACATCAGATCCACACTGGGAGTTAAATGTCCTGCTGTTTGGCTAACTGGTTGTGCTAGTCCTTAGTAATTTTTGTGATGGAAATATTTGTCCAGGACCTCTGAACAGAGGCGACATAGTGGCAAATGCTTTCCCCAACTGTGAGCTGGATTCTGAAACTACTGATTGATCAGCAGTTGTCTAACTTTACAGAGGTTGCATTACTTGCCGTCTTAATCTCAGCTATTAATCTTTTTACAGTGCTAAGCTGTCTTCGCCATTAGTATTATTTTCTTAGTATATTACCTACCTATGTTGTGCAATAATTTTAGCTTGTTACTTCTTGCCACTTCTGCTAGGTGCATGGAGAACAGAGGGTTTTTTCTCTTTCTCTGGCAACAAGCTTTAGCTACCTGTGGGTAGCTACATAATCCTACATAAATGTGTCTGCTAAAATAAAGAAGGTACTTCATTTATCCTCCTTTTAGGTTACACTTTCCCTAGTACTCTCTCCCTAGCCGGTCTGAAGGAGTCTGGGCACTGTATCCCAGCGAGGGCCTTGCTAGTGTTGGGCAGAACCTGAGTTACTCTGTCTTTGTACTTTATAATTTGCTCAATTTGTCCCCATGTGGCTGTTAACCTTTTTGTAATGTTATGATATTGCTGACTCATGCCTTGCATCCACAGGAGGCCCTAAGACTTCAGGATAGCAGAGTGAGACATTTGTTTCCCATTATGGGTGCACATAATGACTCATAGGCAGGAGTGCTTTCTTGCCCTTGTCCCTGATCCTTCTATTTACCAGCCTCTCCCTCCAGTTTAAGGCCATTTTGAATCCTAAGCCTGGCCTCCTGTGAACTAATGCTTCAATGAGTTGAATATGATCTGATGATATTAAAGAAAAAAAAAATCTGTTTCACCATCCAAATCAGTACTAAAATAATTATTATTGCTGTACTTAAGACAGCCCCCTGCAACACATCTCTTGATACCTCTTCAAATTATGGCACAGATAGTTTCTAAATATGGTTTTTCTCATATTTTATACTCATCTGTTATTTTCACTTAAGCTGTGCTTCCTTAGTTTGATAATACAAATATCTTGTGAAACAGTATCAAAAGACACAATAAAGTCAAGATTTTTGGCATCTACTTATTTCTTTTATGCTGGGAGGCTTATTGTCTGGTATACAAAGAGATCAGGCTGATTTGGAATAATTAGTTCCTGACAAGTCTATGTTGACTGTTAAACATCTTATCACTTTTTGATTAATGAAACAAAATCATTTTTATGTGGGAGGATCAACAGGGTTTTCACTGCACAGCATTATAATCTTGTTCCAACAAATACAGGTTTGTTTCACTTTTCTGTTATCTTCCCTTATCAAACAAGTAATGGTTCTTGGTAACTGTTACACCACCGGTTTTGGGAGAGGGTAGCATGCTTTCTTGGTACACAGCAAACCATCTCCTTGCATTTCCTTCCATGCTACCAGTCTAGTTGTGATCATAAATCTAACCTAGTGAGTGAACTCCTTTGTAGAGTTGTTTGCCCGTATGTATATGATGTCTGTTGGGCACAGACAGCTATGTCTGCTCCGTATTTCATCTCCTGCTTGTTTTCTCATGGGTAGAGGAAACAGAGGGTAACTCTGTGCTGTGATTTGGCGCTTTGTGCCCAAGGAGAGTTTGTCTGTAGGCACTACAGGAATCTGCACATGTAGAAGCAGAGTTTGCAAAGGAAGGTGTTGAGATGCTTTTGTAAATCACTTCCTCGGGTGTGCTGTGTGTGTTGGTCATTGCCAGGGATCTGGCCTGGTGCATATTGAATGCTGTGTAGTACCTGTTCTGTTGTTCAGGATGTAGCTGAAGAAAACAACAACATGGCTGGGTCACACATGGATCGTGATCAAATCTCTCAACCCTCCAACTTATCTTTATTCTATATTAGTCTGACTCAAAAGTATAAACTGTAGGAAATGTTTCCTACTGGGCATGTCATGTAAAAATAAATATGCTTGTTCTGCATCTTCCTACAGATGTACTGGCTTGATTCAGTGTCGCTAGGGGTAGGGCAAATGAGGTATTTAATTGCAGGCCTTTGAGATTTTACTATATACTTGCAAGGATATCCCTCCCTCCTCCTCTCTTTTTCTGGATAACCCGATGGATTGGTTCTTCCTTAGGAGTCTTTGCTATTCTACATTTTCCCTCTTGCATCAAGACCTCAATAAGTTTCCTACACTTTTTGGAGGTCTGGCAGCAGGCAGATAGGTATGCTGCAGTTTGTGGGTTGTTTGTTTTGTTTAGAGAGGGTAGACTAAAAAACAACCAAACAAAAATGGAAACTAGTTGATTAGTTTGGTCTGCTTTACACAACATAGCAGGGACAGAGGCCTGGGAGTAGCCTGCATTACACAAGTATGAGTAATTGAATGACTGACACAGGAACAGACTTACAGGGCATACCACAACTTTCCTTCATTCTGTGCAGAGAAAAGGTACTTTTAGATTTCTTTCCCCATTGTGTATCCTGTTTTGCCAAGAATTCATCATTCATGCTTCTAATTCCTAGGATCTTCATCCCTTTAAACCCACCTAACTTGTCCCTTATGTAGGAAAGTCACAGCAGGATTATTTTAAGTCTCTTCTTCTGTCAACTGTGGCCCAGTGATGAAATGGCTGATACCATTATCCATGAAGAAGGGCTCTTCCTCTATTAATTGCACTGCATGATGGCCATACATTATGAGGATCTACCTGCTGTGATGTTGCAAAAGGCAGAAGCAAGAGAAGTTGACTGTCATATATAATGAGAATAAATCTTTTCCTGGCTCTCAAACAAGTGCTCAGTCTTATGCTCACTATCCCGAATCATAGAACAGTAACAGAACAGTGGGGAGGGGTGTGCTGCTGAAAGGAATCAAGTTCATTGAAGAGCTCTGGAGAGTTCAGATGCCCAGGTGAGAGAAAACCAGATCCAAGTGACTTCCATTTCTTCAAACCTTAGCAATGGAAGGGGTAAATAATGAAAAGCAGCATCTGCATCCCTGGGATTGCTTCTCTCCAGTGCTGTCTGTCTTACTCTTCACTTGTATTATCAGCAGATCTTCCAGTTAATGCAGTGGGAACCCATTTAGTGTCTTAAAGCGTTGTTGGCATTATTGTTTTAATGGACTGAAGATGTTTTGATTCATAAATGCAGATCTTAATGTGAAGGGGGCAAGCTGCAGCATACTGGAGATTATACTTAATTGCTGAACCACGCATTTATCTACATATACTTATGCAAAGTCTGGCATTCTCAACAGTTTATTTTTATATAGCTGAAAACATTCTTAAATAATGCTGATGTTACCCACTTTCAGCACACTGTTCCTGAAAACAAACAGTTCAATATATTGCTTTTACAAGAAATATTTTGCATTGTTGCTCCTAGCCTGCAGCTTTGAGAAAATTAGGAAATAATTTAGTGGAAGTTATAAATCAGTGAAAAGGGACTTTTAGATTAAAGAATGCTTCTTCAACCATGACTGTGGCTCATAATAGGATGTTATAATCTGGTCCTGTAGAAATTTCCATGTTAAAGTTGGGGGCTGGGGGAGGAAAGGGCGAAATGTACTTCTTTAGCTTATTCTGTTCAAATTCTGCCCCTGGAAGTTCTGCAGGATGGATCTGCAAATTGTCTCTTACTGCTTTTGTTTTTGTTTTCCAGTCCCTTTAATTTAGGAAAAACTCACCAGAATGAAAAACAATTGTTACCTACACTGAAATAAACTTTGGTGACCAGTGGAAGCAGACAATGACATCGGTATGTTGATGTGGAAGAATCTTTTTTTTAATTCGTGATGACTCTTAGTTTAAGTAGGATAAAGTATAAAAAGAAAAAGAACAACACAGTGCCCCTCCATCTGTGCATAGTCTCCAATATGAGTTTGTCTCCTTTGTATGTGGAGATTAATTTCACCCACACAATAGTTCCCATTCAAGGAACCCCACATTCACCAGTATAAGGGAAGCAGTCATCTCTCTTCAATGTCTTCGTTCTGATAAGTCAAAGTAGGAAAGCACTTCAAGTCTCTCCCTGTGAACTGGGCTGTCCAAATCCATGAATATCATGACAACCCTTTCCTGCACATATATAAGTTCATATTATCTTTTTCCATGAAAATGGCTTTATTCCAGATTACTTTTTTCTAGTATTCTGAGATGTCTAGCTATCATACACTTTCATATATCAAGAAACATTAAATCCTTTTCCTGCTGTGAAGTATTCAATTTTTCTTATTTCCTTTCCATCCATCCTAAAAAAAAATTGTATTTCTGGAAGCCAACTTTCTTTTTATTACAAAAGAAATGCAATAGATTGCCCAAGTAGAGTGTGAGCGAGTAAAAAAAAAAAAAGTCATATACAATGTTTTACTACTCTCTGGAATGTTCTTGGGCAGTGCTATAGGTTAAGTCATAGTGTATGCGTACTACTGCTGGCCTTTTCAGTTTTTATTTGAACAGATTTTTAAATTTTCTAATTTTGTTGGCCAAATGTATTATACAAACATGTTTGAGTGCCAAATCTGATCCTCAACATTTTTAAGTTATTATTTTTTTAAATACTCCAAAGCAACTACTACTGTCCCTGTCAGTACCACTCTCTTAGATCAAGTAAATGTTTTTAAAGTTAATTCTGCAGGGCTGCAGTTCTTGGCAACAAAATAATCTTGAACACTAGTAAGGAAATTTATGGATTTCAATTATAGCTTGTAGTGTATCATAATTCTAGTTTTATACCCTGTGCAGTTCAGTGTTTTGGATTTTTAATGGGTATAGAGCAGTAATCATAAAAGTGATTCAAAATGCACCCAGTAATTACAGAGATTTGCTGTTGCTTTTGCATTAAAAATGATGATGATTTACAATCAACAAAATTGCAGTCTGTGGTTTTACTTCAGATACTCATGCTATTACACTGCTTGTTAGTTATGGTCAGTGATTTAGAGCTTAAGAGCTACAGGTTAGAAAGCTGCAAAATTATTTATTCTTTAATAGCTAATAACAGTAATTTTAAAATGGACATTATATTAATTATAATTGTGTACATTCCAGAATACATATGTAGCCCTTTGTATCTTTTGTTACTGGAAATTAATTACAGCTGAAAGGACCTAGTTGGACTACAACAGCCAGAGTCACTTTTTTACTCTTAGTTTTTATTACAGTCCAAGAATGTTAAGTTTAGCTACCAGACTAATTTCTGTCTAGCAAGTAATGTAAATAAGTAAGTTCTTTCCTTCACCCCTCCCTGTACCCCAAATACATATCTAGGTATAAATGAATTAATAAAAAGGCAGATGATATACTGTAATTGTGGACATTTAAAATCATATAGAAATAAGAATGATACCTTTTATCTGAAAATTATTTTAAAGTACCTTTGGAATAAGGTAAGAATATGGGGGCTTTTTGTTCACACTTCTCCTTCCTGTCCATTTTCTGCCCCTCCTGAATATTTCCTCTTTTCTTATACATTCCTACATCAAAACTCAAGGAGAACAGATTACCACCTTTGAGAACTATTATTTCTGAATTGGGCTTTGCATTTGGGAACTGTAACAGTTAAAGCTATTTGAACAATAACGTGTTCTTTAGAACATTCTCAAGCATTAGCATAACGGCAATTTTCCCTTCTTCTTAAACCTGGATTTTCACTAAGATAAGATAGTGATCAGGTACATTAGCAGTCAAGTCACGGTGTAAAATGTATTGGCATAGTTACTGATTATACAGCTGTTTGTTAGAAATACTGACTGGAAAACTTGAAAATAGAGAAGTTTCTGAACTGTTGGATGACAGTGGTTTGCTTCTACGAGCTCTCATGAAAAGAGGGTCCCAGTTATTTTTGATCAGTAGTGTTGCTAGAATAAACCTACAATACTTTATTTTAGCCTAGGCTTATGTGGAATCCACGGTTGAGTAAAGTTTTAATTACTATCTTGCAGTAACAGTTGTATTTGTCATACTGTTTGCATAATAATTTAAGTGCTGGCCTTTGGAAATAGTCCTTGTCAAAATTCTTCATCTGAAAAAGGGTTTTGAAATGCAGCAGAGATCACCTGGCAGATTCTTTCCACCTTAGCACCTTTTTTTTCAGGTGGTTATGATAGTGTGAGATGGGGTGCACTGGAAAATTAAAATAGCAAGATTTTATATTTACTTTATCATGTTTAAAAACTGAAGCATTTGTAAATGGAAGCAGGAGATATGAAACCCAGATCCACAACAGCAAAGAGGTTTCATTTCCTCATGATATACTCAGATCTAGAGATTTGTTGGATATGTTTTTATTAAAATTAAGAGTCTGAAGTGTTTAATCTTCTTTATTCCAGATTTAGTGAACGTTTAGTTTCTGTTGAAACTTGGCCCAGGCTTTAAGCAGAATCAATCTGGTCTGTAAAACCTCATCTGTTCATTTCTCCTTCTCAGCCTCTTTTTCACTGTAGGACCTGAAAATCTCTAGCTGGTATCTGACCCCAATTTTTCCAGCCAACCTCTGACATACCTGTGAAACCCAGGTGGGATTCCATTGCGTAGCCAGTGTTCCAGCATTGGAAGACCAGGAGTGGTTTGTCAGGGTGAGGAAGAGTTTGCCCAGGAGCCACAGATCCTGCAAGGCCTCACAGCTGTGCAGTGAGATGGCATTCTTGCATGACTGAAGATGCCTTTTGCTAAATCAGGTTTTAATTTCTGTGTTTCAGCTAAAGCAGTGGAAGTAAAGAGTCTGAATCAGTATTAGACCCTCATTTTAGAAGTAAACTGGTTGTGTGCTTAAAAAAAAAAAAGGCAGCATTTTTTTTTAGGCAGTTAACTTTAAATCTGTGCTACCTTCCTCTCTTGTATGAGCACACACACATGCTCCTCTTTGTATGAGAAGGATGAGTTTTGATTTGGATTGCTCTTGTGGTATGAGCAAGTTCATGATCATAAGAAGATGAGTGGCATAAGGAGCATTAGGAGATGAAGCAGAGGCAGAGACGAGGACATGAGGGATAGGGAGAATTAATGAACTCTTCTGCAGAGTCAGGGTTTGCCTCTGCCTTCTTGATACATGTGATCCTCCATCCTGTGTGTTGTAGATTCATGTTTTGTGAGCAGAATTCTTTCAGCCAGGTATTAACTGAAAGGGGTAGTGAGTGACGGATTAATAGCACCAGCTCTGACAGAGTCCATTGCTGAAACTAGCTTTTCTTCCATTTGTCAAGAGATTTCAAGCCTCCCTGTTTCAAAATATCTATGGATTTGCAGGAACAAAGATGATGGGCAGAGTTTCTTTTTTTTTTTTTTTTAATCAATTTGTATAGTGGATTGTGCCTGACGGGTTAATACTTGCTGCTAATAATTCAGTGGTTTCTCTGTTTAGACTGTGTTTTCCATGTAATACAGGCAGGACAAAAAAAATAAGACCTTAAGTTCCAGCACAGACATCTGCTGGAGTCATGAACTGTGTATTGACTGTGTTTGGTAACAGGGCAAAGGCAGCTGATCGTGATTGTCCTTCCCTTAATTACGTTGTCACATGTCACTACAGTTCCATGTAAGGAAAACAGGTATTTCCTTAATGACAAAGAAATAAGATAAACAGCCAGCAAAAATGGGATAGACTGCCAGTCTGCTGCTGGTGTTAGTTTTATTTAATCATAACTGTCATTTGTCCTGTTGAATTTTTTCCTTGCTAAGATCTCAGTACTTTTTTTCCTACCAAAATATATTGTCTCAAATTCTAATTTCAAAGGCTATTGGCTCTTCATCATTCTAGTAATTATGCAAGGTGAATACAGGTCAGAGTTTCAGTTTGGATGTTCCTTCTGCCACTTTCATTTTCTCTAACCTTATACTCATCCCCCCTAATACTGTTTTTTAATGTCTACTTAATGAGTGCTTTTATATAGCAAGATGAGGAAGAGGTATACCTTGTACTCGTGAATGGATTACCAAAATGTAAAATGGTCAGATTTCAAATTAATGTCTTACTTGAATCTCAGCCTAGCAATAGAAATTACACTTGAGGCCTTTGGACCTTGAAGGGACAGTAGTAATCCATAGCTAATCTTTATGTTAGCAAAATCAAAGACATGTTAATACATTTTTAACACTAAAGTATTTACAATATTCTACTCCAAAAGGGATTGAGTGTGTAAGCTAAAAGTGTATTATATCTTGTGAACTCTGTATCAGCCATTTAACTTGTGAAGATTAAATAAGACCTTTGTGGTCTGTAAGGCAAAATGGACTCATGACTCTCTAACAATCCCAGCCTCTGCCTGTACAAAGGCAGCATCAGGCTTTTTCAGATTAAAGCTAGCTAGATGATAGCAATAGTATCACAGTTTAGACTTCAGTGTTAACTGTGAAATTCTGCTGGGAGTTTTCTGGACAACAAAGCACATACAGTAGGTGGATGTGCAAGTTACACTTTCACTGTCTGGAGCTGATGTTAAGCTTTTCAATTGAAATACTTTTGAGTCCCTAGAGCATTTCTCTCTATGGGAGTATAAGAAAGCAACAGCTTCCTGTGCAAAACAACTTGCTACAGCTGTTTGTTAACACTTACTATAAAAGTGACTGTTTGCCTTCAGTCATGCTGAATTATGTTAGCCTTTTAAGATGAAATATCCTGAAACCAGCTGCATTTACATGCATTAGCTGAAGCTGCCTAATTAGTTTAATTAATTAGTGTAATTAGTTAAAGCTTTATTGTTCTGTGGAGTTAGGCTGCTGGGTAAGCCTATGGGCTCAGAAAGGGTATTTGAAGTACCTGGGCTAAGCCAGCATAGACAGGGGTACACTGACTACTTATTAATCTCAGAAGCAATAAAACATGATATGGAATTTATTGAAGATACAGGTAAGGTTAGTCTTTATGTGTAAAGGAGATCCTTAAGTGTGCTAGAGTGTAGAGTCTTCTCATATGAAGGCTTCCATGAACATTAGTTGAAAATACTCTCTTGTGGCAAATATTTAATGTGAGTTTGAATTATGTTACAGTGATTGCACATGAGACTGGAGTGTAACTTGTTGTGATAACTTAATATAACTTATCAACAAAAGGTCCAGGAATTTGTATCAACTTTTAACATAATAAATTCCATATCAGTTTCTTGGGAGCTTTGTTAGGAACCAGCAAACAGCAGTCTGGATACTGAGGGGCACCAACAACAGAAGCCACCATGTTCACCACCATTTCAGGTGTCTGGGTACATTCAGTTTGCTGATGGCAGAAAAGCACCTTGCTGATATCTGAGAGCAGCACATCTGGGAGAGTCAGGGTGCTTTTCTACTCAGCTCTCTGCACCCACAGCCAGGCTCTATGTCCTTTCTCAGTGAGCACATGTGCAAGACTGGCAGGCAATGAGTTGCCATGACCATGTGTGAGTGCATGCTGACCTTCTCAGACTGTCCAAGGTGCTTTTTTCTAGGTTGGGTTGCTTCTGGAGTGATGTAGATGTATTCTGTCTGTGTGCCTGTATGGCTGATAGTATATAGGTTTGGGTTTTTTGCTTGGCTGCTCACGCAACGTGAAGGGCAGGATTTGTCCTTGTTGTAATCTACAAAGCTGCTGTGGGGTCTCTCCAAAGTTGAATCTGGAATGTTTTTTCTTGTGTGTCTTTTCAAACTAAGGCAGTGGTGGCAGGATGAACAATATTCAGTAAAAGATACGTAGATTTATATTTTAGATACTGTATATCTTAAGACATAATGTTTGGTAAATAATACTGTCACAGGATAGATTTTTGGGGATTTTAGGAAAATTGAAAGTACTGTGTTATTTCCATTTGGGTTAATTCTTTAATTATTCTGGATATAGTCTCAAAACTGCATCACAGCTATCCTTTCTGTTTCTTATTGAATCAGAATTTTAATTTCTTTGTCCTAGGATGACTTCTGTAAGACGTTAGTCATTTTATATTCATTTATTACATGATCTGTAGCGATGTAAGAAAGACAATGGCTCACACCAGCATTCTCTCTTACTGTTTTCTCTCTTAATACCCTGCAAATGTGTGAACTTCTCTGGTATGCTTTTCAGTATGCATACAGTACCAAAGCATGCAGAAACATTACGCCAGTGACTGATATACTGAGGTTTATAAGGAAAAAGTATTAAAGGGAAGTAAGGAGTTGTAGCAAAGTTAGACTTCTGTTTACTCACACACAAGTTTTTTTCAAATTATTAAAATAGGAAAATGGACCAATAAAGAGCACATGTGTGAAATGGCAGCAGCTGGAATGGACTTCCATAAGGTCAAGTGTGAAACTGAAATAGTTTTGTGATCATAGTAAATGTCTTCATCAGTAACACCTGCTGTATTGGTTTCTACAGCACCAGTGCTATAGCTTGTCTGTGAAGTAATATGTAGTAGACACTTTATTTCTGTGATTGACCTGAAAATAATTTTAAAATTTGCAATTTTAGAGGCTCAGTTGGAACGAGACACTTGTGACTGATCAGTCCTAGGACACATTTAGTGTTGAAGAATAGCATGAATATATTATTCATTCAAAATCTTGTATCTTTTAAATAAGTGCACTGTGTGAATGTTTCCATCACCAGCATCACTTGTTTCAGAAAACCTTGTAGATAAATTATGAGTGTATACTACAGGTTACATGGGTGGAGAAGTGTTGAAAGCCAGAGTAATTTATTATCATCAGCTTGTTCCTGGAACATGTGAGGTAAATCATTTGTTGCCAAGGACATCTCATGAGTGCACAGAGAAGCAATACATTAAGTGAGGAAAAAACAGACCACAACTTTAATATTCTCTTGTCCCAAATATATGTTTTGCTATTGTGGCAAATATATATTGCTATGAGCAGCTAAGATGTATTTGTCCTGCTGATTGTCACTGACACACAAATGAGCTCTTTGGAGTCATAGAATTCTGAAATTAAGTCAGACCTTGACTGCTGTATGGGATCTCAAATCATGTTATTTCCACCCTAATCACATTACTCTAGTTATAACAACATTCAAAGTTATACTGTGAAGCTGTTTGAGCTGACTTCTGTAGGTGATGTGCAGAGAATCTCTACATGTTACACTTTCTCATCTAGATCCTTTCAGAAATAAGATTCTTCCATGTTATATATGCCAATTTTGATCACTTGTCACAGAAGGTTATTGTTGTTGACACCCAATGAAGGATGCAGCTCAACCTAAGAATGGTGCCCCTCTTTGTCAAGTTAGATTTCCATTTGTCTGCCCAAGGACATGGCCTTTTCTTATTCAGGAGGCTATTTGGCTGTTGCTCTCAGTCTTTCATCTTTCCAGCCTTTGCCTATTCTATGTAAGGTGGTGAACTTGGGAAGGGAGCAAACTCTTGGATCCTCCTGGCACTCTGAGAAATCTGTGTGGAGATAAGACAGCAGAGTAGTTGTATAATTAGTCTAAGAGCACTGATATTTAAATAGCTGCGCCAGTTGATTTAGTCTTTGTCATAGGACAAGAGTATTTTTTCTTTCTTAAACTCTATCATTTTTTGTCTCTTTTGCCTCCTCTACAGTTTTTAATAAGGCACTAAAATGACTGAATTAATAAATAACTTGCATCTTCCTCCTGCTCTGCATATTAATCCAGTTCTTTGCAACCACTGTGTCTGGTAGGCAGTTGTGATTGGCTCTGGTTTTTTTTTCAAAGCTACTTGGATCTCCTCTGAACAGCTCAGCCAGTGCTTTCCTGCTGCAGTGGAAGGAAGGAAATGTAATCTCAGATTGGTGTGGAGGAGATGCAGTGTCCTGCTGAGCGCTCTGTCATTAGTCTCCCTCTGTGTCTCAAAATCAGAAGATTCTTTTCCTGGTGGTAAAATATCAATGACTGGAATGCATGTACAGAAGCATTAAGAGGTAACATATGAAACGAGTCACCTCCTGATGATGAATTTGAGAAATATGATATGTCACAGATGGTAGAAGGACTGTAATAGAGATAAATGGACGCAATTAAATTCTATACTAGGAAAAAAAACCCCAAACTTCTCAATAGCAGACTTGGTTGAACTCCTCATTGCTATACATGTGAAAAAGCAAGGCATTTGGGAATGAGGATTGTTCCTGGAGTCTTAAAAACTGACACTAGGAAGTGGAAATTGCACTTTTTTAAAATTTAAGTGTTCTAGCTTTTATTAGAGAATTAAAAGGCACTGTGGTATTGCATCTTCAATTACTGTGCTTCAGTTGTTTAAAATCCTGGAGCTGGAGTCAGGAAGATAGATACATAATTGCAATTGAATAGGATGTTTCATATGTATTTGTGTAATGTGGGTTCACATGTGTTTTTTTTAAATATCTTTTGCACTACTTCATTCCCAGGACCAGGGTTAACCAGTGCACAGACTTTATGCTATCCTGTGCACAAGATAGTTTTGCACATCATGTGTTAGTTTTCCAACTAGAAGCAGTGAGTCTCAGAAGAAATAAATTTCTGAGAATGGTAGAAAAAGAATTGGAGGTTGAAGTGTGGACCAGCTTTTCATGGGAAACTTTCTGGGGAGTAATGAGTTATCTTCTGACCTTGAACTAAGTGATCAGTCTGAGAGGGAGTCAAGTGCCATTTAAAATAAACTAAGAAAACCCCAAACCCTCAGCATTAGTCAAGGTAGCGTTGTTGCAGGCAAGTGTTTTATTGCAGTAAATCTTAGATAATTCTTGTGTCCTTCATGATTTAAATATACCAAGTTCAGTCAACTCTTGAGTGGTTTGGGAGACTACTGGTGAAGAAGTCACCTGCAAGCTAATGCAAATATACTGAATTTATTATTCAATACCTGGGTGTCACTCAGACTCCTGTTTAACCTACAGGGTCTATGACCTGAGGTGGCAGACTGAAAAATCTCCAGTTTGGTACTGAGTGCAGTGATATTTGTTAATGAGAATTATCTTTGTACCAGATTAGCATTTGCTGATTTTCAAACATGTTGAAGAGACTGTTGCTTGGACTTACCGTCTGAATATTGAATTATGAAACAAAAAAGTGAATGCTAGATCTGATGAATGTAGGAAGTGTGACTAAATTTTGCAGGTTGATAACCTGTTCTCAAAACTATGCTGACTATTGATAAAGGGCAATGTGGACCTTCTTACTTGCTACTCCTGTCCTTACCTCAGCAGTCCTGCAGTTTTCCTCTGCAGGGTTTTTGGCTGATTCTTAATGTGTGTAACCTAATGGTTTGTCATGGGATATAGTCTGTATTTGGTGATCTGGTGCTGCCATTGTGCCAAGTGACATAATTATTTATCTTGCTTGAAGTATACAGAAACACAAGTATTTTCCTGTTGCCCCGCTTCAGGCAGGTAGCAATGATGGCTGGATGAGCTGGCCAGCTGCCTCCCAATTCCTTCTGCTTCTCCTTCTACCCCAGAAACACTATCAGTTTGCTTCCTGTTTCCAACCCTCTCAATGACAAAGCTATTTTTCTCACTTAGCAAATATAAAGTTTTTGAATGTTGCACACAATATTTTCAGTGATAAAGTAACTTCAGTATAAATAAAATAGTATAATCGACAAAAATGCGTTTTATGTTTGTTTTCAAGTAAGCAGACTTATTCATCTCTCCCCTGAGATGAGAAAGCAGTAGTTCTGTAAAACATAATTACAAACTACTTTACTCTTTGCTACTGTTGGCTTTTGGTTTTATGTTTGTGTTTTTTGTTTGTTTGTTTTTGGTTTTTCAAGCAACATCATTGCTCAGTATCAATGGTTTCATGTTACTGTTTAATGTATGAGTAGTCTGGGTTTCATGGAAGTTGAGAAAGGGACAGTTCATATTTAACAAGTTCCTTGTGTTGTTGTTCTTTTTTTTAATATATTTTTTTTTTTAGCCAGTGTAGTCATATTTGTGAAGTAGAAAAATACATACAAATCTTAATTATTATTTAGTTTGGCTGAATTAGGATACATCTTTTATTTTTCGAGAAAATTATGCATGATTCTTGGAGTAAATTAATCACTTTCTAGCAAAAAGATTTCTTACAAAGTGGGAACAATTATTTTAGTAGGCCTTTGGATTTTCTTAATCTGTGTTATCTCAGCAGTGATAGTCTCAAGGCTGTGGAAATACATTTTAATATTGTGTGTGATAATATTTTTTTTTTGTTCCTTTAATCTTTAGGTTCTGTAATCTCTTGACCTAGATGCCTACTTAGTCAACTGAAAAATAAAAGTAATTGATTATGGAAAGATATTAATTGGTAGATTTCAAGACTTTTACAATGGAAATAAGTACCATTTGACAGATAATGAAATTTATGAATAGTAGCAAAATAAATCACCTGAATGTGATTATTAAAGCAGTTGAAGATTGGGAAATAAACCTCATTTATTTTCCTGTGCTATTCTCTTGTTTTCTTTCTAATAAAAGATAACCTCCTCGTGAAGCCATTTTTTTCCAGAGATTCAATTTTTTCTTTTTTCCTTGAAACTAAAATTAGTAACAGGTAGCATATGTATGCACATATAGTGTTATATATGGTGCTTGCCTGCTTATGACTCTTTGCAAACACTAATTATTATAATTATCTGCAAGGTTAATATACTTATCTGCAAGGTTATATTTTATTATACGTTACCAGTAAAATTAATAATCCTAATTGTCTACAATGTTAATATAATTTTTAAATTCAATCAGGCAAAGCTGTTTCTTCTCCAACGACAACATCAATCTTCAAGTTTAAAATAATGTTTTTTTAAAAAAGGAAGTGATAGATAAAGTGAGATTTATATATTTTTTTTATTTTTTTTTTTTAAATAAAGTTTGGTTTGGTTGGGTTTTTTAAAAGATTGAGTAGAGGTCTTGGTATTGGCCTTTGGAAAAATCTGTAAGACTGGTTATCCTTGGCCTCCAGCGTAGATCAAAGGAAGTCATTCTGAAGCAGGATTAAACTTTTATTTCTATCTTTTAAAAAAATGCCCTGTATGCATAAATTGGATTTATTTCAGCTCAAATGGAATATTTCCATTGTATATACCTTGTTGACCCATCACTGGATTATATTTGTTTTCCCTGTGGGTGGTGGTGTCTTACTGATGCAGTTAATTACAGTTTGTATATATTCAGGTCTTTCCTCCTCTAATGTTTCGATATAAACTGACCTTGCACTCTCAAGTGTTATAGCAGTCCCTTTTCCATACATTAATCCTTGAGATTGTTCATTCCTGTGTGAGACAGACCATCCTGTGGGCTGGTGAACCTTCCCTGCTTTGTGACATTCATAAATTCCACTTGCTTCTTTTCTCATGTCAGAGAAAATACTAAATAAGATCAGTCTTGGGACAGATCATGGAAGAGAACACTGGCAACAACCTTGTTTACATCGCATAATTCCCTTTTCATTATAACCTAGCTATGTCTCTGACTGCTTTCAAATTCTTGTACTAATCATGCTATTGCTTCTGTAGGAAACCAGACAAATTTGATGTAAATATGGAGAAAATGTGAGACTGAACAGTTGAGGTGTTAACAGTTCACCAGGACCAGATGCTATTCACCAAAAGGTATTGAAGGGACTCAATTTTGACATGTAAAATTGCTGAACCGCTGGACAAGTTGAGTAACATCCTATTTTGGCTGGCTACTGTGGAGATTGCCAGTACAGCTCCCATCTGAACAAAGGGCTTATATGGCCATACGGGAAACTAGAGACCAGTAAGTCTTAGTTGTATCCATGATAAAATGGTAGAACCTATGATAAAGGATAAGATCAGTGAAAAGGTGGCAAAATGCTTTAGGGAGAGTGTGAACACATCTTCAGTAAATGGAAATCCAGCAATGATTTTGAATGTGTGCATGGTGTGTGAAGGAGGGGAACATATGGACATGTTTATTGGATTCTCAGAAAGACATGAGTTGTCATGGTGCTTTTATAGGTTAGGGAGCAGGAAGGAAAGACTTGAGGGCTAATAGTCAGTTTTCAGGTTGGAGAAGAGTCACAGGGATTCCCAGTGGGATTTGTGCTGGGACAGGTTTTCATCAGTATCTTCTTCAGTGATGTGAAGAATAACCGAAACAGTAAAATCTCTAATCTTATGGATGACATTTTTTTTTTTTTTTTTTTTTTTTAAGTGGTCAAATACTGTCATGATGTTGAGAAACTGCAGGAGGAGCTTCACAAAACTGAGTGGGCAAAAAGGCAGCAGATAGCTTTAGCATAGTGAAATATGTAAATAGTGCATTGAGGGGAAGAATAATCCAAAGTAGGACTATGTGTTTCTGAACTAGGAAATGTGAGTTACAGCTCAGGAACATGACAACATGACAGAGTGGATTTGCTGCTTCCCAAATCTTGCAGTGTGAAAGCTACAGTGGACTCAAAACTTGCAGGATATGGGTGCAAAATGGATAAAGAAAGCATTCCTAACCCTGCAAGTAAGGAAGTTCTAAAACTGCCCATCCTCACAACAGGTAGGGAGATGAACTGCAGAGAGTGGCCATTCCCATGCCTGCTCTCTCAATACCCTTTCCCCTTTGCTTCTGGGGACAGAATGTGAGGCTAGATAGATCAGTGGTCTGAACCATTGGGATATTTTTCTTGTTCTGCCACAAGTGATTTGTTAGGTTTATGCAAAAATCTTCCCACTGAACTGACGACTTTCATTCCTGCTCATAGTTACAGAATATGGATCATGTAGTTCTCCAAATTCAAGCATAAATCTCTGCCTCAGTTAGTCTAAGAGGTCATCCTCTCCTGTTCATGTCTCCTGCCTTCATATTCTGTATCTTCTGCTATTGAAAACCAAGCCAAAGTAATTTTTGGTTCATCTTAAATTTAAACACTGTACTCCCCAAACTTTTTTTTTTAATGACTGATGAGAGTAATCAATTCTCTACCTCTTCCAGCAGCCACTAAGCCTTGCTGTTATTAGTTTCACTTCTTTTCATCAACTTCTATGTGATAGAACCAGCTACTGAGAACTACGTATTTGTGACTTCTTCAGTAAAACACTGTTCTTCACTCATCGCTTCGGATTTGTGTTTCAAATGAATTCGGTACAGCAAAGTTTTGGTGATCTTTTGTGTGACTGTTCAACTTGATATATGCTATGAGCAGCCCAGCAGTAGGGTTATGTTGATTATGCAAAGTTAAGCATAAGTATAAGCCTGCACAGGGTCGTATTTCTGGATTGAACTTAGTCATTTACTTAAATGCCTAACATAGGCTATGACTTATTCTTTTGTCTTCAAAGCCACATACCTTGTGTGTGCTTACATGGGAGTTTTTGAGATCATAACAGAATGCAACAGAGCTGGAGAAAAGCTCTAAGGGCCTGGAGAGCCTTTGAAAGGATTATTTCCAAGTGCAAACTTCAGGGCTCTATTTTTTATATTTTGCCTACATGTTTTAAAAAATGTGAATAGATCAATGCATGCTGTATATATCCTCTATAATTTATTTAAGTTTTAGATTTCATCACTTCTGTCTCTCACTGTCAAGATAAAACACTTTTTTGTGTGTGTCATTTAAAGTATAATAGTTCATTCTTTGTCAATGAATTTCACTGGCTTAGGATGGATAGTGGGGTTTTGGGTGTGGAACCATACAGCGTCATTTTTGTATTGTATTAAAATACTGATTTATTCTTCTTCTTCCTTCCGTTCAGTATTTTAATATGTATTTTAAAATCCATATGCAGTAGTTAAAAAAGATGCATGAGTCAAACTCTCTGTGTAATCCACCTAGTATTTTGTGGTTGCACTACATAATTTGGTAGGATATCAAATGAATTAATAACAGCCTAATTGTTAACATACTGGCACCAGTAGGCAACTATTTCAAGTGTGACTTTTTTTTTTTATCCCTAAAAATTGTTCCTTGGTTTAATGCAATTTACCATAATAGTAGAATGAAAAGAAAAAAAAAAAAAAAGAGTAAAGTGTGCTTTTAATGTATCTTGGTATGCTTTTTTAAAAAAACATCTAAGAATTCTTTAAAATACGTTGGATTGTTTTTAGTGGTAAAATAAGGGGAAGATGTTCCTGTGCTTTAGGACAGTAACAGAGCATATTATCATCTGAACATCTTAATATCACTGACCAAGGAATACTCTTCCATTTTCACCTGTGCCTCTACTCTTGGAAATCTTTGTCAAAGTATATGTTTATGCTGACTCCTTCAGAATATCAGGTTGAGGCACAGACTTACATTCAATCTAAGCTATTTGTAAGCCTCATTCATTGCAAGATTTTTGTTGGTGTCTCGGAGATTGTGTGATCTGCTACAGTGAAGTGAGTGTGGCCATCCAGTTAAAGCAGGTCCTCTCCCTGAGCCCCTTTCCCTCCTACTCCTGGCCTGACTCTCCACTTGCATTTCCCCCAGAATGGTTGGGGGAGATGCACCATGACACATCTTTCTGAAGGGGTGACTTTCAGCCTTGACAGATGGATGGTAAACTATAAATTCTGCTTGTGTTCAGTTTTGCAGGGGCTGGCATTCCAATGAAGGCAGTTAAAACTGTCAGCACCTAACAGTGCTTGAAGATAATGAATGTAATATAAACCTGAGAAACCCACGAATAGCACTGGCTTCCCACATAGCAGATGAAATCCACTGGGTCTCTGCATTTCAAGAAAGCCTCTTAATCCTACTCAGGCATTCATAATAATACAGTGGTTATGTAAAAAATTCTGCTTGTTCACAGAGCATGTTAACAAAAAGAAGTCAAAAGTATTTAAACGTGCTATGTTCAATGTGTTCCAAAACCACTTCATGGTATGTTGACAGCTGGTTATTAATTACAGTACCATGGATAAATATGCCATGGTAATGAAGGACATAATTTTATGTAACTTACAGACATTTTCCAGCATATTCTCAGTGTTACATTGGTGGATTTCATTATCAGTTAGTAATGTTTGTGATACCTGCTTATTCTTCTAGAAGAAAATGTCTTTGTCACTTTGCTTTTCTTTGTGGGAGGAGGAAGGTAGGAGGAATGAGCTCTTGGTAAGTCTCTTTCAGAAGGACTAAAGGCAAGAAACTTAATGATAGAGGAGCCCTGGTTTTCAAAATCCTTCTTTGAAATGAAATAGAATACAAAATATTATAGTATAAAGTACTCCCTAAGGATAGTAATTAAATGGAGAAATGATCATTAAATGTGTTAAGTAATTGCTGAGAATCATGCATATAGACATAATTTGTTTTCTGTCAGTGTGGGTGGCTTTAACTAGAACAGAGTATTGTTTGAAGACACAGCTGCTACTAGCCATGGAATATTCTGTGATTTCTTTTACTTGACTATTCTAATTTAAGTGACTTGAGCTTTTTAGTTATGTCACCCTATACAATAGGAGGGATTTACAGCTATAACATATGACTTTTGTTGTAGAAGTCATATGGATGCTCTAGAAGTGTTCAGTAATTATTATTACGAACACTGGCCCGTACACATATCCACACATGAACATAATATTTACAAAACTATAAGGTGATAGTTCCTCTCAAGAATCAGTTTTACTGTTTTTTTGTTTTTTTAAAGTCCATCTCTGTTTTCCTCAAACACTTCCATCACTTTCAGAGCTGTGCTTCTTGTCCACTGAGCTGTATTTAATACATTATTCATTAAAACAGAGTCAAATTTGACAATGGGGTGCAAATTGGAATTTATCAGGAGCACATGTGAACCCACTTGCTGAGTTTGTGATGACCTTGCTAAGTTGCACTGTTGTGAGAATGCATAAAAAGGAACAAATGAACTTGGGGAGAATTTACACCAGCTATGAAAGCAAAACCTATTATACGTACTTTCTCGAAGATACAATTCTGAAAATAATTTAACTTTCAACTTTCTGAAATAACAAGGGTGTCCAAATTCAGTCCACAAGGGGGGAAAGGTGCTCAATTTTCCTTTCCCCTGATTACTATCTGAGGTCATAAAATATGATAGTTACTGTACCCTGAGTATTTAAACACCACACAACCACCTGACTGATATAGTCTCTCTGTGGAAGCTCATCATTGCTACTTTTATTATTCTTTTTAATGCTATTTTTACAGAAAGACAAAACACCTGTTTTTGTAAAACTACAAGCATTCAATTCAAAATGAATGACAACCTTGTGTGATGGAAGCTGTAACAGTTGAGTTTTAGCTTATTTTTAAATTAATACCAAAGTATTTGCTTAGAATTACAGATACCTGTGCTAAACAGTTCCAAGAAATGCTACAGAACTTCTACGTAAATATCTCCAAAATTCTGTGTGCATTAGGCTATCACTTGCATATGAAATTATGGTGTGTTTGTTCTTTTACGATTATTTACTCCTTTGTGTTTTAGCATGAACAGTTGGTTAGGAGGAGGGATGAACTGGCTTTTGGAAATTTGTAAGTGACTTACAGTGAAATACACCATTGTGGAAATGAATGTTGCTAGTGAAAGATATAGAAAAAGTTGCTGTGCACTAATAAAACTGATACGCTGACCAATTAACTGATTTTGTAGAATAAGGGTCTATAAACAGTAATGACGTAAGCTTAGTTTTATACAAGCAAGCTGTTCCACTCGAATAAAAATACTTCTCACTCATGTCCAAAGTTAAGGAAACATTCAATTGTTTGAAGTGTTAATTCCATGGAGGTTGTTTTCTGGAATGGGAGTTAGTATAAAACTGTAATTATTACATTTTTGCATATCCCTCAAGAAATACAATGCCTTCCTGAAAAGAAAGTAATTTTTAACCAAGTGTTTGGGTGGGTCTGGTCTTCCCCCCCCCCACCCCACCCCTTGTGCATGTGGGATGAGTTTCATTTTTGGTTTTGTGTTTTGGGTGTGTTGTTTTTTTCTTTTTCTTTTTCTTTTTTTTTTTTTGTGTTTGTACATTCTTGTGAGCGTATCTCCATTTAATGTGCAATACATGCTTTACTGACACTTTTTGAATTCAAGCTTCAGTCATCTTCACTTTTGTTGTGGAGTGTGATACTAAATTGGACAATATTACTAAATTCCTTTTTTTTTTACCACTTTGGTCTCATGTTTGATAAGCATATATATTTAATTCAAACTGCTGTGTCTGCAGTTCTCAAGATAAAACACAAAAGGTTGCAGTGGGCAGTGTACATCAATGTGCACTCCAGAGCCAGGCCGGTTGTAATTTTTCCTACTGAAAAGTGCTATTGAGAGTCATTCAAAGAAATGAGTCAACTAACTAAGATTAAAAAAGGAAAGTTGGACTCTTCAGCTAGTTTCTCAAGTTATCTCCCCTGAATTTCTTGGGAGAATAATATCAAAAGGCAAATTAAGTAAAGTGAACAATAAAAAGTTGTGTGCTTTCCCCTTCCGCCCCTATTTCCCCCTTTCCCTGTAACTTACAGATTTAGGGAAGACTTCAAAATTTTATAAATGTCAATATTAATTTCAGATAGGAAATAAATGGGTTAAACTCTACATTTAGATCTGGTTTCTACTTTCCAGCTAGTTCTGCCAAAAAGTCATTCCAGTGGAACATTAGGAAGGAAATAAACTTTGAAACATAATTTAAGACTGGAAAAATCTTTTATGGTTGTATTTTGTATCATGACTTTTTAAAAAATGACAACATTTATTATTTCAAAAATAAGTCTTTCAAATATGTGCTGGATAAAACAGTACACATAGAACATCCCTGGGACCAAATGTCACTGTTTCCTGTATTTGCTTTAGTGGTTCTAAGTGTTTAACATTCTTAGCAACTACTTCTAATACTAATGGCTTAATTCAGTAAAATCCTCTAAGCATACGGAAATCTGTCCAGTCCCTGAAAAATCATTCTGGGGATTGTTCAAGAGTACAAGTGCTTACATAAGAGTGTGTGGGGTCTTCAGTTTTATTTAAATACTGTCCTAAAAATATTTCCCTGCTGCGGTGATAGTGTTTTGTGTGTTTTGTTTACCTTTTCTTTTTTTGACTTGTAACTCTGAAACAGTTTGTTTATTCTTTGCAGACAGCATAAATATGTTCTCTTTTATTCTCCGTCTTTTTACTTAAAGCTGCTGTTGCAATAGAACTACACTTGATGTCATTATTTCCATGGAAAGACACCTTATCCTTGAAGTATTTCCAAATTCCATGTATAAGCTGCTAGTTGTAAGAATAAGGGTCTTAAAACTCGGTCCTTTTAGAGAAACCAACACAGGTAAGAAGCACAGTTTTTCATATAGTTTGAATAACTTTGGTTTTATTGCAACTTGCAGAATTCCATATCTTCTTTCTTTTATTCTTGCAATATCAACAAATTAGAGCAATGATGGCAGCATTTTTCCCTTGCTATTGCTTGGGGAGAACCTTCATGCTTTGGGCTGCTCTCAGACCCTCTGTGTATTCAATGAACAGGGAAATAATTGTATATAGAAAATTGGTTTCCAAATTTTGGACAGTGGGCATGTATTCTGAAAGAAAAAAATCTTTGGTGATTATTATTGTTGTTTTCTCTTGAATATTCATTGGATTCCCATTAGGAGCAAATCATGCTTGTGGCTAAGTGCGAGCAAAGCAGGTGTAGGCTGGTAGGAATGGTCTGCAGCTATGTGCCAGCTCCAGCCAACGATGATGTGAGAGGCCTTGTGTTTATTGATAAAAAGGTATATTTTGTCAAATGTTAACACTTAAAATGTGGACTGGACAAGGTGAACTATGGGTGTGTAGGTGGTTGGGTCCTGTCCTTCTAGAGTCAAACATAGATGATTGGGGCCTCAAAGTTTGTTGTGAAACTAAAAAAAGAAATGTCTGTCTTTTAAACTAGCTAGTTGCATGTGCAGAGAGGGGAACAACTAGGACATTTGAAGAGGGTAAAAACACAACTGCCAGTCTTAGAACTGAAACAATGTTCCAAGAGTTCTACTGAGCTTGTCATAAACAAATTATTTTTTTAACTGGAGGTAAACCACAGTGTTTTAAACCAATATGGTAATTAAAAAAAAAAAAAAAAAAAACTGCACTTGAACTATAGCTACAACCTGTCTCATAACTACACTTATGTGTTACAGCCATCTCTAATTTTTCTAATTAGGAAGAAGGAGAAATAAAGACAAAATATCTTGCTTTGTGAGCACCTGCCTTAATAGTGGTTTCCTCATTTTATTTTATCTAGCGTGGTGTCATTTTATCTACTTTGACGTGCCCCCTGTATAGTTACAATTTTGTTTCAAAAGCCATAATGAAGATGATTCATTACCAAGCTTTCATTTCCCTAGCTTCACACTATATTTTAGCAAAGCATATCCACCTGTGGATCCTTTGCTCCCCATCTAATGCTGGAAGTCTTACTAGGCTGAAACCCAGAAAATACTAAAATCTAAAAACCAAAGAATACCAAAATTTTAAAAATAAAATCTGAATATTTTCCATGACCTGAAGAGTCTGTGCCCCTGGAAAAATGGCAGACAAATGTATTCTGTCAGCCTTCTGAACAGAAGGGGTAGAGATCAAGAGGAGGGAGCTTGGAGAGTTGCATCTAAAAGCTGCAGAAATGAGAAGTATGGGAGGCAATAAGAAAAATAGCAGAACCTAACGTGTTGTCTATAAAGGAGTATGTTAGGTAAGGGGAGAAAATAGTTATGCATTCAGTAAATTCACACATGCGCTGAAGAATATGTTTGTTTGTTTGCTATCTAGTCGAAGTACTGTTACTTTAAATTTTCTACTCCAATTATCTTAGAAATAAATTGTCTCATTCAAGTATTTGTTTCACATACCACCTACTTTCCCATCCCCTCCCAGTGTATAAAATGTGAGAGGAGAAAACCTGGCTGTAGAAAAAAAAATTGAAGCACTACATGACAAACTCTAAAGAGCATGGGTTACTCTGAGATGAAAATTTGATTAAAGAGGTCTGAACCATAGCACAGAGGGTTTGCATGAATTTAACTTGTTAATGTTTTCAAAATGCATGTATTAGGATGTGAGTGATTTTTAAGTGATAGGCCTTGCATTTGCATCTTTACACCCCTCTGCTCCCATCCTGAAAAGCATTCCAATAGTTTGGATGGTCTTATTTTAAATAACCTAGATTAATCTTGGCTGTTCTATGTTAACCATACTAACTACATCCTTTACTAGATAGATTTAATTGAAAATCTTGAATTTCATCTATAAACTCGGTTTCTAAAACAAGTAACTTCTATAAATACCAAATTCTAGTGACTTGGTTATGTTAGTTGATCAGAGTTTGACTGTTATGAACTGTATAAGCACAAAATAAAAACAGCTTCTAAAATGTTTAGATCAATGTGGAAGAAGTAGTTATATTAATTGCTAGAGATTTACAAATTATGTTACTCATTAGATTTTTTTTTAAAAAGAAATGCACAATTTTTCAGAAAAATAATGTTTAGCATAATGTGCTGATTTACATAATCTCATGTCAGTGAGATAATTTAAGGTCTGACCTCATGCAAGTCAGAAAGCAGTCAAATATCATGCTACTATATATTTAATGTATTCTACCAGCTGTAAGAAGGTAAATTATGAAGGAGAAGCCTTGAACAAATTGTAAATGTGATTATCAATAGTTTTTCAGGTTGCCTAGGGGCAGTGTGCATTTCTGTAATTAAAGGTGAGCATTTAACTAGCACATATATGGAAAAAACCAAAAAGTATCAATGCCTTAATACCAAGTTCAAGCTGTGTTCATTTTCTTCCTGAACTGGATTATATGTGTGAAGTTATTGTTTCAAAATCAAATAATCATTGCTTACATTTTTCTGGTGGATTTAGAGAACAAGGAAAAAAATAACCTAAAACAACAACAAAACAAACTTCTTAGTTAATGGAAAGACTTTATTTAAAAAACAAAACAAAACAAAAACAGTGTAATGCTGTATATATATATATATATATATTAACTAAAAGATGACAGTCATTAAAGAACAGTTTCAGATGGTGTTCAGCAACTAGGCTTTGGCTGTTAAGAAAAGAAAACCTTGCTTCTGTTCAGATAATAGACTACTAAAGGTTTAAATGTTGCATTTTGACTATTCTTGAAAGTCTTCCCCTTGTTCAAGCCTTTAATTTTTCTACCTGTGTTTTGAATGACGTGAAATGGTGTTTGTATGTCTTGGTTTGCTACAGTGTGTCTTTAATTAACTCGGGGCAGATTATCCAGTTTTGAGATTAACTCTACCACAGGGGCAGATGGACTTCACTGGGAATAGGCAGGGTGGGCTCTACTGCAGAACCATCCTGGGTTGCTGTGGGGGACAACTCCGCACAGGTGTCACAGATGCCTCTTCGCTTTTCCGTTTACACCTTCCTGTATTGTGTAATCTCTGTTTCATAAAGTAACTTGATGTGTTGTTTTTTTTTTTTTTTTCTTTGTTATTAATGATGTGAATAATTCAGTAACCTACAAATGTGTTTAAAAAAAAAAGTGCATGACTAAATTTGAAACACTGGAGTTTGTCAAAACCAAACAAACACAACAGCAGCTAACAAACAAACAAACAAATGATCTTCCTAAAGATCATTGTCCTCTCACTTATAAAGGAAACTTACGTGTGCTGGAGATTCAGCCATTCTAGCCCTCAATGTTTACCATGAAAGACACCAGCTCTTCCAAACCAATTGTGTAGCACAATTGGTATAGTTAGATGTTTTCTCAGACTCCTGGTGCATATTAAGAAAGTTAAATTGAATTGTATTCTGTTATTGTAGATCATCCCTGTGTATCACTGATCAATTTATATGGCATGCATACTGTACACTTTGGTTTTCCATCATTTTACTTTGACTTTTCAGCTCCTCTACTTTTGTTGTTGTTAATAGTATCTTTTCCCTCAGCTCATCCAGAAGTCATTTCTGTATTTGCTGTCTCTGAAGATTTTATTCAGGTACATAAGTTTTAATACCAAGTCACGTCTGCTTCAATGGATATGATATACAACCATTTTCCTCAATGTTTCCACTGAGCTGTAGTATTGCAAATATATTCAGAAACACTCTAGTGGGTGGCTATTAAACTGTGTTGCCCAGAATGAGGTCATCACAGTTCTCTGTTTTCTGTTAGCTTAAAAATAAGAGAAAATTTAATAGAAAATGGGAAACAAAATTGTGTGGTTGAATTTAAATCCATCTCAAAAAGCAGGATGCAGTTGAATGTCACAACTGCCATTGTCTATAGTGTCCCTCTGAATAAAATTAAAAGCAGTGGATGAATGTTCCCTACTTAAACTGATAAAAACAAGAAAGTCTTTCCTACTTCAGTCTTTCCCCTGTGTGTACAGGAAAATACATCAAATGAAGAAAATCTAGTTGAACAATCACTTGGACTCTTTGCGAACCCCATATTTTATTGCTTTTTAAACTGGATGCTTCATTAAATATCAAGACAACAACTTTGATAAAAAAGGGCCTTTTTGTATAATAAAAAAGCAAATGAAGTGTCATATCAAGCTGCAGAACAACAAATTTAAAATACATAGATGTATATTTAAAAGGATATGTTTAAAACAGATATTAATTTAAAATTCTCATGCGCTGTGTACAAATAGCCCAGAACAGAGAGACCCTGGAGATCTCTACAGCAATATTAAGTAAATTATTGTGAAAATCAAATGCATCAAACTAATCTATTAAATGGATGGTAATCTGTGCATTTGACAGCCCTTTACTATGTAAAACATTCTGAAATACGGCTATTTACACAAGTTTGTGGTCTCTTATTTCTCACAGTATTTCAAAATGTTCTTCCAGTCTGTCACTTGTCAAAATGTATTAGTTGGCATTTGCCTTTGTTAAAGATTTCAGAATCCTGCCAAGTCAGTTTAAGGACAATAATTATTAGGGAAGCTTGCAATAAGACTTTTCATTTCAAATATTGTTATGATGCTTTACACATTATGTTGCTTTATAGTTAAAACTGAATTTTTCTTTAAGGAGAAAAAAAACCAGTTTGGCTCAGTGAAGTTAATAAAGGAAGAATAATTTAGAAAATTAAAAGCTGTGTTGAATGATTTAGTATACTAGTCCCATGATTTGCTTGGGAATAAACCAGCTACTTAATACCTGCATCAGTTTCATAAGGGTAGATACATTAGAAAGGAGGTACAGCTCATCAAGTTTTACTCTTCAAAATGTTTCTATCAACAGAACTAGAAAAATAATGAAACTACTTTTCTCTTCTTTTTCTAGATCCTTGCTGAAAATCAATACGCTCTATAGTAGGAAATACTGTTTTGGAAGAGACAGATAGTGCTTGCAGATGAGTTTCCTTGGGAATTTGGGCATAAAATGCCTGTGTGTACACTTACAAGTTTGCAATTGTGCGTAACTTTATGCTCACGACTAACTTCCTTATGCTGAGTGTAACTTGCTTTTCCTAAGATTGTTTCAAAATGTCTTGTTTTCAAAATCAGGAGAAGGAGTATAACCTTGGCTAAATTTTAAAGTAGAAAAACTTTTTGCTGTTTTTAGAAAGGCCGAGACTTCCCAGCAGACCTTGTTGCTTGCTTTTCTTGATCTTTAAACTTACTATACAGTACAATGCTCGTCAGCGTGGAAAAGAATCCACCTACGTCCTTTGCATTGAACCATCTGATCCTCAAAATAGTGATATGTGAGGATGAAGCATTTGAAATTCTGCCTAGTAAAGTAACATAAACTAAATGAGGTGGTGCAAAGGAAGAGAATTTCTGAATCTGCTGGACCAATGTCCAAGTAGCCCTAGGCCACGTCTTGTACTGTGAGCTGTGTGCTGGTAAACCTGGCATATAGTCTGCACTGGAAAACCTCAGGCTATTTTGAACTGCAACTGCTCCAGTAGCTAGAATATTTGGAGCATGTCACCAGTATCATGTCCCCAAAACAGGCTGTGTTTGGGTGGTAGAAGTGCAGCACGTGTGGTAATTTAAAGGATTGCAATTTTGTAGCTTAAAAGCTCCCTGAAAATCATGTCATCTGGGTAAAATCTGGTTATTTGGCAGGTCTAGAAAAGCAAGAGTGTAAAAACCAATCTAATTTCTCTTCACAGTCTAGGTGTGATCCTCTGCACTAGGATGGACTGAGTTTAAAAACATATCATTTGTCTACATTCTCTCTTTTCCCTGGATAAATAGACCATTTTTAAAACTGCAAAACCCACATCTGTTTTAAGTACTAAATTCATTATTGTAAATGATTTTTGTAAGAACATGAATAAACCCTTTGATTTTTTTTTTATTTCTAAGGATGAAGCAGAGTACAGAAAGCTACAGACCTTTGCTAATAAAGTCCTAGAGCTCTTGTCCTTGTGTATGCTAAAGGAATAAGGACAAGTGAGGGAAGAAAGCTGGGTTATGATGAAAGAAGTGGTGTTCGGTTACCCTCAGTTATGTTTAGTTTGGCAGTGTGGCAAATGTAGACTCATGATGACATAGACGTTTTTCCACTTTCTGTTGCGTAGTGTATGTGTTTTCTTTGGAACTGATAGAGAAAAGTAAATGTCATAGGATACACCAGGCATACTGGTGTTGAAGTGCACTATCCTTGCCTGGTTAAAAATGTTACTCAAAATGAGAACAAGCTGTTAAAAGGTCTACAAATGTTATGTTTCAAGTGTAAAAAATGCAAATGCCTTTTTTTTTTTTTTTTTTTTTTTTTACTGCTTTTGTTATGGATATATTACAGAATAGAAAATGAAGCAGATGTTTCAACAGATGTCACAGGAGGCCTCTGGAGGGAATGGCTGTTCCACACACCAACAGCATTAGAAAACTACAGAAAGGGAGGGAAATCTAGAGTTGTGTAGCCTGAGGTCCAGTGAGCTAGAACTCAAAGGCTTTGAGATTGAACCTAATGAGAGTTGCAGGTTCTACTTTTGTTCTTGTGTCATGGCACAAATTCAGAAACCTTCATCACAAACAGAATTTCTCCTCCTTTGGCAGTTATGAAACTGTCCACAAGGATTGCATTGGCTCCCTGCAAGCTCTTGTCCAGAGTGCTCTATCTCTAAGTGTCAGAAGTAGATTCCCTTGCCTTGTGAGGAGAAACCTTACTGTGGCCACTGCAAAGATATGTTGGTGGAAGAGAAGGAAATCAGGCACTCCTATCTGGAAACATGTTTTCTGGGCTGGACAAAACTGCTGAAGTGAGGGAAGGATGAAGAATACAAACTAGAAGAATACAAACTAAAATAATACAAACCCACAGAAAGGTAGAATGGCATACAAACTTTAGACTGTTCCTGCACAATTAAGTGATACCACTTGTAGCATTTGGTCATCTTTAAATTGAGACTAATTTGATTTCACAGCAAGGAAGAATTGCAGCAACCTCCACATCCTGTCTAGCAGTGCCTTGCTCAGGAAACAGCTTTTCTATCACTCCTTCCTATTTTATTTTTTTTTTATCAAAATGCCTTTCCTAGTTATAACTGTAACAAGAAAAAAATGTTGGAGTTAAAATTAGATGACGAACAACTGAGTTATCTTTATTCCATAATGAGCAAAAATGTTTTTTACACACTCTATGAATGTTGGCTCCAGCAGTCCTGAGTCAGCATGATTATTTGTAGGGTGTTCATGCCATGAATGTGATATGCTCCATTCTGTAGACGCAGTTTTGTGGAAAAATTTCATCTTGCTAATGAATAAAAACTCTTACTAAGAAGAAAAAGGAAGATCTTATTTCATTTGGGAATAAAAGCTTCTGTCAGTTAGACCTTGTAGCTTCCAAACATATCTGAATCTTTTGTCTGAATGACACAAAACTACAGGGAAGATAGAGCGATAGGTCTTAAGAGTCAAGAAAACCTTTCAAAATACAAAACAAGCCTTTGTCTTTTTAATTACCCAGAGTGGGCTGTTGAAAGGAGTGGGATGATGGGGAGGGCAAAGGTAAGGAAAACAGCTCATGATTTCTCTTAGAGCTGAACTTGCCCAAATCTGCAGAGGCAGGAAACAGTTTTCCAGTTCATTAAAGGCAGCAAGCTGTCAGTTAGATGCTTATGAGCCAGCTCAGTTGAGAGAGGGCACATGCCTTTGTTGTTTACACAGAAATCCTATGACTGCTGCACAAATGCTTTCGCAGGCACTGTTGGCAGCACTTAACACAGTGGCACATTGCTTTGATTTCAGACATCTTCCCAGTTTGGACCTTCTTTCTTGTTTCATCATGAATCTGTGCAGAGGGATACAGAGCACCCCATTTTTTTTGCATTTCAGAACCAAAATTTACATGCTGTATTTTACCTGGGATTGACTGTGTGTATCTATTAATTAAATCTGTGAGTTACTGTACTAAAGAATAAGCTATTGCAATCTATCATACAATGAGAATCTGTAGTACAGAGATAGAATTATTTCTCTGGAAATTCATCTTCTTCTCTGCTTCATGCTGCAGTATGAAGAACAGCCATCATCCTACTTCAGCAGAGAAAGGATTTCCAGGGCAGGAGGAAGAGAGATTAAAATTTTAAGAGGATTTAAGAATTCCTAACAGAGTAGTTTTTACCTTGTGCTTTTCTGAAACATGAGAAGCACAAAATGAAGGGGAAAGTAAAAACCAAACAAATCAAAACCAAACCAAACAAAAAACAAAACCCGAATTAAACAGAGCAAACCAAAATCTAGAAACATGGAGCTGTAAGAGTGTATGAGGCCTTTTGTCTGGGCTTGTTTTAATGTGTGGTATGAGGATTATCTTTTGACCCTGGGCAGCACAGAGCTGTATGAACAACACTGTGTGTATGAGTGTAGAAAACACTGAAGAACTCTAATGAGAGAAGTGTAGCAGACCCTGGGAGCATCCTGGGCTACCATTCCTGGAATGGCGTGATATCCTACAGAGATGAGATCACATGGAAAACAGTAGTTAATACCCTAAGGCAACAATGCCGACCAACCCCTTATGCTACAACATTATCATGGCTTAAGTATCACAGCCTTTGGAGTAATATAACATTGTACTGCAAGTATTATGAAAGACTTACATGTATTATCTGCTACCGAATGGAAAGAAACGTTCTGCCAAATTCTTAGATGTGAAAATACAAATGGCTGGAATTATACTCAGAAATGTGTCTTATGTTCCTTCTCATTATATCATTTAGTAGCTCCTGAAAGAGAGAATAGCTTTGCTGATCCAAGTGCCTTGGAGATGTTTGCTGTTTTCCCATGTACTGTAAATCTCATTACTTGTACTTTCAGCAGCAATCAGATTTGCAGATGTAGAGACTGAAATTTACAGCAAGACATAGAGGGCTCCAGTGGGTTTAATACTGTCCACGTTCGAATTGAAATAAATCCAGAGCAACTGCATTTTAAATGTAATAGTTGCTTCAGAACTTTTTTTATTGCAATACCTTTTCGCTCCAATGTCTTTTTTCATTTGTTTTTATTACTACTTAATTATTAATAATCACATAAATTCTGAACATTAAAAAGGGAATTGACAATTAAATTTTATATAGTTGTGACCTGTATTTGAACATCTGCTTTATTCCTAAAAGCCAACCTATTGTGGTGGGTGGTTTTCTGGGGTTTCTTACATGGTGGAGATTAATCCAAAAGGAATTGTATCTCTATTAGACTGTACATATTTTCTTGATTTGATTTGATTTATAAGATCCAATATGAGATACTCCATAGTACAGCATACTGCAGAGCCATAAACCAGCTTTCCTTTTTCAGGAAAGTACCGATGTAGGCTGCCCTCTCTCTTGAAAATGACAAATGCAAGTATTAAAGAACTGTAATTGTTACTTTTTATGTTAGTTTTCAATTTTTTCATACATTCGTGATGGTGGAACAGGTGGTGAAAGTGTAGTTATACTAGATGTGCACATTAAATGAACCCCCTGCACTGTGCAGATGTGAAAGTGTTTGCTTATGGTGCAGTTTTACTGATTTTTCTATTGACAGAAAGTCCCATGGAAAGACATGGGACTTCTGAGATAAAAATCCTTTGCAGAGCAGTGACATTCTTTCTAATGCTTTATCAAAAAGCGTGGTTGGGATATCATAAGTATAAATAAGTGAAAATATGGGAATGTGTTTTGCTTTTTAGTGGGGGCAGATTTGTTGTCCAGAACACAGTTGGAGAATTCCTGCCATGGGGAAGATTATGTGAATGTTGGAGAGAGGATGCTGTGCTTATGATTTATGGACTGTGTTCCTTTTAAAAAAAAAAAAAAAAAAAGTGGGGAAAACCTAACACATATGCAGGTATGTGTAATACATCTGCCTCTAAATGATTGTGAACAACAATTTTGTGAAATCATCACATGCTTATACCAAAAAAATCTTACTTGTATTCTCAGGAATTGAAGTGCTGATTCAGCAGTGTACATAATTTAACCCAGCTCTGGGCATTGGAAGGATTTTGCTGCAGAGGCCTATTTAGATATCTGCACAAAAACCTGACTTGATTTGTCACCCTTATTCTTGCCTAGGAGGGACATAGTGGATCCTGCAGTAAATATCTCTTTTATGCTGAGTGGGTTGAGAAGCTGACGTGTTTTTACTCCTGCTCAAAGGGCACATACTGGAGACTTTGATGCCATGTGCCCCTTGGTGCTACATGTCCTCTTGATGGCAACTCTTAATTACTTCAACTCCTTCCAGACTAGGTTTCAGGGCACTGCCATCCACAGACCTCACTGAGAGCGCAGCAGCCCTTTACTTGTTCTTCCAGGCCACGACAGCTATATTACCATACAAAAAAAAAAAACCAAAACCAAATGAAAATCATGAGATCAATTCAGATTCTTTCAGTTCTTCTGAAATTTATTTTTCTCTGTTGTTTTTGCTTTTGTGCTTCTTAAGCTTTTCACATAGCTACAAAGAACACATTATTAAAGAGTGGATACTCATTGGATTGTCGCTTAACCATATGCCTCAGGAAAAAGAAAAGTGCTGATAGCAACACTGACAGTGTTGTAGAAGTTTGCAACATGCTCATATCCTCTCTGTGTTCTTGACAGACAAGGCAGGCCGACTTGGACACTTATATTTTGACACTCTAAATGATTTGGCTGATGTGCATATTGAAAAAACAACCACAATAACAAGAGCAAGAAAAACCATGATGAAAAAAATGTAACTTTGTTTTTTTTTTCCTCCCGCTGTTAGTATTTAAATTAAGAAGTGAGAATCACATTTAAATGTACTGATGTCACAAGACTTTTGTTATGGTCAAGCACAACTCATTGTCCCAGATTTCCCTCTTTCCACGTGGTAGAACTCAAATCATCAGTTTTGTGTTTCCAAATTGCTCAGTTTTTTAACTTTTTTTTTTTTTTTTTTTTTTGGTGACCGTTGTTTTATCTCATATAAACTTTCTTTTCTTTCTTGTGTATTTTGTATCATAAAAATTAGCCTCCTTTAAGACAAATACACTTTTGTTGACCTGGATTTTATTGCTCTTTCCTATTCTCAATACAGTATAATAATGCAAGCAATTTAACAAGTGTTTTAATAAAAAAAAAGTAATTACAGAAAGCTTTTGCAATAATAGCAAGGACATTTAGCTTTATCCTAATCTGTTGTTTCACATATCACCTGTCAACTGTGGATGCTGACCAGTTACCAAGGGCTGAAGGCAGTTGTGTGTCAGCAAAGCTACAAGTTCAAGTTTTCTCTCCTGATACTTCAGTTGAAGAGGAGAAAAAAAAAAAATCTTTTAACTGGCTTAATCTGTACCACCTTAAATAATTACATTGTTTGACTTACATATTTTTATAAAATGCCAAGAAAAATGAAAGGAAAAAGAGAAAACTAAAGGACCAAAGAGAGTTGCTACTTAAGTCACCAATAATTTTCATGTACTGTTTGTTTATTTCCAGTAGATTGGTTCAATACATTCTTCTTTAGGTTACTTTTCTGTTCAGTTAGGCCATTCCATGCTCAGAAAATAATCTACTTTTTGCTTCTGTTTGCAATTTAAATGTATAATATGGTAACTTATGGATTTTGTACGTGTGTCAGGTAAACAGAATCATTGACTACATGCAATACTTAAATAGGCATCAAGGGGAAAAGGTGTCAAATGCAGAGAAAAAAATAATATGGAAAGTCACAATATAAGTTATGAATAAAGGTTATTTTAAAAATGTAATATTGAAGATTTATTTTTAACTGGTTGATCTCACTTGGTCCATGTTTCTCTAGGCACTTTGGTTATCAATGTAATGCAAACAGTAAGTCATTCGATTTCTTGTAGTTCTCTTTATGCTTGTCAGACACATTTCTGTACTGACTGTTTTGTCAGCAGCAGTGATGAAATTCATTTACTGACTGCAGTCACACCAATCTGAATAGATTTCCATCTTTTCCTAACACCATGTAATAGGAATTTGAGGATTTTATACCTGAAGTAAATCTACTTTAAGAATTTTTCCTACCATAGGTTTTGATGTTTGGTTTTGTCTAGAGTGTTTTTGTTAACTTTTGGAATACTTACAGAAAGCAAAAACATGGTTTCCTTCAGTGCAATGTTCCTTTGAATGTATTTTGCTGTATTTTGGACCTGTTTCTCAAAATGCATGTGTAAATTTTTTTCTTTTTCTGTCAGTAAAAACAATCAATTACTGTTTTCTATAAATGTGGTATAAAAGAAG
Source organism: Patagioenas fasciata (assembly GCF_037038585.1). NCBI lineage: Eukaryota > Metazoa > Chordata > Aves > Columbiformes > Columbidae > Patagioenas > Patagioenas fasciata. The sequence goes on from NC_092522.1 coordinate 57,179,795, forward strand.
CCTGAAATAATAGGTTTTTTTCCTTCATTCTAGTGTTTGAGCCATGTCATTTTCTTTGATCCATTTTTCTTCTGTACAGGTTATCCAGAGGACTTCTTCAACTATTTCCAATTGTCCTGAAATCTGTGCAATAAAATTAAAACAGGTTGCTAAAACCAGTAGGCAACTAGTTTTAATGGGGAAGTACTCAGTATTGTGGTTTATATTCTGCTACCTGTATATTTTGTATAGAACAGTAACTGGATAAAAAAGATCACTCTGTTAGAAAAAGGTATGGGTTCATACAACAGTGGATCGATGCTGTTATCACAGACTGCGGAGTGAGCTTTTTGTGGTTTGTTTTGTTGTTTTTGTTTGGTTGTTGTTGTTGTTTTGTTTTGCATTTTGTTTGATTGTTTTGGGGTGTGTGTTTGTTTTTTGTTTCCCTTCTCTTCTGTCTCCCTCGTACTTTCTTTGTAACCCTAAGAAATTTTGTCTTTGTACAAACAAGCATTGCAAAGTGCAACAGGAGGCAGAAAGCTCTCTAGCATGGTGTAGTCTCTAATTTGATTATTAGCACATGCTTTTAGGAGGCAAGAGACATAAGAGGGTGGAGATAACAGAGGCAGCACCAAGTTCTTCATCACTAGCTAAGGCTCTTTGATTACCTTTTTAAGAGACTCAGGCTGTGAAGAAATTAAAAGTTGGACTGCGTATTACCTGTGTATGGGGGGAAGGATATAGTTTTTGTGTGTGAAATCTCAGATATCACAGTTTGTCTACTGCACATTCTAATCTCTAATCTTGCAACTTTAACTGTATGTTAACCATTTTTTCCACCAAAACCACACTTTCCTACCAAACCTCTATACTATTGCTACCATTATTTGTTTTTTAGTTGCGCAAAAACTGAAACAATTCCTTTTACTCTGTCTTTACCCAAGTGGTCTCTGAAAGCTTCTCTAAACACCCCTCCCACTCTTTACTTGGTTCTCACTCTGTAAATCACATTCTTGCTGAGATGTAAATTGTTTTGGAAGGACTGGGCTTATGGTACACACAAATGTGCAGCTACTTGGTAGGACTGAAGTTAATGGCAAGTATCAACTGAACTTATTTGGTCAATATCATGTTAAGAAAATTCCGATTTATCATCCAACTGCGGAATTTTTAGGCATTTGTGAGAAGGAATTTTGGTTTTGATAGTAATATCCAAGCATTGCATTTCAGGTAAAGTAATCACCCTGAAAAAAACTAACAATGACAAGCATCCTATATACTCGCTCAAGTGATAGATTCACTTGAGTTATAAGTTAGATTTCTTTCCTATTTTCATGTCGTCTATTATAATAATGTGGTATACATTCATGAAGAGATTTCTTTGGCTTCCTGAGCCAGAGGGAGTTGGGCATAAAGTGATGCAGTAGGATTTTTAAAACATTCTTCATATTTCTTCCCCATTGAGAGTCTACCAGTAATTTTTATGTGACTAAATAGCTTTTAGAATTAGCTTTTAGAGTGGTTTCTTTCAGTCTTGGGCTTTTCCAATACACCTAGTTTTCTGAAAATAAACAGCATCCAAAGACTCAATAAGCTAAAGAATTCAGGAATGCAGGAAGAAAATATTATGGCTACAAAATCAAGCACATGGAATGGAGAAAACATCAAGCTGTAGTTACCTGTGCAATTTTAACTTCATGGCCCTTTTTCCTCTCCTTCCATGTGTATGCTGTTTCACAGATTTTTTTTTTTTTCCCAGCTGGACAAACTTTTTTTCATTACATGGGGTGTGTGACATGGAAAATGTTACTTTTTCCTCACTATATCTCTAGGACATTTGTGCATGCTAATTAAACTATATTTAATGCAATAATTATTCATTTCTCTGTGGGCTTTTAAAGTGGATGTCAGTGAAGCAACTTTATGCTTCACGAAGTTCATCAATTTATTTTCACAATATTTCCCGATTTACTATCTCCATTATACATTTGGGTAACTTACACGCAGGGGAGGAAAACCAGCATCAGAATTATTAGCATATTTTACATTGCATAGGTATACTGTCAGATTCTAGTATGATGACAGGAACATTCTGCAATGAGGTCTTCAGCTTGTTATTAGAAAGCACTCTAAGCTGGCTGTCATGCATTGTAGATGATTAGGGTTCATATGAAATACCACATAAAATAGCAATATTTCTTTTGTAGAAAGGGATATGCCCATCTTCTTGGCGAGAGAAGACAATTAAAGAAGATTACTCACAAACAGTGCAACCCTTCCAGGGTTTTACATAGGCTTCTCTGCTGTTGTACATCACTTGAATACCTAGATGGTTAAATTAAATAATATTCATATGCTGCCTCATGATTTATGTATCCCCTCAGAAGCTTGGTGCTTATAGTTGTTTTTCTCGGTTTCCCACATTGGTGTTGTACTGAAGAATCCAGAAATAGGTAAATTATGTTTAATAGCATTTGACACATACGGTCTTGTAAGTCAGTAGTTAGCTAACATATTCTAGAAATGTGAAGTTAATCATGCAGATGGGCATTTAGGAAGTCAGCATTTTCTTAACTCTGTGGGTTGATGATGTTTTTCTTTATGACTAATTAGTAGGGTTATTAATCCAAACAATTAAATTATCTTCTAACACTACAGCTGTGTAATTAATTAATCTATTAATTAATCAGTAGGTTCTCCAGATGTCTGCTGATATACTGTCCCTTAAGCAGCAGTATTAGTTGTTGAATTTTTGCAAATCAAGAACTAGAGTCTTTCATTTGTTTTGGTTGTGGATTAAACACGAGTTAGATTTAAGTACAGGAGTTGTATCTTTCCCTCTGTTCCTCTGAGTAAAAATCTATTTTAAATTATTGTTTATTTTTTTCCATTCAGCCACCTGATGTACTTGTGAATAGAATATGTGTGATTAAAATTTAAGGGGTTGTTATTCAAATGCCTCCTTTCCAATGACCCAAAAAAGCTCTTGCAAAAATGAATGTTAACGTATAAACATGCAAATAGTTTAATTGCTTTCAATTTCAAAAACCTACTTACTTTGTGCCAGTTAAGTTATGATCTTACTACAATATTGCTGTTGAACTTGCAATTGTTGGGATGTTTGGTGTTTTCCTTAGTACTGTATGGGAACACACTTCCTGAAACCAAGGTCACCATTTTGTTCAAAACTTTGGGGTAATAAACCAATACTAAAGATCTAGTGAACCCACCTAGTGCCCTCCCACATGCTCATCTCTTTCCTCTTGCAAATTACGTATGTGCAAGGATGGGTAAAGTTACTACGCCTCCTTTCACCTAGAGATTAAATGTTACCCTTCTCAGTCTTTGGTATAGGGAGACTAACTCGTGGGACAGTGATGTGCTCTACATAATTCCCAAAGCTGTGTTCTTATCTGCAGCACACTGGTTGCTGTGCAGCTTGAAAATAGGCTGTTGTTCAGGTCAAGTTGGGTAAAATCATTCTGTCTGGTTTAATTTGACTGATAGTGTTTATCCTACAGGAATGAAAAGGTCTTTGAGTACATACTACGCATATCTTTATGTGTATGGGTTTGACACACACACATTAAAAAAAAAAAAAAAAAAAGACCAAAAATACCTCTAAACAAGCCAAAGAAACACAAAACCATCCCATGTTTCTTTGCTCACTGTAATAGATGGGATATGCTGCATTTTTTTTGTGCTGGTCTGCTTGGTTTGTAATTTCTTTTGGAAAAGTAGAGTTTCCAAAATTAAATCTTACATATTGGTATTTAGTTTCTTTTGTTTCAGGACTACAACAGTTCTCAGTTTATTCAGTAATGAAATCTTAGTAATCTAAAAGCAATAGAACTGGTGATCATGCTACTCTTCTGTAGAAACCAAGGTATAAATTACCTTGTCAGTTCCAATTATTGTACAACAAGCTAGAGCATAACTGTTCAGCTGCCATAGCTGCATTTTTGCTGGCTCATTGTGTCCCTCAGAGACAAGGACCTTTTTTATTTCTCTTTTCGTGCCTTTCTCTTAAATTTCCTCCTTCATCATTGATCAGGTAAGGAGCTAAGGAGGAGGAATTTAAGCCTCAAGAAAATTGTATTAATTTCAATTAAAACCTTAGAATGCAATCCACACCTCTTATATTCCTGTGTTGATGTGCATGAGACTCCAAAACTCAGCAGCCCACAGCTGGCAATGTTGCTGTATTATTGGAACATATGCAGAATTGGCTGCTTTTTCCCAGTGCCATGTGTCCTTGATGAGAAAGGTGCTATACTGGGAAAGGACGGTGTCAGGGCAGCCAAGGGCATATGTTCTCAATTGGCCTTTGTCCGTAGTGACATTTTGCTAAAGGCTGGGGCTGTTTGGGAAGGTAGTTTTACTGAGGTGACAGGCTGGGTTTTGCCAGCTGGCATCTAACTTGTGCAAACTCTTGGCAAAAAGAAACAACTACTTTGTATAAAAACTTTGTAGGGTCTCAGACCTGAGTGAAACCGGCTTTGCTCAGGAAATATCTGGTTCAGGTTCCTTCTGCTTCTGTCCATCTGATTTAGTGTTAACATAGATATTTTAGGGAGCTTTGAGATTATAATACATTGGCTGCTGACTTTCCAACTGAGTTCTGGGAACTGAAGACAGAGCAGGGGTATAATTCTCTTTCTATAGACTGAGCTAGAGATAACTGCTGAGTGTTTATTGTCTGGACGATGTTGTGCAGAAACCTACAGTTGCATTATATCAATAGCTGTCTGTGACTGGCTGACCAAGCAAAGAGAGCTAACAGGAAAATAGAAGAAATGCTGAGCAACCGAGGAAATAAATCCTGAATCTATTAAAGGAAGAAAATAGAAAATCTAACTCCCTGAAACTCTTCTGAATTAGGAGAAGTCTCAAATGTGCTTCAAGGGCAAAAGTTTTATGTAGCTATCCTTAAAAAAATATATATATATAATAAAAACAGCATTCCTGTGCCCCTAAATTCTTTCACTGGAATTAAAAAAAATTAATCTAACCTATCATTAATTGAAAACCTTTCTGTGGCAGCTGAACAGGTAGTATTTCGTGTGGTTTTTTTTTCTTGTAATTTTTATAATATGTTTGTATTCCTATAACTATGAAAATTATTGCTTTAGTATTTTAAAAAATGTATTTAACAAAAACCCAAACAAATAAAACCACCCAAAACTAACAAAAATAACCCTCCTCTGCAAAAAAACCCTGACAACAAAACCTTAACTATGTAAGTAATAGAAAAGAGTAACCACCCCCAAAACAAAATGATACTGTTGTTGGAGGGCTTTGTATAGTCGCACCTTAAATATTTTCTCTGACTAAAGAATCTTTGGAATCTAGCTAATCAGAAACTGGAAAAAAGTTACTGTCTCTCACACCCATCCACCCCTCACCCCCCTCACCCCCCCCCCCCCCCCCCCCAAGGTCAATTAATTACCTAGTTTTAGAATTTTACAGTCACTTGATATTGTATTAGTCCTTGTATACTTTGTGGATTTAAAGTAACAGTGCTAAGAATTACTTGAGTAATGAAGTGAGCAAAACTCACTGTTTGGCTACCTTTATCTTGACTTTCCACTGTGTCACAGGGGCTTCCACTCTGTGGTTCACTAGCTATTGGTGGTCTTGGAAGTATATGGAAAGGATTTGATTTCGGAGAGCTAGCTAATCAGCTGGTTTTAACTGTCCTCTTCATTTTCAGTTCTAAAGTTGCATTAAAAGGAAGACAAAACCACATTGTTGATATTGTTCTATTATGTGAGCAATTTATATAGTAATTGGAAAGGAAAGGAAAAGGAAATTTGTCTGTGCCTACAAAAGGAAAGGAAAGATAGATGTTTAAGAAACATAAGACTATGTTAAGACTTAGTGTGTCATATAAAAGCATTTGAGAAATCCTGCTATCCAACCTCAGCCTCAAGGTTTTCATGGATTCAAATTCAAGGAGAACCAGTGAGTGTGATCTGAAACCTGGGTCTAGAAGTTTTCAGAGAAAGAAATAAGACATGCCAAAACTCTGCTGATCTGCAAGACAGTTTGGAGCATGACATTGTATTTTGTGCCTCTGAAATTGTTTCCTGGCATTGAAATCAAAAGCCTTTTTAGCCTTGGCTCTGCTAATCTCTTGATTTCCCATTTTTTGTTCTAAGCAAAGCTATATTTATAAGATTTACTTCAACCTCTTTAGCCTAATTACAAAACAAGCACCACATAGCTATCACTGGTATATTATTCTGTATCTTACTGGTATATTATTCTGTATCTTATTCTAGTGCTAATAAAGACTAATGAGACAGAAGCTTTTCTCCATCTTGTTTGCGTCTATTCTCTATTATAGAATTTCACATTAAGTATTGAAGAAATATGATATCCACAACTAATGAGAAACTTCCTTCTAGGATGGACAAAGTAGGTGATTTGGTGCAATGAGCTCTACTTTTGGGCTAGGATTGGGAACTCCCCGAAAAGTTAAAAGCATACCTCAAAAGTGAGATTATTTCAATAAATGGTAGTCTTTACATCCAAATTCTTCTGCACACTTGAGTTTCTCACCACCATGCTCTGTTTCATTTCTTTGATGCTAACTATTTGTCATGTCTAGAGAAACTTTTAGTTTGTCAGGATAGTCTTGAGTACAATAGATTCTTGCTGTGTGAAAAACAAAATCCTTTTGAAAACTGCGAGACAGTGACATGCCAGCCAACTTTCCAAAAAGGTATAAATAAATTCCAAAGTAGTTTTCAGAGAAATGGATTTGTACCTTTGGTCCCATTTCGTCAGACTAGGACAGCATGAAGGCAACACTGTGTTTGGTAAAGACAAGTTTTTTAAGGCAACTTACTTTGAACCTTTTTTTTTTTTTTTTTTTATTTAATGCATGTGATAACAGTCCTTGAAATATTAACAGCTTTTGTTCCTCCAGCCTCCCTAAACATAGCTCTTGGAATGTCAAGTCAGTTCTGAATGAAAGTGGAAGGGCCCCTTAGTCCCTTGTTCAGGCAGATGCTCTTGGCATATAGTGTGTGATAATTCAGCACTTTAAATAAACGTGCTGTGTCAGGTGTATATGATCAAAGGTAGCCTTCCACTCCTGATTAGGGCAGGTGTGCTTAGAGCCTGCTTTTTCAGAAGTGCTGAGCATCTACAAAGCTCTGAGTCACTTGGCTTTGCAAAGACTCAGCGTCTTTGGAAGTCACACCACTAGCAATGACAAAATTGGAGTATCCGATTAGGTGATCTCATTATATGTCCAGTTAAATTATAGGTGTTGGTGTACTTACAGATGCAGATAATCATGTGATTGCTTACCTCCATGGAAATCAATAAATGTTAAATTACTCAGTACTTTTGACAATCTCATTAGGACCTGAGACAGCTGAATAACTTTAGAAATCTGATGTATGGGAGCATTATTTTATATGTGTGGCATCCATTATGTTAGGAGACTTTGCAAGAAAGATGAGCTGCTTAGAGAGGGAGTAAAAGGAATTAAATGCCCAGTCAATGGGGCATTCAGTGGCTAACTGTCCTAAGCTGCTGTAAAGCCCCAGATTACCACCTCTGCTTCCAGAGTTTTATGTTCCATATGCGGGAAGGGAACAGCTTGGCATATGGTGACACTGAAGCTCAGCAGAATGTTTATAATATTCAACACTGTTGCCCTTGGCAGAGAAGTCTAAATATTGACCCACTGCCATACTAACCATTCTTAGCCAAATTCTCTCCTCAGATATATCCATGCAGTGCCATGAAGTTCAGTGGACAGAACCTGATAAACAGGAGGAGGAGTGATATCTGGAAAAGCAGGAATACTTTAGAGTTGTTTTTGTCGTGGTGGTGGTGGTTTGGGTTTTCCTGTTTGTTTGGATTTTTTTTTTTTTTTGTATCAACATACTTCACTGGGTTTTCTTTTTCTCCTGATATTTTTGAAATATAAGAAAAGAATATTTTCTGTTTTGAAAAGTTTATGTGTAAGAAAGGGTTATATAATCCCTTATGGATGGAAGAGGAGTTGTAGATGATAATTAGAAAGCCTGAGTGGTAGAATTCCAGTTACAGTGTTAGTGAGAAGAGCAGATACCTAGCCAATGTGAGTCAGACAGATGATGAGAAGATATGCAGTTTTACTCATCTGACAGATGTTCAAAACCTTATTTTGAAGTCATGCCTAGAAACCTTCAGGGAATACAAACGTGTTACCAATGTTGCTCTTTTTAATGTTTCAAAATATAAAATACATTAAAGTTACCACTTGGCTATCAGTTCCCCAGTAAACTTTTCTAAATTCCAGCCACAGATAATCGCAAGAAATTTCATTGCGTGAGATATTATCAGAAATGTCAAATTATGTCTTATTGCACTTTATTTAAACGAGTTGCTTATAGAAAACAATTGAAAACTCTTCAAAATTTCTGTCAATTGTGTGTTTGTTGTCTTGCTTTACCTTGATTAGTCTAGACAGGTTTTTGGAAATACATTTTTAAGATCTTAAAATGTTGAGAGACTTTTATAATTAAAATTTTACAGTGTGGTCAGTTAATCCACTTAGAAAAACAGTAAAAAGGATATGTTCAGAAAATGCATTTACTTGGTTAAACTTTTTATTACAGAAACTTCTAAAATTAAGGATTGAGTAACATTTTTTTATGGTCTGAATATACTGATGGTCTCAGTTTGTGATAACAGCAGTAATCAAGATATATATTTTTACCTAAAAAGCATCTGGTGAAATGCAGCTAAATTAGTGTCCCTGCAATGCTGTTCCCTTTTTCTTGGGGCAGGGGGAAAATGAGAAGGGGTAGATTTGGGGTCTTGAGGGGGTGGGATTTTTTTGGTGGGGAGGGATGTGTTTTTATTGGGATGAATCTTGAGGCTGGACGTCCAGCAAAGCTTTCAGCCTTTGCCTTTATTTAGTTTTCTTTCTGAGGATAAGGGTCTGAGTCAAAAAATATTGTATATGCTTAGTGATGATAGCATTTCATAATGCTGCAAACTGATGCCTGTGAGCGGATTGTTCTGTGTGACTCTTCACTGTTGTACGACATTATAATTCAGTGAGTAATAATCCCCCCTATATCCCTGTAGTTGTTTGCGGTTTTTTTCTCAATATGGCATGTATTTACTAGTACAGTACTTTGCTGTTGTTTGACTTCAGACAATTTTGTACCTTACTGGAATGACCTATGGGAGCCAAGACATAATATTCCTGATGGGACCAAGAGCTGCATTTGTATACTTCTATGTTTTAAGTTTTCAGCTACAGTTTAATCTTTTTCTTAGTGGTGTTTTTTTGTTGTTGGTGGTGGTGGTGCTTTGTTGTTTTTTGTTTGTTTTGGGTTTTTTTGTTTGGTTGGTTTTGGGTTTTTTTGTGTGTGTGTGTGGTTTTTTTGTTTGTTTTGGTTTGTTTTTTTTTACGTTTTGGACAAAATGGTTGCACAGTTTCTGGAAAGGAGATGAGGAGAAAAAAATGTTTTAAATTTAAAACAATTCCAGAAGCTTTTATTCTTGGCTTTAACTACTGAGTTCCATAATTGGGAGCACAGCCTTGAAATTTGGGAGCAGGTGGCCTTTTTGTCAGGGGTATGTTTCTCATTATTCATTTGCCAAATTATACACTTTTAAAGTCTGCTTGTATGGCCTGAGTACAGACAAAAGGGAGGCATTGAAAAAGGCTAATCATCTCTGTAGTTAATGGCAGACAAGTTCTTCCAGGGCTGATTCAAAGGATCAAAGTTGGGTTCCTGCTGAGTTGCTCTCTTCTTTCATTACTTCTGGAGGAAGCCAAGGGAGAGAAAACTCAGTTGGCTGAAGCTAGCCCTGGTGAATACTCCTTTCAAGGTTTCCTGAATTCTCTGAAGCTGTGTGTGAGTATTTTGCTGCACCTTTGTATTCTGCTAATGCTGACCAGTCTGTGCTAATATCAGACCTCTGAGATAGTTAACACACTTTAGCCCGGAGCTACATCATTAAAGTTAGATTCATTTTGCTGCAATTGCTGCTCCTGGCTGAAGAACTAGCACTGAAACTGAAATCATAGCCCTGTCTTGCTGTGCTCTGGTGAACCCTGTGCTGGCCCTGAGGCGATGCTGAGGAAGAAGCTGTCAGGCAGGAGTGTGCAATGCAAGAGAGAAGGAGAACACCCGAAGCATTTTGGTGGCAGTGGAACAACAACAGTGGGAGAAAAGGGAAATAGTAAAATTGATAGTTCCTACCTTTTTGTGACACACAGGAAGACAGGGATTAGAGAAAAAAAAACCAAAACCCCAGCAAACCAAACCAACAAACAATCCCTCCTCCTTCCCCAAAGAAACACCCAACAATCAGCCAAACCAAAACACTTTGGTTCTTCAACATGTCACTAAAACAATTGCTTTTGCATATTTTCTTTTTTTTTTTTCTTAAATTGTTGCCTTCTACTTTTTAATTTCAGGTTTCTATGCAAAACCCATTTATACTCAAATGTATAAGAGAATGATGCTTTTGTGTGTTGAATGTGTTTTGACATAATTTATCTAGAACCTGACAGGGATGTCACCCTTGGTGATTAAAAAAGCATTAATGAGGTGCGTACTTGTCACGACTGGATTATGGCCATCTTTCCCTTAGTTAAAAGGCAATGGAATGACTACTGGAAACAAATGTGAAGCACACATTTTTGCAATGAATTATTGATTGTTCTTGGTAGAGGAAATAAGAAATTAGAATGACTGGGCAGCAAAATAGAAACATTCCTTGATATTTTAATGGGGTATATTATGAAGTAGTTGATGTAAGATAAAAAGCTGCATATGATATGAAGTAATTTCTCTTAAAGAAGCCTAATTCAGTTTAGACAGGAAAAAATGAGCACATGGGGTTTTCTTTTTTGATTAAGCCATGATGTGCTATGGTTTATGCAATATGCAAATAGTTAGGTTTCTTCAACACATACATGGGAATTCTTAATTGCCATTAGATAAACTGATAATAATTCAGCTAGATACTAAGCATATGGTTGACATTACATCTGTAACAATTTTCAGAGCTTAAAAATTTAAGCATACACTAATGTTGATTAAATTTCTTAGCTATCTAGTTATCTATTTTTATTTGACAAACTGAAATAGATGGCATCTGGGGGAATGAGACCAAAATCTTATGTGCGAAGACTTACTCACTTTACAAAATGCTTTATAGACACTGGTTTGCTGTGAAAGTCTCTTCAGAGATTTTTATCTCATAACATCAAAACAATTAATGGGGAAATAAGCATTTTGGGATGAACTCATCTCCCTATGTCTGGAAGTTTTAAATGCATATGTGAAGAAAGATGTACTGGAGTGCTGCTGCTACTTTATGAGGTAGTAAGATTTCAAGAAAATTTTAGCTATGAATGAATGTTCCCTCACCCTCCTCCATCTAATCTCAGAAGTATTCAATGTGGGTTACAGTAAACATTTCCTGCTCACCATAAATATGTGTGTCTTCCAGTAAGAGATAAGAAAACCAATGTATTCATGTTTGGTATTTTTAGAATTTTGACTAAACATACGGAGGTATTCTTAGGGTGCATGTGTCTCTGGAATTGCGGAAAAACAAATAAACAAACATTCAATCCCCTCCCTTTGTTGTTGGTATTTTTCTTGTCATGCAATCAAACTAAAATGCAGTTTTAATCACTTGTAGTTCTGCAGTACAAATTTTACTATTTCTCTTGTGTACATCAAATAGGCAACCTTTATCCATTCTCTTGTTCATTACTGTACCAATGTACTTTTCTATGTGAAACCTCAAAATTAATGGTAGCTTTAGTTCCAAGGCATGATGAATGAGAGTGTTTGGGCTTTTAGCACTTGCTATGGGAATTCTAAAAAGTCTTTATTTTCACATCTCATTATCAAACATTATTTTAGTAATAAACTGAAATGAATTAGCAGATAGGAAGATCCAACACTGACATTAATATGTCCGTCTTGTGGAAAATGAAATGGTCCTGAGTTAGCCCTGTACTTTTGTTGGCGCTTTTGTTTTGGGTTGCAGTACAGGGATTACAGGATTACACTGTCTACCAGGTTAGTAAATTATTCCTGCCTGGCTGCAAGGCAGATATATAACATGGTGTACCTAAATTTTAGATTTTTATTTCTTTTTCACCTTTGTATTTCTTAACGGAAATAACTTGGAAAACTGCTTCCTGTCTCCTCAATTATTTCTAGCTGTACATGTTTTCTCATGATGGCAGGTAATTTATCTTATAAATATCTAAGTATAGATGTCTTGTAACACATTTATGGATGTAAGTATGCCAAAATACCCTCATTAGTTTACTAGGAAGTGTGATCATCATGTGTACAAACATTATCAGGCACATGATCACTTGTTGTGACTTTAACTTCCCCGTTTGGCACTATCATGAGATAATCTGCCTTTTAAGCAGTGCGAAGGGAACTGTTTCTTGCAACCTGGCCAAACAGCAGTGCTGGCAGAGGGATCTGCTTTGCTTCCCCCATGCTAGGATTATACCAGGAAAGATTTTCAAGTAATTTCAGCTATCAGCTATGTCTATATGTGGTGGTGGGATGGGAGGTCTAAGAGTGGACCATTGCACCAAAAGAGGAGCTTAGTCTGCTGGCCGTTTCAGCTAAGTTAGTGCTCAAGCTAATGGGAGAAACTTAAATACCTGCTCAAACCTAAAGTAACTGTTGACAGAAGAGCAAAACACAGACCTTTTCCTGGCTGGTTGGGTTGTGCCAGGATGTGAACAGCTACATTTTAGATACAAAGTATAGAGTAAAACTCATTCAGTTTCCAATCCACCTTAGCTTTTTCACAGTAAATGGTTACTTTCAGAATTCTGGGCTGTTTACGAATTGTTTCTGTGAGTGGAAGATTTCTGCATTTAGAGAGAGTGAAATACTCCTTTTTCCACTTTTATGATCCTTGGGTATTTTACCTTTATGAGAAGACTTCTTAGAATAATGAGAGTATTTTGGAATAAAAATTCTCTCACTGAAATCAGCAGGAAAAATGAACTTGACAGGGAAGAGTATCACACCAGTAATGGGTAGGAAAAAATGAACCAAGCTCTGATACCAAGCTGATTCCACTTGTGTCCAAGCCCATAGTATTTTCTCACATGACAACTGCTGGGAGGTTGCATGTGGCAGCCCCACACTGGAAGCCCTGGGCTGACTGGAACTGCTCCAAACAGACCTAAATACCACCAGATACAGAGACTCTGTTGCATGTTCCCATCATTCTTTCCCATAAGAAACAACTCATGGGCACCTGTAGGCAGGCATAGAAAGTCTGGTTATCTTTAGGTTAGGTTGCAATGACAGTTTTACCAGGTCTACCACAAAATTACGATTCAAGGGAATGGTATGTCATAGCCAAACCTGTTAAACCTCAGTGTGATTTAGTTCTTGCTGAGAATTTAGCCAAGGTAGCAAGTTGTAAGGCTTTATGTCAGCATTTTGCAGCTGAATCAATGCAAAACATTAGAGTCACAAGAACTGTTCTTAATACAAGTCCAAGCATACAGTGAAAATTAAGTTTCCTGCAGAAACTCTCTCAAAATATTAACTGTGATGATTGCACTACTATAAGCTGTTAGATCCTGTTTAGCTGAAGAGTATTGTAGGCATATAAGTAACTATTGAGTGGAGAGAGCTGTGAGAGGAAGAAAGGTTCTCTTACCATCTTGTAGGTTTAAAAGAAAAATGATGCTAAATTAGAGGTTTATGTTATCATTTATTGATGATATTTTCATGCATCTACAACATCTTAAATTTGAACATATCAATGTCTCAGGAAGCTAACTCATTTTTCTGTAGGTGCTAAAATTTCCATAAATGTGTGGCGTGAAATCTGATAGATTTGTTTTACTATATTGAGATGTAACTGAGGCTCTATTAACTTATTATAATCCCTCTGCTAAATTGGGTTCTGCATATTTTCTTACTGTTACATTTCACTATGCACTGCATGTATTGCAAATATGTAACTCTGCAGTTGACTGGAAATAGTTGTGAAGAGGTTGTTATGGTCTCTCTTGCGTAAGTAATACATCTTTAGAAAAATGGAATTAGGTCATTGGCACACGCATGTAACACTGATTTGACTCAGAAGAACTGGAACTGTTTCTTTGCTCCTTGAGGAAGAGAGCAGTTCTCTGGGTACTGAAGTCCTTCTGACTTTTCATTGTAGGCTACATGTTACAATTACTGTACTTCCTTTAGAGAACAATCAGACCTTTTTGTATCAGAGCATGCTTCTCCCCTTCCCAATAGACACAATGCTTGGCCAGGGTAAATGCTATGGCTGGACACGCTCAAGGAACTGAACTCAAACTCTTAAATTGACGTTTGTGACTATTCACTTTGGAGCATTTTTATGGGCAAAAATTCTAGAATGAAGCTCAAGACATACAGTACACTTCCTTTGCAGTGATCAGAAGCTCACAAACCTAACTATCCTGGAATTTGCAGTTCCAGGGACTCTTTCAACAAGGCTGTAAAGATATTCTGCGAATGTTAATTAAACATTACACTTTGTACAGTACTTTACTTTTTCTTCTGGTAACAAGCACCAGCAAACTCTGGGGTATCACTATGACTGTACACTGAATCAGTAATACAAAGAAATTAGAAATTGAAAAGTCCAGACTGCCATATGTTACTATTGAATGACTATTTCCTCCAGTACATTTAATTAAATAACGTCTAAAGGTTAGCCATACTTCCCAAACTGGCAAACAGTTTTACCATGTTGTATAAGAGCAACTGACAGAAGTCTTAGTTTTTAAAGGATTGCAGTGTCATTAAATTAGTTAAGAAAATTGTGTGTGTTGCAGATGCAGGATGTTGGCAGGCTGGAGTGGCATTTGTCCACATGAGTTCCTCAGCGAAGGCTTGAGCTGCTTTGTCTGTGTGTGTGATTGTGCCTCTGCTCTGCAGGAAGCATCACATCAGCATAGCTGTGGGAAGACATATGCAGAGATCTTGGTGCTCTTCTTCTTCCACAATGCTTGAGTGTGAAATAGCTGTTCAGAATATTGTATTCAAATCTGCTTTATTTTGTCTACATGAGACCCTGCTAAGGCTGATGCTTACTCGAGGACAGTTTTACACCACTTTCACATTTTAAAGAAGACTTCACATGGCATCATGTTACATCCCCTACTAGTGGGGTGTGTCTCAGTGGTGAGCAGGAAATAAATTGTCTGTGAGCTGCCATGCAAAATGTGAGCAAACAAACTTTGCCAGATCTGTACTGGTTTTCTGCATGGTCAGTTTGTTATTTCAGTCTCTAAGTCTTGGTGTGGGAATTTCGTAGCCGTGACGTTTTCCTAAGAACCGTGGCTATGAAAAGGTTAGGACCAGTTATTCTGCACTGGTCTACAGTGTGGAAGAATGTACAAGAGAATTTGTTTCCAAATGGTAAAATCTCTTCAGAAATGTGCTGGTCAAAATAAACTAGTTTTATTAAATTCAATGAATATAGCTTTACTGCTTAAATATTTTATTTCATGCTTAATACAGTGTCCCTGATGGAAGAAAAATGTCTTTATATAAAAAGAAAGAAATGCCATGAACTGTGGTAGTGGGTTGCATAAGGATTTGAGTGCACTTTAAAAATAAATATATGAAGTAATGGTATATGTAGCAACCATCATATGGTTTAATCATAGTTTAATACAACCGAGTTCAGCCTGAGTCCAAGAGATAGTTATCCTATTAAAATCCAGTGTGATTACAGAGCTGTTTTCAGGAAAGAGGGGAAAAGGGCTTGTCAGCTTTTGGCAGTGCTAAGGTGTTGGACTTTGATCAGAAACCTTGATTCCTGTGGCTTCTATTCCACAGGAAAGGAACTAGTCTTGGCACATCTTCTAACAGGTTGTGAAAGGTCTGTTATTCATGCCCATTGGAAGAACTTTCTTGACTATCGGCCATCTTGGTTTCATTAAATAGTTCCAGAAAAGTCAAACATTCACAGAAATGGTTTTAATAATGAGTTTCCAGGCACCATGTTTATGAAGCATGGGAGAATAGCACTTCCTTGCCTGCCAGATATCTGGAAGTAAAAGTTTATTGAAAGTTATGAAATGCTGCACTTAACCAGAGATTAAAGCATGGTAAGGGATTGGAAAGTGAAAAGTCATTTGCAAATACTGGTATGAAAACTAGAAGCTACTGTATGTGATTTATTTGAATAAGCATATTAAACAATACAAAGGTTGAGATTTTATTTATTTTCTTAGTCTTCATGTATTCTATTGCATTTATAGTTTGTATTATTTCATTCCCCTCTTAAAGTCAATGTAGTGCTGTAGGTGGTCAGGTATTTTCTCTGTTTACCCCTGAAGTAGGAACATGTACAATTCCAAACAGTATCAGTAAAAGGAGAGTAAAGAGTGAAAAGATCCTGAGTCTACCTTCTGCTTCTTTGATGAAGCTGAACACTGCATGTACTACACAGAGCCCCACAGATGAGGAATGCATCTATATGTAAACTCAGGTGCCCGTTTTGGAAAGCCTGAGACCTCAATAGTTCTGAAATACCTTTAGCTCCCCTTCCAAATGTTTCTCATTACAGCAGAGTGTGAATTTGGAGTGTAGTAGCTGTGTTTGATCATCCAGACCCTAGCAATAGGGGTGGCTGTGCATGGAGTTAATCAGAAACACTTTCATGTACAGATAGCCACACTGGCTCAGCCAAAGTGATGGAGACCAGGAAAATGCACATTTTGGATATTGTAAGTCCATGCTTGTAACCTTAAGCTTTAGAGTATCTTTTTCTTTAAATGTAGCTATTGTACTGGTTGATGAACAGTGTGGACTGAGCACGTCTACAAGTATGTCCCACAGACCTGAGATGCCCTAAAGTTATCCCAGCTAAATGTGGAAAACTAGCTTTTCTTATGGGGAAACAGGGACTGCAGGAGGGGCACTGGAGGATTCTCTGTGTTATTTTATTTGTATTTTCTCTGCAAAATGGGCAAGTGCTAACACATTTAAAACTAGATTCTGGGCTCTAAGCCACACTGCCATCTGTGCTAGCTAGTCAGGATTCAAGTTATTCAGATTGAAGTTAACCTTTTGTCTCTGTGGAGGTGAGGAGATTTCAGCCAAGATTCAGTAAAAAACATTAAACTGTTGATAATACAAAAAGGACAGGGCTTATTTTACTTTTCATTAAGTTTCTAGGCTGAAATGGTTTGTTCTTATATCTGTAGTTGGAGATAATACGCAAACAAATTGCACCCTTTAAAAGAAGCTTGGGATAATTGGACGTTTCCCTGCAATAATATTTAAAAAATAAAAACCTCAGGACCTGACAGGAATCACAAGGAAGAATTTTTCAGTTCACCTCTGGGCTTGATTTTCACTTTGGATGATACAGCAAGACAGTGAATTAAAAACATAAGGGTTTGGTTGGTGATTTTGTTGGTGGTGGTAGTTGTGGTGGTGGTTTTTTGTGTGCGCGTGTGTTTTTTATTTTTGGGTGTGTTTTTTCTTTTCTTTGTTTGTTTGGTGGTTGTTGTTGTGTTGTTGGTTTTTTGTTTGTGTTTGTTTTTGTTTTTCCCAAATATATTCTTTCTGTGTTCTGTGTACCAGAATTTCATGTTCAAACTTTTAACAAAAATCCAGCATATTTAATGAAGTGCAGCATTCAGATGAGTAGTTTCCAATTTTCTGGAGTTTGTGAATCCATTTACAGTATCTCAGGTTTTTTTTCCAGTTCCTCCTTTGGTCTGTGAACCCTGATTTATTTGAGAATCACTGAGTTTGCAGAACCATGGCTCTGGGAAACCTCAGTGATGAGGAATGAGCCCTTTGTTTGTGGGAACACCAGTTCCCAGTGCTGACTTGGCTGATGATCTGGCTCTGACCGTGCATTTGACAGCATCAGATGACTGAAGTTGTAAAAATGACACAATACGCAGATAATTTCTTCTTCACAACTGTTTTCATTCTGATAATAGATATTTAAAAATGGGTTTAGAACCATAAAACGTGAGACTTTAATAGCCCTTCAAAATGTTATTTTGGTCTCACAAAATCTGAATATCCTTGACAGCTGTGGAAGTTATGTGTGGCTGTCAAAACTTTAGATATATCCTTGTTCTTATTTATTTTTTTCTGCAAAACAATACTGATCAGTTTTCTTATTTCTGAATTTCTCTGCCTTCAGTTTCATTACATAACTCCTTGTTCTTGTATTGCAAGACAAAGGCCTCTGATTCAAACTTCTCTGTGCAATTACTATTTTACTTTTATATCCTAGCTGTTCTTATTTGCTTGAACAATACAAAAAGACTTAAAATTGCAGTCTCTTCAGTTCTATGCTACCAGGTTTTCTCATTTCCCTAAATCAGAATGGTGCAGATCAGGCTAGTGGATGGACTGTGACAGATCATTGCAAATTTCCATGAGTGTACAGTGTCTCCCTTGTCCCCTTAACATTACTCCCAGCTGCATAAGCCTCTTATTTTGCCTCTGCATTGTCCCCACTATTTCCATGATGACCCCTCTGTTTTAAAGTATCTCAAACATTTGGCCTTTAGACTGCTCTTTTGTGAGCCTGGATTGCCAAACTAAGTATATTGGTATATTGTTAATATGTTTATTTTTTGAATATGCAGCTTCAGCTTAGTAGAGACCTATTGGAGAAAAAATCAGTAGTAATGAAAATGGGTATCAGAAAGCAAACTGCTTCTGTACAAATGTCTGCAAACTGTTGGTGGTGAGCAACAGGACAGGTGGCAATGTGGCAGAGAGATGAGTGAAGGGGTCTACTTAACAGGGAGCATGACTTTTTGGTGAGGGAAAGTGGTGAATCAAGCTAGAATGCTGGCTGGACTTGTCACAGGCCTTTCCTACATTACCTGCAAACAGCAGTTGGTCTTTGCATTATCAGTTTCACATTGAAAAGCCTTTTTTCTAGACACAAAGAGATGAGGGAGCTCGTGCAGGCTGGCTAACTGGGAGAGCAGGGCTGGGTCTTTCTGCCAGAAACAGGAGTACAGGTTCCTCTGAAAAAAAAAAAAAAAAAATATATATATATATATATGCATATAAAGGAACAGTCATTAAGCCAAAGGGAAAAGCTTACACGGAAAGATGCTGGGACTGTCAATTCACAAACCAAAGGGCTGTACCCCTTAGAAGAAGATGCAGAGGTATTTTATGCAATACTTTCTACCCTGTGTTGGGATAGATACCATTTTCCAAAACTGTAATTTCTTATGCTGTCCTGGGTATGGCATTTCTTTAGAAAGCAGAAGAAAACCAAGAGAAAGACTTTCTGAGCTTACTAGCAAAGAGGGTCTTTAACATTGGTCTGTTGAAGGGATGTGAAGATATTTTGCAGGATGTTTATAAAACCTTTTTGTTCAGCTGATGTTTGCGCCTTGTCCCATAATTTTTGATGAGAGATGTTTTATACTCCATCTATACTTGTGATAGACTCCAGAAATCATTGGACTGAGTTTTCCTGCAGGGTTTTAATGTACATTTCAGTAAGTGTTCTTTATATTAAAGACTGATAAAAGATCTGCTCTGATAGAATATGCATTTTTTTTAACTGCTTTGCTCAGATTAACTTTTTATTCCCAGTGAGTCCAATAGTAACTTATAACTGCAGTTTTTCATTAAGTTGTTGGAAATAACTGTACTGCAGCAGATGATAAATATGCTGTATTATTCTGAAAATTCTGCACCGTAAAGCATGAACATAATTTTCTTACTTACGTGATACTTTCCATGCTGTGCACAAATCTCTATGTGTCATGTGTTGTGGTTGTCCTTATTTTCATATAAATTTATTGCAGTGCTTTGTTTGAAGAAAATATTTTGATTGGTTAGTAAATATGCCACAGGGGGTATGTAATTTATATGAACCAACAATTCTTTTGAAATTACTATTCAGCAGCTTAAACTACCTATTTCATCTTTGTGGTTAAATGAGAGGAAAGAGCTCCCCAAAATATGAACTAAAAAATAATTTATTTGTTTCTAATAAGGGAATAACTTTCTGGGAAAATAGTAGGAGAATGGGGTGTTAGTCTCTGTGAACACCTCATTGATGTGTTTTTATTGCAATAAATTCCTGTAGATATTGATGCTGCTGTTGTTCTGCTATAAAACTAGGATGGACTGAAGTTCACTACTAGTAGCTTGAGACAGCTGAAGTTTCTTTCTCAACTGTTCCAACCGGTGCTAAAAGCTGCCTGTGAAGTAGCAACTTCATTAACAAAGTGAAACAAATGAAAGCCAATGTCAGAAATCAGTCAAGTATGAAGAATGCTATTTCCATGAGAACATGAGGTTTCTCAAAAAGTTGTGTTCACTTTTGTTCTGGTTATAATAAATCCATTAAGTATTTACTAACTAAGATGTGAATTCTGTAAAGCCACCTAATACCTTAGACATCACTTGAGAATTGTTAAGGAAGGTTTAAGCTGTGAAAGACCTCCCAGTTCTGCTACAGGACTTTTGAAAGTTGTGCAGAACCGGACTTCCATTTCCCAGACTTTTGTGACTGTCAGGCTACAAGAAATAGCATTTGTGTTTGGGAACAACTAAGACATACATAATGCTGAACACTTTAAATATGGAAAAGATTTTGCTCTGGGACATGATGTGACAAAATGTCCTTCGTTACTCTTGGATACTGTGGAGCATCTTGCACTCTGTACATATGTGTGAAGTGTTCACTGACAAACAGCTTTCTACCACCTCACTCCTTCTGTTTGCATTTTCATGCACTCCAGTAAAGCACTGACACCTAAGCCCCAGTGGGCCCAAAACTAGATAAAAAAAATATTTGAAAAACCTAAATATGTTCTCAAGTCAATTAGTGCTCACATTTTCTTTTTAAAACTTTCTGAGAGCTGGAAGCTCTGTTTCTACCTAGGCATTGAAGCGTCTGCCATATTCACATGATTATTCCTGTGATTTTACTACACTGCAAAATCACAAAGGGGCTTCAAAAGTGTGGGGAAGGGAAACAAACACACACCCCCAAACTGAAAGAGGGGGCAGCCTTCCCATGTTTGTTTTAGGGAGCTCAGCAAGGATGTAAGAGTTTGAAGATTGTTTCTCTCGTCCATCTGGGAATGTGCTAGGCCAGGCTCAGGAAAATGTTCTGCCTTGCAGATGACACTCATCTGGGCTGAGGAACAGTCCTCATTTGCAACTGCTTTTTGCACATAAAAAGATGTGTGACTTATCTAAAAACAATAAAGAGACTAGACTTTTAATGTTCATGCATCTAATTCTTGGACTACATTCAAGGATATTTAAATAGTCACATTGCTACTCATGATACAGGGGAAATTGGGTTGAAGATGCATCATTAGGTTCCCCACTCACGTTTATGATTCCAGTTGGCTAACTTTGACCTCTCCTTAGCCGTTTTTTCTGGTTTCTGAGCGTACCTTCTGAGGCATCTCCTTTCCCTGTGAATGCAGAATTCTGTGCACAGGTACTCAGCTCAGGACTGTAAGGACAGTGCCTGGAAATTTGGCAACTAAGTCTAGGCAGCAGGTATCTCAGCCATGCAGGGGCTGTGTCTCTCCCCAGAGAAGGTATTTATCCAGTTGTTATTTTCTCCTGGATAGAGAATATCTGTAAACTGCCTTTGTAAGTCAGGATTTCCAACCTACCTAAACACTTCAACCTAATGATTAGCATTAGTCCGGGCCATTTCCCCTTCCAAAAATTTCAAGAGGTTTGTACCAGGACAAAGGAAGCAGAATGTGCTTAGCATGTTAACATGTAACATGGTGGTTGAAGAACCAATGATTTTCCTTTTTCCAACTAGGTTTTAAAACATAGCCACGCTTTTAAATCCTGTACATCTGAAAAAGTAACAGTAAATCTTGAGACCAGATGTAACACATCTGAAGATTAAATGTGGTGATCCAGGGACAGAATAATTCATTCAATGCCAAGCCACAGATGTACATCATCCCTTTCTGTTGTATTTCATGATGCCCATGGATGGTTTGGTGTGTGAGATTGACTCACTACCCAGAGTACACAACAGAAGCTCATTAGTGTTTCAGTCATTTTTCAAAAACTTTTAGCACCAATAAAATCAATGAATTAAATTCAAAGCATAAGATAAAGTAAAATTGCTTCTCATAGCTTCATGCAGGCAGTTTCTGTTTATTCTGTTTTGTTTCTTAAGCTCTTCTGATTTGGTGCCAATTCATTTATGTAAATATAGTTTATAAAATGTACCTTGCAGTTAATTCCAATTTCTAAAATGGTTGAATGTGGAATGCCCTCTTTTTACTACAGTTTTGTAACGGAAATACTTCATGTCATGCACACAAAGGCCAGGTTAAGTAGCAAGATACACCAGAATTTTCCTGGCTTCAACCTTAATAGGAAGTGGTCAGGAATTTCCTACTTTGAAATGTTTTTGAAGGAGTTTTCAAACTGTTGTGACATTCTAAGTTCACACCATTTAAGTGTAATAGTTCTGCTTTACTCTTTGGTGTTTATTTCAAAAGCTATAGTAATTTATAATTTAAAGAAACCCAAACAAACAAAACCAAAACCAACCAACCAACCAAACAAAAAATGAAAAAGCAAACCAAAACCCCCAAAACAATCCCCCCCAAAAACCAAGCAACCAACCAAACGAACAAAACCAAACCTGTAACCATCAAGGAAAACATTTCAATTGATCTAGGATTACTTTTGGCTTGAGGCCATGTTTGGGTTTTTGACTTTTTATTTGTAGAAAAAATATTAGAAATTTTATGTAGGGCAAAACCACTTCCTTCTCAGCCTACCATTATTATTGTATTAGGCTAGCCTTTCAAACTGGAAATTATGAATGGAGGAAGGAAATATGGGAAGGCTTTATTTTTTAGACATAAGAAGAAACCATTATGAATGACATGAAAAAAACTGCTAACCTTCAAGTGACAAAGTGACAAAGTCAATGCAGTAAATATGTGAATGGGTTTGTATATGCTCTAGACTTAAAATATTTTGAAAGCATTAGCTACTGTTCCACTTGAACATTATCTCATAGTTGAAATATCTCCTGGTTTTTGCTTTTGCTTCTTTTGTCTTTCCTTGTTCATGCAGATGGGTTTGGTATTTGTGAAATTACAGATATTCTTGCTGCCCTGAAGTTTGCAACAGCTCAGTAGCTGATGAATTTACAGCATAACTGTCATGATAATAATGAAGACTACTTTGTTGCTGTGTCCAAAGCCTAATCTGATGCAATTGTCAATGTCATATGTCTGTGAGGTTGTTCTTTTTTCGATACTTAGGAGCAAATTGAGGGTTGGCAAAAAATGGTAGGAACATTTTCTCTCATAAATTGTTTTTCAACCTTTGTGAAATACCTGTTACCATTTGACCTTTTACTGTTGAGTTGATTTTGGCAAAGTTATGTTGGTACTAAAGTGGAGAAGAGGAAATACTGTCTACCCCAGAAACTATACCATTGTTTTGAAATTTTGCGTAGGTTCTGGATGTGTGTATGATTTTATTGGAGAGTTAGTATGAGCCAGTGTAGCTATCAAAGTGGTAGAGAGCATATCAACCACCTCCCTTTTATCTATATGGTATTACATTTTGAGACCTCTATTTTTGGAAACAGCCTGTTCCAACAAGTAACTTATTTCTGGGCAGTTGACTTACAGAAGCACAAACAATGTTTTGCTTGTCTGCATGTGGAGGGAATCAGAGCCCAGACTGGAAATGAACAACAGCAAACCTCGTTAAAAATCGAAACTTGGCAAAATGTGATGTAGTTATCACAAAGAACTAATGTCACTGATTATTTTAGAGGCAGAAAACTAGTTATAGGACACAGCTGGGGATAGGGATGGAGGTGAAAGGAAGCATGCCAAGACTGTGAGAGAGAGATCACTTTGTTGAGCAAGCTGAAGATGTTCAAGACAGCCTTCCAGTCACTGGTACGGGGTTATTTGTCTGTCTGAGAAGCAGAAATATTACACCTCCTGGGGAAATACACATGATGGTAGCACTGACAATAGTACCATGTTGTAAACTGTAGTAGTGTAAAATGGTTTAGAAATAGCCTTTTAAAAAGCAAAGTGATTTCAAGGTGTTTTAGAATCAGAGTAATTTAGGTCGGAAGGAACCTCTGGAGACCAAGGTCCAGCTCTCCACTCCAAACAGGACCAACTGTTGCCCAGGGCCTCATCCAACCCAATTTTGAGTATCTCCAAAGAGGAGCGCTGAACAACTTGACAGGGCCCCTGCACCAGTGCTCAACTGTCTCACTGTGGAAACTGGTTTCCTAATACCTCCCTGGAGCTTCCTGTGTTACAACCCATGTCAGTGTCACTCATCCTGTCCCTGTGCACTTCTGAGAAAACACACCCCTCTTCCCCCCACATTTAGTAGCTTATGTGGCCATGTTATCATATCCATACTGACTGTAATGGAAAAAAGAAACACGCAGCCTCGTTTCCAAGAGGAGCTGCACATTCTAACTCATATGGTTTTGCAGGGACCCCGAATGAGAAATTAAGAATACAAAACCAGCATCTAAAGTGCAACATTTTGCTTGTGTGTCATATTAAATGTAAGTAGCAGCACAGCAATAATTTTCTGAGTTTTTTTTCCTGGTTTAAAAAAATGCATATCTTAATATGGTATTTAAAATATAACCCACATCCAGATAGACTCAAAATATTTTTTACTGACAGGAGTCTAGTGTATACCTTTCCTCCTTTTTACGATTCCCAGTATAACTCTGTGTTGATACTAGCTATTTAGATTTAATAATTACATATCTTCAGTTCAGATGTAATTTTGTCTTCACATGTTTCTTGATACATATCAGAAAGAAGTTCCTTCTCTTGATAATCCTCTTGGGCAGTATTTTGCATACCCCACTTCACTGCTGAGCAGCTGCTGGGATTTGTAGGATAGTTTCTGTGCCAGTTACATAAATTGTGGGGTGATAAGTTCATGATTAGTAAAGAATATGTACAGCTGATCATACTAAAAATTGATCATGCTAGATGTGATAAAACAATACAACAGTCGTGCCAGTGTGGTGCTTTTATGAGCCAAACTCAAATGCCTGACAGGTTTTTCATGTATATAATTTAACTTTATTTTGTTGTCTAGGATGAGTTTCAGGTCACCTAAATCTAGCTGTCTGGACAGGCACCACACTTGAGCATTTCCACACTGGAATTTTCCCTACGTACCTGCAAAGATGCTCTCTACTCTTTTTTGTGATGATAGAAGACTACATGCTTGGATTTTTTTTAATTTTTTTTTTCTTGAGCTGGTCAAAACTAGATAAATGCATCCTACCCTTAAGCAGTATCTATCCCTTGTGTGATTCCCAACTTCATTTTTATAATAGCATAGTTCTTTTCATACCTCTTACTTCTTTGTGAATTTCAAAACACAGTGGAGACCAGTAGCAATATATACCAGTTACTGGGTGTGAAACTGAAACATCATGAGCTGAGAGCGGAAGCAGATAACAAGAAAGTCATAGTTAGAATCTGTGTTTTCTAGTTCCCAAGGTACTTCCCTAACCTCTAGGACAAACTGTACTGTGAGTCCTTTAGGGATTTTTTTTTGCTTAGAAATGCTAGAGCTTGGAATTAGGTTATTATATGATAACTTCAGTTTCCTTTTTAAATTTTAATTAAGCACACAGCTTAGAAATATAAGATTCAAAACTCTAAATGTGTAAAGCAAATAAAGGCCTCTACATATGGTCTCTAAAGGAAAGACTATTTTTAGACATAAGCTCCTGAGTGCTGAAGAGGGCCTTACTCATGGTTCTACCCTCCCTAAATATTGAAGATTTAATTATTTTTTTTTCTCCTAACTTTTACTGTCTCTTCTTACATATATGCATTTAGCCAGAACAGTATGCTCTGTTTATGCAGTGATGGTGGTAAATAGTGACAAATGCATTGCAGAGTAGCAGATCTTTGCAAAGAGGATTGTGGCAGTAGTCTAATCTGTCTAGTGCAAAGATGTTTTAGTATTGAAAATCTGGGTGGTCTCAGAGGGGAAGGAAACAATAGCCTGCTTTAAGCAACTCTATTTTAAATGGACCACCTCCTTGCTTTAGTAAGGGGTGCAAAAAAGTAAAAGTGAAATAATTTGATCCATCATGAAAAGCCAAGCAAGTCTGGAAGGGCTCTTTTTCAAAATCTTTTACATTTTTTTTTTTCTGTTTGAAAACAAAAATGCAGAATCCTGGTGGAATGCCTTATTGGGTTTAGGGGATTTATGCATGATTTTTGCATGACAATGCTGCTCAGATACAATGGTGAGAGTCTGTCCTTCTGGGTCGATGGCAACTTACAGTAAGGCTCTACATCTGTTGGTGTGGAGTAATTAGGGATTTGGAGCAGTGCAGATGCTTACCCCTGACCTGAAGTCAATGAGACCTTGTGTTTTTAGAGCTAATTGCAATAAATCTGCATAGCAGGGCATCAGGAAATCTCTCTTAAACATTGTGGTTTAGTCCAATGTGAAAGAGTTTACCAGTAAGGCTGATCAGGATTAATGAGTTATGTGGGTCAAAAATATTTTTCTGAATCGTTACCATAGTCTAAATGTAATGTATTTTTGCTAGTGGTTTTCAGTCAGCAGCAAACAAGTAGGTGCTGGCTTTATGTCTAATAAACTACATGATAATGTTCTATACTGTGTGAAATAATGCTAATTTCCTAAACTTAGCAAATATAAGTGCAATGAATATGAAAAATGCATCATTCTGATAACCTAAATAGTGTTAAAAAACATAGAAGAGAATTCAGAGAGGTAAATGTTTGCTCTGTGTGTGTTCCTCTGGGGAAAAAAAAAGTGAGGAATATGTAACTACTTCAGTGTGTGTCGAGGGATAATATATATGTACTCTTGTTATCACCTCAGCATGTGTGTATGCTTCATTTCAGTAAACGTATTGCTCATAATGCAGCAAAAATGACCACTAAGTGATATTTAAGAGAGTATTTTAATTAAATTCAGGCCTCTAAAAAACGAAGTCAATTAATAAGTTGTGTTTGTTAACGGCCTCTAAATAAAAAGCAACTTGTTTTCTGTTGAAGAACAAATTGTTTCATACGTAATAAGGTTCTTCAGGACTTTTTCTTTCTAAATCTTTAAAAGCTGATTTGGTCTTTACAGAAGAAAATTCAATTTCAACTCCCACTTGTGTTGCTCTACTGCCAAAATAGCTAGTGAATGATTAAGATGGTACTACATGTTACTGTACAAGTTGAAGAAAACATAATGTATTTTCAGTACTGCTCACTATTTTGCATGTGCACATATGTGAATACTAGATGGGTGAATAGTGAACACCAAGATTTCTAGCTGAAGCTGGTTTTATGCATCAATTAGCTACTTCTTTTACCGAAATATGTGGCTATATCTTCTTTATATTTGGAGTCATTTTAGATACTGTTATTTATTTCCCTTCAGTAAATGTTGACTGTCTGTCTTAATTCATTTCCTTATGTCTGTACCTGTGATAAGTTTCTGGACGAATAGTGCTGTACTTTGGAATCATGCTATTGCAATTCAAACATTGTTTTAGCAGAGACTTGAAAGGAGTATATTTGCTGTTATTTTAACTAAGCTGTAGCCTTTTTTAATTAGCATTATATTATACTTTGCCATATTACATTTATGAAATCAGTTTAAACCCTTTTTTTGTTTGTTTTCTTTAAGTGTTTGTCAGCCCTTTAAAAACATCTGGAACCGTAACTATCCATGTTTATTCCTCACTTTCATATTATATTTATTTCTTCTATTTCTTCTGTTTCTCTTCCTTGAGGTTTGCTCGCTCTTTTTTATGTAGAATCTTTAGATTCAGTCCTTTGTTTGAAGTATAATCACTAAATATTATGCAATCATAGTAAGCAAACTGACGGACTGCAGTTCTTGTTATAGACTCAGTGCATGGCTCAGATTTATTTCTTGAGATGGTACAAACAACCCTCAGAAATGGCAAATGGCTTCATGGGGAAGGGATAGGGATGTTCTTTTACAGCTGCCTGTTGGGTACTTGAGTTGCTGGTAGGAAAACAAGAATAGAATCTAGACCTATAAAAGAAAGAAGCACTTCACCTAAAGAATTGGATAATATGGCACATATTTTTAGCTGAGTTTTTGCTGTGCTTTCCTCGATGCAATGCAACAGAGGAGCATCAGGGAACACAAATTGCAACAATACAGACTCGGCACACTTTTACTCTCTTCTGGGGCATGAGGAGGAGAGGAATACAAACTGAGTCAGTCTACCTAAGAAGGCTGTTTCTGAAACTACACAACTGCGTCCTATTTGCTTGTGACCTGCATTGACTGCAAATTTAGAAAAAATGACATTTTGGCACTTAACAGGGACCAGAGTGATTTTATTTCCAAAACTCTCCTGAACAAGGCTATATTTTAGTCTTTAGTAGTAAAGCTTGTTTGATTGAAAACATGTGACATACTGCTAATTGCAACAACATCCAGCTCCTAGCATTTGTAGTGCTTGTTTTGAGGAAATCTTGAAAGCACTTTGCTAAGGTTTCTATCATGTGCCTTCATTTTGAAGACAGAAATTGAGGCATGAAGTGGTGAAGTGTTATGTCTGAGTCAGTGAGGCAGTGGCAGGTCTTAATCCCCTGAGTCTCAACCCAACACATGGTACAATAGGCCGTTAACTTCTGTTTGGCCCATCTGCTGTCAATGAAAGTATGATTGATTTGAATTCTCTTTGGATATATGAGAGCACTATGTGAAAGGTCTGTTTGTTCCTGTTATGTTATGAAATATTTTTCTTTTCTTTAATATGCATTCGTAGTCTGGAATCAGTCTTTGTCTTATGCTTTTAATCTCATTTTCATACTGTACCTGATCCATCTGTTTCTTTCTTATCTGTTAGTTCAATTTCAAAACTTTTTATAGTTTGACGAAGGTTGATGGATTTTCATAATAGTCTTTACACTTATACATACTTAATCTAAAATCAGTTTTCAACAACAAGGATATAAAAGCTTAATTTTAAAAGTTAGAAGGGAAGTTTCTACGTATTGTGTGATTGTAAGTCATAGATAGCAGTGGTGAGCACAGTTGCTGCAGCTCAGACAAAAGAGAAGGTGTTTGCTATGTGACACTTGTCAGGGATACACCCCACTACAGCCTTATGAACACATGTTAAATGATGCCGGCACTTGTCACAAGATTTTCAGAGATACGTCAGATGGGCATTCAGATTTACATGGCTTTGAAGGTAGCCACCATGTTCTGAAACAGAATTGAGATGTTTGGTATGCTCTACATAGGGATGAAGTTTATTTCTGTGTGCTGCAAAATGGAAAGTGTGAACAGTGGATGGGGGACTGAGAAAACATGTATTCTTCACTGATGCAAAACAAAACGAAACCCACTCTTATTGCTGCTTCTCATGAGGATGCACCTCAAAATCTTTAAGTAATTCCTAAAGAAGTAAAAAGACTTTCATCTTTCATCATTTGTCCATCAGCATAGCTTTTGATCCAGTCCTACACACCTCTCATCTTTTTGCAACAGTGTTTTTACCCTCTCTATCCCCACCTTCTCATGAGCTGTAGAGAATCATTTTAGTGGCAGCATGTATTTTACTACTGAAACACTGTGAGTAAAAAAAAAATCAAAGAGGCATTATGTAGGCTTTTGGTATGTGGTTCATCTTTGTAATGAAGATTGAATAGGTGGTAAATTTCAGTTGTATAATCTTTAAGCTGGTGATGGAGTATTTTTATGCTTGCGTGTGTGTGCTTTTAGGGGTGGGTTTTTTTGTTCGCTTTCAGTTTGTTTGTTTGTCCTTTTTTTTTATCATAGTTATGATATTGTCCCTTTGATTCTGAAGTCTGTGTATTGGATGTAGCAAACTAGATTGGATTTTTTGGTTGCAGCCATGCATTGCTGCTGTTACTGCTAATTCTTCATGCTGCTTATTAGAGCAGTTATTCTGCTGCAGCATTAACCTAGGTCTAAGTATATGGTATGCCTCCTGCTTATCTGCAAATTCCCTGTTACAATGGATGCAGCTTATTGTGCTTTTAACACAAAAGTTATTTTAATGTTATCAAGTAATTGGCAAAGCTTTACATACTGGGATTGACTTTGACGTTGCTAAAAATTAAACTGATACTATGCCTTATTCATTCATGACATAACATCATTGACTTCAGTGGCATTACACCAGATCTGAGTTTAATCTATTGTGCTTCTGTTGCTTGGTTTTTCCAGGCAGAGATACAGGAAGGAACAGGGTGGATATAGAAGAGGTGATATGTTCTTTGCCTTTCCCATGATTCATTTTCCTTGTCAATTAGTTTCATTGAAGGAAATGATATAACTCAACAGAACCCTGGCACAGTTCTTCACACACACAAAAAAAAACACATTATGGAAAAAAAACAAAAAAAATCTTTGTCCATTATAGTTTGACAGCATTGTGTTCACTAACCATGTCTGACATCTGAAAACATAATGGAGCCATTCCATCTGAAGCAAGGAAAGAGAAAAAAAATTTCAAATACAATGGCAATGACCAAATAACTTTTCATAATACAAGGTTTTGTTTGCCTTCTTTTGAATGTTTTATAACATTGTGGTAATCTTTACAAAGCCTAACCAAACCGAAGAGCTTACACAATAGCTTTGTTTGGAGTATTGTCTATTAAAGTAGGACATAAAGTAGAAAAATAGGCAAATTTAGTCTGTGCAGCAAATTTGAACTAACCTGATGATTGTTAACATCATGTCATATGGAAAGAAGTTTAAGAAGAGGGAAAACATCTTAGTCCTGAAGCCTGCCCTGTGGCAAACAGCGAAGTGTGAATTGTGAATCTGAAAATAACATTTTGGGCAATATCTCTTAATAATTTGCTTATTTGTTTTCCATCCATCATTTCTTCAACAGTTCTTGGAGCTGGAAGAAAGAAGGAGAACAAAATTAGTTTTCATCCTGTCTCTTCTGTAGACACTCCTCCTCCTCTTTGCCTCTGTAAATGTAAATGAAGTTTGCTTGTATCACCTCATTTCAGGTTGCTGCATGGTATGTCCTTTTCCTGGCCTGTTGCATTGACTCTGCTGCTCTGTGCACTTGCTCCTTCTTTTCTACTACATAGTTGCTATTGATACTTGTCTTTGGTTGTTATTTGTGATCTGTTCCCTTTTGGCAGCAGTCTGCTCTTGCACTGGATAGGTATAACATGAAACTGTTCTTGGGGACATTGTCTTCGCCCTTTCTCCCTCCCTCCCTTTCTCCCTTCTCCCTCCCTGTGATCTCCATTGCCTACAAGAGAGATTCTCGAATGAGCACCCGTTGCTGTTTCTCACATGCAGCTTTCCATGCTTGGCTGGAGCTCACTGTGAATATCTGCAGAACTGCTTCATTGCCCTCCTCTAAACTGTCCTTCATCAGGAGGCCTATGGAAATCATACCTTGTAGGTGGCTGTTGTGCTGACCAGCACTGCTCCCACTTCTAGTTTTATTGAACTACCATCTCCCCAAACCTGTTTCACCTCCTCCTTATTGATAATAGTTTACTAAGGGGATGAACTATCCTTTTATTCTTCATTCTGTTTTCTACAAGTGAGAAGAGCAACAGTCAGAAAAAGTGCTAAATTAGTTAAGTAGCTGAAGTATCAGGACCAGTCCTTTTAGAACTGATGCCACATGGCACCGTTCCTTGCAATAGGATTTATTTCAGGGCTGTTTTTCTTAATTGTTCTTTCAGTTTTAGTGTCAATGTCCTGAAACATCTATCTCCCACGCTTGTGAGAGAAAATTCTTTTTTAATTTAGAGTTGGCATGCAAATTTAAAAAGAGAACAGACTGGTAGTTAAGCAGCTCTTGAAAGCAGCACTGTTTTGAAGTAAAATTCTGTTCTTCCTTCAGCCCCGTTCATTTAACATACAAGGACAGGTTTGCGTACAGGAGAGACCAGTCATGATATACAGACAAGCATTAGTGGGTTTTTCTTTGGGGTGGTAGAAGCGGGGGCAGACAAGCAGTAGGAGAAATTCTGATTATAGATTCAATTCATGCCCACTCTCCTACCTTGCTGATCTGGTTGACAGGAGACTGTCAAATTCCCCTTAAAACTGTATTTTGGGAAAAGGGCACCCTGTGTTCTTCTAAGGATGCACAAAGCCCTTCACTATCCTTTCCCTTACTGTGTCCCTTGATGAGAGCTACACACTCTTGCAGATTTCTGTTGTACTCTGAAGCAAACAGATGTATTATTTCTTGTGAAGTTTATAACTCTGTTTTGTTTGGTTTGGGGTTTTCTTTCTTCTTCTGCTGGTCTAGCATTGGATTACAGTAGTGTCATACATGTCTTTGGTTCTTTGGACTTTGCAAAATTATGCTGCTATTAAATGAAACATATTAATAAAATAGAGCACAAAACTGAATAAGGTCTCTCAGCATTATTTTTTAACTTTTTTTTCCTAATAAGTGTAAATAATAGTGATGAGCCTGTTTATGAAAAAAGAAAGTCACATGAATACAATTCATGCATTTTCTTATATTTTTTTATTTTAATCAAAGTGTCTTTTTGTAAAGCTTCATTGTGCTGACAGTGTTTTAAGAGAGAATGGAAAAAGCCCTAATTAAATTCAGAACTCATCCTCTAGCTTATTCGTTATTTACAGCCTATAAAAATTGGAGATCAGGATTTTTTTTGTGGTAGAGATAGAACTTAGTAGTGCATATGACATTGTGGTTTACAGGGGCTTAATTGTCAGGTGGAAGATCTGTTGCTCTTTTTTGTTAAGCAATGGAGCAGTAGAAGGAGAGCATCCAGCGTAGCATCAGCTACGCCTTCCCCAACAGGTGGGCAGTCGAGAGGGCTGCTGAGTTTGCTCTTGGACTGTGACAGGTGAAAAATGCTATTTAATGAGTTTTCTTCCCAGTCAATTAGCAGAGGGAGCAAGCTTTCCCATCTGTGCCTGACACAAACAGGGTTTGCTGGTTGCCACATTTCTTTTGTGAGAGTGATGGGCAATTCATAGAGTGTGGTAGTGACAATGACTTTGCTGGCTGCAGACAGTCTCACTAACTGCTCTGATCTGTTAAATCTCAGGGTTTTTTTTAATGAAATACTTCCCACTAGTGAGAAAGGGCGATGTGGAAGAAGGGTTTGCACTAGGACAGTGCAGTGGTGTACGTGGGCTGGGGATGTCCTGCAGTAAAACAAAGAGAAAAGCAACCGGCAACTCCAAGGCTGTACTTAACATTCATAAGGTATCAATGAGAGATATGTGTTTATTTGAAGTACTTATTATCTGCAGGACCTACTGCTACATATTGCCTTATTTTTGACTATTACCCGCTTTCTTGGAGAAGTATGTTAAGCCCACATCAGTAAAATATTCATAAATCCTTCTCAAGTCTTTATTAATCTTTTCCCATCCTTTTCAGGATACTCTAGTAAAGAAAATTTCAGTCTGACACCAGAAAGCACAAAAAAATTCAGCGGATTACCATTTACATGAATGTAATGTGCCTTGCTCTCTGCAAATTCTCATCTTAATTTAAACAGACTTTTCTAATTGCGTATTTTATTCATTCCTAGACTCTATTAATCTGTCTATTGCACAAGCTTTAAATTTCTTCACACATCAGTTCTGCTGAAGTAATGGAAATTAGAGCACATTAACATCGCATCCTACTGCTGATACATTATATTTACTTGCAGTGATACATGGAAGTTGCAGAGAGGAAAGGGCAAGATGGGTAGCTATGCTTTCTGTGCAGCAAATCAAAATATCTTTGCAGGTTTTCCTGGAAAGTAAGGTACTTGTAAATATACAGTATTCAGCTAAAAATCTCTATATTGGCTGGTAGCAGTATTATTGCTGTTACCTACACTCTTAGCTTTTATTTTTCACTTTCCAAAAACTACTTTTGTCATAAAATCTACTTGAGAAATTTTATACTTCATATGTTTTATTGTGGGTTTATAAACTAGCATAAATAGAGTTTTGAGTAGAGGGAGTTGCTCTGGTTTTCTTTTATTTTAAATTTTCAGTGCTGTGAAATATAGCCGCCTTGGGGATTCCTTTGAAAAACCTGATAATGAATGTAAGATGTGAGTGACTGGTGTGTGATTGTGTTGATGTTTTCCCTTCTCTTGAGCCCAGTTTGAAATTCAGCTCTGCACAGCAGGGATTGTCCTCAGCCACATATGACTATTTTGAGGATTGTGTGCTCGAGGAGCTGTGCGGGCTTTGGGCAACTGGCAGCAGTTTGTCTCAGCTGCCTTTAGGCTACTAAACCTTGGGGATTTTAATCTCTGTCCCTCTTTGTCAATCAAGTCCATCTCACTTTTTAATGTAATATTATATATTTTCAAACAAAAGATGTTAATTCTACAGTAGGTGTAAAAATTCCAAAAGGCAAAATACATTATGTAGGGTGTTTACCTATTTTCCCCTGGCTCTGTCACTGAAAATTATTTGCTCTGTGATATAATTTTTCATATTTAAATCATCAAGCTCACTTGTCTATTTTCTCATTGTTTTGTTTTGATTGAGTATTTTGATGCTGCAAATCCTGCCTGCATTTAATTCATTATAATCATGTGAAACAAAACCCTGAATGACTTCCAAATGAATATTATTTAATTTTCTTTGGCATGCACACATGCAGCTACTTTGCCAGCTGAGTAGTAAGTATAGACAGGTTTTTCATTTCTGTATGACATGGTCAGGTTTTAGAGCTGTTCTCTTTTGCATTTCCAAAGTACTGAATATGCTGTTCTGAATATTACTATTAATCTTCTTTTTAGTCCACAAATGTGAAAAGTAAAGAATAAATGGTAGTAACTTTTTTTTTTTTTTGGTGCTGTGTAAAATGAAAAGGGAGTTTTCACACTGAACAGCCAGGTACTGTGCAAAGATGATCAGACATACTGAATGTGCAGGAAGAATAATTTGATGTTTATTGGTGACACATTTAAAAATATAATTATATAATATGGAAAAAAGAAAAAAAACCCACAGTTGTATGGTTTTATGTGTATAACCATGTCATTCAATTGCAAAACCTCTCATTATAATGTGGACTGGATTTCCAACACTCCCAGTGAATGAGTTTTGATTTTAGGCTTTTTTTGTTCCTTGTCCCTTCTTAGGCAAGTCAATGAATGTGATTCACAATCTCTGTAGGAAACACACTAAAATGCTGGAATTGTGATTTCAACAAGTTAGTAATAGAAAACAAGTCAGAAACAAACTGTGCTCAAATATAAATTATTTCAAGAATAGGTTGAGATATCACATTTTATTGCCTGATGAGGCAGGGGAAGCAGTGTGGCTTTGAAAGGCTTTTTTGATTGTTGAAATCATACAATTCATTACATGTCTGAAAGGAGCAGGCAGGCAAAAGTTAAAAGTTGCTCACTGTGAGATGATGGAGGTGCCCTGCTAACTGTGGTGTGCTGGAAGCAAACCAACAAAACCCAACGTGTGGTGGTTTCTTCCAGTAGAAATGGGCATTGAGTCTAAAATGCGGGGCTTTGCAGCAATTTTTTTTTGCAGAGGAAGGGCAACATAGATCCTCTTCTGTGGCACCCCCATTGTTTTCAAAACTTATGAAGCTCATGTAATTGGACTTGGGCCCCATTTTTCAAATCCTTTTGAAGATTGTTATCCTATTTTAGAAGGTGAGGGTGTTTTGTTTTGTTTTTTTTTTTGTTTTGTTTTTGTTTTAATGGAGGATCATCTGTTGAGGGAGTTCCCTCTCCTACAGCAGACTTTGAAGAGCAACAGCTTTCATGACATGATGGTAGGGCTAATGCCAGCTTGTCTGTCTCCTGCCTTCTTGTTGAGGCTGGGAATGGGTAAGTCCCTAAACCTATTGCTTGAAAGAAAGAAATGAGAAAAACTTTTCTGAATAGACTAGAAGTGGGACAAAATACTTCCCAGAGACTTTATTCAGAACATATAGAGGTCATCCTTTAACGATGATTAACATGAGTCCTCTGATAACCACAGCACATGTACTTTCATAAGAGAATGTCTTCCTTTCTGCTCACTTAGTTTGGTTTTCTAGTAGGGCCTGAATATGTAAAAACTGCAGGCTGCACTACATGTATTCGTGTGGTATGAACATCAGTGCAAAACAAGAGTCAAATAAGAATCCAAAGAATCCAAAAATGAAGTGGCAGTCAGTCCCAATACATGAACAGGAAAAAAAGGGAAATGGAGCAAAGGCTTAGATCTCACGATATATTGGAGACAACTCTTGCAACCCATTTCAATATAACAGCAAGGAAGTATGTTAAATACAACATACCATGCTTGCCATTTTTGTGATCTGTGAGTCTGACCTGATACTTGATTTTTAGAACCCTTGGTTCTGTTTGCTAACTCAATACCTGAATTTTGAGAGGAACATACTTCAATGTGTCTATGTTTCCTGTAGTCATATGTTTGGAAGCCTTTTTTGTCTCGTAACATCCATGCTGTTATTACTCTGTTACTTAGTCACCTAAACACAGTGCATTCTGCAAAACCTTGACCCAGTATTCATCAGACCATTAGACTCCAATGGTACAATTACAAAAAGCATGAGGGAGGTTTAAAAATTATTTGGTCCCCTAGTTTTTAACAGTTTTACATATGATTAACTGCTAGCTATCTTGAAATGCTGCTGTAAGCAGTATCTTTATATTACACCAGAGATGTGCTCTCAGGAGAACAATGAACCATTCATGGTATTTGGGTGGGAGGGAGATTAGAAAGTGTAAAATAATTTCTTTCTTATAAACTCCCAGTAAATTATCTTTTCATCTTGTAATAAAACAGTTTCAATAGAGATATACATTAGTGGATATCCAGAAAATGGCTCTATATTTCTAGTCCTTGCTGAAGGGTAATAGTGAAATAATCAGATGTTTTTGGAAATTGCTTCTCACAAATCTCTGGATCTTTATTTTTGGGAATTCTAGTACTGAGTCCTTTAATTTATACTCCCCTCTCATCATCCCACTTTCATTAATTCAGAACTTCAAGTTACTGAATTGCAAAGTCTGCTTTTGTTTTCCTTTGAACTGTAGAACATTAAACAACAGTGATACGTTATACTCAGATGGCAGTGTTTCTTCTGAAAATAGAAGACATACAGCACAAGACCCAGATCTTGCTCTGCAACAAAAGAATAGATGGTCCCATAGAAAGACAGGGTCCTGCTCAGCCCTGACCACCTGCTTCATTTACACTCTCATATTGTTTTACATGGAAGACACAGTCACAGACTGTGACTGTGTAACTTTTTGTAATCTTCTAGGGGATGCTTTTCTCCATAGCCTACCTGGTCTTTGGCATACTTTTCTGAAGAGCTCCCTAATCTAGATTACGTATGGAAAAATAATGAAAGAGTAATGGATGCTACGTAATTATTAGAGACCTCTATCTCTGAAATTTCACCTTTTCTTTGTAAAAGTATATGAAGGTGTGATGATTTGGGCACAAGGGTGTTAGGACAACTCACGAGCTTCTCCTGCAATTCAAATTATTGCCTTTTATCTGGTTCTGTTTCTGTTTCTGGACTAGAGCAACTCTCTTTGAGCTAGGTCATCACGCTGTGGCATTTCATTTGGTCAAAACTTGCCTTGTGGGCTTGAAATTCTTCAAGCTTAACCCTGGGAATGGAGGTAGAATTATCTTTACAAATGGCATTGAAAAGAAAAGGATGAAGAGTCTGAAAATCATGTCCTTGGCCACAGAGGTGATTCTAATTAAATCCCCATCTTTGTATCATACTCATATTTTGAATCTTAGTTGTACACTTTGACCTTTGGAAAAGCAGCCTGCAACACATCTGGTAAAAATTGGCTAGGGATTTTCAATATCTATAAAGCACACTTTTGATGTAGCTCCATACAGTTGGATAATGTGTAATAGACAAACTGAGAGACAGGTTACAGTCACAGTGAATGAGTCTCCTTCATTCATTATAATATTTTTTTTTTTTTGTTGTTCTCTCTAAAAGTAGGGAAAAATTGCCATATTTACTGGTATTACGACTGTTTAAATTTATTTTAAAAAATTATACACAGTTCATTCTTATGACTTCTAATTCTGCACTGAAGCAGAATGTTAGTAAGCTAAGTTTTCTAGATGGCTAGCCCTTGGCGTCAGGGTTTTTCTTCATCTCTTGTTGATCCAGGTTCCTGGTGTTTTCACTTAAGATCCATTTTTCAACAGCCTAAACTAATGGCCCTGTGTGTGCATCTTCTGACAACTCCTGTCAATACCCAGTCAGCTGAGCTCTGAGCTACTGGGGATTCTTTCACAAGTGACTCAGCCCACTGTTTTTTGACTGCAGATCTTTTTATATCAGGAACATTTTAGATGGACAGAATAGATTTGACAAAATACATGCTTCTCTAAAGGAAGTTCAACCAACTAGATTTTTTCTCTTGTATTTATGAATTTCAAAGTACATAGCCAGACTTCAAGTAGCTGATCAGCTTGCTTGATAGGAAGAACTTGCATAACATTACAGTCATGATTCTACACTTGTTTCTTTCAATGCAATAGAAAACAAGACATGCGATATGTGAAAGCATACTCAAAGCAATAACTTGAGGAAATGATCGTAACTGGGCACTGTTGCATTTACCAGCCTTAGAAAGAAAGGTAATACAATAACCAAGATGTGAGATGCTGTGGGCTTGCAAGAGCATGGTAGCCATGTGGATGGATCTTTCTTCCTTCTCCTAACAGCCCAGACAGCTCATTCTGCCTCCTTTTAGTTGCACTAGTGTCTCAGTTTGCAAACCACAGGAATAAAAAAAACACCCACCAAAACAAACATCAAACTAAGAAAAAAAACAAACCCACAGATGCTACATTCAAGTGGAAAGAACTGGAAACTATTTTGCTATACTGTCTTTCCATGCTTACATGAAAAGTAATTATCTGTGGTATTATATATCTATATATATATAGATACAATTTTTAAATAAGGCATCGTACCAATTATGAAGTCTTCTGTTCAGTTGCTTTCTTGATTTGTAATACAATACATATTTATAAACTAGTAATACAGGTTTATGGATTGTTTCTAAGACAGTGAGTATTCCAGAGTATGTATAGAAAACGGTTCACAGGGCTCTACCATGTAATTTTCAGAGCTTGTGGAAAAATAACTATATCTGTAACTTTCTTTTGAAGAGATACAGCCTTAGCAGATTTTACTGTTAAATTAAAAGGAAAAATGTAGAACATACCTGTGTAGCTATTAAGGCTTTAGCTATTAAGGCTTTTTTTTTTTTTCCTCCTTCCCCTGCCTGCCCAAAGCATACAGAGTGGAGGAGTGATGTAGATAATCTGTAGCCTTCCCACTTAAAACATGTAGTACAGACCACTGTGTTTGGGAGGCAGCCTGTGGACCAAACAGAAGCATTGCTCTGGCTCTTTTTGGGTGGGAAGCTGCTCTCTGGTAGCTAGAGGAAGGAGCTGATGTGAGTTACAGAGCATCCCCTAAGTAGTTTAATACATCTAGGAGATACAAAGGTGACTTTTGCTTCTCAATTTTCCTGGACTTTGTCTGCTCTGTGGTACTACTTAATTCACCTAGCACAGGATACAGATGTTGACTTTTTTGTGGTCCTGATTAAACAGAATTCACAGAATGTTAGGGATTGGAAGGGACCTCAAGAGATCATCTAGTCCAATCCCCCTGCTGGAGGAAGAACACTTAGATGAGGCTACACAGGAATGTGTCCACATGGGTTTCGAATGTCACAAGAGTAGGAAACTCCACAACCCCCCTGGGCAGCCTGTTCCAGTGTTCTGTCACCCTCATGAGAAGAAGTTTCTTCTCAAATTTAAGTGGAACCTCTTGTGTTCCAGTTTGAACCCATTACCCCTTGTCCTACCGTTGGTTGTCACTGAGAAGAGCCTGGCTCCATCCCTGTGACACTCACCCTTTATATATTTGTAAACATTAATAAGGTCACCCCTCAGTCTCCTTTTCTCCAAGCTAAAGAGACACAGCTCCCTTAGCCTCTCCTTATAAAGGAGATGCTCCACTCCCTTCATTGTCTTTGTTGCCCTGTTCTGGACTCTCTCTAGCAGTTCCCTATCCTTCTTGACCTTCTGGCGTGTCAGCCACTCCTCCCAGCTTGGTGTCATCAGCAAACTTGCTGATAGTACACTCAATTCCCTTGTCCAAATCGTTGATGAATATACTGAATAATACAGGCCCCAGTACTGACCCTTGAGGCACTCCACTAGATACAGGCCTCCAACTGGACTCCGCCCCATTGACCACAACTCTCTGGCTTCTTCCCTTCAGCCAGTTTGCAGTCCACCTCACTACCTGATCATCTGGACTGCACTCCCTCAGTTTAGCTGGAAGGATGCTGTGGGAGACTGTGTCAAATGCCTTACTCAAGTCAAGGTAGACCACATCCACCGCCCTGCTTGTGAATCAGAACCAATCACTTTTCAGACATGTCTTTGTGGCTGTTTTCTTAAAATTAGCATATTTTAGAAAGGGTTGGACAAAAAATGACTGGAAAACAAAATATGTAAGTTCCTAGGAAGTTGTTACAGGAAGTAGTTGTGCCTGCTTTTTAAAAACAGATAGTAATGGGAAGGAGTAATTTCCTAGGCTTAAAATGCTCTGCCTTCATAGCATAATATTACTCATCACTGTAACTTTTATGTTTCACTTCCACAAGGAAAAAACTGGGGTTTTCTGATTCCTCGGTTGATTCATACTTGTTGCATGATCATCTCTGCCTCAGGGCTCAGTTCAGTGGCCAACAGCATGTCTCCCGCATACACAGGAGTTAATCAAAGATTTGGATTACTGTGGATCTTGGTTTCTCAGAATACACATCTGTGAAGTGAATTAAAGCTCACATAGTGCTTTAAAAAACAGCTTTTCCTCCTGCGGGGTAAGGAATACATTGCATAAGTAACTTGAGGGAACTGGACACTTCTGTTTGTGCTGAAGCTCACGCTGTGTGAATGGTGAAAGTGAGAAAGATGAAAGCCTATTTCTTCACCTTTGTTCATCCCTAAATTATGAGTCTTGTTATGTCCTAGCTTCATGTTGGGACAAGTCTAGACCACACAGTAATTCCTCCTATTCCTGTTGCCCTTTTCCCTGCACCCACACATGCTGAGGTTGAGTGCTCTGCAGTTCAGACACAGACTTTGTGACTAATAAGCCTCAGTGCTGATGGGAATCTCCAGGTGCCTTGTTACTGCAGCACCAAAGGAGCTAGCCATAGGACTGTGAGGCAAATTTTGTTATATGGAGAGTCATTTTTATATTCTGAAACTCTGTATATCTGCTACATCTTGAAAATTTTACCTTTTAAACTCTATTTTTTTAAAGTTTTCTATGTTCTTTTTATTATTACTTTAATGATAAGTGCTAATATTACTTTTGTGAAGGCTTTACTACACTACTGCAAAAATGTTTGAAGTGCAAAAAGAAATGTTTTAAATAAGATCTGAAACTTACAGGTACTCGGAATCTTTTCAATAAAATAACTTCTGTTTTGTTGGGGTCTAAACTAGTGGGTTTGCAAGATCTCCCAGCTTCAACATTCTATGCAGTATTAGAAAGTTAAGATTTTGAAGTCTGCTGGTATCTTACACTGTTTCAGTAAAAGTCATATGTGGAGATCACTTGGCTAATCTGGGAGGATAACTCAAGATGCCATTACATTTTTGCCTTTGGGCTGCATAGTCTTTGTTGTCTAGAAATGAGCAAGGACCTTCATGCTGAAAGGAAGAAGAAAGGACCTTTCTTATGAAAATTCCAGAGAATCACAGTCACTGTACTTTTTTCAGAGGACGTAAGTGGAGATAATATTCCTTCCCAAAATTGACAGCCTGTCTTATGTGGCTGGTGGTTGTAGACCAAAGTAAGAAACCACACAACAATCTCAAACCTACATAATTTAATATCCTTGACTGCAGCAGTACAATTTGATGGATCTGAAAATAGAATTTACCGTCTCAGGGCTTGGCACACAGTTTGGGAGCATAGTATGTGCTATTAAACCCATGGCTACTATACTGCATAAGGTAAACTAAGCTAGGATTCTCAGCAATGTTTCAGATGTCAGTGTCCAGACAGGTGGAGAGCTGGGGGCTGTCTTGAAGTAAGCATGTATACCTGCCAGGCAGCAAGGGAATTCATACCAAGACTGAGGCACTAAACAGAAATGTAGACAGCAGATACTTTTTGTTCCTTATAATTTTCAGGAGAAAAAATACTGTCAATGTTTCAAAAGGATCTGTACATAACCTTGGTAGGTCTTTACATTCTCTTATTTCTTGCAGGCTGTAATATGGCATTTCTGCTCTTTGTCTCTTCCTTTAATTTTCTTAACTGTGTCTGTTGTATCTGTAGCAAGAATTAAGAGTTTTACAGTATTAGAAAATGTACAATGAGTTTATGGTGCCAGTGTGTTCCAGGTAACCAGCCAATACAGTCCTCTGCTGAGAATGATACTCTGGTTGCCATTGTGTTTTCTTAAGGCTCTCTGACTGTCATAGCAGCAGTGCTACATGGAATTAATTTCCATTTTAAATGATTTACCTTAGTGGTGGTAATTCAGCAAGGTTAGTTAGTCTTAATGGCTGGAATATTATATGCTCTCTCACCTTCCCTGCCTCACCTTGCTGCCTGCCCTTTTATGTCCATTAATGTTGTCTGTCACATAGATTTTTTTTCTTGGCATGTTCTATTTATGTTTTTTGGGTGGGGATCCAGTGACCTAATCATCTGTGGTGTATACATCCACATGTGAATTTAGCTACCTTTGCAGTTCAGAGAAGCAGCACTTGGAGAAAATGATTCACACATTCATCCTCTGACAGATGTCTAGAGCTGGTCAGGTGAATCAGAGCCCAGAAATGCCCTTCTCTCATGGTTTGCCTGGGCAGTTAGCCAAGATGTGGAGGTCTACATTGCAGAAGTCTGAGGCTGTGTCCTTAAAATAAAATGTCATTGCTTTCATTTCCTGAACAATGCAGGCTATGGTATTCTAACACTATTAGACTACTTAGATAATTGCATTAAAAAAATTTACTTTCGGAGTCTGAACTTCAAGTAAATAATTGAAAATGATGGTTGAGTAAGTTAAGTAGATGGAAAAAACATTCATTTAAAATGATAGTTAAGTAACATTGGTATTTTCTTTATTTGTTTGATTTTTGTGAGAAAAATAGGACTTGCACCTTACATATATTATGCAAAATAATTTTTGCATGTAATGTGGAATATGTTGTAGGCACACAGAAACTTTTGTTCAGTGACTCTGAGGACAGATGCTCCCTCTAGTGCCTAAGACTATTTTCTTGTAATGGCTGTAGCTTTGTTGGGCTTTCTGCCATGTTTACTATTCAGTCACTTGAGTGTCTCAGGTATCAATCTTAAAATACGTAATATGAAATGGGGATAAAACCTTTTGTACTGCATGTCTCCTGCATCTTTCCCCTTGTGTGTAGCAGAGGGAGACAGATAATGCATTAAAATAAAGCATATGGAAAAGTTAATATAAATATATTGGTTTAATGAATGTAAAGTCTTGTTTTGTTTTGTTTTATAGCCTATCAGATCAGTAAGCTATTCCATTAAACTAAACATCACCTGGGAAAACCGTGGTACTTGTGAGCGTTTCTGAACCTAAGCAGAGTTCATTGTGCACATGGAAAACGAGGCACTCAAAAAACACCTGGACACTAATCTCAAATTCAGGTCGTTGTTCCCTTTTTGATATTTTTGTTAGCTGATGTCTTTAATATGGCTATTGAAGGTAGCAAACTAACGTTA
Source organism: Patagioenas fasciata (assembly GCF_037038585.1). Classification (NCBI taxonomy): domain Eukaryota; kingdom Metazoa; phylum Chordata; class Aves; order Columbiformes; family Columbidae; genus Patagioenas; species Patagioenas fasciata. Next base: position 57,223,610 of record NC_092522.1, read on the forward strand.
TATGTTGTGTTCAAAACCATTACATAATATCACTGTGTAGAAAGAAGAAATGCCTGAACTATCTAGACAGCTATATATGCTATTTAGTAAGAGGGTGTAAGCTATGAGCACCTGTGGTAACATCTGGGAGAAGGAGAGAGGAGACTAGAGTATATTTATGTGCCTTGTGAGATGCCTGAGAATGCGTATGCTCCTTGCTTGTGAAGCTGTAGCTGCATTTATCCCAGTACGCAGTCCTTTCTGAAGGTAGCCTTTCGACACTGTTTGAGTTCTAAAGTTTTTAAATGTTTTTAAAAACATCCACTCTACAGTTTTGTGTATATCTGTAAACCATGCTTAAAAATAAATTCTGTTAGAAATAGTATATGTAGGAAAGAAATATGTATGAATTGATGTATACTCCTAGCAACATTCTACGATAAATGGTAAAAACCGAGTTTATTAATAGTACTGCAGTAATGCATTAGCTACACCATTATCAAGCTCTGGTAGATGTGACAGCAAGAGGGTCTCAAGAGGATATGAGGGAATAGGCAGGGGTTACTGAAAAAATTTCTCCCAAGTATGATGGAGACTGAATATTCTTTGTATTTATCCTGACTAAAAGCTGTCTGACGGGTAAGCTTTTAGTTTCAGGGGTTTTCTATTATTTCCATGAGTAGTCTCTGTGTCCCTTCTCTCTCCTTTTCCTTCCCCAATCTTTCTCCCCACAACAATAATAAATGGAAAATTTATTGTAAAGGTTATGTGGGCATCAGCATTCAAACCCAAGAAAAATGTATGCAAGCAAAATGCATGTTCCACTTGGGTGCACTGGGAATATCAGTAATACTTTTCATTCTGCAGCTTGCATTTATACAGCTGAATGGAAGAGTGATACAGTTTATTTATTTATTTTTTTCTGAAATAGTGACCAGAAGCAGCTTCTTTTCTTTCCTGGATCCTTGAATCTTCTTCTTTCTCGGGGGGGAATGAAGTAGTGTGCATGTGTTGTAGCTATCTTTCTTTTCAAGATGTGCTAATAGCCAGTGTAAGAAAAATTATCTGAAAGTAATTAAGTATGTTTGATTACATTTTAAATTAGTCTGAAATTTGAGCTAAGAACAAAAAAAACTCCAAACCAACAATAATAGATGCTTGTCTATTAAAAGTTACTTTCTTAGCCTTGCCATTTGCCTGCTGTAGAGTACCTTTTCTCCTTGTGGTGGAATTGTATCAATACAAGTGGGCATGACAGTAAAGATCAAAATCACGTCATTTAAGAGCTAGACTCTACTACAGACAACCCCTCCATCAAAAAGATGTTTCTTGAATTACCTCTCTTAAATTCTGACATATGTTTACATCCTATTTGATGTCTCTGTATACTTTTAACCACTTGAAAAATTAAATGCTGTGCACTTTTTTGTTTTTAGCTGTGCATTGTAGATTTTGTGCAATAAAATGTTCCACTTATCTGCTTCAAAATTACTAGGTAGGCTAAACCCTTAGCCAACTGAGTCTACATTTTATTGTGGATTTTTTTTGGATGGTCAGTAACCTTCTCAAAAAGGGCACACCTTTCCTAGGAGGGGAACTCGACCCCTAACTTTCTGTTGTGTGCTACGTGATTACCTTTGCTGAGGGTCTCTCAAGAAAAATGCTGTGTCTTGTCAATTGCAATGTAATGTCAGTAGAGAAATACGGTTCAACAGGGTCATATTCAGTGCTTTTAAAGATCAAGTAACATATCAGTGTCTTGAAATACAGTATGGAAATTCATGAGATGCCATTTGCATATGAATATCACATTTCTTTTCTTTGAGGAAATTGGAAGGAATTTATCCATCATGAGTACTTGCATTCCTGTTTCAAATAAAGGATTTTTTCTTCAAGCTGCGTTGAATCAGCAGGATGTGGCCCATCGCTGCAGTTCCCTCCTCACTGCTTCTTCCCTCTAAGACTATAGCAGTTAGCTGATAACCTGTTGGAATAGCAAATAGCCCTCCTACTTGCGGAGGGAAAAAAGGAGGTAAGATTTTTGGATATGAAATGCTGAATTATCTCATTTTTTTACCTGTGCATTCAAACCAAAGATAAGGATGCTGTTTCAGAAAAGTTTAATGAAGTAGACTTTTTATTGTAATCCATTCTTAACTTTGTCTTATAACCATTGCTGTTGCAGAACCAAGATGTTAAGCCTTGTGATCTTGGGCTTTTTTTTTGTTCTACAGTATATGATTAGTTTGGTGGTGTTTAGTTAGAATTGTGGTGATCATTTAGAAATTACTAAGAACAGAAGTGCACAGCATGATGCTTCAGTGATGCAGTTACAATTTCTGTCTAAACATCAGCTGTTATGGGATTCAAATTCTAACAAGATTTTTCGATTTATAGTTTTCTTTTTATTAGTAAAGAGTAAATTCTGTCCTGCAACTCTTAAAAATGCATTGGCTTTTGACTTTCATACTCTATAATAGTTTATCAAGTAAGAAGAATTTCTTGTAGCTGAATATATATTTTAAAATGACTGTTTCAGTGATAATTTCTTGGAGCTAGTTTATTTTTGCTTCCATTGTCCTGAGGATGTCTGAGCAGTGGGGCACTGACCTAACCTGTAATTCTGTCATGAATTCAGGTTCCATCATAGCTATTCTGATGTATATCCCTGCTAAAGTTCAACCACAACTTCAACCTTGTCATGGTCTTGTAGTGATATTTTTCATCTAATTTTTCTTTCGTTCAGAAAAGGTGATTGTTGATTTTCTTTAAACTGTAGAATCCTTAAAGTTTTCTGCAAGTCCTGTTGTTCTGAGTTAGTCTTCCCTGGAATGCAGTGATACACTGTGTGAAAACTGATGTTGCTATCATGCAACATGAGGGCAAAACTTGATTTTGCTTCATTCTAATAGTGAGCTATTTGACACAGTCTGCAGTTCACCTTTTACATATATAAATTCATGCCTTGTGTCTTATATCTTTATATTTCATCTGGATTTCCTCAGGATCAACCTAGTAGAAAATGTCTTTGACAAAAGAGCTTTAAGATGTTAAAGCTACTAGCTGTATCAGACATGTATTTTCTGCAAAATGAGGTAACCTTAGCATTACCCTACATTCCTAAAACTTAAAACTATTTAAAAAAAAAAAATTATTTCACTCAGTTTTCTTTTGTAACAGCTTATAATATCAATAATCTCGTTTACACCATTCATCTGACATGTGCTACCAGGGGTTATCTTTTAAGCGTAAATCAAGCTTTTGAAAATATTCCAGAATATGTCACAGTGTGATATATGTCATTGTACAAACATGTTGGCCAAGCTTACCTCAGTATAACTCTAGTGAATGGGAAGTATGAGCCACTGTGTTTGTGTATTTCCAGTAGCTATTTTTCCTTTTCATGCTTTTGTGATAGTTGACCTGCTTATCTTGTATTCTTTTCTTTGATTTGTATGCTCTTTCTCATTTTCCCTCCAGGTGTTATGGTGCCGTACGCATTTCCTGACAGCCAATTAATTGGCTGCCTCTTCACGCAGCTGAGAATAGAAGTAGCAGTTCTGCCTGGACCCCTCATGTCCATTGATGTGTAGAGCAGACATCCTAAGAATGGGGACACATTTCCCTGGTCTTGTGGCTGCATGCTGTTCACATCAATTTCCCATTAAAAGGTAATTTAAAGGTATAGCCCCAGGCAGACTCAGGAGAGAGTTATGAAAAGAGTTTAATTAACAGTTCAGAGCAATATAATCTGAGGTTGAATAGTCTGTAACCAGCTCACTTTTTTGTTCATATTTGTCATTTCCTTTACTTGCATATTAGAGGAGATTTCCTTGTTTGGTAGAGAATGCAGTGAAATAAGTCTTCGAAGAAGCTTTGTTGTATGTGTCTTGGACCTAGATCACCGTATTATCATAAGCTTTAAACCTGCCACTTCTTTTCTCCCCTCTGTGTTAGCTCACCTCTTCTGGTCCACACATTTTAAGGGAAGAGATTCAACTCACCTCACAGCTGGACCCTCCATAATTATTGAAAGCTTTACTGACATTCAAAAATGTACTTAGCCCAACTTGTTCCAAAATGCTCTAAAGAAATAGCTGTATTTTCATGTGGAAAAAATGGGGCTAGAAGAGATATAGGAGGCTTTGTATTCAAGAGCAAGTACTGTTGTCTTTCTTTCCTCTCTTTGTTGTTGTATTTTTGATAAAACTTTGCTTGTGGTGATTTTTCCCCCTCCTTCCTCCCCCCCGGTGTTTTTGTGTTGTGCAGGTTTCTATACACATCTAGCCAGGCTGAATATAGCAGGATATGTTACTTTCATGACTCCTAACAGCCTTCAAATCAGAATGATTTTCTAGCATGCTGGCCTGACCTTTTCCTGGAAAAATTTATTACTTAAAAGAAGAAAAAAAAGACATGTAAGAGGATCTGAAGTACTCTCTTCCTTGAGGGCTAAAGGTATACAGTACTTGTTGTCATTTAACCATCCACCCACCTAATTCATTCTAAAATGCTGACTACAAGTGCAACAATTTGTGGACATAATGTATCTTGCATGCTTGGTGCGTTAGGACTACAAACCTGACAATTTCATTCTCCCACAGAAATCTGTCTTGCTTTCTGCCTCCTCTTTTCTTCCAGTGGAAACTATGTAGATTTCTTAAACTTTTTTTTTTTTTTTTAACGTATCTAATCTCTGAGGAATAGAGTGGAAGTGACTGAACTCTTGTTTTGCCCTGTGGCCTAGTATGTTAAGTCATTCCACAATTAAATACACTACACTGGGATATATTCTGCACAAATTAAATAAGGCCGACTTGTCAAGTATTGAGTTTGTTTTAATTGCAGAGAAAAGGAGATGAGGCATAGTTCAATCTTTATTCCTTTGCGTACCAGTTTTTTAAGTACATTATGACAGTTTGGAAAAACAAACAAACAAACAATGAAGCAGGAATCTTTTCATATGATTGACAGAAAGACCCCTTAAGAAGTGCTTGATATGACTACTTCAGTGAGAATTGTTGTGGAACTAAATCAGCTTTTGCAGTATCTAATTAACACTGCAACAACATCCAGATAGTTTGTTAATTACCATTCTGCTTCTCTCTCCAGTTGCTGTGGCAGGTAGGCACAAAAGGTAGCATGCACCTCCATAGTCAACATCAAATCCATCAATTTTCATCATGCTCTCGCAATGGAAAGCTGTAGAGGTGATCAAAATAAATTTTAACTATAGCCATTCTGAAGGCTTAGTCAAGCTTATGAGGCAAATGTTAATTTACATGTCTATTTAAAACATATGGTGGGTTTATAATTATAACTGTGGAATGGTTGGGGTGGAGCGGGTTCTGTCTCATAGATCTGAGACTAAAAGCAACAGTTTGCAAGCAAGCCTTAGAAATTCCCATGGTGCTGACAATGGGGATTTTCCGAAGTGAGCATGACCAAAGCAGGCTTGATGTTCAGTGCCAGGAAACTCTGACTTCAGGGGTCTCTAGCATTCATGAGTTCCAGGGAGTGGGTGAAGGAAATTAAAAGTAATTTAAAAATAGAGTTGTGTTTCTCAGCTGTAGCGTAGACATGCTGTTTCATGAAAATAGTCAGTGTTAGTCCTCTTTATTTCCTTTTTTTTTTTTTTTTCCTCCACCCCCCATTTGCAATGACAGACTCCTGATCTGTGTCTGTCCTATACAACAAACCCTGTTGTGTGATGCTTTCGGTGTGATATTTTCATACAGAGATGAGGGCACTACAGTGAAAATGGACTTTACTGTCCAACATGCATACACAGCACTTCACCGCAGGGTTGAGCACTGCTGCAGAAGAGAGGTCTTGACTTCTACCACTGCTGAAGGACACCAGTGGTGATGTGAGTAAGAACAGGCACATCAATAGCTGTATTTTATTCTTAGCTCTGTTTGTTCGTAAGTGGTTGCTGACCTATACAAATAGCATACGTGTTCACTAAGAAAATCTGGCTAGTATATGCAGCTGTCTGGAAAAAAAGTTCTGCTTATCTGCAGTAATCATCTACTCTGAGAGGAAGGAGGAGAAAGCAGTCCAAGTTTCTCCTGTGATGTAGGCTTGATGACTTGATAGCCCAGATAAAGATGAAAAGGAGGAGACTTTAAGCTTCTCACTGGTTTGCATAGTGGAAATCACTGTCTAGCTGTAACTAGCATAGGCCTGAAACTGTCAATTGCCAAGAATGACAGTAAGATAAATTTGTGTCAAACTGTCATTCAATATTTAATTAGGATCTCCATCTTGTAGTACAGCAAGAACACACCTAGCCTTGTTCAAGACAGTGTACAGCAGCATACCTGTGGAGAGGGGCACCTGCCAGTTTGTCCCAAGACAAGGTGATCCTGGCTATCAGTTTGGCTTGTGTCTCAAAAGTTGACCCAGCTAGCAGGAATAGTGAATTTTCTGTGGAAGCATTACTGAAAATATAATATCATCTGACACTCCTCAGCCTTCCTACATGGCACAGAGAAACAGTACGTTCAAGGATTTGTTGAGCATCCCTGTGCAAAGATGACTGCTGAACAGGAAAACGAGACACTCTGCATGCCCCAGAATACTAGAAATTTTCAGATGTGGGAAACAGTGAGATTAGACAAGAGTGGGCAAGCCCAGTACCTTTAGTATTATGATTTGTACTAGAATTTCCAAACCCTTTAGAGTATAGTGAGTGAGATTAAATAATTCCTTTATTTAGCTGGAATTGGTAAAACTAAGAACAAGGGGAGCTTGCAATCAGGGAAGGGCTGAGGAAGAGTTCGAATTGCAGCAAAATATTCAAAGGGACTGGAGAGATTTGTATCTATTAAGAGCTAGTGAGTCTGCACATGCTTTAACTGTTCAGTGGGGGAATGGGCCAAACATCGATCATGTTTTGATGGACATCCTTAATGGTCACAAATGCGATCAGGAGAAATTCAGAACATTGCAGATTTTGAATCTATTTGCAGTGGTCTTTCATTTTACCAGCTGTTCTGTCCTTACTCTGTAGTAGCTTCCAAAGTTTAAATTATTCTTGTCCATAGTTTAAATTATACTTGTGTGGGTAAATGCAAGTGTGTTGTATCTAATGTCAGAGATAATTGCTGGCTGCCTCAAGATACTTGATAGATTTATTACCTCTACATATGGTAGGAAGAAAACTGACAGATTTTATTTAAGCTTTGAAGAGCCTTTAAATGGGGTTAGAAGTTGTCACAGAAAGAGCATCAGTTTGCTAAACAAGGTCCAACACATGGCTAAATTAATGCAGTATATTTAGGCTGATACATCTTTCCTACTTACAAAAATAATCTGGAAACAAAAACCAGAGGATTTATGGCTTTCTTTCTGATGCCTGTAGATCTTCCAAAATGAAATCACTTCATGTGGGACTCTGGGACATTGAATGTCTATAGGAGGTCTGTCAAATTTATTGAGGTATTTTCCAGGCAAAATCTCCAATGTGATACTATCACTTACTAAGAATATGGTCAGTTCAGCAAACATTGCAAGTGGCATATTCACTTTGATGTCATCTTATTTTACCTATTTTGTTGCATTTTTCCAGTATGATTGCACTTAATGGCCTCATGGAGTCTGAAGTTGTATGAATGCAGATAAGTCAAGTTCCTGTCTCAGAAAAGTAACTGAAATTCTTGTAAGCACCTCACAGGAATTTAATGCATAGTCCTGCTCTCCTCCTTTCCTTGTTGCACAGTCTCATCCCACTCACTTGTGCCAGCTCTGGTATTCATCAAACCTGCATTTCACCCCACCAACTCAGTAAAACACTGGTCCAAGTAGGTGGTAATTGGTTTGTTTAGCCTGACACGGAGCCTCAGATTGGAAGGGCAGTTACATTTACAGCTGAGCTCACCAAGAGCTGCAAAGAGGAGTCCTCCCTTGCTCCTCCTGTCTGCTGTGAACCACACAGTTCTACCCATCTCCTTTGCCACAGCTTTGGCTCTCTCCAAGGTTTCATTTAATTTGTTCAACTTGCTAATTCAGCATAAAGTTCTTCAGTTCAATTTCTGAGACTTTGTTTCTGATGAATGACTCTGCCCTGTGCAAAATTGGAAAAGAAGTTGGTGTTGTGCAAAGGAAGATGAAGCGCAGATGAGATTACTGGGATCAATGAAGGAAACAGCTGAAAAGTTGGCAGTAGTGGAAGCTACTTCTTCAGCAGCAGCATACTTCAGATCAGCTGGGATCATAATGTACCACTTCTCCCCAGCACCGTAGCCGGAGTAGCAGGTAAAGCTGAGGCTGGGAAACAGAGGTGCAGAGAAGTCGGCAGCAGCAGAGAGCCAGGAATTAGCTCAGGAGCCTGAACCCACCAGGCTGTGCTGTCATCATGCTTTTCTATGGTCTTTGTGAACTTATGGCAGTGTTTTGAAAATGACAGCTGCTGAAAAAAGTGCAATAGATTTTATTGGAAGTTTTCCCAACTGAATCCTTTTGCTTTCCCTGAAATGTTTACGGGGACATAACAGATACTGATGAGTTTTGGTTTTTTTTTTTAATATGTATTAGAAACATTACAGTCTGATTTCAGTGTGTAAATGAAATATTTAATAAAAGGTGTGAAGTGCATAGTGGTAAGAGCAACAGGTACTTTCACTGACAGAGGAAAAGTGAAGGCTGTAGGACAGTGTGGTGGCTTAAGGAGGTTTCGCAGTGGTGCTGGCCAGAATTCTCAAAAGCTTGAATTCTCTCTTTGTGCTGAGGTGTCATGGGTGTCTAAATATGTCATAAGCAAGCAGGGAATTGATAAAAATATAGCATGCATTTGACGTAATGGCAGCTACAGAAATAGAGATTAAAATCTGTTACAGATGTTGACATATTGCAGTTAGCTCAAGGGGAAATCTAACTTGTCTTAATTAGCACGGAGAAAGATGGAATACATATGAATAGGAAAGTTCTTCAGAGCAGATACGGGATCTTTCAGCTAGTTAGTCTCTTTACTCTCATCTCAAATTCACGATGATATACCTTTGGACAGAAAAACTGAATGATGAAGCACAACTATCTCTTACTTTTTCAGCATTTAAGGTTAATGAATCTGGTTATCCACAAAAAGCCCATTTGTAAAAAAATCATTGTGCCTAATATCTGTAGTAAACTGTTGGGAAACTGTGGAAATCAAAATTGGTGAAGAAACAGCAAGGAAATTCACAGCTTTTCCAGTTTTGAAGCACTACACAAGTGCACTATTACCATGTATGGACTACTCAGATATGAATTTTATATTAAAGTAGATGAAAAAGCACATAAAGTAGCTATACTGATTTGCAGAATAATCATGTAAAGCAGTGGAAGTGGTTGTGAAATTTTCTTTCATGTTTGACACACCTGAGAAACAAAGCTACTCTGCAGACTAGCATGTACGAAAGCAATTAGTTCATGATGTCATGTAATGTGCGAAGAGAGTCATAAAACTCTTGTGTAGGGTTTCACTTAGAAGTAAAAGAGTATTTGTTTGTTGTTGTGTGAGTCTCCTTTGAGAATTTATATTAGTTTTTTCATCCTCAGTTCTGTCAGTGGAAAAAAAAATTCTCTGCATTCTGCAAAAATCTCTGTTCCTTTCAGAACACTGAAATTTTCTTTGTTACTCTGGGGGAGAGAGTTTTTGAGACCAATAATTTAGAAATTTTGCAAATGTCATCCAGAAAGTTAAATTTATCTCACTATTTTCTGAGCTATAGATATAAGTTTGCAAGGTTAACAGTGAAATAAAAAACGAGGTTTGGTGCAATCTTGATTGTTTGTGACTTATTTGTGGTAATAAGCTCTGTCATACAACTAATCATTTTACAAGTGTTCAAGGAGAACATTCTTTGCTCTAGGGAAATTGCAGCATAAGGAAAAACAGTGAAGGGAATGGGGGGACAGTGACAGGCAACTTAAAGCTTTGAGGGTAATGACAAGAAGCTTAAATTTGATGTGATAGAAACGGAGGGCTTCAAAGAGGGAGTGACTTGACATGATCAAATTGACAGATGAGAAATATGGCTGTTACAGCTGTGTTTGCATGGAATAAGGGGCATGGTTGGCAAGTCAAGAA